>NW_027142358.1:14470040-15102540 GCF_026170545.1 Melanerpes formicivorus | reverse complement strand
CCACATTCTAAGAGGTTACTTCAGCTAAACACACAAGCAAATACTAAGTCATTCGGAGTCCATTTGTATCATTATTCCAGAACTACATATGACACAGAGATCATCTCAGAGAAAAGAAATTGAAAGATGGGGGAAATTAGTTTTAATGTTTACAGTGCAAGACCTTGACTTCCTCACAGTCACAGGATGCATTCAGGCTCTTCACCTAATGTTTCTGTTGATATACCACTTCTAGCTTAATCAACAGAAAAATAGGCATTAGTTACTTTTGAAGGCATTGACAACACTAAAATACCCAGCACCACATTTCGGCTTCTGAATACACTTCCTGAAACTACAACGAACTATTTTTTTTTCAGAATTACATTCTCCACAGCAAGCAAAAGAAATTTTTGGCTCATGCCTGTCTCTCTGTTGTGATAAAACCTTCCAAAGGCAGAGACATGTTCTATCCATAAGCAAGACCTCTTGCTGCCCTCCAGTTAAATGCTTACATTAAGCAACACATTAATTTTGTCAAGTTTTCCTTGGAAAAGGCACAAAAAAAGAATCTGGAAAAAACTAGAAGTCAAGACAAAAAATATCTCAGTCTACAAATCCAGAACAAGATCAGTCTTTGAAAGGCTGGAAACAGTTTCAAAATATTCTCCCATTCTAAAATCATATTGCACAGGAAGTAATGGACAATTTCCCTCTTGACTTTTTGATACAATTTTCCTCTGCCCTAAGTGCAGACATGTAAGACTCCCAAACTGTGTATGTTGGTCACACTTCCTGTCTTCCCTGTTGCCCCTTTCCTCTGGCTGTAACGGACAGTTCCCTCCTGGATATCCCAAAAGACAAAGACATGCCTAGTAAGTGGGAGAGGTCAAACATAAGCACAGCTATTTATTACATATACTGCAACCAGATGGAAGTAACTCATCCATCAAGGAACTCGTCATCCTCATCACATTAGTTTCCTATATAAAGCCTCCTGCTCCTTCTCCAATCCACACAGTTCAGCTTCCTCTCTTCTATGCACTTTTAGAAAATGAACCCTCTCTAACCCCATTGCTGCTTTCTCCTACCTATCACTCCATGGTTATTTTTAAACTTTACTTTTATCAATACTCATCCTGTAGCTCTGGGAGATATTAAAAGTGTACCAGGGCAAGGAAGGGCGTTTCTGACACTTGCTCCCTCATTCATCAGCCCCTCATAGGCCCGTTGGTGACAATGAAAAGATTTCACAATACCGTGCGGCAGAAACTCATTCTCCCACTCATCCATCATGCTCAACCTAGCAGCAGTTCTACTGACCTAATCTGTAATGCCTCGATGCTCACTGCAGATTTCTTAAAGGCACCCTTCATTGTTGTTAGTTACAAAGAATAAGCCTGTGCTACTAGATAAGGAGGCTAAATGGTGCAAGAATTAATGCAATATTGTTTTGTCACCAAGTCCCAGGTTTAAACACTGCAGAGCTAGAGGGATTTGGGGGATGTCTCCTTATCTGAATTTTGTTGAAGAACATATCAAAAGGAGATGGAATAACTTTTGTACTTGCTTCCTGGTGTAGATAGGCATTAGAGGACCAAGTGTGAGTCACTATTGATAAGGCATCACTTTTTGACAGTTACAGGCTAACAGGTGTGAAACATTCCACAATAAACCAAAAGACACATTAGAGTGTTCTTCAAAAAACAACATTCTAAATAAGAAAGCTATAGTTGAATACTTTGATGGAACATACTTTTTCTTCTTTTTTTTTTTTTTTCTTCAAAGGGAATAATGAGCACCTGTGTGAGTATTTGATATGAAAACATAAGACACAATTACAGGATCACAGGATGTTAGGGGTTGGAAGGGACCTCTGGATATCTTTGAGTCCAACCCCCTTACCAGAGCAGGGCCACAGGATCTAGCACAGGTTGTGCAGAAATGCATCCAGACGGGGCTTGAGAGTCTCCAGAGAAAGAGACTCCACAACCACTCTGGGGAGCCTGTTCCAGTGCTCTGTGACCCTTACAGTAAAGATGTTCTCCCTCATGTTGAGGTGGAACTTCCTGTGCTGTCGTTTACATCCACTGCCCCTTGTCCTATCACAGGGTACAAGTAGGAAGAGGCTGTCCCTTCATCCTTCTTGACACCCAGCCCTCATATATTCATAAACATTTATAGATCCCCTCTCAGTCTTCTCTTCTTGAGATTAAAAAGCCCCAGGGATCTCAGCCTTTCCTCATAAGGCATGCACTCCAGTACCATAATCATCCTTGTAGCCCACAGCTGGACTTTCTCAAGTAAATGCCTGTTCCTCTTGAACTGGGGAGCCCAGAACTGGATGCAATATTCCAGGTGGGGCCTCACTAGGGCAGAGTAGAGAGCAGAGAGAGCCTCCCTCATTTTGCTGCTGATACTCTTCTTAATTCACCCCAGAATCCCATTGGCCTTCTTGGCCACAAGGACACATTGCTGTCCCAAGAATAACTTCTTGTCCACCAGGACACCCATGTCCTTCTCCATGGGGCTGCTCTCTAGCACTTCACCTCCTAATCTGTACTGAAAGTTGTAATACAGACTTTGAAAGAAGGGATGCAAAAGAGACAGTAAGTGTACAATTTTATCACTGAGACAGTCCTAAAAGAGGGACATCACAAATAGGAACTGATGACCATAAGTAAGTAAATACCAATAGATGATGAGTGAAACAGTCATTCGGTAAACATTCAAAATTTATCATGCTGTTTCAAGCTTAACTGAGCTTACTATTAGTTTTGGATAGTGCAATGGATCAGTCATTCACAAATAAACCCAACAGTGCAAGATCTTGTATACATTAGAATGCTATTTGCCTATGACATGCGTAGTATCAGGTTTACAAATACCTATACAAAATTTTTAATTTATTATTTAACCACAGATGTAAACACAGACAAATACTAATTTGTTACTTGGTCAGCTTCTTTCAGCTGCTTACCTACTGTGAAGTCTGTCTAGGTGCCCCAAAGAAACAGACTTCTTTGTAGGCATCAGCACATGGCTAGCATTACAATTTGAAACCAAGACCTCAGGTATTCTAAGAGGTCAAATCTAGGTTCTAAGAAAAAGCCCCCAATGCATATAAATGCACAGTATACAAAATTGTGAACAAATAGAAGTTTTGGTTGTGGGGTTTTCTTGGAAAGTTTTGGTGGTTTTGTTTTGTTTTAGTTCAAGAGTCCATTTTTGTATCTTCATGTTTACATCCTAAGTAGTAAATATCAGGCCTAGAAAAAGTATTTGGGAGCCACAATCCTCAAATATAAAGTACTAAATAAAACCGTCTTACTTTGTGCTTGCAAAATGCTTACATGTGCTTTATGCAGTATAGCGAAGACAAAGACATCTTGCCTTTTCTGTTCTCTGAGAGCTAGTGAGAACACAAGAGCACTGGTTTTGTTTGGGTTTGGTTTGTTTGGGTTGTTGTTTTTTTCTTTTAACATAGCATAACTGTTACTAGTAAAGTAAGATTCTCCAGGCACTAGAACAAGGAATCATGCTAAGATCAGCATTTTTAGTAGAATGAAAGGCTATGCAGCTTATGTTAACTTAGAGTATTTATCTGCCCTATTTAAAATTGATGTGGCAATTCAACTCAAGACTGTAAAGTCATGGCAAAAACACGCAAGCCAACAAAGAAGTAATATGGGAATAAACTACAAAAGCTAAATGGATACAGTTACTCCTCCAACTGTTTTGAAATTCAAATACCATTGAGATCACTTCTCCACATCCCATAAACAGAATCAGACCTAGGAAAGTACTAAACACCTGCAACATGCGAGATCACTTATCAGAAAATATTCTACATTGTGCAGGTCTAAAATGCTCAACAAGGCATACTGCATCCAGCAATATGCAGGACAGGAGATCCTCAAAAGAATATCCTTAGTCTAGTCATAGTACCAAATACATCTGCTGTACTACACAATTAGCTTTTGAAAGCTTATTAGAAATTGCAAGACTACAAGGGAACATCCATTGCTTGCACAAAACCCTCAGTAGCACTCACAGTCATGACACTTGCTATGCTGTTGACATTTCCTTTTAGCCAATGAACTGTAATGTCCAGTCATCATCTTCAGTTATCTTCTAATAGCAAGCCATTGAAACTTTTTTGGATGTATGTACATTTTGGTACTTAGCAAAGCTCTCTCAGAATCTACCTAGTCTAAAACATTATCAGAAATAAGGACTACTACTTATTTTTTTGGCAACAGTAAAGGAATGACAGCTTTAGAGAGATAGAGAACTCCTTTCACAAATAACAGGTTTGTGGTACGTTCTATTGAAAACACTTCCTAGAAGAATGTTAGCACACTTTGCTGTGTAATATCTTTAGCTGTATTAGCTTTTCCATAAGTCATTTGGTATGCTTACCCACTTGGGGGGGGAAGGGGGAAGTAAAGAAGAAGAAAAGAAATCATGAGCTTTTGTACCAATGTCTATCCAATAGTTAAATAAGAAAGTGGTGACTTAAGGAGGATTTGAGGTAACCAAGTTCCCTGCAGAATATGACCCTGAGAAAATATTACTTTATTACTTGTAGATGGTGTATGTTAATCACTGATCCCTGGAAATCTCATCTGAAACATGTCTAATCAGTAATAACCAAACTGTCATACTTTGAGATGACTACATTTCCCAGAATAGCTAAGACTGTTCCAAGGATCAAGATTCATTGTCCCTGTCCTGAACAATTAAGGTCAGAATTCTCCAACATTCAGTTTAGTACTGCATCTCTCTCATATGTCAGGACTCTGGCACAAAGCTTCTCCGCATCCTGCAAGCAGAATGAACAATCCCAAAGACACCCAGCCCCCCTCTTAATACTTGGAGCTCAGTAGGAGACCAATCCATGGGCAATTTTCCTGTCCTGACTTGATGAGCTTAAAATTTTATTAGAAGAAAGCAATATTACAGCTCAAGTGAACTGATAGATGAGAGAAAGCCCCTGCAACAAAGGCATATACATCGACCTATACTGGGACATCACCAATCATAATTAAAATGTAAAATTGCTAATATAATGAACACATGGCTAACTCAATGTACTTATAAAACATGCAAGCTTTTTCTTAATCATCTTTGATAAATTAACAATATTGCCCATTGTATTTATTATACTACAGGGTTTTTTAAACATACGTACTGGGAGCAGGAGGGGCATGGACTGTTAGCAGTGAGAATACTATGGTTTTCTACACTGGGGAAAGGCAAAACCAGACTTTTTATAACCTCAAAAGGCAAAACCACATTTCAGAAAATGTTATTTACACACTTATGTGATAAGGTTGAAATTCTCTGACCTAAGACAAGCTGTTATTGCTAACTATTCCCTAAATCCCACTGCTGCGCTTTGGGCTTCTTTATTTTTTTATTTATCAGTCTTTCACTTTCCTAAATCCACCTGTAGACCATCTGATTTCTGCTTTGCTCTTCATGGCTATTCATGGCAGAGACTAATTGTTTAGAAAAATGGGTTTCAATTTTTAACAGTTTATTTAAAATTAGTTGCAGCTATAAACACTATAGGTACTTTTCAAACACTATATTTTTTAATTAACTGCTAAGATCCAATACAAAAAGGAAAAGCTTTTTAGTCAACAAAAATGAAGTGTAATCATTTACAGTGTGTATTCATATATTCCTATGGAGCATTATGTTCCAAAGTGCTTATAAATAGTACAACTCTGCATCATATCACAGATATGCAAAACTCCACACACTGGGACTACTAGATTTTTTTCAAGGTTTTGGGGTTTTTTTTGGTCAGGCAAGCAAAATCACTTACACTCAATGATACAGAGAACCAACTCATTTAGAACTGTCCACAACTGAGATCATGGTATCACTTAACATCTTCATAAAATCTTGACAGTCTCAGTCTTACACAACACAAATTATCATCTTAAAATGGGGCCTCTAGTATTTCCTAATCATAATCTACAGATTTCTTAAGACTTTTTTCTGCAAAGTGATTCTTAAACACCGTGGACCAATGCCACAGAATAAGCACAGTTATTGTTACCTACAAAACACTGACATTTTTTTCTCTAATACATTTACATCATTTTGTGACTCCGCAGGACTAAAAGCTAAGAACCTTCTTGAAACTGCTCGAAAATCTGCAGTTAACTATTAAAGGCATAGCCTAAAACTGCCACACCTTCCTTTTCCAGAGTCCTAATGTAGGAAATATCACATATTAAAATCAAATTAAAATCTTGCCTACAGTTCAAATGATTAAAAAAACAAAGACAAACCAACCAACCAACCAAACCAAAGCACAAGACATTGAGAAGTTGAACTGTAGCACATTTTACTCCATACAAGTATTCAAAAATATGGATTCAAGTCATGTGTAAGGAGATTTTTGCAGTTTCATGTTTACAAAATGCAACATTTTCCCCATAGACAGAGATAAGGTCCATAAAATGCTAACAGCATTGTCTTTTGTGGAATAGCCCACATATAAAAGCTGAGATCAAAGTACCAAACATTAAAACAAACCTCTGAAATAAACACACTCTGCTGCAGAAGTAACACCAAGCTTCAAGGCAGAGTGCTGTTGGGGAATAAGTAATATGATGGTCAGGTACTCCACTATGTTTGCCAAACAGGTATTTGCTGGGTATGCTTTTTTAATCTGATCTTAAAAAAAAAAAAAAAAAAAAAAAAATCTAGAGAAAACCATTTTAGAATTTTTCTTCAACACTTATCTCAAAAATGGCCCATTTGATTTGTGAACACCTCTAATGTATATCATCAGTGACTGAAGGAGTTTTTTTTATATGATTTTTGACAATTTAACAAGTCCTCCTGACAAATTAAATGGTTGTGTTGACAACTTAACTGTACTGCCAATCAATATTTTCAATTACTTTCATTGTCATTCAGAAAAAATACAACACGAGGTCATACAGTGATAAAACCAAGTAAAGAAAATGAAATTATGTGGGGGAGGGGGCAGTGGGAGGGGACTGAAACTTTGAAGTGCAACACACAATTTAAACATCCTTTGTTTTAAAGGGGAAAGGTTAGGTGTTTCAGCATAACTTCTCTAATTTTAGATCTTGGTGACATCTTGCTGAGAACACAACACAGTTTCCTTTCTTCCCATAAGCTATTTAAAAAGTCATTAAACTTGAGCTGCTGCCACATGGCACTTTCAGTGAAATCATCCTCTTTATTCCTTCACTTCCCATCAAAACCTGCATGTTTTTAACTACTAAACCAGCCCTACAAATGGTAGATAAATGCAATTTAAGAGTTTTACTGGTCAGTTAGAGAGTCCTGACTGCCACAGCTCTTTATAAGGGAAAAGCTGTATATTCAAACATTTGTACCATGGTAAATAAAGACTTTGTGCATCTTGAACTACAATGAAAAACACTGTATTATATCTTTCTTGGGAAATTAATGGAGGAGGGAAAGAGGCAAAGGAGGAGGGAAAGAGGCAAAGGAGGAGGGAAAGAGGCAAAGGAGGAGGGAAAGAGGCAAAGGAGGAGGGAAAGAGGCAAAGAAGTGGGGCATCTGAGTTTTTCCCCCCTTGGATGCTCTTCCATGATCTTCCAGGCAGGTGGAATTGCATTGCTGACTTCCAAGGCTTTTTGCACCAGTGGCTGCATGTGTGGAAAGCAGTGTTTCCCTTTGAGGACAGATGAAAGCTGAACACCCCAAAGTCAATAGTCATTTTAAAAGTACCACACATATTACGTATAGTATGGGAGACCAGGTAATCCTCTCCGCACGTGCCTAACATTGTCCTGTTTCTGTCAGAATTCCCTACTGAAAAAAGAGCTCCAGAAGACATGTTTACTAATATCAGTCTAACAAACAACTATAGTATACTTGGCAAAAACTGCAGTGAAGCCCTTACCCACAAAAACCTGAAAAATTAAGAAAGAAATCTCAAGTTACTGACACTGTTCATAATTTATGGTAACTCTTTGAAGTTCAATTTTTAGCATTTAAAGTATATTTTAAAATCTCTTCTGTATTATCTCAGTATTTATTTATACCTTTATTTTTTCTACCTCATTCTAATTCAGAGATCTGCTTTAATATTTTTACCATTTATTTTTAGCAAGTTTTATATATAGTAGGTGCTTTCAGCTAGCAAAGGCAAACAACCACTGACCCTTCCCCTTCTTTTGACAACTGTTAAAAAACAAGGGGGCTAAGTGCTGTGACTGAAAACAAACAAACAAAAAACTACCACAAAACAACACTGCACAATCTCACCACTGTAAGATATGCTACTTCTAAACAGGTCAATAAGCTTTCAAAGCTTCTGATACAAAGACATACTTTGGTGCAATAAAAATCAAAATTTCTCTTAAGAAGATGCAGCCTTCAGAAGTTCACGTGGAAAGACGGACTTCTCCAGGCAGATTCCATTGCTTGTGTTGCTGCAAAACCAATGGATTCTGCACAGTCCTGTTAACCATCAGCAATTATCTTCCTGTCAAAGCTAAAGGTAACAAATTTCCCCATATCCAGCAAGGCTATATCATCAACCGGACACCAGCATCATTTGACGGAAACTAAATCACGACACTAGCCAAGAGCTCTGACAGATAAATGTGCTGCCTCCGAAAATCTAGGCCTATCACTCAGAGGGAGAAAAAGGTTCTCTCAGCTGGTCTTTCTGAAAAGAGATTAAATGTTGTAGATTGTGTAAGTACAGTACCAAGCAAATCCTAAATATGAGAATTATTAATGGACTTTACTACTGGTCTTTTTAATCTTTTGCCAACGTACATTCATCTGTTTTACCTTGGTCTGTCTTGTTTCCTGATGGACATAAAAGGCAGGAACCGTGCACTATCCTAGCCTTAATCAGAGACAGCAGCACAAGAACAATGTACCTCTACCTATCACATGGATAACATTTTAGCACTAGCTGTTCTTCTATAATGAAGACTATGTAATAAAAGATACCTCTAATACATCCTGTCCTTATGCTTAACAATAACATTCATTTCATGATATGCTACATAATGGGGATATCAGTTTTTAACCTGCTCAGTAACAAAGTACTACATTATCGCAATGCAATTGCAGTTTGGCTGGAATTTCTTGATAATCTGTGGCTGTAACTCGCATTTTTTTCCCCAAAGGGACATACAGTACAGTAGATCAGCCTGTAACAGCCATACTCAAATTGTAGTTTTGCAATCTTTAACCCATGTAATACCCAAGGTATAAAAAATGTGGCGCTTTGTAAACTGGTGCTATATATTGTTAAATACAAATCAAAGAACTTTCATTGACACCTCAGTGAGATATTTTCCTTATAAGATTTGGTGCCACATTAAATAAAATCACACACACAATTAATCTGGGGGAAGTTCCAGTGTGAAGCCTATGAGGAGGACTTCATGTTGGAAGGGATTGATAGCACCGGAAAATGCCTTTCACCCCTAGGTCACTGGTTCAAATGTGGGCCAAGCTAGCTGTGACCTAAAGCTGTTACTATTTGACAGCTGTTCGATGACCTATGTGAAATAAGCAGATTCAGACCAGTACCTATCAGGGAGATGTCCACTCCACATGGAACATACAGCTGTAGCAGACATCATTTATCATCCATATTGCAAGCATCTGAGAAGCTTCCTGCAGCTTGAGGAACTGTACTGAGTGTACAGACATGACTCCCAGAGGCACTGACTCCAAGTAAGGGCTGCTATACATGCACAGCCTATGTGGGGAAAGAATTCTACACACACACGTTTCACAAGGTGGGAAGTTTTAGCCTTGTGAGGCTTCATTTCAGTAAAGCAAGTGTTTCCCTAAGATAACTTAAACTCCATACAACCCCCCAACAGAACACGCTATGAAAACTGCTAATTAAATTTCAAGTTCCAGGTTCTATTTACCACGTTTACAAGTCACACATAGAAGAGAGTACCTTAAAGCAGAAAGTTTAAGAGAGTACTTTTGGGTTCCTCTTTTTATAATTTTAAATTTTCAAGTATTTTGCCAAATTGGCAGATTTTACATAAAACAAAAACAAAAACAAAAACAAAAAAAAAAAAAAAAAAAAAAAAAACACCAGAGTGAACAAGGCCAAGACCTGGAGTTAAGTGAGAAACAGTGCAATAAAAAGAGATGTAAAAGAGCATTTCAACTATTTCAGGCTGTTATCTTCTATTCTAAATGGAAGAAAACAAAGTTGGGGATGTTTCCCTCTTTGGAAAATGGACATTCAATGGGAATTCTACAGACAGCTTAAATGTAATTCAAAGGTTTCCACATTGAAACCAAAGTCCCGGATGGCATAGCCTGAGGAAAGGCACCCACTACTTTTTCCTTTCTGATCTCTCTCACAAAGAAAAAAAACTACTCTTTACTCTAAAATGCAGAACATACCAAATATGGATATAGCAGCATGAAAGTTTCTAAAACTCCAAGTCCGTTTTTCTTTAAGTTTAGATGTCAGGGTATTAAAAAAACATACCAAGCATCTTCTAAAGCTTGGGCTCAAAAAAAGATCCTCTTAATTAAGCTTCATATGGCCTTCAGATTAATTAAAACATGATGCAAACATAAGATCAGGTACCAGGAATTTATTGAAAGCTGATAATGATTTAAACTGATTAGTATAAACAAGCTCTGATGCTTGCACGAACCTATACTGCTGCACAATTTTAGAAAGAGAAAAGCTGGAAGCTATTCATCTGGATAAATTAGGTATTTAACAGATAGCTAATTCATTATTAAAGATTCAGACCAAAGGAAAAGCTAACCCAGGTAAGTGGTAAGTCTTAGCTTGAGTCTACTTTTAACTTCTCTGTGATATCTAAATTACATAAACAAACAGGCTACTCTTTTTCATTCTGCATCAAAATGATGCTTGTGAAACACTGCTTTTTAATTAGCATCTTTTATTATAGGGAACAAAAAGTATTTACATGAAACACATAATTAAAGCATATGTCATGTTGAATCATCTTCATTTATATCACCATATACTAGTGCCATGACACTGTTGCTACAGGCTCTGAGTGCTATCGAGGGAGGACATATTTACCTACCAGCAGGAAATCTCATCCAAGAGTGCTTCAAACCCTAGCTGTCCACATTTGTCTAAACTAATCCTATTAACATACTTACCACTATGCTTATTCTGAAAGGACTCAAAGACATCGTCTGAGACTTCAGCCAATACTTTCCCTCTTCCACATACTGATTAGTACATGTGGGCAGGGGGGAGGGTTGGGGAAAGAGATAGAAGGAAATAAATTCCTACATTTTCCAGCCTGTCACAGCATAGCAACTAAAATATGCCTTTTTTTTTTCCCTTTACAAATTAGTATTTCTATTACAAACCACTGAAGGAAGTTTATAATGCCAATAACACCTGAGAAATCGGTCACTATGGTAGTTAATGACTGGTTTGGTAGATTGTTAACTGCCCTTAACTTCCCATGAGTGGTTAACTAACAAACCGGTCATTACCTACTTCATGGGGATTGGAGGTTAAACATAACTTGATTACAAGCTATAAATGTGAGTAATTTGAAATGTTATTGGTTATTACAAAAATATATGGTAATAATTTCCTCTTTAACGAAAGGGAGCATGTTTTTAGTGGTCCCTAGTTTCTTGTTGAGTCTTATGAAAAGAGATCAGTGTATGATTAACAATTACACTCTTATGATGGGCATCTGGGACTAGGTGTCAAAAAAAAGGAAGAGAATACTCACTACTTATCTGTGTTGTAAAAACAGAAAAATATAATTTCCTCTGTGCTATAAACATGAGGTTTGTAGGCTATGTTCCTAATCTGCAGTTCAACATTTTTGTGGCCAATAAATACAGATTTTGCATACACACGTAGAGGGGAAAACAGGTTAATCACAAAGCATAGAAAAACAAAATCACAAGTCTGAAGGATTTAAATATATATAACTATTAGCTCAGAAGAATCTTTCCAGTGTAGTGATATCATTATTTGCTTGAAACTAGAATAAAGTTGTGCTTTCAGGAGAGATCTCACATTATTAAAATGCAGAAAAATAATAAAAGACTTTAATACAGATCATTCCATTTCAAATAATGAAGTGATTAGATTAAAAATAATTGTAAACCTGTGAATTGTTCACAACACTTTTGCAGGCTATTTTACAGTAACATTATTTGTAATATATTACTGTGTTGCTTAGATTTCTGTGATGCATCTTGTGTTCTCATCTCCCTACTTCTCAACTCTTTCACATAAACAGAAGTAGTGCATATAAAAAAAAATGTTTTGTGGTGTTGCTAGATAATGTGAAAATTGTTTTCAAAAGCATGATAAAAAATTTACTAGAATGCATTAACTATTTCATACAATTTGACTAAATAGCCTCGTTCATGTCATCCTCTGCAGTAATCTCTGGATAGAGTATAGGGACCAGCTCATAAAGACAATGGATCTCTGGCCTTACCCTCAAACAGGTAGCAGAGTCCAAGGACACAAATGAATAGTGCAGCTACACACACTCATGAGCCTGCCACAGCTTTTATTTCAGCAGAGCAACCAGCTAGATGATGGGAACCAGGCAAGACTGATTCTTCCCTCTGCCTTTCCTTTGAAGGTTTGGCCTTGCAAGCAACAGGATGGAAAATTTAAGTCACAGCATACCTGCATCAAGGGAAACAGCATTCATTTTCCAGTACTGCAAAGGATTTAAAAGCAATATTGGAATCTGCACAAAGAGAGACCTTTGGTGGCCAGTTTATGTTTCTTTGCATTACTCAGGCTTCTGGACTTCTAGATAGATTGAGTTTATTCAGTAGCCAAAGTCACTACGGGGTAGATATTTAAAACTTCCCAGAGCACTGCAAAGCACCAAGGAAACTACTTATTAATTCATTAGCATGTATATATAAGTGCTAAGAAAAGAATACTGTAAAAGGGACAGGACAAGTCACCAAGATTAATCAAAATATCCATCCATTTCTGTCCCAGAAATGATGCCTGTCCAAACAGCCAACAAGTTAATTAAAACAAGCAAATCTTATCTTTAAAGCTTACTAAGTTTGGGATATGGACTTATGTCACAGAACCAAGTCCTGAAACAGCACAAAGCTGCAAGAAACAAAGTCTGGAGTGGCAGTGCAAACTGAAGACACAATACTGTATAGCGTCAGGCTGAGAGTCACCAGGATTTGCAGAGGTTAACAGAATCCCTTAAATTATTTACAAGTGACAACAAGAACTAAACTGAAGGTTAGGTGGGAAAGCAGTACTCCACATTTACCCTAGTAAGTGCGACATGGGAAAGAACCAGTTATACATTACGTTAACTAAAGTGTTTGCACAGTATCTTGGATTAAATTCTCACAAACACTGTTTGTGGTGGTTGGACAATGGATAGGAGCGGCAGACTGGCCAGCATAAGCAAACATGGAAAGTTCTAAATCAAAATAAAGGCTTCTAAACCTCAACATAATGGAGTATGATAAAACATATATCCCATCATGAAAATCTAAAAGCAGATTGCGAAAAAAAGTTACAAAACACTGAATGGCTGTTTGTCATCACAGTTGTTTATGTGCTTTAGAATTAAACACAAAATTGAAGTCACTGAGGGAACTGCTGCTACTGTCCTGGGCTTGGAGGCTCACAGACTGTCTGTCTAGACATCAACAATTAAAAGTATATTATTAGCACAGTGAAGTGGGGGGTAAAGGTGGTTGTAGTCGGGAAGGGCTTGGTCTCTTCTCCCAGGCAACCAGCACCAGAACAAGGGGACACAGTCTCAAGCTGCACCAGGGGAGGTTTAGACTCGAGGTGAGGAGAAAGTTCTTCACTGAGCGAGTTGTTCGTCATTGGAATGGGCTGCCCAAGGAGGTGGTGGAGTCACCATCCCTGGAGGCGTTCAAGAGGAGATTGGACGTGGCACTTGGTGCCATGGTCTAGTCATGGGGTCTGTGTTTATAGGTTGGACTCGATGATCCTCGAAGTCTCTTCCAACCTTAGTTATACTGTGATATTGTGATCTACAAAGGAAAGAAAAATATCTGAATTGTGAACTCTTGCCTCGTGTCCCTTCATGTCCTTTCAGCTAGCACAGCATAGGGGACTGGACACAAGCGTTTGCCCTGCTGATCTCTGGAACTGATTCAGTTGGGAGTCAGTCAGTCTGTCAATACAGCAAACATAATAAAAACTCAAAAGCGAGTGTAAGAGAAATAGAAGTAGTAATGTGGAAGCAGATAGCAGTGAAATTGGCAAGAATGCCTAAAACGTCCACTCCACCGGATATAAAAGACACGGGCCATTACTGAAGAGCACTCATGTCATAAGGCCAGTCACATGGCAAGATATTTCCCAAAAAGTATGTTAAAGTAGTAGCTAACCTCAAGGTCAGTGCCCATCATCCAGGAGCAAAGCAGCAGCAATTACATATGTTAATGCGCTACTCCTCTACCTTAGTATTCCTCCCTTTTCACACAGTGTCAAAGAGATTCTCAATATATTTCTCTAAAGCTTCTACTGGCCTTAAAATTATCAATAACCACAGATACTAAAGAAGATAGAGCACAGGACTAGAAGATGGCAGGAGAAGGACCTCTTCCTGTGATTGCTACTAACCCCTGAGCCCCCTTTCTTTGCCTTCAGCATGCATTGTGCCTGCAGCTCATCAGGACAGAGACTCCCTACAATGTAGCATGACTGGTCTGAACACCCAGACTACTACCAGCATCCTCCCCTTCACACCCTTCATACAGCATTCTGGCAACCTCACGCTGTATCAACAGGTAAATGGAAAGTAAACCAGAAAGTACAAATGGAAAGCACAGACATTAAACTACATACAGTTTTAGAGTCAAACATAATTTTTTAGTACACTGTAATTTTGAAAACTACTTAATAATGATTGAGAGTTTTCTCTGGAATAAATCTGAATTTAGAGTCAAAAGTATACTGAAGTTTCAGATGCAGAATGGGTCTTTATTAAAATAAGCCTTTAAAACTGTTTCAATGTATGCTTGTTTTGTTTGTTGGTTTGCTTTTTCTTTTGCCTTTTTCGGGGGGGGGGGGGGGGGGGGGGGGGCACAGGGGCAGAGGATGGGGAGAAAAGGGGAGAGAGGGAAAGGATTAAGTGCATACAAATTGAAACATATCCAGAGCAGTTTAAAAGCTGAAAATAAAGGCTTTTAAGAGATATATTTTGGGGCTGAAAGGAGAATTGATACAGAAAGCTAACCTGGCATGATTTTAGGGGATATATCTAAAAAGCCTAATCATTGATAATTCACAATTTGTGAGCCTGGTGGGATTTCATGCAGAGCACTAGCCTCACTAAGGTAATTGGTGCTATTGAAACAACACTGGCTCAGCAGCACGCCTCTGGGCACAGGAAGGATCAATATTTGTTAGGATTGCTTCTTGTTCCAACAATGTAAGATTTACAATACTTGCTAGGATTCTCACTTTGTCTTCACACAAC
This sequence comes from Melanerpes formicivorus, assembly GCF_026170545.1. NCBI lineage: Eukaryota > Metazoa > Chordata > Aves > Piciformes > Picidae > Melanerpes > Melanerpes formicivorus. The sequence goes on along the minus strand of NW_027142358.1, from coordinate 15,087,070 downwards.
TCATCAGTGGAACCCAATTACTAACCTCAGACAAACAACATTAACATGAGCCTCTATGCTTCTTTATTGCCCTTCATCCAAGTCTCATTTCAGGGTCTTCAGGCAGTGCCACTATAACAGATACTACACTTTAAAGTGTGCTCCAAGGAATAAATTTTCAGTCTTTCATTACTCGTACCTTGATTTACTTCATATCATCTTGCTGCTATAGACAAAGATAACACACTGTAAATTACAGCCATCCTGTCTTGTAGTTTCAGAGGTAGGGGGAAGGCAGGGAGTGATGCTTTTGCGCTACAATTAGCAGTGGGCACCAGAGCTTCATTGCTAGCACTAGTGACTGAAACTTGTTTTATCAAAGATGCAAAGCCATTATTTCATATAAACTCATTTCCTAAATTGCCTTATATTTACTCTGCAGACTGATAAATGAAAAACTCTACAGTAAAATACATATTTTTATATTGTTTATTGCAATAACTTAGGATAGGTAATCTCATTTAACTTTACTCATGGGGCTATTTCTGCAAATTTTTCAGTCCTGATGTCTTAATAACACAGTGGCCTCCAATAGTTTGCTATTCATTATGTTCTACTTTGAGCTCTGTACACGAAAGCAAAACCCCAATCTGGATAATTCTGTTTCAGATTTTTGAACTATTAGTGCATATTTGGCAATAGAAGGCTTGGAAAACAGTCATTGGAAAAATTCCTTCCAGTTAGCTGTTGCAGTACCCCCTTATTTGTCCTACAATTTCCTCCATCCTCCATCCTATTCCAGTGGCTGATAACTAAGAACATTAGTTTTATGCGACTTGTCAAGCTCAAATGAAAAGAGAGCTAACTTTAATGACACTGCAATTAATCGCCCCAATAGACAGACAGCTAAAAGACAAGATATTGACTTCATTAAGGATAATGTATTATGTCATTAAGTTGGTAGGGTCACCTTGTGTATCATATATGCTTGCTAATATATTCGCATTTTCCTCAAATAAGATAAATTCAGATATGAGTGATAAAGCTGATTAGAAAATATTTAATCTAAAGAGGCTAGTTTCCTTATATTCCACGTTACAACCCCAGGTATAAGTGGACCAGTAAAAGCCCATTATAGATCCAGGTTTACCTCAAATAACAGGTCCTAGCAGTTTATAACCTTTCTGAGTTTGCACCGTGTGTGCATGCATCTTTTTTCTCCCCCTCAAGATCAGGTATTATTTGTCCAGATTATATTTCAGAGTATATTTTTTTTTTTAACTGTATAAACTTCTTCAGTATATGCAAGGTTAAAATAATCAATGCATGTTAAATTAGCATTAGTGTTTTGAGGGCTTAACCCTTAACCATTCAGGAGTGTGAAATTCAGTTTAATTTGAAAGATGCACTAAAATAATAAGCTATTATAAAGATGATCAGTCCTTCTAAATAAGAAACTTCATTCTTTTAGACCCATCTAAAGGAAGCTTTGTAGGCTGAATTTTTTGTTTGTGTGTTTTTACAGTTTGAGACTCTTCTGTTGTTTGGGGGGGGTTTGTTTTAGTGGGTTTTGTTTTTGTTTGGGTTTTTTTTAATCAATATAATGGAATATTTGCAAAGTAAGACACACTTGAAAGCAATTTCTTCCATTTCACACCACACAAATAAGACAGGTTTTGATATCCACTGCTTTCCTATTCATTTCCATAAAATATGCTACGTAGGCATGTTTCTCTCACCAGCATTGTTTTCTCAGCTTTTCAAGTAAACAGAGACCTGATCATTTCATTACACTAGCGACTCTCTGCACATTACTTAATGTTATGTAAACCTAATGCACTAGGAGAAAACTGCTTTATACACATGGTCTGCTCATGCCACTAACTGTGTCAATAAGCTGAAAAGGAAAAATAAATGGTGCACTGTTTATTTTAAAACCTCTTTTCTATAAGATTATGATACTGTGTTTAGATTTCCACGTATTAGATAGTTCTCAGCTGCCAGACGTTTTTATTCAGATCTAACCTAACAGCACACTTAAATCTTTTATAATCTTATTTAGTAACACACCTAAATTTTTCTTTTTGTTTTAAAATAAGTTATATAGTATGCATAAGACAACGGTAAATAAGTAAGTAAATAAATAAAATCTACATATCTACTTTATTCGGGGAGCAAGGAAATTGTATTTTAAAATGAACATGATTGTTTGCCTGTTGCTATTAATTTATTACAGCAGTTCCCAAGAAGAAAAAAAAGCATATACTCTGGAGGATAAAATTCTGTTAATGGTCAGTTTGCCTCAATACTACATGTAGGCAATATGCACGATCTCCTTGATAAGAACAAACTCTAATTAGCATCGCCTACAATTCCTCTTTCCAAACCATACCTTTTAACCTGCACCCCATCTTTTCCAATATTTCCATTAAGGTTGTCAAAAGCAGAAGTTTGGGAACCTTTCCTTGTGACCTTGGCATTTCTTCTCAGGCTTAACGTATTGGCATTTTTTCCTCTGACTGCATCGCTTCTCATTTGTCATGATTATTGTTGAATTTTTCAACTGTCATTCCCGAACGTAAATCAATGGTTGTCGACTTCCCCTTTGTCATATCTGCACTGCCAACAGCCTTTCCCTTCTAAATGAGGCTTCCTCCCTTTCCATCCATTAAAAAAGGCCTGTCTTTTGGAGAAGTCAATCCTTTGTTAGGTCACTCCATTTATCATTCTTCCAATCAGTACCTGACACACTTATTCAGCCAGGTCTTCAACCACACAATCATTGTTCATTTTGGGAGGGGGAAGAAGGAGAGAGAGAAGGGGGTACTTTATTTATGCATGGTGGGGTTTGCCATCCATCTTGACCAGTTTTATATTTTTCAGTGCCCTTGTATCTCTAGGATTCTCACTTTCTTGAAGCAAAAAAAAAAAAAAAAAAAAAAAACCAGAAGGAAAAAAGACACCCCATACCCACAGGGAAAAGGGGAGAGAGAATTCCAATAAAACATTTTGCATATTAAGAATTAAGAGAAAGTATATGTGAGAGAATAATCTAACCTATCAAATTCAGTTCTGTCACAAAGGGTTTGTTAAAACAGAAAATAATTTTTAAAAACCATAGAATCATAGAATCGATAAGGTTGGAAAAGACCTGAGAGATCATCAAGTCCAACCTATCACCCAACACCTCATGACCAACTAAACCATAGCTTCAAGTGCCACATCCAATCCTTTTTTGAACACCTCCAGGGATGGTGACTTCACCACCTCCCTAGGCAGCCCATTCCAATGGTCAATAACTTTCTGTGAAGAACTTTCTCCTCAACTTGAGTCTAAACTTCCCCTGGTACAAGTTGTGACTGTCCTCCTGTTCTGCTTGCCTCGAAGAAAAGACCAACTCCCACCTGGCTACAACCTCCTTTCAGGTATTTGTAGACAGCAATAAGGTCTCCACTGAGCCTCCTCTTCTCCTGGCTAAACAACCCCAGCTCCTTCAGCCTCTCCTTATATGGCTTGTGTTTGAGGCCTCTCACCAGCCTTGCTGCCTGTCTCTGGACATGTTCAAGTGTCTCAATATCCTTCTGTGGTAGTGAGAAAAGTTCAAGTCTTCCCCCCAGTTTCCAGTCGTCCAGGACCTCTTCGGTGAGCCAGGACCAGTGGTAAATGATGGAGAATGGCTTGGCCAGCTCATCTGCCAGCTCTCAGTATCCTAGGATGGATTCCATCTGGTCCCATGGACTTGTGAGTATCCAAGTGGCTCAGCAAGTCCCTAAATACTTCCTCATGGATTTCAGGGGAATTATACTGCTCCACAACCCCATATACCAGTTCAGGAGGCCAGTTATCCTGAAGTCCTCCTGCCTTACTGTTGACAATGGAGACAAAGAAGGTATTTAGTACCTCAGTCTTTTCCTCATCTTTAGTTACAATGTTCCCCTCTGGGTCCAATAAAGAGTGGAATATCTTCTTTCTCCTCTTTTTAGCATTAATATATTTATAAAAATGCTTTTGATTGCACTTCACAGAAATGGCCAGCTTAAGTTCTAACAGGGCTTTTGCCTAAGTTTTCTCCTACATGATCTAACAACATCCTTAAATGTATCACAAGTTGCCTCACCACTACTTTAAAAAAAACAAGAACAGAACAGAAATAGCAATGGATTGCATGAGCTTTTTGACAAGGTTTAAGACATATAAAGTTATATTACAATCAAACCCATTTCTAAGCAAAATATTGGTTCACAGTGACTTAGAGAAGCCTTCAGAACATGACTTGTTCAATAAAGAAAAGGAAGTTAGTTTCTATTATTTATGCAGCTACAGTTATGTTTGGTTAAATTCACAAACTTTCAGTTCCTTCTACTCATATTTCAAACAGGCCTGCAAACAATGTTATTAAGGTGCTTTCAGTATTTCTGGATATTAGGTAAAAATGCCTAAAGTTTATTAGAGCTACCCACAAAAAGCAACTAGTAACAACTAGCTTTTCCACAATAATAGCTTATTGTTTCCTGTCTGATGTTAGAGATGAGTCAGTATCTAACACCTAGCCATTAGGCTAGCTCACACAGATTAAGAGGCATAACTAAAGAATAAAGCTCTCCACCAAATTTCTAAGAGATATTCCTCGCTACAGTAAACTAGGCCAGAAATTGTGATTTCAGACTGCTTCAATTATAAAAGCAATGCCCTGTGTCATGTGCAAGTCTAGCCTTTCCCTATTAAATTACATGAACGAGAAAACAGTGTGGTGCATATCACAGAAAGGTGACTTCTTCCAGGAAGTAAAATGGAAAGATGCAAGCACCTACTACTATAACTATCATTTCTAAATGTGGCAGAATGCTTTACACTTGCTCACATATTTAAGTTTGCCTAAAACCCTATGCAGAAATAATTACTAAGAACAACACTTAACAGACTGGAGAAACCTAGACTGCAAGTACAATTGATATAGGTTCAAGAATTGTACAGACTTCTTTTCATTAACATTCAATGAATCTGTTAACCTGATCCTTTTACCCCAGCTAGAAATACACAGCTTCTTGGATCCATATTTAGAGTACAGAACAGAACAAACCAGGTTGGAAGAGACCACCGAGATCATCACGACCAACCTATCATCCAACACCACTTAATCAACTAAACCATCATCTTCTTCCATCCTTTCTAATATTTGAAACTCTAAATTGGCTGCAAATATCCTCTTCTAATATCTTACCAAACTAAATCTGCTGGAGAAACCTTCAAAATCTTATTGCCTTCAAGATCATCATAAGTGGGCCTTTTTTTTAAAGCATCTGGCTCCCTACTAAAGCCATAAAATGCACACATATCACATGCTATTGTTTTCTGCGCATTTTCTCTACAGACTGATACATTTGTCCAACCTCCTCAATACTGGGACATAGACATATATATGGACATACATATCCCTGCACAAGGTATTATTTGGTGCAGGGAAAAAAAACAACACACAAATATATAAACTTTGGAAGTGAGAAATGAGAGATGTGGTCTTTGAGATCTATGATTTCAGTTTCTTTCTGTGCCACAGATTTTAATTTTGACCTCGAGTCATTCAAACAGGAAGATTGATCTTCTACTTCCTATTGTATTCCTGATATTGTAAATAATTGCATAACCCATTCATTACTACAGATACAAATATTCCAAAGCACTTTTTGATGAAAGTCACATGAGGAACTTGTATGAATAGATAAGCAGTAAAGCATAGTGAAATGGAAGCTCAGGGTATCCTCAACACCAGAAAACTGATTTCCTTCAACGCCAAGAGTTACCCATTCCAATGTGTAAGTTTTACTCCACCAATGGAATTTACATGGAAGAAATAATTTTGCCTAGAAATAAACAATATTTTCACACAGGGTTACCCAAATATGCAACATTTCTATAAAAATTACATACATTATGATTTCTCAGTGTTGGATTTAACCACCAATTTCTTCATCCAAGCCTTTAAACTGAACACACAGGAATGACTGAATGCATTAGTAGATGCTGCTTAATAATACACAAACTCCACATACCGTCAGTGCTATGAGATAAACCCAATTCCCCTCTTGAGTTTGGGCTACAACATTACAAAAGATAATCCAGTATTTGCTCCCCTTCTTTAAGGCTTAACACATTATTATGCACAAACTTGCTGCAAAGAGGCAAAAGTTATTTCAACAATTCCTGCTGTAATTCAAAACTTTGCAATACTGCATCAGCACACAGTTTTGGATGCCAATATCCAAGTTGCCAAAATACAGTCACCTGAATACCAACAATTATATCTTTCATTAAACTGATTTTACTAAACAAATAACTATTAGCACTACATATGGTGCTCCAAGCTTGTGAACTTATTTTATTTATTCTTTTCATTGCCCTCATATCTTGCCTAATAAGACATTTTATTCAGACATTCCTGAGGTAATAAAATCAAAAGCCTTTCTGTTGTATGTCATAGAATATTTATTTATTTAAGCTACATAAGGTAAGGGGTCATTTCCTTGTGAAAATAATAAAACACAGTTGATACTATTTTAAGTCATATCATGTAATCCCATTCTTGTCCAAGCAATAGATTTACAGGTAACAACAGCAATCTTCGTAAAGCGCAAAACCAGTGACCCTTCTGGAACCACAAAGTGATACGAAGAGCTATTATTTGCAAACCAAAAGAGCTATTAGCATACAAAACACTATATTGCAAGCACCACCGCAGATTTTTGAACATAACAAAAAAAAGAAAAAAAACAAGCAAAGTTTGAAGTTTTAGCTGTAACATCACCGCTTTGTGCCTACCAAGTATAGCGCATTACGTTGCATTCGTTCATTTCTACTCAGGACTTTAAGTGACTAAAGGAAAGGAGAAAGAAAGTATCTTATGTGGCAGGCGCATGATGCTATTCAAACATTGTAGGAATATTCTTTTTTTGTTTTTTTTTAACTTCATTTTGTCCAAGTAGACAGAGCTTTATCATTTGCTTTTGCTTATTTTATATTTAATGCATTCATATGCGCCAGCAACAGACACGAAAGGAAAATTGCCTGGATAAAGAACAGCAATCTAAAAGATTGTCTCTCATTTAGAAGCTTGCAAAATATCTTAACATAAAAGGCTGTCATTTTCTCATTTTTTTAGTTTTGCATTTTTACATGAAATGCTAATGTGATAAAGAAGATTTTTTTTTTTTTATCATATAATTTGAAACTGCACCCATAAAAAAACCAAAATGCTGTTAGGTCTAGTACCAAGAATCCTTAAGAGCAGGGGCCATCATAGAACCCCAAAGTATACAGGTTTAATACAGTTCTCGAAGACAGTAATGAACATGTTGATTTTCAAATGCAAACAATGCTGTCTTTCAAGACAGTAAAAAAATAAACCAACCAAAGTTTAGAATACCTAGTAACACACTAGATTTTTCCTTCATACTAATGCATTCTCAATTTTCTGCTATAGTTTAAGCAAAGGATTAGTAACAGAATGCTTACAACACTTTAACTGTGGACCTTCTACTTCAGGTTGCAATAGGGTGTGATACATTCTTGGGCACATGATATTCAGACCAACAGAAAAAGTATGTATGCTATGAAAGAAACCAATTATATGGATATTTTAGTCATTATAATCATGGCATAACTGTTTTATATTAATTAGATAATACATATTTGTAGATGGAAAATTAATTCTCCCATTCAACGCATTGCAACAGAAATAAAACATGAAAGCATTAACAAGATCTTATTTGAATTAGCTTGTCATTGCAACTGAGATGTAAGCCAAAATCTGGGACTGTTTATGATCAAAACCTGTGACCTTTGTTTCCATTTCTGTTGCGTGTGAGAAATTATAACTTTCATTTTATTTCAAACACAGCCTTAATAGCATTCAGAACAAGTTCTGTGAAACAACTTATAGGCACCTGACTGTATTTAATAATTTCTAGCTCAATTATAAACTGAAACAAATCCTGAGAAGTGTTGAAATCTACCTAATAGTATTTCTTGGCAGGTTTAATGTCACTTAGTAGCTTTCAAGGTATAGCTGCATTTGAGAACTTCTTTAACATCCAGGGTGCATTTTCTGCATGTTTAGGCACAGGCTGCATCTTGCGTTTTATTAGCATTTTTCTATTGGATGCTAGTTCTTCAGAAAAGTTAAGATAACACACTTTAAAAGCACAGTATGGACTGTGCTTCTAATGCCTTTCTTATATAGCAGCTATGTAGCACAGCATCTTTTAATCTGCTGTCCTATACCAAGCATACATTACATAGATATTAATATTTGTTAGTTTTTACATTTTCCTTTTTTTTTTTTTCTTATTATACTCCTAATTAAAATATATTTCTAACATGATTACAGGGAACTGTATCTGAAAACTACTGACTTTATTTAAAAAACCCTGTATTGACAGTTACTCCGGGGTTTATCTCCTGCAGTCTTCAAGATATAAATAAATTTTCTCCTAGTTGTGGAAAACCTTTAAAATTGATAGGTGCTGTCATTTGTGTGGCACTAATACCAGAGATATAAAGTGTAATGATGTACAGTTGGCTAAATCTCAACATTTAAAAAAAAAATTAAGGAAAACTTGTTTGGTTAGGTTGGTAATTAGATTTATAAGCTAACACCTAACAATAGGCCTCCAAGACAATCACATTTTGGTTCAAAAAGCAAGTTCTTACAATGCTTACAGGGACAAAACTGCTTCCATGACAAAGTAATTTCTGCCTCCCATAGCAGTGATGGGCCAGTACAGTTACACAAGAAGGAAATGAAGGGAAGGTCACAGGGCTATGTGGTACATTTAAAAACGCCAGAAACAGATGCTGATCATCTTGTATTTCTTTTTCACAAAAGCCTCTAATCAGTTCTAAATTTCTTAGACAGTTTGCTTTCTTGCTGCACCTAGAAATGTGTCATTTGTCTGTTTAAAAACATAACAGCTCACCACCCCTCCTCATTGGCTTTTGTTGGCCTCTCTTTTTTTCCCTTTTAATGTCTCTAACTTTATGCCATGTTCTTTTCCTCTTTCAGCACGGCTGAGCAAGGCTGACAGGCGGATTCCTTTGCTTTTCAGGGTATTAAAGCCACTTTCCCGCTCTGACAGCCTGTTCTACTCTGCCACCTTATAGCTCTGGCTTCACACTTCTCTGGGCAGCCACTGCTTCTTGACAGACCACTGTCACTTCCCATCATCCTCTCTGTATATCCTGTTCTCTCCCCCTCAGCACGCATCCCGACTTTCCAACCAATGCAATTATTTTTTTTGACAAGCCATCCATCAGCTTTAACTTTAAAAGCACTTTCCGCTGATATCCATTGTTAAATCCCTTGCTTTTTATGGAGCTTGCATGAGAGAATATGATATCAGACATTCAAACTACCAAACCATGTAAATTTACTTTGTTCTCAGCTATGTTTCCAATTTCACGTCCAATTTTTCGGTACATTATGCGTAGTTGTTGTGCTTAATATGATGTTGTCAAATCCCATTAAAGTTCACTGCATTGCACGGCTTTAAAAACAGGTTACAATTTGCATTCTATAAAGAAAGGAAGGAGTGCAGTCTGAAGTCAAGCTGAATCTTATTAAAATTATCTGTTCAATTGTTACATTTGTAGATGGAGTAATTTTGAGGCATTAGCTGAGACACATATGAAAATGTCAGTGTGCCAACTAATGACAATGAAAGCAAAAGGAATATATCTGTGAAACTCAATAAAGCTCCTTTGCTGGTGACATAAATTTGATGATAATCCGAGGAAATGAATAAGGGACCATCCAGTTTGAATAGGAATTACCTTTTCTATTAAATCACTTTGCTGTATTTCCACTTGGCCTACATCTTGGTCTTGTGCCACAATGAGTCTCTCTCAGTGGACTAAAAAAATCCCTACAGGAGTAACATTTTCTTGAGGAATATTTTTCATGTAAGCCTCATAACCAATTTCAGACAGACTCACTTAAAAATTGAAGAAAGAATCAGCCTCCCCTCCATGATTTCTGTATATAAGGGCAGATTAAATGATTCACTCATGTACAGTTATGGGACGTATCCAGTGAGAAACACCACTGTGCTCTCCATGTGGGGTTTTACGCACAAAGGATTGTATTCTTACATGAAGATAAATCTATATAAATAGACAAAGGTATAGATTAAAATTTCATCAAGCTGCCAAAAATGCTTTAAAAATAAGGATTCAGGTGAAAGGCAAAAATTTTTGTGCCATATTTTAGTATAGTAGCTCACAGCCTTTAAATCCTACCCTGGGCAATTGTAACCTGGATATTCCTTGTAGTAAGAGGACAGGTGACAGTCTGTGACAAGTAATGATTCTCCAAGAGTCATTCAGTTACCACCGTGCTTTTTTAATAATGTAATACATTTAAGGCCTGCTATAGGTATGCAACATAATATGTATCTCAAGTTCCATCAGTGATGTTACTCTTTTTACTACAAGAAGAGAAATGTCTGTTTGGTATTTTTAAGCTCCCACCTTCAGGTAAAATCTTCTCAGACTCACCCTGCCACTTATTAAAAAACATGTTAAGAGTTAAAATTCAGACTTCTGGAACTTATTTACAGAGAAGAGGGAAGGACCACACTAAATGAAGCCAGCAAGAGATGCAAGACAACAGCTTCAACAGAGATTCAACACCGATGCCTTACAATGAAGAGATAGATGATAATCCCCAACAAAAGTAGTGAATGGAAAAGACTTGCTCATCTAGAAATGCTAAACTGGTCATGGATTATTATGATTTATCTTTTCCAGACCTGAATGATTTTTCCATACTGCAGTGAGTTTGCATGAAAGCAGCTAAAAGTTACTCTTTACAGTCATTCTCCTAATCATGTTTCTCCAAATAGCAATTGTTCCTGTTTTAAACCATACACAAAAATTTCCAAGTTCTTTATCACAACTATTTAAATGCCTTCAAATTCTCTGAATCTTTTTCCCTTATGTTTACCAGTTTCGACCACATATTGCATTAGCCACAACCTGATTGCATTTTCTCAGTACCACTCACTATCTATTAATAAGTCACTGATTTTAGCTCTGGCTCTCAGGGAAAAAATTGACCACAAGAAAGCATATAGGGTATAAGTTATACACCCAGTTCTACCCCACATCACTGAGGTACTTTCCCTGAATTCTTCCTCTCTTCTTTCCCTTCCAAATGAAATGATAAGGGAAGTTTCTGAATCTTTTAAGGATTGTGAGATAAATGGATGTATTTCTTAATTTTACGCTAAGTTTTGTTGAATAAGAATAAAGTCTAACCCAAAAGGAAAAACAGGAAAAAGTATAAGTGATCTGGAAGTATAGCAATTACATTCATTCTGTGTTATTAGAATATTCTTATTTTAATGTCATATTGAAGAAATTAAAGAATGCAGGCTATTAAAGACACTATGCCTTGTTTAAGTGTCTTCACTGAACTACTGATGTTACCATTTGCAACTTGCAATTCAACATATACAAGGTTTTCTACTTGCTTTCTCTAGTGGTGTCCATTGAGACCCTGCCCATTATCACCTTTCTTCAAACAGTGCACAGTGCACTAAACCAATTTATTACAGCTTTCTCCTAGAACTTCTTTTTTCATTATTTTATTTCGTTCATCTTTTCTCTCCATCCACAATTGCTTGCTGAACATTTTTATATTCTCGAATTTCATATCCTTGCTTTTACTTCCATATGTTCCAACTCTGCTCAAACACGAACCACTACCCTCCACTACATTTTCTGAGTCACTGAGCAAGTTTATCTCTACATAAAGGGTGCTAAAGAAACTATCGTACTGCGTTGTGAAAGGTCATCTTCCAACTTAGATGCTATACTAGCAACTTTAAGAGATAAATATAAATCAAGATGAAGTGGCCATTAATGATATCATGTAGTTAGTTTGTTGGGTTTTTTTAACTGAAAAGCAAGAGTAACACCCATTTCATAGTGTCTAGTCATGGCCATCATAACAATCATCACCATTCACCATCTAGAAAATGAATCCACATAGACAGACCTAGAATGAGTTAAAGGAGGGAAAGTTTGTTTGATAATCTAAATAATTATTCCAAGGAACAGAAAAATAAACTAATAAGGAGGCGGCTCAATTGACAGCAAAGCATCCACAAGGAAGTAAAAACTCAACTTACACCTGGGTTACAACTGATATTTAGAGATATTCTGAACTTAAGAGTTATTAACCAAGGAAAACATCACGAAAAATAAAGAGCTTTTAAAGACCACCAACACATAAGTATCCAGCTTCAGTGAAAACAAAGCAAGCTAGATACTTGCACCTTCCTTGTCTCCTTTCAAGTTAGTTTGACTATAGACAAGCAGTTCTTTCAAACATTCATTTCAGTCAGATCTTACTTAGAACAATGTCTACCATTTACAAAACCAAATTAACATCTTCTCTTTCAAGTTGTGGGGTACGATATAGTTGCTGGTACTAAAACCTCTGTGCATCAGTTCCACTGGCAAGATTATTAAAGTTAGGTCCAGAGAACCTCACTATTTCTCTCTGAACTGTGTTTATGTCCAAACTTCCTGCAGGAAATCATGCTGCTCAGGAGACTATGTGTGTCTGAAAATCCATAAATCAAAATTAGCCACTTGAATCTGTGAACTCAGTTTTCATGACAAAGAACAGAATTAGAGAGTTTTCATATGCCCTTTGTTAGTTAAGGACAGCTTTAAACTTATCTTCTTTACTTTGCTGTTATAGGTTTTGTGTGTTACATCCATTGTGCATTACATCTACTGGAGAGTAACAAATTACCTCAAGCACTGTCCCTGGAGGTGTTCAAGAGGGGATTGGACATGGTACTCGGTGTTATGGTCTAGTAGTCATGAGGTCTTGGGTGACAGGCTGGACTTGATGATCTTTGAGGTCTTTTCCAACCTTGTTGATTCTATGTTTCTATGATTTTATTCTAATTAAAGATGGTCACTATTTTCCCCCTTTTATCAATCATGCTACCCTGCTTTCTAGCAAACTTGTCTCAAAGATGTCATCGTAAAAAGAAATTTAAAAATCTGCTTTGACTTTTTGTATCATATATTGCTTTACCTGAAGATATCCATAAACAGACTAAATATGTACACATATAATCTAGTTTCCATAGAGTCGTAAGTTAGAACCTCTGTAATTATCTCCTTTAAATCCATCTCTCACACTCCCAATTAAAGGAGCCTGGTTAGGTATTAAACATTTGTTAGCAGTGTTTAAAATGTTTTACTATTTTCTCTGATAGCCACATAAAAAAATATTATGGTCTTCCAACAATGGCAAGAGAACTAATCCTGCTGTCACTCACTTCATCTAAAGGGGCATTTTTTGTTGGTTCTGGGTTTGGGCTGTGGAGGCGTTTTTTTCTCCTTTTGGTTTGGGCTTTTTTTGTTGATTTCTTGTTGGTTGGTGGGGTGTCTTTAGTTGTTTTGGGGGATTGGGTGGGTTGTTTGGGGAGTGTAGGGTTTTTTATACTTCATCAAGCTATGTTAATTGGTCCAAAGGGAAAACAAACTTTTCAACAGATGATATAAGTGATCCCAGGGTAAATATAAACTACAGCAAACATCCAAGAAACCACCTTCATATTCTTCTGTCACAGCCTAAAGAAAGCAAAACCAAAGCCATAGATATTCTACACATAATTTTCTTTTTTACTTCATATTATTCTTACTTAATTTCCACTTTATGATACAAATATCATCATTAATATGATGGAAAAATTAGTGAGTTGACTTAGAGGAGGATATCTCAGTTCTTCCATGAAACTTTTAAATCTCTGAAAGCCTGATAAATATTTAGCTGTAGAAGCTGTTCTCGCCCTTCTTTACACTTCTCACCATCCCAGTATTTGAAATTAAACCTCTAAGGCTTTACATACTTTGAAAGAGACAGAAATATATTCCCAAAACCAGGCAAAGCAAAACCACTTCTCTCCTGAAGGTATAATAATTTTTATTAATACATTATGTCCACAGCAACCTAACTTTTTATAGTAGTTTAGATTCTTATGTATCTTATAAGAAGGAAGCAGATTTCCATAAATTGGAGCAGACCAAGAACACATATGGAAATGTTAGCAATAACAAGTTTCCAATACAAAATTAATATCAATTTACAGTTCAATAATACTGATTTTAACTCTTTTTCACAATAAAGGCAATGGATATCTGCTGTCCCTCAGAGTGCTAGAAAAAGTTGTGTTCTTAAGACTGCACCCTTTTCATCAGTGGTGATGCTCTAAAAGGTGGAATAAGTAACAAGTGGGAATTACACAGTGATGCCCTTCCTTCTAGCTCCTTTTAGAGATTAAATTCATACATGTACCAGAGAAAAATTTCAAAATGCTGATGAAAAATGATAATTTCTCACTACCAGAAAATTCCCAAAATTCACAATACCCTATAACTAAGGATCACAACAGTGCTCTAAACAATAAATACCTTCTACTTCCAGGAAAAAAAAAAAAAAAAATTTAAAAAGTCTACTTTTCTGCTTTTGTGAAAGCCATGCTCTACTTCAAATGTATTTAATTTTCAAGAGCGCAGAACTAACAATCAAGTGCAAGCAGCAGCTCCAGTTACCCCAGTACTCTCTTTGAAACTTGCCACAGTTTTCTAAGTATGTCACTACAAAAAAATAAAAATCAGCTACTGTGAATGACATGTTTGTTTCCTCTGTTGCCTTGTTTCCTTTTCTAGTTTCCAGATAAAACAACTGCTGGGGAAGGAGAGCAATGAAAATGTGTTCATACAGTAGTCCAATAAAATACTAGAGCTTATTACTATATTTTTATTAAAATTATTCAATAATAAAAGCAAAACCCCAAGATGCTGTCATTCTGCTGATATTCTTCCATTGTCTGATATGCTTTGTTGGTAAAACGTTAAAAAAATTAGTGCAATTTCAAAAGGCAAGTAATACTCAGCATCTGAAAGACTGAGATACCTCAAAGAGTATTATTATAGCATTAGGAAAGCTCCACTGATCTCTTATGTGAATGAACACACACTAAATGAAATGTAGGTAACTCAGCTGAGTAGGACGGCAAGTAAACAGAAGCAGCACTATCTCACGTGAAAGAAGTGCTTAATATAAAATACTTGTTTGGCTTTGAACTATTTATGTTAATCTCAACTTCTTTTTTATATTTCATTTTATTATTTTTTTTAAAGATGCATCTTCAGTTTACTGTATATATTTATATATACAGTCAACAGGACAGTAGATTAAGTCTTAGATTCAAGGCTCTTTTCAACAGCTTTATGTACTATAGAAACTGTATGTTCATTAGATTTTATTTTTTTAACCGATCACAGATCAAGAAAAATATACAAACAGGCTTAATCCAGGATTAAATAATAATTTAGGATTCAGTTTCTCATCATCAAAAGGGTTAAAATGTCTTTTTCCCTACCTCCCAATAGTGACTACATGCTCCCTTCCTCATTTATCCTGTTTTTTATCTGTTAAAAAGAAATACAGAAATTTCTTCAGATCCAGCAATTTTGCTTAACTCACTTAAGCATAAAGACTCAAAGCTCTGAGCCTCTGCTCTTACCATTATCAGTTCTGGTCCCATCTGAAATTTAAAATACTAGTTATTATGGTGAATTTCTAGGAGTCAGTATTCCTGGCTGAATGGTTGTCTTCTTGATAGAGATGGGCAGTTGTCCCTGAGGAAAATCGTAATAGTAGGATTTTGTCTTATCCTGTAAGTCACACTAAACACATACTGCTGAGTCAGCCATACATAGAGACAGCAACCATAACATTGTTGCTCAAGTCTACCTTCCCCAAGATAACCACTAAATCTCACTGAAGTGATGTTCTAGGTTGAATATGTTAGGAAATCAATCCAGTGTTTTTATAACAGTGTTTATAACAATGTAAAGTTTAAGGTGACAGAGTTAGAAAGGCAACCGCATTACAAGAAAACAAGTATGAAAAGGAAAAAAACCCAAAACCAAAACTCTTATGCAAGCATACTTAAAAAGGTACTGTAGTATTTTACCCAAATTTACAGACAAGCTGGGAATGCTAATAAATAAATCGGTCAGTAGAGAAAGGCCTTCCCGCATTTTTTACATATGTGCATATCTTACACGTGGAAGATATATCAGCTTATGTATTTTAAATGCACAGTTCATTTGATTGATCACTATTTCTATATTATACTGGATGTTAACTTTGCAGTAAGTAAATACACCCATTCAGAGGACAAACTTCTGAAATACAGTGCGTGAGGGCAATGGTTGTTGCTAGGTTGATGCAACTTCCATAGCAACTGCAGCCATAATATAAGGAGATTCTCAAAGAGGTAACTTTGCATAAAGTCATCAAGTCCCCTGTGCTCTATCTTAGACATACAGCCAAACCTCTCTTCTCCTCTTAGCCCTTAGACACAAAAAAAAAATGTTAATGAGAATCACAGACAACATATTAAATTATGGTATTTTCAGTACAGCTAGGATTCCATTCCACACATAACTGTAAAACTATTGTGATTAAAAACTGACAAGATCTTGCTCAACAAGCAGTTTCTAGCATGTTTTTTACTACTAGGGATGAAATATTTCCTTAAAAGCCAATAATGATTTTCTGCGTGGTTCTACAAAGAGATTGCGGGGATACTGCCTTCTGTTTAACATTAAAATTAATAAAATCTTGAGAATCAAAATAGCAAGAAATAGCATAAAAGTCCTCCCTTATGCTACAGCAGAAGTGAGCTTATTTCCCTTTGACACATTGCCTGAAAAAAATGGGAACCACAAAACCCCCAACCCCTAGATTTACCATTTTTCTACAAAGCAAACTTACTCCCTATGCTTATAGACCATTTTAATTTAAAGGAAAAGAAGCAGCTTTCAAAACTTATTCCAGCAAAATTCCTAACACATTGTGTACTTCTTGACTGAGAAATTTTATCTTGTTAAATCAAAATTCTATGAAAGAATCGTTTAACTGCAATTCTACTCAAACTAAGGTGAAAAATGGCAATTTCAGGCATTGGATCTTCTACCCATGCTTCCTTAGAATTCTGTCTTCTTGGTTCTTCATGGAACTTTTTTAGGTGAGAAATACAAAATTAAAGGATGGATGAAAAAGGCTTAAAACAAATACAAACACCCTACTCTACTCATCAAAGATACAAGGTTTAGAAGATTATGTGCAACACTTCAGGGGAAAAAAGCATTTTTCAAAGTGAAATAGCACTGGAGAAAATATTTATTATTTTTAATCACATTCTTATTATTACATAAAATTTTACTTGAATATTCACTTCTAGATCTGAACAGGAAGAAGCACACAAAGTGCACATCTAAAAACCAACAACCCTCAAACTCCATGTACCTTGATGTCTCCTAACAATCTGAACCCTAGACACACATTCCATAGGTAGTTTTAGCTAACTGAAACCTTGAAACAATATCCAATACAATCAAAAGGATTTGGGGTAATTAGAGAAAATAAATTACTTTCCTTTCCAAAGCAGAGGTTTGGAATCTGAAACATAAAACAAAACATGTGAAGCCAAACACTTTGTAGGTTCAAGAAAAGAATGTAAAATTTCTAACATCTCTGCAAAATTTTGGTACCCTTCAAAACTTTTTAGAGTGTTTTAATATCCTTATTTACAAATCTGTTCTATCACCGCAATTTCTCATATTAAGCTTTTCCCCCCAATCTGCACTAACTACCAGTGTATTGCCCACAGAAACACACCACTTGCTTTTATAACCCTAGAGGCTGTAACCTCCAAGAGAACCAACAGTAAACTGCCTTGTCAAAAACTCTTTTGTAGCCCAAGAAAGCTAACAGATAGATGTAGCAGTAAGTTTTATGCTAACCAAGCTGAGCTGCTGTAAGAAAAACAACCACAGATGAGTGAAACTCTTCCAGCTGATAAATAACAGTGATTTACCCACCACCAATGCAACAAAAAGCCACTGTGTATTAATGTCTTGGACGAAGCTAAAGTGACCAACAGGGAAACTTCCACTTGATTTAATACTGTAAGCTTCCATCTAAGTGGAGTTTTAAACATAGTTGGCATTTTGAAACAAAACAAAACAAAAGTTTAAAGGCTGTAAATGGGTGGGAAGAAAATCCACTGCTTTTGGCTGTTGCCCCTTCCTTGAAAGTAATACTGGTTTACCATTATTGGACAGCATGATAACATGCAGAAAAAGGAAGTGCAGATCACAAGAAGGAGTTCTGAAAAGGATGGGGAGAAAAAGATAGTTCTCAGTCCATAACTCTGATCCTGAGGCTCAACATTCATTCTCTCGGGTAACAAAAAGTCTAACACAGCAGTCCAACACCTCTTTCTTCCTAGGGTTGATGAGTTTACCCTGCTTCAGCAGATAAAATTTATGAACTCCAGAAGCAAGATCTCCTTGGATCTGAGCAGCAGGATCTGAACTGTGAACAGTTCTGTGACACTGCCGACCGCTAATGAAAAGGACAGAGGCTAGGCAGCACTCTCACATAAAGATACTTATATACTCCTGTAGCAAACACTAAGAGAAACAATAACTCCTTTTGAATGCCATAGCCCTCAGTACATTTGTTGCATTTTCTTTTTAGTAGAAACAAAAGGATTACATTTCATGCCATCAATCCTTCAAAGCTATACTTGTCTTCTCATTAAATAGTAAATGCATTTACCTCAAATATTTTCAGATAAAAATCTCTAGTCATCTTGAAACGTTAAGCTACTCAATCCCCCACAGCCTTGACAATTCTGCAAAATTACTTAATGCAAAGGCTAGAGGCTTCCTGAGCAAGGCTGGTACCTCCCAAAGGATAGCTCCCCTCCCCAACAGGGATGAAGTTCTCTCTGGGAACTACTTCATGACATCTATCTCTAAAATTATTCAGGTTAGACACACTTAAAAGAGAGTGTTAAGAACACCTGAAGAGCGCCAAGCTAACACCTCAGAAGGCTACACACATAGCTCTTTAAACACTGATGTCTGACAACTTTCATAGTGTTGAGTAACTTGCTTTCCACATTCCAGAGATGCGAAAGCACTTCAGCACTTGACACACTAGTTACATTACTTGCATCTAAACCACCTTCCCCCCACCCCCTTATTAAACTATATTTATTTTCAGTGTGTGGGAGAGGCCAGTTCTAGCTGCAGTTATACACTTAACATTACTGTAAAGCATATAACATAGCCATGCAATAGCTCTTTAATGTCAACCATAACCTTCACAAATGGGTTTGTAACAAGAAACCCTTGTTTGTCATTCAGTTGGTATGATTGATGCTATATGAGTGAAGTGAAGCCACAGTGACCATCTCAATAACATGAACAGCTGCCAAATATTCATTTAGCAGAATGAGTTTTAAAAACTTTGAGCAGATTGCTTTCACAAGGCTGCTTTCAACAAAAGGAAACATAATTAACGAGCTAATATCAGCATGTGTCTGGCTAAGCTAATGAATATCAAATTACACAGAAACCTGTATAAATCATCATTATCCTGAATTTTAATTGAACTTGCAATTAAACATGACAAATTTTATATATACTAAACCTTTAATTTATACTTTCAAATAAGAAATAATTTATCATTTTTAGTATTTCATAGTTAATTTCCCAATATGTACATTTCTAATTAACAAGGACAGACAGGCATTTAAAAAAAAAAAAATAACCTGCTGAATAGCTCCATTGGTTACATCAACATTAAAATTAGGGGCCAAAAACTTACAGCAGTGCAGCAAACTGCTGCATCTGTAAAATGTATTTAAACTCAACCTTTCAATATTACGTGCAGCTAGAAGAGAACTGGGCTGCAGCAATTTCTCCATAGAAATGTGAAATCAGGGTTAGGTTTCCACAGAAGCAGCAATACTTTTTGAACAAATTAATCATTTTAACTTTTTTAAACATCATTTTTGCAGTTTGTTAATCTTACTGCCATTGTAGACTAGAGCTGGTATCACACAAAACACTGCTTTTGATGATGAAAGAATATCTTATTCATTATCCAGATAAATCTTGTAAGGCCAATCAGAGAAAAGAAAGAGAGAAGGAAGAGGGGAAAAAAAAAGTTTTTTAAACACCATTCAAGAAAGGCCAAGTACAGAAAAGATTTCCTCATTTATGATCATCCCTATTTCCTTATCTCCAGTTTGTTCCAAGAACCTCAAGAAAGGGATTCTCTCCCCATTTCCTAATACTTATATGCTTCATTACTTTTTTTCCTTATGTTTCAGCATAATAATTCAATTTTTATCTATTTCTAAATAGAAATTTGTACTTACTGAAATAGTCCAGCCTTACAGCCATGAAACTGAAGCTTAGAGACAGAAGCAGCTGTATAGCTTTAAGCAGTCACAAAGTTTTGCTAGCACAGCTAAGTCAGCTGGAATACTGGGAGCTAAAAAATGCCTTGACAGCCATGTCAGTTAAACCTGTGATGTAGACATGGTCAGGATGGCATGACAGTGTATTTTTTCAGGAAGGTTCAGCAACACTAGACGAAAACATGCCTCCTTCTGGCATACCTTGCCCTCCCCTATGAAACTCTGCCAGCAGATTTATGTCAGCACAACTGGCAAGACATTGCCCTAGCAAAGGCAAGTCCTTAGCTAGGAAAGGCTATGCACAACTAGGTGGCACTCTCATGGAAAATGTCATCATGCACCAACTGCCATCTCTGTCTCTGGCCACAGTGAAGACTTGAATGCTTTCAGACAAATGTCTAATTGAAAGCTCAAGACAGACAATACAAAAGATTAGAGAAAGTATTCTGTACGCAAGGTTTTTAAAACTTGCTTTCATTCAGTTTGATAACAATTCATCCTTCTAAAGCAGATGGATCTTTCAAAATCCTTATTAAAGAGAACAGTCTTCGTTGTGCAAACTGCTGAACCTTCAAGACAATGTACATTGTTGAGTTCCAGTGTCTTTTTTTATTAGCTTGCCAACCATAACAATGGAACAACTAAGGAGAAAAGGAGTAAAGTAAAAGAAAGTGAAAGCCACTTCCACTAGGAAACAGCTTTAGGAATGCAGTTGAAGCAGTTTTATTAATTCCCATAGCAAATAAGATTAACAGCTTCCATATTTACAGCACTCAGCACTCAAGAATGATATCTCTGATTTACTGAGCAGCAGAATCAGGGATACAACAGACAAATTCCACAGCTATCATTAATTATGGTAAACATGTTTTGGTGCCTCTTGCAGTGCTTGCTTTTCCTCAAACCATGTATATCTCTATTTTATTTTCTCTCCCATGTACTGCTTGCTCTCCTAAGCATTGTAGTACCTGGCTATGCTCATGGTTTGTTTTGTTTGTTGTTTTTTTTAAACACACTTTGGAATTAACATTATCTGCTATGGCCTTGCTGATAAAAGGAGTCCTAGAAGTAGCTCAAGTGTTCCCAGACCACTTGACAGAACACCTGTCTCATGGAGCTCAGCAGGATGTCATTCCTGTACATCCATTTTACCAAAATGCTTTGAGAAACTCAAAGCAAATAACAGAAGAAATAGCAGGGAGTCAGCAGTCTCCCAGAATTAGTTGTCTACCTAGTTGGTGCAGCTACACAATTTCCTTAATTCCTAAGAGAAACCAGAGACAAAAGGCAATTAATCAGTGGAGTAGTATCCATCTCTGGTTAGCTTCCTTAAATACTGAGATACTGTTGCAACTCTGTTGCCTAACTACATGATCTTCAATAATGACACTGCCTCCCTTTTGCACCATTTATTCTCTTGGAAAGAAGCATACTGATGCTTAACTCACACAACAATTGTTTTTCTCCTCCACTAAAAAAATCCTCCTACAAACCATTAGCTCATTTTTGCTACCATACCTCCCCATTCAATCCACATGCTGAGCCCTCACCTTTCTGACATCATTCCTTCTGCAAACACAGATTCTAGTCAGCAAAAATAATATTGCCTACCTGTCACCAAGAACAAATAAATGAAATAAACTCCGACATAATTCTCCTCTGGGTTTTCCTAGTGCATTTTGCATTGTCTGTCTACTTAGATTACAAGACCCTCAGAGCAAGGACATGTTGTCTTGTTTGACTTGTACAGCTCTGAGCACACTGTTTGTACATAAATAATATTAACTGCAATGATAATACGAGTTTGGCCAGTCTCAGTACACATGAAAATGAGGCAGTAAGTGCTTCTATTTTTTCTTTTCCCTTTTTACATAAGGAAATGTCATATTTCTTCTAATTTTTCAGGGACTTACAAACCTGATGGAACTGCACATCACAAGGCTCTGAATGTTTAATGTGTTTGCTGAAAAGCACTATGTGCTCATGCAGGAGAAGCAGCACGACAAATATTTTCACACATTATCAGATAGCGCAGTGAAACAGGCTCCACCAGAATTTACAACTGAAGGCTACCAGAATTTACAACTTGTGAAATTGTGGCTGTCTGTATTTTCTCATTACAGTGTGCTTGCTAGAGATAGAGAAGGTGCTTTTTCCACCCCCACTCTTTTTTTCTTTTTTTTTTTTTTTTTGCCATCTACTGTCTCACTACTTCCTAGTTAAACCTTGTCTCAAGTTATCAACACTCTCTGGAGAGATAAGCTTCTTCTCACTTACAACCTGTCACTAATAATCGAACTTTCAAGACTCCGTCTCGAAAAGAGACTACTGGAGGCACACAGGTCACAGGAATTAACTACCACCAGTCCTTGCAGAAAACTAAGCTCATCAATCTATAGCTTCTCGTCATAATTAGAATAACGGCTTTGAAAATTTGGGCTGATGTTGACTCAGTCTTATGCCACAAAGACCGCTGATTAAAATCTTGGTGTGAAAGTTAATGATAAGTGCTGGTGGCGTTGTCGTGGTGACAGGGACAAACAATTCCCTTGCCGTGACATTTTCAATGTCCTGCAGAAGAAAAACTGTCCTCTTTAGTATAGCACTGTATGAAGCTTATTTATGGCTACAGGGCTTGCTGGATTGATGACTGTCGTAACACACTGTCAAGTCCTTTACTGACACATTCATTTTTTGAGCCCCTGGTGTGGCAGAAATAAAACACAACAAAAATGTGAAAGTATTATTTATCAGTTTCTGTGTGAGTAAATAGTGGATGAATCAAACTTGGTGTATTTTTGTACCCAGAAATGCAAATCTCCCTACATTTTTATATGCATTAGAAACAAAAAATATTTAATGTGCTTGAAGAGTGCCTTACAGTTTTGGACTGCAATTTTGTGACAGTTTTAACAGACAATCCCCCAAAACAACTAGTGCAATCAATAAAGCTTTAAGAATACAGTTTTCATTACATTGCGTTCATAGTAAAATACAGTGTATGGTACACTTGGCATCAAAGCTTAAGAGCTCACATCAGAATTGGTCTTGTGTTTGTTTTGATACCGAATTTTAGAAAGATGGGCTGAGCTTTCAGTGACCATATTGACAGTAGCATGCTTCAACTTCAATGTCTTCAGCCATTATTTTTATTACTTTTTTTAAATGAGAAGATGAGACTTCTGTCTCCTCTTCCATATAATCTTTGTTCCCTCTACTTCAGATACAGTCAACATTATTTGTTAACTGTGAGGCTTTTGTTAAATTCTGGCAGCTTTTAACTTTTGCACTGAATAACTGTTACAGTCTGAACTGTAACCAGTGAATTTATGGTCACACCATCATCACAGAGAGATCCAAATTCATGTCTTAAACCTGTACATTATGCAGAAGCTTTTGAGTGTGTATGAAGATTTTCCCACACTGATCCCTTTTTCAGGAATCACACTTACTTCAAGGTTCAAAATTATTAAAAGAGGATTCCTCTGCTCTTAAACTGAAATGTACCTCTATGAGGAAAAAAAAATAAAATAAAATCCAAGATTATTTACTCACTCCCAGTAATACAAAAAGAAACTAAATAAACCTACTGTTCTTACTGTCCCTTTCTCTCCATTTGCCAATGGCCTCCTCCTGCCTCTGTTTTAGAAATATTTACCATATATCTTCTAATGAAAAATTCTTGGAGGAGAGATGCGTCAAAAGAGCACACTATCCTTTCACTATACTTAAATACAAATACAGTGAAGAAAGAGATATTTTTTGCATTCCATAATTGCAACTCTGTCAACACTACCCAGGGGTGCAGCATGAGACACAGAGAAACTTCTACATGTAAAAACTAAATACCTGCAAGCTACTTTTCACAAAGGGCTGTCCAAACTCAGGTGTCTTACATACGGCCATATAAAGCAAGTGTTAAGCAGGATGCCAGAAATGCCAATTGCATAGCACTGACTACACTCTAAATGCACTCAGAGCTCACTGTACTGGCAGACAGTACAGGGGAATACATTAATAAGAGAAGATAAGAACTGCTCACCATTCAAAGCCCTTTTCTCAGCATTTTCCGCTGCTCCATGCATGTACAGAGAAGTTGCTTCCAAAAATAAAAGAAATTCAAATCCCAACGGCCACCAAATTCAAAATTTAGTGACTAAACATGACTAAGTGTATGTATAATTTAAAAGGAATACAATAGTTACATGGGAGTCCTTCAGTCCTCAGAACTTGGCTTGCTTATCTAGTGAATAGAATAGAATAGAATAGAATAGAATAGAATAGAATAGAATAGAATAGAATAGAATAGAATAGAATAGAATAGAATAGAATAGAATAGAATAGAATAGAATAGAATAGGTTGGAAGAGACCTTCTTGTTCTGGTGCTGCTTGCCTTGGAGAAGAGACCAATCTCCGCCTGTCTATGTACTTCTCCCACTCATTCCCACTTTAACATCACTCTCACTGCATTACATGCCCAGCCAATGCACATAATTTCCAATTTCATTCCACCTGTAAAAATTCTTTAATGTCATTCTCATCTCTCTCATACCTGGAAATCCTCTTAGCGTTTTTACATGGATTGCACTTCAAATCTGAGAGCAGTTAAATAATTGCTTCTCTCCAAACTGGGTTTTGTCAATTTTATTAATTGTTATCTATCTACAGTACTTACAATCTTTTCTATTTTTATTATTATGAATTACAAATTCAGATGTTAGGCTTTATAATGGTTAAAGACCTTACATCTCTTTAATCTAGCATCTGTTAACTACTAACACTTTGCAAATGCTCAAAGTCCCTTCACTAATTAAAGTGGGTGAATTAAATTCTGCAAGTTTGTCAAGACACTTTCAAATCTTTACATAAACGTTAAAATTCACTTCACAAAATATTATTAAATAAATTTAGTCAAGGAAATTAAGACTATCCTTCAAAGCTATAATAAAAAAAAGACTGAGTCCTATTTTAATAAAATTAATTCTTCGGATGTCTTACAAAACTTTGGAAAGTTTCAGTTAATACTGAGCCATATTAATATACAACATGGTTCAGAATTATATGAATTTCTCTATTGCAGCATTCAACCCTTCACATCAATATAAAACAAAATGAATCTGCCCCTCAACAATTTCAAGTCCCAAACACTGGCATCACCCTCACTTGATTTATTCAGGTAATCATCATGCTAATTACCATTCCAGCTCTGCTGTATTACCATATAGCAGAGACATAAAAAAACTTGCCCTTGCTAAATTACTCCAGTCATCCTTTTGTACACAGTTTTGCCTCTAAGTAAACCAAATTATTTTTTCCTCTTAATTTATAGCATCACTTATATGTTGATAACAGGACAGTATCTTTCCTCTTCTATTAAGTAAAAGCTCATTAAAATACCTAAAGAAATGAACTGTCCTACTAGTGAGAGTCTAGATCACGGACAAAGGATGTATCAGACAACAATCTTTTCACAAGTCATGCTCCATCAGCTGAATTCCCACCTATCATAGAACTTTTGAGTATAACTACCGCAGGCACTATTTGCTCAATTTTTCAGTGTCTTAATAATCATATTTTTTGTTGGTGGTTTGTTAACAGAGCTGGGGGGGGTGGGGGGGGGAGGGTAGAAATTACAGGACAAGTAGAATTTCTATTCCATTTTAGCTTCTTATTTAAAATGAGTTGCCTCTAGATGCAGACATTTTCTCAATGGTTTCAGACAAGATTTTACAGTGTGAGTAGCAAATGTTGAATGCAAGTCTCAGTGATGTCAAAAACGTGTCTCTTTCTGTTGTTTCTTTTTGACAGTTTTAAGTAGTGCCAGACCACAATGACAGTGAGGTTTTGAAATGTCTGTTCAATGACTTAAAACAGCACAATATTGCCTAGCACTGACTGAACTAGAAATAGGAATTTCCACAGGTCCAAAATTATTGTTCATGGACAATAACCAAAGGTCTGATATCCCAGCAATTCATTCATGTTGGCAAGAAGTTGACAGTATCACAGTATATTACAGGTTGGAATTGACCTCAAGAGATCATCGGGTCCAATCCCTCTGCCAAAGCAGGATCACTTAGGGTGGTCCACATAGGCATGTACCCAGGTGGGTTTTGAAAGTTTCCAGATAAAAACACTCAAATACATTAAACATATAATGTGAAATGAAGCAGATTGAATAATATAAGAAGACAAAGTTGTAAACTTGGAATTCATTAGTCCAGATTTGGATTTCATTGTGCTTAGTGAGTGGGCTTCTGATCACATCCCTTCAAGCCACCTGCACTGGTTCCCTGAAATTACAACTCATAAAAGATGTACATACAAAGTAAAATTAATATAACAGAGGTTGCCACCAATTAGTAATTTTTTTAACTCTGTAAACAATACAGAGAATTCAGCTAAGTGTATCTAATAAAGGCTGCAGAGTTTCATGGAAAGATTTGTGACAAAATATTAGCCTTTACTCTCCTTTGTTTTGTCATTTTGCAACAAACTTTTTATGTGAAAATGTGTTTTAAGGAGGGGGGAGTGTAGCATGCTAAAATGGTTGTAAAATACAGTTTATTCCATTGTTATGTCTGATGAAAAAGACTGAGTGTTCTACATGGAACCTCTGGGTGACTAAACAGATTGTCAAATATTTAGGAAAAAAAAAAATAAAAAGGCAAACAGAAACTCTAGCAGTCAGTTTTGATTTTTTCATGGCCATCAGCTTTTCTTGTCCTATTAGTTACTGTAATAGCAACAGAGTGTTGAGCAAAATACCAGAAGCTTTCATTAGAACCATTAATATAATTTGATAACTGATGGTATTTGATTTCTGACTTTTGAACTTTGACTTAAAGCTTGGTGTAAGATGTAATCTCACTGATTGGATGGGGTTTTTTAAAATACAAACACTTCATGTTACATTGCTTTGTTAACTGTAATTAATGTTCACATTTGTCACAAATTATATTATATAAGAAAGAAGCAATAATGATGAAAGATGTGACAGTGTTAAACTCACGTCGTCTTCCTGCAAATGATTATGTCCTAATTTAAGGATTGCTCAAAATAAACTGAAGTCATGCATGCAGTAATAGATAAATACAAATAAGATATTTTTTTCCAATAAAGTATTACTGTTGTTCTTTAACTTAACAAATAAAATAAAAGATTGGTACTAAATCAGTTTATGCCAGATGCTTCAAAGTTATTTTCAGGATTAGAATTAAATTACACAGTGTTTTCCTGATTTTTAAATACGAGGCAAAGAAGGAAGGAGAGCTTTTTCAGTTCCTGTCTCTATTAAGGATTTTCAGATACAGATAAAAGCTTCTCCTCTGCCCACAGTTCTTACAATCATAAAGTTACTCTGCTAGCTCAGCATTTGGCCACATCAGCATTAGAGCTTGAGCTAACAAGCCTTGCCTCCTGGGAGGACTCCTCAGTCTGGTACCTCCACTATGCTTGCCTGCACAGGTAAGATGCATCTAGTAAATCTTCAAGTGTAGGCAGTTTTCTCTTGTACTAAGCTCAAAAAGCTCATGCTTATTTGCAAATCACTATGTGGATGTCTCCAAGGCAATTATTGCAAGTCCTGTGCCTCTTCATACGGCAAGCAAAGTAAAGCAATGTAAATAAAAATGGGATGCCTCAGCTTTTGATAGTACTAACAAATGAATGAGGTGTTTGGTTTGTTGTTTGTGGTGTTGGTTTTTTTTTTTTTACCCCCGAGTCTGGGAGCCTTCTAGTTAAATTGTTCAGGTCAAGTTAAGGACCTGACAGGGACTTTAATGTACAAAATTGTCCAATGTGCATCATCACAATTGGCCTGCAACAATAAACATATATAATGTATCATCTATGCCATATCAATGGCCCTCTCTCTAGGCACTGTATACCATCACACAGATGCTTTGAATGCACACTTATGGGATCTTTATTAGTAATATAAATCCTACACCTCTACAGTTGCATTAAAACAAATGCAAAACAACACTCACTACCTTCTTACAAGAATTACCATTTGGTTCACTGGGGACTATAAAAACAAAGACTCAACTTCAGACTCCTTGGCAAAATTGTAAACATCAGAAACATAAAAAATTTACACAGCTTTACAGCATCTAAAATGCTATGGAGGAAGGAAAAAGGTAAAAAAGGAGAAGGAAGGTATGGCTTTTTTTGTTGTTGTTTGGTTTTTAGTTTTATTCAGAAATCACATTTTCAGCTAGTCTTGAAAAATGCATGAAAGAATTTTGTGATTTTCCCAAGTATTTATGAACACAATCAGAAAAATACACTAGATGGACAAGTACTAGGTGGACAAATCCTGTATTTTTAAGTTCTACAAAACTAGTAATGGATAGAAGTGACTTTGGCTATTTGCAAAGTCCCTAGTGTAGACAATGTCCACAACATCATCCAAAGAGACACAAACCTACAATATATATTGCCACCAAGATAAAGTATGTAGAACAGAGGCTTAAAGAGCTTATGTGTAGTTTATCATATATCAGTTCTGAAGACACACAGAAGAAACCTAACATTAATACCTGAGTGATAAACTGTGAAGGAACCAGAGGATGTATCCTGTCCCAAAGTGATAGAAGACACTATTGCTATTCTACCATATCAAAGAAGCTAATAAAAGTAATGCATAAAATAATAACATATAGGAAAGAAACCAGGATAATTTGCTCACAAAAGGACATTCAGTTGAGTTCTAAACCATTGCTCCAAAATGAGAATTACTTATGTCTAAGCAAAATCAAGTAAAAGCCTCCTAGGCACTCTCTTGAAGAACTCCTGAAAATAACAGGAGGTATTACCTAATTCCCCATGCTTTGTTCCATTAAAACCAGTAAATTTCAGGAGTCTTTGATATTATGCTGCTTGTCTGTAAATTCAGTCTATTTATTGCAGGAATATAGATATAGTCTGAAATGAGCATTCAAGATAGTATGTGTAAACCAAACTAGAAACAAGTACAACCAAGGGTCAGAAACAGTCTCTGCTTGGCACTACATAAATGCAACATACAAAAAGGCCATCAAAAATTTGAGTTGTACAGTTCACAATAAGGAAAACCTAGAAGTGAGACGTGTCCAAATATTGTACACTTAAAGTTGAGGAACGACCATCACTTGACATACTTCAAAAGACTGAAACAAAACCCCCAAAAAGCTTCCAAAAGTACAGAACTGCTATTGAAGAACAAACACAGAAAATGCTGTCCTATTTCTTTGTTATGTTATAAAGCTGGATAGCATATCTTTAAATAGTGCTTATTAGAAGCATCACAAATCATTCTCCATCATTTCACAGACCAAACAATGGCAATGCAGAAATTTGCAAAAGTAAGACATTACTCTGACAGCTGTTCCTATTGTGATCCTCTGAAGTAGCAACACAACATAATATGAGGCTTCCAGACAGAAAGAGTTTTCTATGTGCTATAATTCGAAGTGTGCCATTCCAACAAGATGATGCTATCCACATTGGCCAGGTGGCATAAGAGAAATAAAACTAAATTTTAGTAAAAGATTGTCACAGGATCAATGTCTCATGCCTTAAAATTGAGCATTTTGGCTTTGCTTCAGCATTCATCAGCCAGAACCTATTATCCTATGACAATACTCCATTTCGCTGATATCTGTTCATTATAAAATATATATATTTACAGTATTTGGAAGGTAATTTTTAATGCTATGAATGCCCTTTAAAAGCAGACTATTTTAACATCACAGATTCCAAATGACTAGTCAAGATATTCAATTCCCTGTTTAAATCTTTAAATATACTTAGGAATTCCTTATTTCAATAGACTTTCTAATGCCTGTTCCTTTACTGTTTAAATATATATTACAACGTAAAATGAGAAAGATCTTCATTAACTCATCGCACTTGGGGAGCTCACCCTTTTATGATATTATTTTCAGTCATTTATCACAGTGCTTTACCAGTAACCAAAAAAAGTGACAATAATATTTGCATGTATCACTATATTCAAAATGCTCTGGTTTTGAAGAAGTCTAAGGAATCTGAGTATCACAACATATTAAAATCTCTCTGACACTCTGACACCAGAATAACAAACACATTAACATTCTACCCATGCCCATCACATATTCTGAGTTTCAACCTCAGCTGGTTACCTCAAAAACACATTTACCAAAAAATTACTATCAACAGAAGTCTTGTGTTATGGAGAGATCTCTTTTATCCTGAATAACTCAACAATAAAACGATTATTTTTTGTAATGAAAAGTTCTCTATGTAGGCAGTGTATTTAAGGACCATTTCAGGAAGTGATAAAAGCAGTAAAGTCTGTACAGAGAAAATACCTAGTAGCATCTGAGACTGAGTACAATATTATCAGTGTCAGCATACTGATGACCCAGATGGTATTTGTATGTTTGAAGTATGACATCTTTACTCCTCTGTCATCCAACACAAGTAATTAACAATAATCAAGTGGGTGTTAATTGGATATAATGGAACAATCTCCAGTCAGCCTGAGCCTACTATTTGCCTCTTACTAGTAATTATGAACACTAAGTACTCACACTAATCTCCTTCTCCTCACTGAAGCCAAACAGAGGTGCAGTATTTACTCAGCTGATAGCTTGTTTTGTCTGTAATTTAGTCTGTTTTAAGCCAAGAAACTCATAATTTGCAGTGCCGTCACCAGCTGCCAGGAACACACAAAAGAATGCAAGCCTTAGATGACAGCAATTCAGTATGTATCTTCCAGGAGAAAAAAAAAAAAGGGGAAAAAAAGGACAATTATTAATTAAACTGACCTGTTACAGCCACAGTAACCACAACACCTGGACACATAAACATTGAAAAGTATTTATTTATATAACATCTGATAAGTTCACATTTCACTTCCACATTGCTCATCCAGTAAATACACTGTTTACCTCCAAAGCTTCTATTCTTTTTAAATGAAAGACTGCAACAACCATTTTGCTAATAGAAGTAGTGAACAACCTCAGAAACACCACTGCAGAATGTGCTTGGCTGTTTGATTACTATTACTTTAGCAAATTGAAAGTATCTTATCAGGAGTGACCATTAGAAACATATTACCAGCCATTAAGCAGATGGTTAGATGGTTTAAAATAGCTTTTACATAGTAATAGAAGCCAGAGTAGTCAGCCTTATTTATGGTTCTATTAAGGACAAAAAGGAAATGGGGAAAAAAAAAAAAACAAAACAAAACAAACTCCCCAAAAAACCCACCAAACAAAAACCACACATACCAAAACCTCCTGATAAGCAACACTGATAATTTTTTTTCTGCTGAAAAATGCCATTTCTTCAGTGGTTTTGCCAGACCATTAGCAAACCAATGGAAGAACAAGAGAATTCATTACAACACTTAAAGCACGCTTACATGTTATTAAGTCTGCTTCTCTTGTAAAAAGCAATCTTTCCATCATTGTAAGAATCAGATTGATTCAACATATCAAAACACTCAAAAAGGCAGCATAAGGCATTTGACAAAACAGTTTTGGGGACACCTTTTAATAACTACTCCCAGGAAATTTTTTTCATCGTTTAATCTATTGCAAATTTTCCTTGATTTAAGAGGGACTGACTTGGTTTGTGCTGAGACAGATCTTTCAATTTAATATTTTTTTTTTATGGTACATGTACATGTCATCACTGTAGCAATAACTAAGGCATGTATTGATTTACTGAAATTGTACACTATTTGGAATATAATTACTGATTGATGCAGAAGGACAGAAGTATAGACCGTTAGGTACCATTACGTTATGGATCCCATGTTTCAATTGAGAAAAAGCAAACCACAAAGCAAATCACGATAAACATACACTACTTTATCACAAAAAATATTCAATCATTCTAGTGGCATCTCATAATTCTTTACCAAAAAAATAAAATTAAAAAATATTTAGAAGTATCTTAGCCATGAAATATAGGTTAATTTAGCTTTCTGAACTACAATTCTCACTAATAAAATCAATACTTTGCAACCATTGTATCTACCCTTTTCCCAAGAGTGCAACATGTTTAAGTCATAATTCCCTAAATTTAAAAATTTACCTAAAATCCTACTTTAGATTAGATTTGAGTCTAAGATTTTCTTAAATCTCCTCCAAATTTATTTTAAGGTTATACTCCAATAGATTTCTAGCCAACCTTCTGTCATGATCTTCAGAGAATGATCTAGCAGAGTCTGTCCAGTGAATTTATACTACTCAAAGATATGTGAAATACTTCTGTGGACTGGGCACACTATTTAGAGAAACAGCACTTTCACCCTTGTTAAGCAGATGCAAAAAGTGCTACCAGAACAAACAACTAATTCATAAGGGCTAGATTAGTTTTCCTGCTATTCTTTGTCACACAATCTTCAGAAAATAAAAGAAATAAAAAAAGTATTAAGGAGAGTTACCATAGTTCTACAAATATTACTAAATTAGAAGTGACCAGCAGGATTCAAAACTACAAAACTTCTCTTTCTGGAGAGTGCACCAGCTGGTACAGGATCTTCTAAGACTATGGTACACTTTTTTTTCCTGTCACAGTCCTAAGGGGCAAAAGGAAGAGAGGTGGTGGGGATTGAATACCTAATTCACTGCCAAAAGAACAGAAGGAAGGGAATGAGAAAAGGGGAAAAGCATTCACCTAAGGTGACAGGAAATGCTAAAACTTGAAGCAGCATTTATATAATTTATTACAGTCTTTTCCATAACAAGAGCATTCCTTGATTGTTGGGTTGGTTTCTAAAGAACACAGATGGAGAGATCTCAATTAAATGATAGTTTCATTTAAGACATACCCATCTAGAGCACCTTACTTTGATTAGTTCTAATATGAACTAGCTTTACAATCATGCACTGTTCTGTTTGCCAGCTGTTTTGGATCACACTCTGAAGTGTATCGATCATTTTACAGATGGTAGAGGGTATTCCTGTTTGTCATCTACAATAGCATTTGGTACAGCACAGGAGATGCTTACAAAGTAAATATTTCAATCAGAGTATTGTGTCCATTAATGAATGGCTACTACAATAGCTTTTTTTTTTTTTTTTTTATGGTCTTTTTTTATTAATTACTTTTGCAAGCCTCAGCAATTAAATACTTGACTTAAACTCTGCTTTACTTTCTTCTAGCTCCCTAAAAATGTGTCCCCTGGACAAGGCACATACACACACACAAAATAAGGGGAAGGGGGGAACAACAATGAAAATTAGATGCTTTCTTAAATAGCATTTTGGACTATGTCAGAGAGAACAGAAAGTATTTCCCAACTGAAAAGCCAAACTAAGTTTAGAACTTCAGGCAGAATTAACCCTCCATCAAGTGCATCATCATCAGAAAACATTTCTTAGCTCATCAGTCCACTGAACCAAAATGCTTGTTGACATTGCATCAAGTCACAATGAATCAACATCCATCAGAAAATATCTATTAAGTATCTTGGTGCTATCTATGCCATCCATGATTTAACTTCTGATATAAGTGCTTTAAAAAATTCAACACTTTGAGATAAAAGCTGGGACAATACATAACACATACTACATAAACTATACAAGACATTTGTCTTTTCCACCTATCTAAGAACCTTATGAAATACATAAGTGGGTTTTTTAGCCACAAAAATTGCATTTAGCATACCAGTAGGTTTACTAGAGAAAAACAAATATTTTTTGTGGAAGTATCAATTATCAGTCATTGTCTAAAGCTAGAGTTTAAAACCAGGAAGAGTTCAAGAGATACTTAAAATTAACCAAATTAGTAGCACACCCAGAAAATTGTCCACCATGCTCTACTTAAAAGCCCATCAAATACTATAGTGCCAGAATGCACTCTGAAGGCTTTTGAACTTATGAGGTCCTTGCCCCAAACAGGCAAAGTGCACAAAAGAGACTACAATTAGACAAGATAGGCAGAAAGTATTTTCCCAGCTGTGCTGCAGTCCTCCACATGCTTGTGGAGGATCAGCTCTCTACAAGGACAGACACCTCTCTTCCCCAATAGCTTCACACCCATACTAGTTGAGGATCTGCAGAGGTACTGTAATGGAAACAGGAACTAAACAGGAAATCAGAGACTTGGGCTGCATTTCCATTCAAGGTTTAAATTAGTTCTTTCTTCTTTTTATTTCTTTCCACCTACCTTTCCTTTATTCCTAGAAATGAGGGAACAGGAAATCTACAGGAAATACAAACTGAAGCCAGACACATACTGTGCCAGTGTAATCACAGCATAGCCTGGCTTCCTTGGCATATGCTAATTTGCAGCTCAAGGACAAAATTTGGCCCCACATTGTCACATGCGTTTGGAATGGTTTCAGGACAACAAATTATCTGACAAAGATGAATTCCTGCTTTGGTTTCATTTGGTTTGACAATCACAGCACATTTATTATTTTGCAATAATTTTGGGATAAATATGAAAAAGGTTGATTTTTCTTTTTCCCTACATCTTCTCAGGAAAATAAAAATTTATAACATAATTTTCTTAGTATTTCATTATTTCTTAATTTAAAAAAAAACAACAACCAATAACCAAACAAAAAAACTAAATGCCTTTTCACATTGGAAAAATCAAAATGTTATTTGTTAAGAAAATAAAACAAAATGACAAACCATAAAGGTTTCCCACACAACACATTTTAGTCACATGAAATAAATACTCATCCAGTCTTGAAAATACCCAAGTACTGAGAACACTGAAGTATCCCTCAATGTACAGTATCAGGCCGTTTACATGCAAGCTTAAATGAACACAGTTTAAATACAGACATGATCCATATAGACAAATGATTACCCTTCCACCTTGTGAAAACCAAAATCCAGATATTACTGCTATCCCACTTTAAAGAAACCTGTCAGGACTTTCACTGGCACTGTGAAAAGTAACATGAATGGCAGAAATTTTGATTGATGTCACTGCCTGCCTGTCAAGTGAAATAAGCAGGGCCAACCTAATCATGTTAGATTAGTGGATACAGACATGATATAATATTTTTGTGCTATAGATATGCATGTAGAGGGTGCATGCACAGAATCAGAGGCATATAAACAGATCTTTCTAATACTTCTATTTATCAAGCAAAGTGTATTATCAAACACTTCATGCTTGGGGGTTTGGGGTGGGGTTTTTTGCTTTTACTCCTGTAATCACATACAACTTGGTAGATTTTCAAAACTTTGGAACAGAGCTTCCACATAACCTCTGGAGACTTGATTAGTTAGTTTTCTTTTTTTTTATTGGCATACTGAACTAATTTACACTATGCATCTACCATGAAATTGATGCGACCACCTTTTCTAGGTAACAGACTAAGATGCAGATTTAAATGTAGAGTCTATCTACTGATAACTCTCAATAAATTCTAAGAGAATATCTGAAGACAACAGACCTTCTGCAAGAAGGTCACAGAAAAGAGAAATCTTATCAGGCAAAGTGTGTAAACCAAGAAATTGCCTATTGCAGACATAAAACTGTAATCTGACTACTGCTGTCTGATCATTCATCACTGAAATACTTACTCCATTGATACCCTGTTGACTGATAAGTAGAAGAATCTGTAAGAAGGATCTTCACACTACCAGAAATGATGCAGATAGTCCCTACATTATCTGAGAAAAAGGTAGCACAAGAATAGCTCAGAATCAAGATACTTAAATGCCACAAGAAAAGTACAGTTAAAACAAAATAAAAATCAAACCAACAAAAAACCCACCAAAACACCAAAAAACCACCAACAAGCCCCCCAACAAACCCAAACACAACCAAACCAACAAAACAGAAACACAGGAAAAAACTCAAACAACCCCAAAACACACACACACAAACCAAACAAACAAGAAAACCAAAATCCACTGCCAAAACCCACAAAATATATCCTTCCTCACACCACCGTATGCACACACATGCACTAACCTCAGCTTAAAAAAACAACTTGTCACAAGCATCCACAGCTGAACTTCAGCTGGAAAGAGAGGTAAGTCTCTGTGACCCCACGCCTAAGGCTCTAGGTGACAAAATGCTTTTTGTATGTTTTAGACACTGTTCAAAATCACATAAATGCAGTTCCCTTTGGTCACTGCATGGCTACAGAGTTCAAAACATGCAGAAATTATTTGAACTGAACAGAAAAAAAATCTAGTTTATTCTATATACTTCAAGTTACAAATAATGATTTTTTTTCCAATCTAGGCCCTAATTAATACTAAATCTAAATGTCCATTTCATATTTACTGTACAGAAAGCACTCCATACATGTGAGAGAAAAAATATTACCTTTGGGATTTAGATAATATTAAATAAGAGAAACAGCATTTCATGCTTTCATCAAATACCCTTCCCTTTCTTTGCTTTGAACATAAAATAGAACTAGATTTAATGCTGGACTTTCTTAATTTTCAGTCTGTAAGGCTTGAAAAGTCTTGAAAAGTACTTGAAAAGTACCTGAAAGGTACTCAAGTATTTTTCTTTTCCACCCAGGCAGTCAGACGTACCAATAACTTTACCTGGACTAAGCTTCATTTTCTTCATGCTTTACCTCAACTTTATCAAATTTAGTATAAAGGAAAAGCAACAAAGTTTGGAAGTGAGGGTTTAGCTCCTTAACTCACATTGCATCCCTATCTCCACTAGTGTTTAATCTTGAGTCTTGCAACCTGGCAAAGAGAGAGATGATATCAAAGCAGGTCCTGAATAAATTGCCACAATGTGTGTTACGACTGTCCACTAATCACACAGTACATTCAAATTAAATTTGCTCTCACATTTAAATGGAATCTAAGTAAATACATGCATACACATCTATCTAGCCATATCCATCCCTATCTAGCCATATAGAAGCAGCTATTTGCACATAAGCACAGAATCACAGAATTGTTAGGGTTGGAAGGGACCTCAAGGATCATCTAGTTCCAACCTCCCTGCCATGGGCAGGGACACCTCGCACTAGATCAGGTTGCTCAGAGCCACATCCAGTCTGGCCTTAAAAATCTCCAGGGGTGGGGCTTCTACCACCTCCCTGGACAACCTGTTCCCTCATGGTGAAAAACTTCTTCCTAACTTCCAATCTGAATTTACCCATTCCTATTTTTTTCCATTCCCCCTAGTCCTATCATTACCTGGCACCCTAAAAAGTCCCTCTCCAGCTTTCTTGTAGGCCCCCTTCAGATACTGGAAGGCCAAAATAAGGTCTCCTCAGAGCCTTCTCCAGAATGAACAGCCCCAACTCCCTCAGTTTGTCCTCATAGGAGAGGTGCTCCAGCCCTCTGATCATCTTCATGGGCCTTCTCTGGACACACTCCAGCACAACCAAATCCTTCCTATAATAGGGGCTCCAAAACTGGACATGGTACTCCAGGTGGGGTTTCACCAGAGGAGAATAGAGGTGGAGAATCACCTCCCTCGACCTGAAGGATATGCTTCTCTTGATGCAGCCCAGGATGAGATTTGTTTTCTGGGCTGCAGGTGCACACTGGTGGCTCATGTTGAGCTTCTCATCCAGATTAAATTCCCTTTCTGCCTTGGTCCAGGTGCAAGGCCTGTGTGAAGCTGTCGGTCTGCTAGAGCAGGTTCTTCAGCTGCTACTCAAGCAGCATTTGGCTCTTGTTGCTGTCTGGGTGAGAACCAGGTGAACCTTGGAAAGGACTGCAAAATAATGCAGAAGGCACCTATTGTAGCCCAGGTGACACTAACCTGCCTAAACAATTTGCCCAGGCAAGTCTGATCTGCTCAGTGACTTACACTACAGGAGCTCAGTTTTTGAAGGAACTTGGCAGCATCTGCATGGCTCCTGTTTTTCCAGGCTTGGATGTGAATTTAGCTAGCTTTGAAAATGTTTTAGGGCTTACACAGAATTTTTTTAAATGTCAGCTTGAAAATTTTAATTGACTTATTAGCAATATCTCTTCTTTGAATGACCTTTTAGTCCTCCTTATAACATATCACCTACTTTTACTACCTTCTGGTTGACAGCTTTTAATATATTCCTTCCTAGTGGATGATATCATCTGTCCTTGGATGGAATTAACTAAAGCACTACACATTTAAAAGCTGACATTAATCCATATCCACAGATTTTTAACAGCTGCTGGGATAAATATTGTGTTTCCATGCATTAGGTTTTATATAACAATGACTAGTAGAAATAAATTGAGATTAAATACACACTGGCAACATCAAAGCCAAGGAGAAAAAACAAACATTCAGCTGATAAATGCAGTGTTTTAGTGGCTGCATATATCAATGACTAAAAATACTTACTATAATTAGCAAGAATAATTCTGTTATAGCATAAACATAAGGTGTATTTTGTTACTATGCCACTGTTAGATCTCTTGATAATCACATTTATAAAAAATTTCATTGAAGATGGCACTGGTTCAAGACTCAGGTAATGCTCTGTATCTGTCACAAGAAATATAGCAACTAGCGTGCACTGCATTTCTTTGGCAAAATTGTGTATTTAGGTTTGCACCCATAAACAGAGGAGCAATCAAGGACCCTGGACAGAGCAGGGATGAACACTCCAAGTTGTACACAGGTAGGCAGCACTATATCTTATTGTAAGTGGTAACTGAACAACTCCCTGTGAACTACTGTGAAAATTCACCATTTGTCAAAGTGAAAAACGCACAATTCAACAGAAGCCCTCTCACCCCTTTCCCTTTGTCTATCAAAAAAACAACCAACCCATGCATCAGTAAATCAATGAGAAACATTTGCAACAAATTTGAACGTTTCTATAAGAGAATTCTTCAAAGTGAACAATTACTTTCACTAGAGCCTTTTCGGTAACCTCCAAAATTGTTAATTACTGCTCTAGAGTCCATGATAACAACCCAGGGTCTGTTAGCCCTGTGCAAATATTTCTGAAAATAACAGCATTAATCTTCCTCAATACATGTACAAAGCACTTCATAGAAAGTTAGGACCAGTGTATGGGCTGACTTTGGGTTGTAAATTAGACATCCCAGACTAATTACTATTATTTAAGTAACACAGCTCTACCTGAAATTAACTTTGGTTGGGAAGCAGAGAATCAAAACCTTTAGTAACATATCAAGGAATGCTTAGCTAAGGTTAAGGGTGGGCTATCCTCTCAGAGCTATTTCCGTTAATCCAGACATGGGTGCAGGAAACATCTGAAAGAGGGTAATGTGGTTTTGTGTTTGACAAGAAGATGAAATAAATATATACATTGTTTCTGAGCTTGATGTGAAGTTGTGGTAAGGACTAAATATTTGCCAACTTTTCTCTGAAGTTATTCTACAGTTAATACACAGTATTATATGTGCTAACACCTTTGAAAACCAGGTTGGGAACTTAAGACCATCTTTAATATAGCAGAGTATGGTTCTCAACACCAGTAACAGTTATGGTGAACTATATAGTACTTTAACTTAACAGGCACTTTTAAAGAACTCAAAATGCAGAAGTGCAATAGGAGAATTTCAATCTGACCCTATTACTTGTCAACTCACACTTCTCTATGCTGACAAATATGGCAAAATCACCCCTCTCTAAATTGTAGTTCTAATAGAAAATAAGAGGGATAAATAGACATTGGTGGTTTGTTTTTTTTCCACTAAAGGTCATTAGATGATACTTTGAATGGACCAGAAAACAACAGTGTATAAAGTCACCATATGATGATGTGGGTATAGGGGAGAAAGATTTTCCAGAATATATAAATAATCCATAAGAGCTATAAGAGAACAAAACATTTGGAACTATTCATCCTTGTAGTGTGCAATAGTTACACAGTTATCTTATGCATAACGTTTGGGGGGGTTCTTTGGTATTCTTTTCCATTCTGTTTTTATTCCACACATATACAAGCTTCTTAAATGCTCCTTTTAAAGGGGGGGGGTGGGGGCTGGGGGGGTGGGGGTGGTGTATTTTTTGGTTATCTTTGGTGTTTTGTTATGGTTTTCTTCATTTGGTTGATTGGTTTGTTTTTTTTTAAAACAAAAAACATTGGAACTTTAATCCTCCTCCCTTGAGCATGAGAAACCTTATTGCTCTGTGTAGGGCTCGCTCTCAGACAAGAGATTCTTCTATCCTGTCAATTCTACATTAATTATCAGAAACTTATAACTCTGAAAAACTCAGAAATATTGCAAGTTTATTAAAAATTAAATCATGTAGTTTTCAGTAAAGATGTAGAATGTTTCTTACTATGCTTTTCATCTGTAATTGCTTCCTACAAGTCTGCAAAGTAACAAGTGGTAACACTAATTAAATTATGGCTTCTAATTTACAGTTCAGTGAGCTTGATTGAAAATACTGTAAACTTGCTAACTGACTGGATTTCTTTTGCTATACCAAATATTTTGAAAGCAATTTTACACTTCTATAGCCTTTAATATGGTCAGCACATGCTAGGTCCACATTTAGCAGATACAAAACTGCAAAACATCAACTGCAACATTCTATTCATTTAATTCTGATAGTTCAGTTTGTATCTTTTTCATGCAACATGAAACAGAGAGAAGTTCCTAAGTAATAATGCTAGAAGGGTCAGTCATGTCATTCTGTATGAATGTAAACATTGAAGAGGCACAGCATTTAGAGCGTAATTCAAGAAGAACAGCTCAAGCCTCAATCAAGTGCTGCTGATGATATCCACTCACCTGTAATCTCACCTGCAATCAACGTACCCATATCTTCTTAGAAACAGAACAGCATTTTGTATACTTGAGCAAGTTATAAGAAACTTCAATTTACATAATTGGACGAATGCCTACCAATTCTACATCAAATCTTTTAAGCCTCACTCAAAAGGCTGCAACCAGCCTTCAGGTTTTCTAACAAAGACAGGCAGAAGGAAGAAAGGAAATAGCTCCTTGGTGGTTTCTTATCAAGAAACAGGGACTCAAAAGACACAACTTAAACTCTCTAGAAACATAAGAGAAAAGTAATGCTTTCTAGGTTACTTTGCAGTCAAACAGATAACTAAGGTTGCTTTATCATATACTTGTGATTCAAAATAACAGAATTATCAAAGACATTTTAAAAGAGATTGACAATATTTTGCCTCCTGACTCAGAACTTTGTAGAAAGTTTCCACCAAAAAGCCTGTTAGTGAGGTTTTCCTAGAAAGTCCTGAACCTAAACAATTCCTTGTATTTAGATGAAAATTTTGTGTAAGATATGAAAAGGCAATAAAGAAATTCCTAAGGACACAGAAGTATTTATAAACAGACCACCTTTGCAAATGCAATCTCTGCACTCAAGATACTTAAAATACATTTGTCATACATTTGTATTTTACCCTCAGATAGACTTGCCTATTACACTGGGGGAAAAAAAGCTTATGTCTCAGAGACATTCCTGTCACACTATCCTGCACAGGATTTATCAGCTCTGTAGAAAGATTCCAACTGGATTCTCAACTGGAAACACTAGTTCCTGATGTTTTTCAGCATCAAGCAACCTATGTTTTCAGGAGAGGCATTTCAGAATGTTCTTACTGGAGATTTTTGTTTTCACAAGTCAATACCACACACTAAGTATTTCCACACATGCCAATGCAAACCAGGAAATTAAAAAAATAAATAAAAAAAAAAAATAAAAGAAAGATAGAAAAGCGCAGGAAATTATATTCATAAGAACATCTTGCTTAGTCCTCCTTATAGCATCAAATGTGTACAGTATAGCCAAACGAACCTTCAGAGTCCCTGACATGAGTGCAATAGAAGTCTGCCAGTAAAAGCTGCTTGCACCCTGAAGAAGTACTGTGGATAGGGTTATGTCTCTGGTTTTTTAATGGCTAACCATGCCCTCATATGGGAAATGGATAGGTGCCACCTGTTGTATTGATGCAAATAGGCCAGTAAGCAGCTGTGAATTGTCATGAGGCACCTAATTCTGCTTCTTGTGGTTGTACTATTAGTGGCAAGAAAGACTAGGACCACAAGCAGTGCTCAGCTGGAGGGAGGTCAGATGTGGAATGAGTAGGAAGAAGGGGAGGAAGAGCAAGAAAGACCATATTAGCAACTTGGTACCAGCCAACAGTAAATCAGACTTGTTAGCTACACTTAACACATTTTAGCTTTAAAATAAAACAGAGAAGGGCTTTGTATTCACAGGTGTTTAGAGGTGAACTACAGCATAGATTAATGAATTATTTCCAATTATTATTTGCACTTCTATTCAGAGAAAAAATAGGCTAGAGATAAGAAAAAAAATTAAAGTATTTTTTAATTGACTGAGATTTATTCATTCTGTTACATACTTTTTCACTCAAAATCTCTACCCATAGTAGAAATCCCAGTGCTGGATATCCCTGGCTCATAACACATGCATTCATTTGTATGGATGGAGTACCTCCTTTTTAGCTGAGAACTGGGTAAGTTGTATGTTTGGAAAGAACAGAAGAGTGAAGGGGCTTATCTAATACCCATTTGTGAACACCCTGAATTAATATAGCAGAAAATCACAACATATGATACAGTTCTTCAATTACTTTCCTTTTAAAGTGGAAATATATATATATTTATACATAATATGGAAAGAGGAATATATTGAGCTGGTTTTAAGACAAAGCTTCAGGCTGAGTTTACAACAGAAAATTGCTGTCGTTACAATCAAAATCTTTTATTTCATTGGAAGGCATTTAGTGTTCCATTTTTAAAGTTATATTATTGCCAAATCTTGGATTTTGTTGTCTGGGAGGGGTAACTGCTTTCTTATGACAAAGACTTAAAAGATATATCTTCTAATTTTTTTTTTTGTTTTGTTTTATTTTTCTACTGCACGTTCACATGTGTTGAAACTCATTGCTTCTGGAAATGAAGATACTCTGGTGTCTGCTGTAAAATCTGTATCTCACTTCCTCAGACAAGTGGATATTTATTGACAGGGTGTGAGAGAGAAAGAGAGGAGAGACTGCCTGTCCTGAAGCCAGTAACCTTGGTGAAGATGCAATGTCACAAACACCAAGCCATCATTCTCATAGATGTACAGCATATTATTTAAAGGGAAACAAATATTGGCCACTGAATGTCACTGCAAGGACACATCTTCTGCCTCTTAACTAAACTTATCAGTGTTGTGGTTTAATATGGTACCTTTTCCATCCTCCCCTCAAATTCATCTTGCAGAACAGCTCTTGACACTACCAGAGAGCAGTCAAGACTAAGATTTAGTGACGTTTGCTTCAAACAGATCTAGATTTATTGACATATTTTGCCTGCTTCTTCTCTCAGTAACTGCACACAGGATTAATTTTAACCATTTCTTAAACTCTGAAAAAAAAATGCATATAAAAAAAACCGTTCAGATACCCAAATCTGTGCTACTTGCATATCAAGGACCAGAATTTTAATCACAGGACCTTAAATGTGTGGGCAAGTTTTTGTTGCAAATTGGATGAAAAAGGCACACACTAATCCCTTAGCAAAATGAACACTGTTCCAGTACAGGAGGCAGGTTTTATACTACAATGGTTTACACAAACACATGATTAATAATCGTAAATGAAAATAAAGCAGGAGCCTCAACTTTTAGTGACTACTTCTGTAGTTAAATATTCCTCAGCTAATTCAGTCTTTACTTATTGTGAACTGAGCCTTGCATTAATATCAAAACACCCAAATTAATACACTGTCCATGCTTCCACTTTTCTACAAAAAAAATTATCTCAGTGGCTGAATAACAGAAATCTGTTTCTACAAAGATATCTAATTATAATGGTATGAATCCTTATAAATTATATGAACTAATGTATTTCAAATCTAGAAGTGACACTCAGAATCAGCTGCACAATAATATAAATGTTTTAGCTCGTACAGACACAGCCATCTCACAGAAACACAGGAGAAACATCTATATCTATATTTTAAAAGGATGGATAGATTAATATACTCTCTCAACTCTCCTAATGTTATACAGAAGTATTTATTTGCAGTGTTCTGCAAAAGATTAACTACTAAATGAAAAAGAACTGCCAGATGCAAATTTAGAAGTCCAAAAACACCCAAGAGGCATAACTATAATTATTGCTGAGGGAAGCTGTTTAAGACTAAAAATACATTTCCATTAACAACCAAAATTAGTTTTTATTGCCTTTTTCTCAAGTTTTCAGTGAATAACCTTTGATGATAGCACATGATAATGATTCATTATAAAAAAAACTAATTTGTATTTCAGAAGTATGCATATTAAAAAAGTCTGAAATCATACCAATGAAAGTCAAATGCCATAAGATGCAGAGGACAGTTTGGGGATGAATAATATTACACAATAAAAGACTTACCATCAGAGCACATCCTGTACTTGTGCATACAGTTCTACAGGGGAATGTTATTTAGCTGTATTAATCAAAATAATTTATGCTTAGCTCTATAAGATCTAAATCCCCCCAATCTGTGCTATCTACTCAGCGTTATCCAAAGCATATTTGGTGGGAGAAACACTGCGTATGGAAAAGCTGTAAAACATGTCTGCGGATGACACAGCAGATACACATCAGCTCAAAAGTTGGATGACAAAACCTAAGTTCTTACAGA
Source organism: Melanerpes formicivorus (assembly GCF_026170545.1). NCBI lineage: Eukaryota > Metazoa > Chordata > Aves > Piciformes > Picidae > Melanerpes > Melanerpes formicivorus. Next base: position 15,042,203 of record NW_027142358.1, on the reverse strand, counting down.
ATTTCTACATGTCAGGAAAACACACTTCAGTTTAGTGTATCTTTATAACAACTTAAATCTCCAGAACCCTTGTGATGATATCTAATTTACGTGGCTGTCATTGGAAATTGTAGTACAGTGAATTATACACAATACAAAGCTTAATTATGAACAGGAACTTGGAAATCTTGATTAGAAATAATTTGCTTGCTACACTCAGAGTCTGTAAAAACAATGATGAATTTATACAGCATACTGTAATTCCAAATAAATTATTCCTAGAAAATCAAAAGGCAGGCATAGATCATATAGGAAAATATTTCTTAGGATCACTGCCAAATTTTAACTACACTATCAGAGAGTAAAGGTACCTACAGTAGCAATTCAGCTTTATATAAAAATAGCTACTTAACATTCACATAATTTCTTTTTATTTGCAAAAGTAGGCATTGATAAACTATGGGACAGATACCAACGTGCTTAGAATTGCATGTATTTCTTTAGTGAACCTATGACAGAAGTTTAAAGACATGTTACTGTTCCTACTGCCACCACCATATTATTTCACTCCACTTAAACTACTTGAATGCAGATTTTCAGAAGGGCATTACCACTGTGATGCGATCCTTTTCCCAACATGCTTCAGTCACAGGACCACTACGTTGTATCATAAAACCAAATCTATGATCATTAAATGAAGGAAAGTCTATGACAATCACAGTTCTAGCATTAGGATTACTTCATCTGGAGTGTACAGCAAATGTAAATATAGAAAAATCATATAGATCACTCGCATCCTTTCACATAAGGGAAAAATTCAACACCAGTTTTGTGAAGCATTCACCATTTTTCCCTTGAGAACGCCATTCCTTACTAACTTACTATGCAAACCTCTCTTTCAGACGAAGAGACCTCATGAACTATACTGTTTGATTTGAGAGAAAGATCCTACATGTAAAAAGAGATTAAATAAATCATGATTACAACAGTAAACATGTAAATTCTGATCAATAAGTACTTGCCTCCCCCTCCCCCCAACACTAACAGCTGCAATAAAGCTTTAAATGTAAAGCTGAGCACAACCAGCCATAAAAGTATGTAAAATAAATGAGGATAACATAATGAGGGAATCCAACATTCATCTCATAAATATAACATAACGACCACAAATAAAATGTCAGAGAACCTAATAAATCAATATGGTAGGACAGAGCTATCTTTATGCTTAGCATACATAAAAATATATTTACATGTAGGGTTTTTTTGTTGTTGTTGTTTGGGTTTTTTTTTAAATCAAGTATCACAAAAAGAAAACCTGTAAGAAACTTAACTCCTCATTCACTTCATCATTCAAAATTTAGTATTATTTTCCTTTTAGTTTTCTCTTGACTGCAGAAAGCATGCAACACTTTTCCCCCATAAAATAACAACCCAAAATGCATTATTATTTAGTATATAAGTAAAATGAAATTATGCATTTATCCCTCTGAATGGACAAGTCAGAGAAACTGCTTGAAAGACTATCTCCAAGAGCAGATAGAGAATTCTGTATAAATTCAGAATTCTTTGAAAAGGCAGATATTTTGAAAAGCAATTCATAATCATGGATACTTTTTAAATATCACCTGAGAACTGATATCAAGTATTTAACTACAGGTTACATAGATTTAGTATTGCAGCACAAGAAACCCATCTACATTAGCTCCTATTTTGAAAACATGAAGTGGTACGTATGTACAATAGCTACAAACAGAACGTAGTACAGACTCAACACACACCAGTTTTTTAATTCAAGCTCTGTCCCAGATTCAATTTGTAATATATTTTGAGATCTTTAAAGCTTGTTAGCATTTTAAGGACTAATAAAGCACATAAACTAAAATCAGCCCACAATAGTACAATATGCTAGAGCATATACTCATCAAAACCTGTTCTATGTCTCAGAACTAGATTTTCATAGAATGGCTTGAGTTGGAAAGGACCTTAAAGCTCATCTTGTTCTAATGCCCCTGCCATCAACAGGGAAAACTCCTGCTTGACAAGGTTGCTCAAAGCCACATCCAGCTTGATCTTAAACTCTTCCAGGGATGAGGTGTCTACAACTTCTCTGGGCAGCCACTCTCATAAAATCACCCAAAAAAACCCACACCACACCCAACCCTTATTCACAATGTCCAATCAAAATCTACCCTGCTGTAGTTTAAAACCATAGTTCCTTGTCCTGTCACCACATGCCCTCATACAGTATCAGTATCACTAAGGTTGGAAGAGACCTCAAAGATCATCGAGTCCAACCTGTCACCACAGACCTCATGACTAGAATAGGGAAGACACTACTGCCCACTGCAGGCTTGAACTCATGACCTTCCCATTAAGGGTTTTATGCACTACCAACTGAGCCACATCTGATCCCTCTCCAACATTTCTACAAACAATTTTTGGCTCACCCTTTTCAATATTCTACCATGTTCTGCCATCTGACACCAATAGTGCCATAGGGGAGATAAATCTTAGTCATTCCATTAATAGGCACAAGATGGCATTAGAACAGCTGATAGAAGAATGCAGATCAACATTTTTCCCGTGGTTTGCCTACACCACTTAGCATAGTCTATATGGAAGTAAAAGTCTTTCTGCTTGGTTTGGGGATCAGTCTTAAAATGGTTGCTACTTTTGATATCAAACTTATATATTATTTCTAGGAATAAAACATTGGCTTTGCTAGAATGGCTGTACAATGAAATGCACACTGGGATACTGGTGTATAGCCAATGGCTGTTTGTTTTCAATTTCTAATCTACAAGCATTCAAAAATGTCTCAGATAAATTACAACCTAGGCAATAAACAGAAGTTTCTATATATTTCATAAAACCAAGCATCTCAGAAAGCTGAGAAGACCATGTTTCCATATTAAACACATTTAAAAGCTACTAAATTAACATTTAATCTAAACTAGAGATTAATTACTTGGAGCATAATTAAACATTACATCAAACACCTAACTACCCTCTGCATTAAATACTGAGGTCCCCTCTGCTGTAGCATAAAGGTTTTCTTCAAGTACTCTATGGTTCAGTGTAACTTGTTATTGCAATGTACTGCTAGCCATGTATGTCTCAGACTAGTTAGTAGTAGTGTCATCAGATACTCCAACAATGGAGTATTATTAATGGATATTATCTTTTCAACACAACTTCTAAAAATCTTTCCAGTAGATTCCTCTTTATTTATTGCTCCTGTCTTACTGGGAAGCCTTACAATCAAACCTCACTCCCAGAGTCAGGATATCTTTTAAACTTAATCCCATAGGAAAAAAGAAAAATATTTTCCTCTCTTGGCCAATACCTATTGTTGACCTGGACAGTTGTGTAAGTTTTGCAGAGACCAAAATGGGACTACTTAAACATTTATTGAATTTGATTTGCAACAAAAAAACTACATAGGTTAAGTAACTTTCTTGAAGTTAGTAAGAGAATTACATTCATACTGTATCATAGCTTCAGAGAATTTTCTGAGGGTCATCTGAGGCAATCCTCAATATCAATACAGGCTGGGGGATGATGAAATTGACAGCAGCCCTGCAGAAAAGGACTTGGTACTGGTGGATGAGAAGCTGGACATAAGACAACAATGCACACTTGCAGCCCAGAAGGCAAATTGCATCCTGAGCTGCACCAAAAGAAGCATGGCCAGCAGATCAAGAGAGGCGATTCTGCCAGTCTACTCTGCTCTGGTGAGACTTCATCTGGAGTACTGTGTCCAGCTATGGGACCCCCAGCACAAGAGGGACATAGACCTGCTGGAGAGGGTCCAGAGGAGGACCACAAAGATGATCAGAAGGCTGGAACACCTCTCCTACAAAGACAGGCTGAAAGGATTAAAGCTGTTTAGCCTGGAGAAGAGAAGGCTCCAGGGAGAGCTTATAACTAAATTTCAGTACCCGAAGGGGACCTGTATGAAGGCTGGTGGAGGACTGTTTAGAAGGGCCTGTAGCAATAGGAAGAAGGGCAATGGTTTTAAATGGGAGCAGGGTAGATTTAGGTTAAACATAAGGAGAAATTAATTTACAGTGAGTGGTAAAATACTGGAACAGGTTGCCCAGGGATATAGTTGAAGTCCTATCCCTGGAGACATTCAAGATCAGACTTGATGTGGCCCTGGACAGCCTGATCTAGTCGGAGGTGTCCTTGCTCAGTGCAGGGGAGTTGGACAAAATGACCTTTGAGGGTTCCTTCCAACTCAGTGCAAGCTGGGAAAAAGTTCATCTGTTTTCCATCCTCTTGTTTTTCATGAAACAGTTTGTATACATAAACTGGAAATTATATAAGCAATTCACCTGCTAAACTGGGTTTTACAATACCTTAGAAGATAAGCTGAACTCACAACTTTTGTGAAAAGAGATAGAAGTACCACAAAACACACATTTATATGTCTTCCTCTCTCCACAACTGTTTCTTTAATGCACAGATCACGTAGTGACATAAAATCAGGTAAGTGTATATGAGCCTAGACCTTTATCATACTATACTTTTTTATATATATCACAGAATCACAGAATAAACCAGGTTGAAAAAGACCTCAGAGATCATCAAGTCCAACCTATTACCTAATACCTAACACCTGCGTTACGACACATGACAACTAAACCAGGGCCTCAAGTGCCACATCCAATCCTTTTTTGAACACCTCCAGGGACGGTGACTCCACCACCTCCTCGGGCAGCCCATTTGATTGGTCAATCACTCTTTCTGTGAAGAGCTTTTTCCTCAACTCAAGCCAAAATCTCCCGTGGTACAGCCTGAGACTCTGTCCTCTTGTTCTGGTGCTGGTTGCCTGAGAGAAGAGACCAACCCCCTCCTGGCAACGACCTCCCTTTAGGTAGTTGTAGAGAGCAAGAAGGTCTCCCCTGAGCCTCCTCTTCTCCAGGCTAAGCAACCCCACCTCCCTCAGCCTCTCCTCATAGTGCTTGTGCTCCAAACCCCTCACCAGCTTTGTTGCCCTTCTCTGGACACATTCAAGTATCTCAGTAGCCTCCTTAAATTGAGGAGCCCAGAACCAGACACAGTACTCAAGGTGTGATCTAACCAGTGCTGAGTACAGGGGCAGAATGACTTCCCTGCTCCTGCTGGCCAGACCATTCCTGATGCAGGCCAGGATGCCATGCACCCTCTTGGCTACCTGGACACACTGCTGGCTCATGTTCAGCTGGTTGTCAACCAGTACCCCCAGGTCCCTTTCTACCTGGCTGCTCACCAGCCTGTAGTGCTGCATGGGGTTGTTGTGACTAAAGTGCAGCAGCCGGCACTTGGACATGTTAAATGACATCATGTTGGACTCTGCCCGTCTGTCCAGCCTGTCAAGGTCCCTCTGCAGAGCTCTCCTACCCTCTAACAGATCAACACCTGCCCCCAGCTTGATGTCATCTGCAAATTTACTAATGGTGGACTCAATCCCCTAATCCAGATCATCAATAAAGATATTGAATAGGATTGGGCCCAGCACTGATTCCTGGGGGACACCACTAGTGACTGGCTGCCAGCTGGATGTGGCACCATTCACCACCACTCTCTGGGCTCAGCCCTCCAGCCAGTTCCTAAGCCCGCACAGGCTGCTGCTGTCCAAGCCACAAGCTGACAGCTTGGCCAGTGGTTTGCTGTGAGGGATGGCATCAAAAGCCTTGCTGAAGTCCAGATAAACTATATTCACAGCCTCCTCCACATCCACCAGGCAGGTCACCTGATCATAGGAGGAGATCAGGTTGATCAGGCATGACCTGCCCTTCCTGAATCCATGTTGGCTGGGCCTGATCCCTTGGCCATCCTTCAGGGGTGCAGTGATTGCCCCCAAGATGAGCTGCTCCATAATCTTGCTTGGCACTGAGTTCAGGCTGACAGGCCTGTAGTTTGCAGATTCATCTATCCGACCCTTCTTGTGGATGGGCATCACATTGGCCAGTTTCCAGTCATCTGGGACCTCCCCAGTGAGCCAGGACCAGTGGTAAATGATAGAGAGCAGCTTGGTCAGCTCATCTGCCACTCTCTCAGTACCCTAAGATGGATCCCATCTGGTCCCATGGACTTGTGAGTATCCAAGTGGCTCAGCAATGTGTCCCATATTACCTCAACATCTATAATCAGTTTAGATCATAGAAGCTGAAACTATAAACTAACATCCTAGACAGTAATTCCTTTGTTCCAAACAAAGTTCTGTGACAGTTCACCTTCTCTCTGATTCCAGGCAGGTCTGTCTGGATTTCATTAAACGAGTGGTTTTATGAATGAAAAAATATTTTAGACATACTCAGATGATACACACAAGGAAGTTCAATCACAACAAACTAAAACTAAGATATTGTGAAAGAGTGTTAAATTATTTCAAAGAAGGCACGGGCTTTAAAAAAAAAACCAAACAAAAACCCAAACAATAAACATACATATGAGCAGAAACACACTAACACAGAAGTATGCATACATTTCCTTCAAGATACATTTACACGCCATTCCAAGTTCTTACAGTATATTCTTCAAACAAGCACACAATTCAAGTTTGAACAAGTCCACATGACAATTTTTCTCTTGTCCAATACTTTCTTAATAACAAGTTTCTTATTGCCATGCAATTATATCTAGCTAATAAATGAGAATCACCTCCCATTCACATTGACTGGAGAAACTCTGCTTGACAGGAACAGTAAGTTCAGCTTCAGACTGACCCAATGCATAAGGTACAGCTATTATTCTGACCAAATAATTTTCCAACAGCAATACCTGCTGTTTTCATTAATCTACACTTTTGGGTGCACTTTCTGCTTTTCAGCAGTCATGCTACAAAAGGTGGGTTACTTAAGAAACAATTAGGTCCGTATACAAAACAATTTGCAGGCAGTCTTACTCTTTCAGCTTCCTAAGTGAAGTGCCTTTCAAGGCTGATTTATAACACTGTCGTCTTCAGAAGGCAAAATAATTAATAGGAGCATGGACTTCTAATTTCAGTGACTTCCAGAGAAAGTGGATTTCATTTGATTTATGATGGCCAGTGACTTTGCATTTTATCAGTTCATTCACTCATTATTTATGCTGATGACCAATTTCAATGGGTCGCTATCATCTAACTCGCTACTAATCAAAGAGAATTAGGGTTCACTGCATTATTTAGAAGCCACTAATTTATCTTCAGAATAAGTATCAAGAATAGTTTGGGGACTTCTGCACTAAAATGAAGCACAGCTGGCTAAGTCATAGCATTTGCTTGGTACTACAAATTAATGTCATAGGGGCTACTTTCAAGAACTATGAGCTTTTATATAAGTTTTAAAATGGGGCAGACTGTACAGAGAGAAAATAAATATGAAACATTGAAACAATAGAATGAAACACTTTCCATCTGACCTACTATGTCAAAATATTTAAAATATGTATTTTCCTTTCCCTCTGCAAACAATTCAGATACTTTTTATTTTTTTTAAATCTATTTTTCTTTATTGACTAAATGGAACTCTTGATGCCAAAACAACTCTAGTTGGCACATTTCTCATTTCAAAACCATTTGAATGTACTCTGGACATAAGAAAATAGATCTGACTGAAATGTAAACATACAAAATTAGAGTTTTGTCAGAAAGTAATCATATGAAATCATATTCAATCCTGTAAAGGGGAAGAAAAAAACTCACAACATTATAGTTGCCTGTTTCACTCCTGGTGAACAGAGTCCATTTCAATATTTTGAAACCTTTGCACTTTGATAACCATTCATCCTCTGATTTGCTGGGGCCTTTCTATACACCCCACCCTGTGTGAACTACTCAGTGTATTTTGATCTTCTTGCGTAGGGCATGATCTTTCTAAAATTCAGGTGAAGTACAGAGCTAGTAATTTATCAGAACAGCACCTCCACATGCCAAGTAATGATTTGGGACCTTCTCATAAAACAGCAACAGTCTCTTGCTCTGTTTTATCCAAGTTTTAAGTGGTAAGCATAGGTGGAGGAAAATAAATTAATCTAGAGAGACACAGAAAGCAATGATTCCTTGGGGCCTCTACTTACACTTGTGGCAGTCTTCCTGAAAATACCATCCATTCCTCCTTAAATAAACCTGAACTTTAAATGTGTGAAATCAAGTATTTCCAAGGCTTCTTCATACTCTCAAGAGCCACAGGGCAAGAAGAAAAACTGTCACCTTTCAAGCCAGAGGAATGGACCAATGTCAGTATTTTTCTCTGCTGCCACTACTCTTTCCCCACATACAGGTACAGTATCAAAAGATGAGAAATGATGACCCTTCAGAAGAAATTCATACTTTTTCTTCTCTGTGTATTAAAGGAAGCAAACCAGGCTTGAGCTGCTGACATCCCTGTGTGCTCATTCTCCTGCCCATCCAAAAGAGACCTGCCACTACCTTCTCACCTACAGCCATGTGGGCTGGGCACGTAGAGAGATTCTTCCTCTCCCAGCCTTCTCTCTGCCCACAGCTGCCCTCCCACAGGCCGGAAGCCTACCCAGGGACAACTGGAACTTGCCTGACCCAAATTGTCCCCAGGAAAATCACTCAGACAAGGTTGGCAGTAGCAGTTGATATAAACCTCCCACCCAAAACACCCCTGCACATCCAGTCTCTCATACTGCTGATGTACCTTCCCGAGCTAGGCGTGGGTTAAACTAGGACTTCAGACGGGTCTTACATACACGCACACTCTAGTGGCTAGTGTGAAAAGCAAAACACCATCACACTCCCTCAAAAAAAAAAACAACCAAACCACCAATGTGAAATTCCAAAATGTCTTTTATATCCACTTAAAAGACTGCCTAAAGACTGCCTCCTTAAAGACTGCCCTTTACAGAAGTAACCTTCCTAACAGCCATTTCTCCAAATTCTTAAATTATTTTAAAAATTTTTGTTAAACAAAAAGTTCATTTCTGGAGCATCTCCACACTGTTTAAATAGCACCTACAGAGGCCTTACTGCAAGCAAAGGATAATTTCTGTAAGTTTCCCAATAGTAAGTAGTCAACTCACTGGGACATTAAAATTAGTAAAGCAAAAGCTGAATAATTGTACTAGCACATGATGCCAAGATGAGAATCTTGAAGGAAAGAATTAGGAAGATCATTATACAAAGCTAACAGGTTTATTGGACAAAATTGGTATTTTTGTTGCCAAACAGTAATTACAAACTGATTGAAATTACTAAGTAGCCATTCAGATTAGTGTTCATCAGTGTTTTGTTCACATAAACACAACATGCTCATCATACTAATGATCTGAAATAAAACCTATGACTTGGCATAGTTTTCTGCACCATAACACAATTTACATTTCATTGCTAGTAAAATCAAGCTGAAACATTACAAACCAGGTTTGTCTATACACTGCTTGGATTTTCTTTCCTGTTAATAAGCACTGAAAGGATTTTCCTCAAAAAAAGAATTTACACCTAAATTACCAAAATTCATTCATTTCTATTTGTTACTAAAACCTGTCTGTACACTAAAACCTGCTGCTCAAATTTATGCATTTATATCAGTAAATAGATAACTTTTTTTCTACTAAGGAATTAATTTTTACAAAAAATGATGTAAATCAATGACATCCGCAAACAGGCATGCTTTCTTTATTTTTGCCTTTTTTGTTTTTTTAATAGGAAGTTAAGAAATCTTCAGTCTACACCAAACCCTTAACATACAAGATTATTGAAACATAAGAAAAATATAAGATTATTGAACACATTCTTATGTACACAGTTTTCTCTCCAGGAGAACAGAGAAGGTTCGTTTCTTCAAATGTTGTTTGTTTCCAAATTTTCAACTTGAATGCCAAATTTACAAATGTCCTAAGATATATAAAATGGCTCATATGCTTCAGAAACCCTTTTATAGCCAGCACTAGGCCAACATTCAGATAGGATTTTAAAAAACCCTTAATTTATAGCAATTAGTTAATACAGTGGATACTAGTACTGACGTGAAAATAGCAAGACAGTAAAAGATCAGGACCGTAGCAGCATTTGCATCACACTTATTACATAAAAGAAGTTTAATTAATGCACTACAAATATTGAGCAAGTGAAGTCTCCTGAATCTCTCATTTGGACTGACAAAAAAAAAAACAAAAAGTAATATATAATTTATGGAAATCCTGATTGAAATTCTCAGGCAGACCTATTTAATGTGTCATGTGAAACTATACAAAACAAAACGAAAAAAACCCACACACCCCACAAACCACCACACTGGTTTTCCAATAAACTATATTCCTTCATGGGTAGAGAATAACACCACAAAACAAAGATGTGAGGAGTGGCTTATGTACTGGCTAAAACAGAGATAATATTTTCTGTGCTGAACTAAAAGACCTACAGGAATATGTTCACTAAGGCCAAGAATTGAACTACGTATCATTAAAAAACACATATATAGGGAAAAGGGCCTGAAGATTAGTTTACTTCAACTGTAGAAGCACAATCCATGAGCATTTGCAAAGCACTTAGTCTAGGAGAAAAGATCTTTATTGCCACAGAACTGGCACACACTGGGTCTTCAAGACCACATCTTAATGCTGTACAAGTTCCACCACAAACCATAAACTGTATTCATCTCAGTAAAAGTAACAAGCTTCATATTAGCAACAAATTTTCTAGGTGTTCTGGAAAGGTATATGCTTCAAGACCCAAATTCATCTCTTACCTTTGCATGCTAGTATGATCATCAAACTCTGTAGAGGTCTCCCTTATGTATACATATCTGAAGTTATTGTTCAAAATCAGTCATAAAATTCATTATTAAATTAAAAAAACTGAGAGAGAGAAAGAAAGAAAAAGGCAAGAAAACTGCTATCTGACTTAGATTCTTTTTAAAAGGACATTCTCTAAAGAATTATACATTTGGCAATGCTATGAATTAGAATTGAAGCTTCACTTTTATATTTTTCACTCTAAGCAGCTAGAGACATTTTACATTTCCAACAACTGAACAAATAGATTTTTAGACTCTGATATGACCTCTTCAAGCAAGCAGCTGTAAAACTTCCATTGTTCATAAAATTCTGCATATGTACATCCCCAAGTTCCCCCTTCCACTCAATATATATGAAAATGCAATTTACTGTATGTCAAATGAAAAATGCAGTTTTCAAATGCATGACAACAGGTGCTAGTTAAATGATCAGACACTATTTGTTACCTAGTCTCTTACTCTCATTTGCAGCATGATAAATTGCATTTTAGCAGAGTACTGCGATCTAAGGGGTCTTGACATGCTTTTATTGATTTGCATAGGTTATATGCATGTATTCCTGTTTGTAGGCAAATAGTGCCACAAGTAAATTCAAGTCACTGTGCCTCTGTTTCAAGAAAATTGCAGTCATCACAAGGGAGCCAAGATGGAGTGAGGTTGGGTAAAAGAGACATGCAGCCCATTGGAATCTTAGAACTGCTATTAAGATTTATAGGCTGCAGGATTCTTTTGGGCTTCAGCATTATTCTTAGTAAACCCTTTCTGTCTCCAGTTGTTTATAAAAACTGGCAGCTTTAGCAAAGACAGAAGCTGATGTTGTAGGTAGCACAATTTAACATAATAGTGATAGCCTCTTCTCTAAATATCCTGATACTGATTTTGAAAGAGTAACAGTGCATATCCTTGATTCCCTTTACCGTAATTTGAAAGGTTTTCTTATTACTGAACAGTAATCTTCTCACCCGCATTTACACAACACTTTGTAGTCACCTTTAGTTAATATATCTGTCCTCTCTTACCTCTTCTCAGGTCAGCCAGTATCATTATTCCTCTCAACAAAACAAAAATAATCTTGCACTGAAAGTTGAGATACATTCCCTATGGGGTAAAAATAGCAACTCTAGAATTAAGAATGGAAACTTCCATGCTAGCATTTTCTCTAGGCTAGAAAAGATCCACCATTGTCACAATTTGCATATAATTCCCCCCAGTTCAGTATCAGCACATGCCAGCACTCACCCCCTTAACTGAAGGGAAAGCTGCTGGAGCATACACAATACCCACGCAGGAAGATTATCACTATGCATACACACACATCTTACTCTATCACACATGTTGGAGCTGGCATGCAATGTTCAGACTGGTGTCAACCTATACAGTTCCAATAGTTTCCTTGTGAATTTGCACATTACTGATAAAAGTTCAGGTTACTGGGTAACGGTTAATCTATAAGGAAGGGGATTTAGCCTTGACAGGCACACTTACACCTGGGAGTATTCAAGGAGCTCTTATTTGGTTGTTATTTCAGCACTTGAAATTTATTGAAGAACTGTTTCAGTGTGGGTAGTTTGACACAAACTTTGATGAAATTCAAATATTGGATTCTTCTCCCTCAAGTCAATCAAAATTAACCTAATTGTAAACTTAAGCTCAAAACAAAACAAACAAACAAAGAATCAACAGAGACATACAGAATGCAGTATCTCAGAAAACATCCTAATTTGACATAGACAATGCCATTCATATTACACTAATTCTAACTAAAATTACGTGTGTGGGCTCCAACAGCTAAAATAACCATCCACATTAGAAATTTTACTTCCTTACAGGTTTCTCACTTTATGAAGAGTCTATTGTGTATCTCTCAATAAAGAATCAACTGCAGCCTGTGTTTACAGAGACTATAAAATTGAATGGATCATCACATGTACCTTTGGTACATTTGTAACAAACAAGTGACTATTCCACAAATTCACAACTTCAGTATTAAGTGATTTTGCAGAAGCAGTATTTAGATAGTTCTGCCTAGGAGGTCCACAGTACAGACTGAGATGGCTTGCAGGCCCACTACCTTAAGCTTCAGATGCTCACTATTGCCTCCATACTCACCCTTCAATTGCCACACCTTTTTGTTGAGTTTTATGGTAAGTAGTTAACTAAGAGTCCTTTCTTTTCTTATATAATTTTTGGCATGAGGTAGTCACTGATATGGTCCACCATTCATCCTCAACTATAATGAGAATGAAACACATGTCCTATGGTCAATGGAAGTATAGGAACAAGTACAAAGGACCATGTAAGGTGGTACAGCTCATCAGATTACTGCTTATTAATTTATAGTCTTAGGACCCACAGAGAAGTAATGCAGCTGTTCAACAGGAGAACAACAATGAGCAAAAGAAGATGGGAGAGCAAAAGTAAATTACACAACACTTCATTGATGGGTAACTGTCAAATGTTGTAGGCACTATGTAACAGAAGAATTTGCAAAGGAAATTAGAAGAGGTGAAAACAATGTAGCTTGCTAGATGCTCTTGTTAAAGCATGCAAGGCAGCATAGAATAACAAATGTGTTCTGTCTTTAAATAATTTTGTACTAAATAAAATACACACTTATATAACTGGTATTGAATTTATATGGATTTAAATTTTCAGAACAGGAGGCTTTGTGAAAATATGGTTCCAGCTACTTTTACCTATCTACAAAAAAAAAACCCAAACATACTTGACTTTAAAGTTCATTTAAATATAAACATTTAAAGGCAGAAGAATCACAAGAATGTCTAAGCAGACCTTGCCCCTCACAATGGGACACTCATCCATGAATGACAGGATAAATGATATACAAAAGATGACAAAAAGATTCTGTCAATTTTCCCAATAACATTCAAAATCTACTTAAAGCAAATTTATCAACCTGAGCCACTGCAATTCAGTTCCTTCAAGTCGTTTAGTTCAAGAGAGCAAGAGTAACTATGCTGCCCTGAATGAATTCATGCCTTCTTACTTTTGGCCTCGAAATTTACTTCAGTCTCCTAAAACGGTACACAATAGAAAATAATCTTGCATATTACCACTCTGCCAGTAAAAAAAGCATTATTTCCAACATATCACTATTGCCTCCACTTAGTTTATTGGGCTCATTCTCTACCTCTGGGTTCACATTCATGCACAGCTTGTAAAAAGCCTAACTTGCCAAAGGTTTTGCCTAATAAAGCAAACTCCTAGAAACAGGTTATCATTCAAAATCCATGACATTTTACTCAGGTCATTGACATAGAATAGAACAGACCAGACCAGGTTGGAAAAGACCTCCAAGATCATCAAGTCCAACCTATCACCCAACACCATCTAATCAACTAAAGCATAGCACCAAGCACCCCATCCAGTCTCTTCTGAAACACCTCCAGTGATGGTGACTCCACCACCTCCTCGGGCAGCTCATTCCAATGGCCAATCACTCTTTCTGTGAAGAACTTCCGAAGATCCAGCCTAAACCTCCCCTGGTGCAGCTTGAGACTCTGTCCTCTTGTTCTGGTGCTGCTTGCCTGGGAGAAGAGACCAGCCCCCACCTGGCTACAACCTCCCTTCAGGTAGTTGTAGAGAGCAAGAAGGTCTTTCCTGAGCCTCCTCTTCTCCAGGCTAAGCAACCCCAGCTCCCTCAGCCTCTCCTTATGGTGCTTGTGCTCCAAACCCCTCACCAGCTTTGTTGCCTTTCTCTGGACACGTTCCAGCAAGTCAACATCTTTCCTGAATGGAGGGGCCCAGAACTGGACACAGTACTCAAGATGTGGCTAACCAATGCTGAGTACAGGATCACAATGACTTCCCTGCTCCTCCTGGTCCCCAAGCTTACAAGCACTTCTCTTCACACACCAAAGATGAGTGTGTACTTGTACATCCTTCCCAGAAGAAGCATGCTTGTGGCCACAATACTGCAGTGAAAGTCTCTTTTTAGGAAAGCAATTAAGCACAACTGGATTCGCCCAGCCATCAGACTAGGCAATAATAGGTACTTGAAATCAAAGCACAGAAAGGTATTATTAACAAGGACACCAGCCAATCTCTCCTGAATGACAAAAATCTTCAGGCTGAAAAGAATACATGATAGGGGGGGGTTTCATAACTAAGCAATAAAAAAATAAAAAATAATATAAAAAACCAGACCCTGTGTATCTTTCAAAAGAAAAAGTTTGCAAAATAAAAATGCAGACAGAGAAGAAAAATTGGGGAAAAAAATTTAAAAAAAAAGGCAGCTTTAGAAGTGATATATTGCAAAATGCAAGTCTAGAGAACCAAAAAGGGCTCTTGAGATTTCCCACTAAAGACCTTGCCTCTGGTACGAATCACCTATTTGTATTAACCTCAGAAAAGATATGAAAGATTGTTCAGTTTCTCCCTAATGAGATAAATTTAACATGGCTGGCATAACATTCCATAATAATATTTCTATGCAATATCTTCACTAACACTTCAAAAGCCATCAAAAATTTAACAAAGAAAATTATAATTAATATTACAAAACATGGAGATGCACAAATTACAGTAAGTGTGACTATGAAGTTATTCTTTTTCCCCTCGCCTTCTACCCTGTGGAGAGATAATTAGCATTGCTTGCCTTACAATTAATTTGCTGGTGCAAAACATGATAAAGAGCATCCTTTCCATTCTGGAATGCATTCCTAGAAGTTAAGCAAGCACTTACACAGAGAATCATATGACTGACCACTGTACTTGAAAAGCATGTTTTTCCCCATGTTTTTTGTCTCTCTTCCCCTGTATTCAATGCCATCTTCCTGCAATTTTCACTTAAGATGTAATCCTGTAAACACATTCTGTACTTGCCTAAATTCATACGTGGGAATAGCTTGAACACACCTGTTGTGCAAGGCTAAACATTCATAGGAAAATTTTCAGGAACCTGGCAGGAACTTCAGAAGTACAAGGGATGCCTAGCTCATACAAATACATGGGAAAACATTTAAACTCCATTTTGTCTATAAGAGCACACCTATTGATGTGAAAGACTGCACCATTTTTACATAAATTACTAATAATTAAACTGAACTTGAACATAAAAACACTTTGCTGACATTTTATGGATGTAAATGAGCACCACAAAAGTAGCTCTCCATCACAAAACAATTTTCAACTACTTCTAAAACAAG
The DNA here is from genome assembly GCF_026170545.1 of Melanerpes formicivorus. NCBI lineage: Eukaryota > Metazoa > Chordata > Aves > Piciformes > Picidae > Melanerpes > Melanerpes formicivorus. Next base: position 15,026,326 of record NW_027142358.1, on the reverse strand, counting down.
ATGTGGAAGATACTGTATTGTAACAGTTCATCATTATAGAAGAAAGCATAAGAAAGTTCATAAGAACTTTAAAATATCATAGTAAAGATAAAATGCACTCCCCTCCAAGGCTTTTGGACACCAGGAATTAATATGTGATGCAGAGATATACATTACAATTAACATCCAAGACTGAGGAATTCCTGGAAGGATAAGGGATAAAGGAATTTTCTCACACAAACAGAGAAGCAACAAATCAGCATTATCATTTAAACCATCAAAAAGTTAATTCCATAGATCAAAAGAATTTTCAGGGCATCCTTTGCATGTTCAGACATTCATACTGGGAAGTTTGTCAAATAAAGGGACTTGAAGAGCAAAGAAAGTAGCCATGTCAAACCACATGTGCAAACTCAGGAGGCTGACGTGTTGTCCTGCAAAAGCAGTAAATCTATCTGCATTTTAGTAGCCTTCTATCTAAACCCTGCTCCCTCTGGAAAAAAAAAAAAAGAAAAAAAGAAGCGTGTTCAGCAGTATTATAGCACACACACTTTGTTTGTGCTTATTAAATAAAAAGAAAAGATCACCTTCAACCATATTAATGATGGACTGGTGGATGAAGGATGTCTGCAAAAATTCACAACATCTGTTTGCTCCACTCTCTTCTCAGCGTGCTGCACCTATTCCTCATGCTTAATGATGCTCATCCACTCTGCAAGTTTTACGAACAAATGTGTGTTTAGCCACATTCATCATTCTGAATGAGCGTTCTTGATGAAGCATCCACTGGCCTGTTTCGCTCTTTCTGCTACACTTTAACAAATGACAACTGCTCTACGTATTTTTCATTTGTTAAAAATAAAAAGCTAAGTGAAGAATGGGCCCAGAAAATTTTTCTTTCACTCCACTGCTAACTTTACTAGAAAATGGAATACTACATGCATTTAAACTGTATACAAGTTCACATGCACAAATCTAAATGGTGCATGCAAATGTATGGCAGTTTCAAAACACTACACAGCAGAATACAATGTTTCAATAGCATGCCAGAAAGACGTCCTATCTCACATCAAGAGGAGCAGTTTAATCGTCTCATGAAAATGATGTCCTAAGTCCCACTATGATCAGCTCGGGGACTGATTCTGTGATGTACACAATGCCTTGACATGAGACACTTGGCATCTTTTGGTCCTAGGCCAGCAATACATCACAGTGTACATCTGCCTTCCATTTTCCAGCTTTCCTCTACTAAAGTACACCAGTATTTAAAGGAACATAGATAGTTCACTGAAAATATGGGTGCTATAAATGCCATCTTAGGAATGAGTTCAACTGTAAATAACATTGCATGCCAATGCATGAGATTTTCTTATCAATTAGAAAATTTGAATATAAAGAACATAAATGAATAAAGAATAAAATCTAGTACAAAGTTCTCAGATGTGGAACATCTTCATAAGTTACCTCTCTGAATTTGGAGCAAATCACAATTTTCATTTGAGTTAGTGCACAGAAAATTAAAAGGATTATCCAAATGACGAATTTTCCTAAACATTTCTTTAAGAGATTACTGATGCAGTACACCTTTGGATATTTTCAGGCTCATCTTCTAGTAGTATGAGATTTTTGTGAAGGCATTATACTACTGCTTAATAGTGTTTCAGTATTTTACTGATTGAGCCTTTGTGAGTGCTTTTGGTCTGCACTGGTTGTCTGGGTTCATCAAAGAGTTAGATCAAGAAGGCCAGTAGGTAGATCAGGTGAAGCCTATTAGATTCTAAAGTATTCATTACTTTCATTACAAAGAATGTTTATTGCCAGACAGACATCTAAAATACAGGCAAGTATCATGGTCATTGCTTTCATGTCACCCTAGTAATAATTAGGTCACGGAGAAAATTAGATCCTGGAAAAGAATATGTATCTTGCCATAGGTTGCCTTCCTTCTAAGAAGCTATACAACAGTTTTCCTTGGATAATGTACCTTGTGATAGCTCATAATGAAACAATTATGGGTGGAAAGAAATAAGGGAGAAGGTTAAAACTTCTATTTCAAATGAAAATATCCTCTGTTTATAAAAAAAAAATTTCTAAACTCAATTATGCACAGACCAAAAAAAGAGACATGACAATTCAGTAAGAACTTAAAACTCAGTGAGTAGGAGGATCCAGAATCAAACATGTAGAACTTCCAATAGCGAAGCTAATTTGAAAAAAACTGTTCTCCCTAGGAATCTTTTTAAGTCCTTCAACACACATAACAACCCAAATAATTTCTTACAAAAGCAGATAAAAAGTATCCATTAAAACCTCTTTGTTTAAAGAAATTAATACTGGCATAGACCAATAGAATAAACTAGACTAGAATAGAATTAACGAGGTTGGAACAGACCTTTGAGATCATCAAGTCCAACCTATCATCCAATGGTTATCTAATCAACTGAACCATGGCACCAAGCACCAAAATAACCTTATATGCTAAGTTACATCAGTTCCTTAAGCTTAGATTGGCTAACATTCAACTAGGCAATGAGAGGATTAACTACCAGAATTCAGACTTCATTCCGCCTGGGAGTATTATGGTCACATGCAACTTTACAAATGAAACCCTACACTATTGGTATTATTGGTCGGAGGAATGCTACTTTATCCTGTTCCTCAGACTCCACACAATTTAGATGGCATCAAAATGTTTAATAAACAAAAGTAATCAAACCCTTTCCAAATTATTGCCTTTTCAAGGATTTTTAAGTAAAAATAAGTATCAGCTTCAAGATTATCTGAAGACTTTAAATCAAAGATATTGACTGGCAAATTTACCACAAAGCAGCACTCATTGGTAAATTAGGTTCCATAACAAAATCATATGAAATTATGGACTACAGATTAAAATGTACTCAAAGCCATCAGAAGTCACCATGCAATGCTGCACTCTTCCACAAATCAGTACAACGTAAAATGGAGATAATGAATTTCAAGAATCAGTTTGTTGCTAAAGTTTAGTAAGAGCTTCCTGTGGTGTCCCAACGTGGATAAAAGGCAGAAGAAAGAACTACAGAGTAAGTCAAATGAATTGCATAAAAATGGAATCACTAAAATTTAGTAGAATTTGCAGCAAATGTCTGTTCAGGCTCCTCTGAGATATAGATACTCAAAGAATCCATTATTGTGCTTAACAGAAAATTGTCCATGTCAAATTTATAAGCTATATAGAAAATATTCCTCTCCAGATATCTACAAAGAACACTGCAAAAGAACTGATAGCAGCTGCATATTTTTGTTATTAATAGGAATCTTAAACTCCAATATACAAGTTACCAGTTTCTTATAAAAGAGTGTCTCTGATCATCATATTTCAGAAACCAGATGCCAGAGACTGCTTTTTTTAATATAAAAAATTTAATTTACATTTTTTGCTACAAATGCTTTTTTTCTCTACTGTAAAACAGGTCTATGTATGAAAACAGCAGAAAGGATTTATGCAAAAAAACCCTCAAGGGGATCATTACAGAAACACAAAACATAATTTTCTAGTGGAATTGTAGAGTGTATTTGCAATAGATATTTAAAACTATGGCTACAAAATACATAAAAATACAACTGCAATAATTCAAACTGTATCTTTATTTAAGTGACAGACTGATTAAGTAACAAAGCATAGTTTCCAAAGGGGACAAACCTTCTGCTAGCTTAAAATTGAAGTAATGTTAAAAATCTATACATTTATTTTGCACTACGTAGATTCATAGCCATCACAATCAGTCTCGGGAGTTCATGTATGCATACAGGCAGTTTATTAGACTTCCTGGGATAAATCTATAAACATAGTCACTTGACAGAATTTTAAAAAGATACTGAAAGCAACAAGTACAATTCCATACTTCCATAAACAAGAGAATCTGAGAAACAGGATGGTAGTTCTCTTACCCATGCAGAATAGCAGTGAGCGCTGTGAGCACTCATTTCTGTCAGAATTAGAAGTAGCAGTCTACTTTGTAAGTAGTCCCAACAAGTACACAAATATCACTGCACCCTTCTATGACTGGCAAGGGAAGCTAGAGAACTTGCAAGGCAGGTACAGTCTAAGACATACATCAACTCAAACTGTACAATAGGTCTCAAGAAACACATCATAGTGCTTTTGAGAAAATCGGAGCACAAATAACCCATAAATTACTGCAAATTACTCTGACAAAAATAAGTCCAAGCACATCTGACAGTAAAATTACACTCTCCTCAACAACAGTATCCCTTAGGTAATCCTACCTCTCTCACCAACCTGAATGTTAAATTGTCTCTTAGCTTTATAACAAATCAAGACTAAAAGCTAAACACTGGCAGTAAAGCACTGGTTTTCATCTTACATAAATTTTATTTCTTCTCAATAGCATCAAGTGTGGTATATTTTATGAAAATTATGAAAAGCATCACAAAGAAACAAAATGTAAATGATGCAACAATTCAAAGCATCTGAAGGGCTCTGTTTCTGCTGTCTGCAAGAACATCGCACAATCTCTTCCTCTATTGCAAGTTGAGTTTATACTTTTCCACAGAACAGTAATGCTTGTGAACTATGGGGGATTGTGCTTCATTCTCATCCTCAAGGAAGCAGAGGGGTTAAAATACCTTAAACCTTTACTAATATGATGATCACAGCTGAAAACAATGCTAAGTCATTTATAAATTATTAAAGATGAGCACCTAAGGATAAGATTTCAGTATTTTGACAAAGGTTATGTCTTAAGCCTTAAGTTTTGTCCTGCTTACAGGTAGTTATAGAATAGAATAGACCAGGCCTGAACAGGTTGAAAGAGACCTTCAAGATCACCACATCCAACCTATCATCCAATACCACCTAATCAACTAAACCATGTAACCAAGCACCCCATCAAGTCTCCTCCTAAACACCTCTAATGATGGCGACTCCAGCACCTCCCCGGGCAGCTCATTCCAATGGGCAATCACTCTCTTTATGAAGAGCTTCCTCATAATATCCAGTCTAAACTTCCCCTGGTGCAACTTGAGACTCTGTCCTCTTGTTCTGGTGATGGTTGCCTGGGAGAAGAGACCAGCCCCTGCCTGTCTACAACCTCCCTTCAGGTAGTTGTAGAGAGCAATACGGTCTGCCCTCAGCCTCTCCTTCTCCAGGCTAAGCAACCCCAATCTGAATGCTGCTCTTCCTACTTTTGTTCTATCATTCAAAAAAGTTGCTCCCTTGTATTTGTAACTGCACTTCTCCTCTTTCTCCATGTACCCGCAAACATTCTTCAGCTCTGTTCCCAGAAAAAAAAAACATGTCATGAACCAAACTGTGGATACATGTAGCCTGGTGCATCAGAGGGGGAAAAAAATATTACCTACAATTTGCCTGTTTATGGTTTCCAAAACTTCATTGTTCATGACAGGCTTCATCTAACTGGATGACAGTATTAGACCTGATCATCAACACCCCTTAACTGCTTTCTAACTTATATTTACATAGAGACTGACTGTGCAGGGAAGACTGTCTAGGAGCCCTCTCTCTGATACGACAGTTGACATTTCACCAAGTGAAAATCTGGGTTTTTTTTTTTCCCCCTCAGGTTAATTTTAGTCTCTACCAATCTCTTTATGCCCATTTCCATAAGTGACCAATATTCCTCCAGTTCTTTATCTTATAAAAAGTTGTAGTGCTGCTTTGTCAAAGGCCTCCAGACATATTGAAAATGTGAAAAGTAATAAATAAAAGAACCTTGGGTACTGGGATTTGGTAGTAAGATAGTAAAACATCCCTAACAGGAGGATACATGACAAATTAGTTTTGGCTGGTTTAGACAACAAAAAAAATGAACCTACAAAATACACCAGACACTCCGAGATCAAGTGTTTTGTCCTAATGACAACAGACAAAGCTGGCTCTATGAAAAGAGTTTTCTATTCCGTTTTCCTGCTTAAGCTCAGAAGTTAGCCACTGACCTGTCGAACAGTTGAAACTAAAAATGGACACTGTCAAATAATGCACTTGTTTAGGAAGTACCAAATTAAGAATGTCCAGGGTAATTTGAATGCAGTCTCCTCATATATTTTCAATACACTGATTAACACAACTGAGTAACATCAGAAGCAAATGTGATTCTGTAAATAATACTCTGACAGCGGAGAGAATGAAAGATGAAGCACCAGGTTACTAGAGGTGAATGTGGACCAGCTGAGCATAGAAGACAAAAAACAGTCAATATGGGGTAAAGACCCTGGGGAAAACAGACCCTGACCCAACTGTCCTGGTAGGCCCCAACACAAGTGCAAGGTAAGTTAGATATGTAAGGAAAGCAATGAAAGAGACCTCATATCTGTCATTTGAAATGTTCCAGCAAAGATGAAAACCAGAGGAAAAGTCAGAGAATGACAGAAAATATTTGGATGTGTTCTTCAGAGGTTTTGGCTCTGAATCCTCCATAAAATCTAGAAGGATATGCAGGGAACATGACAATGTTTTCAGATAGACTGCCTGTCAGATTTCCTAATCACTTCTGAAAAAAAAACACAGATCTGAGCAGCATGCAGTAACAAATCAGATGTGGCCCAGGAAACAAAATGAAGATAAAATGGAGGCCAAAACTGAGCAGTGGTATCAATGTTACCTGGATCAGTACTACTGTCCATGAACCCCCTGATCAAAGTGAAAATTTGCATACCTCAAGGGGTCTACCTGCTCCCACCAATTTAACAACTAATTAAAAAATAGGTAACCACAAGTTTCTAACAGCAATATAAAACCAAGGGTACTAAGTCATATATGGGTTAGTTGAAGATAAATGTGTTCTTAATTCTCCACATTTTGTTGTTGATATATAATCACAAAGCAACACCCATAAAAATAATCCCACTCTCACATTCTAAATTCAGATGTTATTTTTCTGTAAATCTAGACTAACCTTGTCAAAGCACAACATTTGGCAGGACGGCCCAAACAGCCCCCAGCACTTGACAGGAAAAGATGGAAAAGACTCAGAATAACATCAGATGGAATGACTATCTGTTCATATAGTTAAAAAAAATATATATTAAAATGGTATACATATTTTCACTGATTGCTATGCCACGTTTTCATCTGAGAAACTGAGTAACATCTTTCTTTATATTCTTGGAAACAAAATTTGCAATTGTGTTAAACATGATGTCCAATGTCATTAACTCACTTTAAAAAGATTTTACATCCAAAGCTTACCACACTTCCAAGTTATGTAGCATGTTACAAGTAATATGAAAAGGTTCAGCAATACTCCTCATGAAAATGATACTACAATCCTTCAGCAGCCACTTAAAATAAAAGGAAAATCAAAATATTTGAAATGCTTACTACAGTGTGATGTATTTAAAAAACAGTTCTTCAGTGTTGTGCTTGCTAGTAACAACCAGAAAGCCTCTGTTCTCATCTAGTTTTATTGCACAACCATATTTTTTAAAAAATCACTATATGAAACTAGACTGACACAAATATTTCACACTGACTAATAAAAGATTGACACAAAGAATAAATATTGTGTGTGCTAGAACTAGCCTCTACTTTAGACACACCCAATTTCACATTCTTTTAAATAGGACATGTCAGCACTATGTATTCTGCTGAAATCAGACAGATCACACACCTGTCATTGACTTAACTGGGCAACAGACATGATTGGTGCTCAGAAGTTCAGCCAGAAAAGCGATTAGGTGCCAGTAAGAAAACAATACTTAAAGAATGAAGTTTAGCAGAGACATTTTGCCATTGTTGGTCCATCTCTTAAAAAGAGGCCATTTAACTAGTTTGAAGTGACACAGCAAGTTTAGATATATTTGAGAAAACTAGGATACCAAAAAGTAATTTCTTGTAGGATAATTTTATATTTAGGATACCAAAAAGTAATTTCTTGTAGGATAATTTTATATTTTAAATTTTAAAGTTATTTTATATCCATCAAGCAGAGATAGCAAATAATTTTCATTACTGCAATAAATGAAGGATACCATGGTGAATTAGGTGGAATATACAAATCATTTCTAGGGTATAACACCTAAACCTTGACAATGTGACATCCATGGTCTAAGCATATATGGAACGAGTACAACACGTTCTCTTGAGAGAGATTCAGCACAAATGGCTATTTTATAAAGTTTTCTTCATAGTTAAACTTCTCAAATCAATTCTGTCATATGTTGCCTTGAAGGTACAGACACAGTTAACACACAGAATGTGTTAACTTTCTTTTTCATTCACAAAATGTAATTCATCCATTTCACAGAATAAGTATAGCATTGTATGTCCAGCTGCCCTATGTGTCCCCTTTTTCCATCACGAAATTCTGCTGAGATAGAATTTGAGGACTTTCAGCTTTTAGTGATCACCTCATCACTACTGTGGGCAGGCTTCAGTAAGTACATAAATCCCAGAGATGCCTCCAGATAAGTACAAAACTGGTGCTCTGCAAGCTCAATATTTTAACTGCTTTCTAAAAGCATTAGCTCACCATCTAACATATTACATAAGGTAGAGATAGATTTATTTATTTGATAAATTACAGACAAAAAAACACAAACCCTTCAAAAAATCCAAGGTCTGGTCTAATCCTGGCTACTCAGATGTGACACATCTGAACTGTATCTGTAATTCTTTAAGAATGTTATTTTGTAATAACAAGGTTGCTTCCTGGTTAAACTAACTTAATACACTTCAAAAAATTAGATTAAACTTAACTGGAAAAGACATACATTACGATGTAAGAACACTCATAACAGAACTAATCAAGAATATAACCATATAAATATATCTATTTTTAAATTGCATGTTACTATTTCTTAGATAAATTTTATATAGTAGAGCACTAGAGCAAACAAATGTTTTAAGTTTGAAAGAGTTCCCATTCCAGTCTCTAACAGACTCAAATTCTGATTAAATGTCTCTCAATAATTCATCTAAAATCAACCCAACTATTTATTCTAGTTAAACTTTGCAAAGATTAACTCATCTAATTTGCTTCCACCCTTCCATGTAGCCTTCAATCTCATATGTCATGAGTTGAGAAAATTAAATTACAAAAACAAGAAGTCAAGAGGGCACACTCTAACCTGCTCCAAAGAAGTATTATATGGCTGTATTAATATATGTAAAGCACTTTGGTTTCCCAGATAAAAGCAGCAATACAGAGGAAATGGTATTGCTAATGAACATTAAAAACACCCTTCTTTCTTGAGGCCCTGCTCTGCCTGTAACGCTTGCCCTCGTCACTCATTCTGTCAGCACCAAAACTTGAGAAATACTTCAGGACTCATTGAATGCAAAAAAGAACACAAAACATAACATGATCTCAGAGTAGAAATCAACAGAAAAGATTGATGAAGGGATGAGATTGCTTTGGGGACTTTTGGCAAGAGTGAAAAAAATGGGAGAGTACTGGCACGGGGAGGAGAATGTGAGGCACAAAACTCAACTCTTGGTACCAAGAGAAACAAAGGTCCAGAGAACTTTCAAAGCGCAAAGGGAAAATAAAAGAAGGAAAAGGATTAAAGGCATAAAGTTCTCCTGGCACAGAGAAAGATGGCTCAACAGCTTTGAAAAATGAGCAAACTGTCAGGTGGGGACAGAAATATACATAGCTGCCTGTATAATGAGCTTGGCCTACTGTGATACCACCACAGCCCTAAGTATATACCACATACAACACACAACTCATTCCTAGAGTGTTTGGCTTCTTTAAAAAACTGTCAAAAATTACATTATGTATCCTTCTGCAGTATTTTCTTTTGCAATATAAACACAAGAATGGAAAAAAAAAATCCTCATTAGCAACCTGTTCCAGTAGTGAGAGAGCAGAAGAGAGAAATCTTCAGATAGTTTTGAGTTCTAAATTATCCTTTTTAAGGGAAGAAAAAAATCTCCCCACACTCTTCTAGCTCCTGCTATATGAGAAAAAACAACAAAGGCTGGACAGATGACATGCACTATAGCATCCAGAATATTTCTAGTCATCTATCTTTAATTTTGGAAAAGTCTATTACTATTCCTTTGTACTTGCTTTTTAACTTCTGGGTATGACTTGTGCAATATTTGAACATCAAACTTTCAGAGCCAACATTAGGATTTCAAAGTGCTAGGAGCAAAGCACACAAACTGTGGGATTAAAAAAAAAAAAAAAAAAAAAAAAGATATTTCTAATGCAAAGATCTGGACTAGCTGTTTCTACAAGCAAACCCATGGGTTCAGACTGCTACCTTCTTCCACAGGGAAACAACAGCAGGATCAAAGTCAGAGACTACTGAAGACAGAAGATCTTTCCTTGTATTCAGATTCAAAACAGAACAGTCAACATCAGGGAAGACAGAAAGAAAACATCCCAAATAAACACAGGGATGGTTTACTCTCTCAGACTCTTGTGGATTCTGGCATATACCTTGCCAAAGAACATTTTGAAACACAAACAGATGTTTTTCAATTCCCAAACAGTGGTCAAGACAAACTAAAAGTTCACAGGCTCACAGGAGGTTAAAGACCTCTGGAGACCATCGAGTCCAACCCCCCTGCCAGATCAGGACCACAGAATCTAGCACAAGTCATGCAGGAATGCATCTAGATGGGTCTTGAAAGTCTCCAGAGAAGGAGACTCCACGCCCTCTGTGGGCAGCCTGTTCCAGCATTCTGTGACCCTCACAGTGAAGAAGTTCCTCCTCACGTTGAGGTGGAACCTCCTGTGCTGTAGTTTATATCCATTGCCCCTTGTCCTATTACTGGGTGCAACTGAAAAGAACCTGTCCCCTCCCTCTTGACACCCAGCCCTCAGATATCTATAAACATTTATTAAATCCTCTCTCAGTCTTCTCTTCTCCAGAATAAAAAGGCCCAGGGCTCTCAGCCTCTCCTCATAGGGCACATGCTCCAGCCTCTTAATCATCCTGGTAGCTCTTCATTGGACTCTCTCCGTAGATCCCTGTCCCTCTTGAACTGGGAAGCCCAAAAGTGAATGCAATATTCCACATGAGGTCTCACCAGGGCAGAGTAGAGGGGGAGAAGAACCTCCCTCAATCTGCTGGACACACTCCTCTTAATGCACTGCAGGATCCCATTGGCCCTTTTGGCCACAAGGGCACATTGCTGTCCCATGGATAACTTGTTATCCACCAGGACTCCCAGGACCTTCTCCATGGGACTGCTCTCTAGCAGATTGCCTCCCAACCTGTACTGGGTGCAGTTTATTATTCCTTCCCAGAAGCAGGACTTTGCACTTATCCTTGTTGAACCTCATTAGGTTCCTCTCTGCCCGGCTCTCCAGTCTGTCCAAGTCTTGCTGAATGGCTGCACAGCCTTCAGGTGTATCAGCCAAGCCTCCCAGTTTGGTATCATCTGTCCCCTCAATGTCATTGATGAAGATGCTGAGCAGGACTGGACCCAGCACTGATCCCTGGGGGACTCCACCAGTTATAGCTCTCTAGCTAGACTTAGGACCATCAACTCTTTGTACTTTATTCTGTAACCAGTTCGTAATTCATCTCACTATCTGTTCATCTACCATGCAGTTCCTGAACTTGCTTACAAGGATGTTACAGAAGACAGTGTCAAAAGCCTTACTAAGGTCAAGGTCGCCCTGCATCTACCCCTTCAGTCATGGCATCATAGAATGCTATCAGATTAGTTGTTACCGTTTGAGGCTGTGCCTTTAAGAAAGGGACAGTGCTGGGACACTCTGGCTGAATATTTTGAAAACATGCAGATATTCTAAATGAATTTCATTGGTAGATTGGTAGAATGCAACTTTAAGTTTTAGTGCAGTTGGAATTTTTCTCAGTTCCTCTCTGTTCTCCCTTTCCAGCTTGTCTGCTTCTGGGCAACTAGCCAGAGTTCTGACCTTGAATACCAGATAAGCATTAACCCTGCATGCACTTGGAGGCCTAATAAGAATTTTCTTCCTTAATAACTGCTTTTTCTCTCTCTAACCCTTTTTGGGAAAAAAGGGAGATAGGGGGAGAGAGCAGGGTACGGGGGGCAACCCTCCTCTGTCCAGAGGAGGGAATTTTGTTCCTATATTTTTCTTTGCTGTATATTTCTGTATATATATTGTAAATACTGTATATATTGTGTATATACAACCTGCATTTCATTTTTGCTTGTAAATATAGCATATCCTTTGCTTTCTCCGACTGGGCCAGCCATGGGTTTTTTTTTTTCCTCCTTCATGGAGGAGGGAAAGATGGGCCTTCTCTCTCTCAACCCACTACATTAGTCAAGCATGATGTCTCCTTGGTAAATCCATGCTGACTACTCCTGAACATTTTCTTTTCCAAGTGCCGAGACATGACCTCCAGAATTAACTGCTCCATCATTTTCTAGGGATGAAGGTAAGGCTCACTAGTCTGTAGTTCCTTGGAACCTCTTTCTTGCTCATTTTTGAAGACTGGAGTGACATTGGCTTTCCTCCAGTCCTCAGACACCTCTCTTGTTTGCCATAATTTTGCAAAAAAAAAAGATGGACAGTAGTAGAGTGACACTACAGAATAGAATAAACCAGGTTGGAAGAGACCTTCAAGATCATCACGTCCAACCTATTATCCAACCCACCTAATCAACTAAACCATGCAACCAAGAACCCTATCAAGTCTCCTACTGAACACCTCCAATGATGGTGACTCCACCACCTCCCTGGCCAGCCCATTCCAATATCAGCCAGTTCTCTCAACACTCCAGTGCATCTCAACAGGGCCCATGGACTTCACATCAATTAGAGCTAGGATGGAATCCTCTCAGGCTGATAAGGTACAAGGAAGAACACCGCTCCACACAAGCGTAAGACTAGCTTGTTTTGAATGACTAAACCACAATTTCTGTAACAATTCCACTCTGCTCTGATCTTCAGCTTGATAGACTGTTTCTTATTTGCATTACAAACTTTCTTAGCAAGTCACTACTCAGAATAAATCTTGACACAAAAGGCATACAGGAGTCTGTGCTAACATACTGCTATGCTACCTTTTCAGGGGCAATGATTACACACAACTGCTGCTACTCAGTGAAGTCTGTTCAGCTGGAGTGAGGCATCCTAGCAGAACTTGCAGGAGAGCACTCCATACTTTAACACAATGTGGGTAGCCTAAGCCACCATATTACAAACAAAAGAACTGATAGGGCATATAACCACTGTTTTCCCCAGTCAAGCCAAAGCCAGCTCTCAAGAACACATGAAAAGGATAGTATGAAGCCAATAATTTCTTAAGAGAGATTGTTCCATTATGATTTTCTGTTAAAGAAACCAAAGAGAAAAAAGAAGACATCATTATGGGAAAAGCGCTTTGGTTGGTTGGTTGGGTTTTTTTTAAGCTTAACAGTGCCATACAGTTTTTATGTCAGACCTGCAGCCCAAATTGTGTTTATATACTCATTGTTTATTGCTAAATACCATATATTGGAAAATTATGTTTAAGATGAAAATGCATTCCTTATTCTCCCACTGTAGAATGTTATTTGTATGATGCATTCACACATTTAGAGTGTTTTTTTAAGACTGGAAGTAAAAGCTAGCATTGTGTACATTAACCATCTAATACTATCTGCTCAGGGGTGAGTTGTCAGAGACCAGCAAATAAAAGCTAAAGGCAGAAAACTTCAGGTTGCATCATGTTGTTAAAATGTCATTGTTTGCGTAAAGTACTTCATGTCTTTAACCTTTGGTATAAATAATGTAAATTATATTTTTTTTTTTTTTCTGATAATTAAACTTAGTGTGCAAGGTGTGACAACTGGTAATAAAATCTCATTTACACTTACCATCCATACTGCTTTTCGAATGAATTGTAATGCTTTTAACTATCTTCAGTTGAGAAATATCATTTATAATTGAAAACAGTTTTATACCTGGACACATTAATGTATCACTGAAACCACTATTTGTTAGGCTACTCACAATAAGAAGCCCAGTAGATCTGCTCTAACAAGTACACAGCAATGCAAGTGTGGGCTACATAATTAGGTCCTCTGTGATTACTCCTAAATATCACCTAGAGGCTAAAGCATAAGATTTCCCCATCAGGATCTACATAGTTACTTCTTTGGGTATTAAACAAGTTTGGTCCAGATCTATTTGCAGGAGGTATCTGTGGTAAGCTTGTTCATGACCTGTAGCTAGTCAGCTTACAATCAACTACAGATTTGTCACTGTGTAACTCTAATTTATTCTCTGGCACGTCCTTAACTTTTTGCCTTTGTCCATCTGCCACCACTTTGGTAGGACACTGACTCTTTACCCTCAGACATATGCCTAGCTAGTGCAATTACCATTTAGAATAGAAAGTATTGAATATTTATTTTCTGAATACCGTTCCAAAATGTTTTTGTTTCAAATGGGATTTGCCACATACATGTCATACAACATGCCCATTGTATGATGTGCAATACTCATTACATGCACCTCACAGCTAATTATAAATAAGAATCACTGTCTTAAGCACATGAAATGGACTGCCACACAATGACTTTTCTCAAAACTCTATTAGAAAATGCCATGACATAATTTCATTTTGTAATGTCCCATTTTTAAACATCATCTCATACAAGTCTTAAAATGTGCTAATTGGAAATCCTCACTGTGTACAGAACACTGCTTTCAAAATGACAACTGTTCCTCTTTTATCAGAGTACTCAATAGCAGGAGAAAAATAATTTCCAAAATTCAAAGCATTTTGATCTGGTTCTGTCAAAATGCTATGTGTTCTCAGTTGGTAATCTCTTTTCAGTCAAAATATGACTATTTTTGTTCAGGGTAATGGCTTTCTGAATATGATAATCTCCAAAAGTAGAGAAAACAGAAATCCTGGAGGGGGAAAAAAAAAATCAATTTAATATTTCTACTTTGCCATACAACCTGCCAGGAACCTCAGGGCAAAGGGCAAATATTTACACTTAAATTTGTAACATCTTCAAAAATGTCTAGTTCCAAGGAGACAGAGTATTGTTTATTTCATTAAATACATATCCATTAAGCACTAGGATTTTTTTAAGTAGAAGAAAGGGGTAACATTAATTAGCAATTATCTATTAATTTGTGGACAATAAAGAGATGCTGCTTACCAGCTTCCCTGCAAAATAAAATACTAGTCCCTTCCAGACTTCTTCCACAATACATAACTATGTTATATAAAGAGTATTTTGGATAAATTTCCCTTCTACAAGTCACAGAATAATCAAGGTTGTAAGGGATCCCCCACAGAAACCAAGGCCAAACCCAATGTTGAATCAAGTTTCTGGGATCTGCCATAACTGTCTACAATATTACTTAAAAACACGAGTGACTTAGTAGAGTTATCCAACCAGTAGTCTTCTGTTGGTGGCTTTTATTTCAATTTCTGCTTGGTAAAACATCAGTGCCTAAGAGTAAAGGCAAGTGGGCTGGCATCTATTCATTCCCAACTGTTATTACAGATATCTAGACTCCTTCTTGCACTAGACATCTGTAGAAGCAGTAGGCAGCAAAGTGATGGAGCCAGGATTGTGTTAGTTGCCAGATGCATATGGACAACAAGTTGTTTGCAGCCTGAAGTGTGAGAATCAGCAGTGTAAGAACCATGCTTGCTTTAATCAAGGAAAATATTAGAAGAAAGACTTAAAACTAAAGTAGCTAACAGTTTTGCTCATAACAAAACAGCAGATTGCTGACACAACAGGGTCTCTCAAGTATGCTGTATTGTCTCAAATGGAGCAGAAGACTAGCTAGTGGGTTGCTGTATTCCAAGACTCCACATAAAAGAGGGTACTCTGTACACCAAAATGTGCCAGGATGTTTGTGCTGATGACCAGCTGAAATCAGCATCCCAGAGATCTGAGGGAATTGGCTGACATGGTTGCCAGGCCACTCTCCATGATATTTGAGAAGTCCTGGCAGTCAGGCGAGGTCCCTAGGGACTGGGAGAAAGAAAACATCACACCCATTTTTTAAAAGGGTAGAAAGGAAGACCCTGGGAACTACCAACCTCTCAGACTCACGTCCATGCCTGGGAAGATGCCATGGAGGACAGGGAGATGATTGAAGACAGCCAGCATGGCTTTACTAGTGGCAGGTCCCGTCTGACCAACCTTGTGGCTTTCTATGACGAAGTATGTCCACAGATAAGTGACAACCTATGGGTGTGATCTATCTGGACTTCCACAAGGCCTTTGACACGGTCCCCCACAACATTCTGCTGGCCAAATTGGAGGGTTACAGATTTGATTGGTCGACTGTTCAGTGGATAAGGAATTGGCTGGATGGTCACATCCAGAGGGTGGTGTTTAATGGCTTGAAGTCCAGATGGAGAGCAGTGACAAGTGGTGTCCCTCAGGGGTCTGTACTGGGACCTATACTGTTTAATATTTTTAATTAATGACATAGTGAGACTGAATGCACCATCAGCAAGTTTGCAGATGACACTAAGCTGTGCGGTGTTGTCAATATACCAGAGGGACAGGATGTCATCCAGAGGGACCTGGACAAGCTGGAGAGGTGGGCTCAGGCAAACCTCATGAAGTTCAAGAAGAAGTGCAGGGTTCTGCACCTGGACCAGAACAATCCTCACTATCAATATGGACTGGGGGATGAAGTGTTAGAAAACAGACCTGAGGAAAAGGACTGAGGGGTGCTAACGGACAAGCTGAGCAGCCCAGAAGGCAAATAACATCTTTGGCTGCATCAAAAGATCTGTTGCCAATGGATTCAGCGAGGTGATTCTACCACTTTGCTCTCGTGAGATCTCACCTGGAGTACTGTGTACAGGTCTGGAGCCCTCAGCATAGGAAGGGCATAGACCTGATAGAGAGAGTCCAGAGAAGGGCCATGAAAATGATGGGGTTGGAGCACCGCTGCTATGAGGACAGCCTGAGGGATCTGGGGTTGTTCAGCCTGGAGAAGAGGAGGCTCTGAGGAGACCTGATAAGGTACCTGAAGGGGGCCTACAGGAAGGATGGGGAGAGACTGTTTACAAGGTCCTGCAGTGACAGGACAAAGGGCAATGGCTTCAAACTAGAGAAGGGCAGATTTAGATTGGATATCAGGAAGAAGCTCTTCACTATGAGGGTAGTGGAATGCTGGAACAGGTTGCTTAGCAAGGTGGCTGAGGACCCTTCCCTGGAGATATTCAAGGTGAGACTCAACAAGACCCTGGGCAGCCTGGTCTAGCTGGGGATGTTACTGCTGTCCATGGGGAAATCAAACCAAATGACCTTTGGAGGTACCTTCTGGCCTGGACCATTCTATGATACTGAGTTACTGCTGCTAGGCTAGAGCTGACATTATTATGAATAAAGTTTACAAAACCCTGGACAACACATTGCTCCTCCCCAGTCTCAGAAGCATACAGCCATAAAGTTAAAGTGAAATCATATATGGCAGCCAATATCCCAGTTTAAATTATAACATTTAACAAGTATGAATCTAATCCATATAACAATATGAAAGTGGTGATTCTGACTTTACTAACCTCAGGTCATTCTGAGGAAATCAAATATTTGCAGTCATTTGAGGGGGCTGCATCTGCCACCAATAATTTTTTTTTTCTCACTTGCCAAAGCAGTAATTCTCAGCAGCATATATATTAAAATTTAGGATTGTGTGTTCATTCTGTCACCATGTATCTCAAAGTAGGGGTCAAAAGGTGCAAGAATTATTGCTTGTTTCCAGATAAGCCCAAATGGGACCTACAATCACAAATTTACAATGAAAGGTACATATTTTCACTACTGGAAATAATAGAATGCTCTCAGAGGAACCAGGTAAAGCTATGAAGAAAATAATCTAGTCTTGAATGTAAACTCTTGCATTGTGCTTCTAGAGGTCTTTCACAAGAGAGAGCTTAGATATTATGGTTTGTCTCCAGCAACAGCAATCCGTTGTTTCTACTATGCAAGGAATGATGAAACTGAATGAACTATGTCCCTCTGCATGACTTAAACAGTGTGGGAAAATTGATGAAAGGATGGACTCAAGATTAGCTTTTATGATACCATGTCTGAGTTTCCCCAGTTGCTCAGTGTCTTGCCACAGCTTAGTCTTCTGTTGCAACAATTCAAGTTGTTTTGTGCAATCATGATTTGAAATTGGATTTGTAAAACAATCTAGGTTAAAAAATGAGGTGCATATGTTGAGAGAGAGAGATTTTTTACAATATAAATCATAAACAACCTAATCACAATAAGGACAGGAGATGGGATCAGAGATCTTAATCTGGCTTCACCAGTAGTAAATTATAGTTTTAGAATATAAATGTTACGTACAACACAATGTTAATGTCAGAAATAAAAACATTGCTTCTCAGTTTTCATGAGCTAGACTGAGCCAATTTTTACTACCAAAACTATCAAAAGGTCTTCCTCACAAACATCACTGCAAACAGAGACAGTGAGAGGTTCCTAAAAGAAGGAAAACATGAGGCAGGAATTAAAACTCCTGTGGAGTTGCAGTGGTTCTGATATAGGTTAAATTCCCATATTATGATTTACTCTCTGCCTCAAGAATGGAGAAATCAGTGATTTCACCAACATTTTGTCATTGATCTGACATGATTCAAGAAATACTAATTAAGGTAATTATGAATTCAGAAGCTACACTCCTTCCTTCTGACACTTTCAGAGTTCATTTCCTCCATAGGGCATCAAGTGAGGCCACACTGTAACTATTCCTTTACTCAGCTGGACTTTTCAAGGTGGCAAACATGCTAGTAAACATAGCTATAAGTTTTAAGTACAGAGATCATACCATGGTCTTCCATGTAAAACAAGACCAAATTAAGATTTTGCATTAGATAACAACTCTTTACATTTCTCTCCCTTAATGTTTCCTATTTGAATAGTGAACTTCAGATATCATAAAACTTGTTAAAATTAATACAGTTGCCAACTCCACAGTAAAATAATTTTTTTAAAAATACCAGAAATTCAATTTATAAGGCATTCCTCCAACTTTAGAGCAAATGAAAAGGGTTGTGAGGTGGTGTTCTCTACTACATTTACATTGCCAGTCTAGGTATCTTTAACAATATGAACAGTGTCCGATACCACCTATCAATTTATGTTTTTTTTAATGCCTTATTACAAAGGCCTGTTGCTGATATAATTAAAGACTAGAACAGTAACAGTCCTTAGAGGAAAAAAACCAGGGCAGGGGGGGGGCGGGAGGGAAGAGGTGAGGAGGATCAGGGACTTAAGTCATGACTAACTGTATGGGTTGCATTGTGACTGTAATGTGAATAACACCAAGAAATTATGTCTTACCATCCCATTTAGTATTCCCTGATTCTGAAATCCCCGTTTCCGAAATTATGACCAAGCAAACATGAAGGTATTAAAAGCCAATCCTAATAATAACTTGTTTTTGAAAATTTCAAGATGAAAAGAGCTCTCTGAAAAACCCAGACTAACTGATTCCGAAAAAAGAATTAACAAAACCCTGTTAATTCATCATCACACTCGGACAACTAACTTCCTATATTTAATACATTGGAGAATTTTATCTTTATCTTTTATCTTCCAATATAATTCCCTTGTGCCAAAAATACAACCTTGAAATTGCTATAGTTTTAAAAATGTGAATGTATTTTAAATACAGAAAAAGTAGGCTTTCTCTCTCTATAGAAGTGCATGCCTTCATCAAATGAATAATTTAAAACCCTCAAGTCATCACATATTCCATTAATCTTTCTGTTCAATACACATATTAGTAATGAGACTGGTGAAATTTTTAATAGAGGTCCAATTCAAACAAACAAACATTTTTAATACTGTTTTTTTAAATGAACTGTTGCCTAGATGAAATAGATCAGTATTTAAAATTAAACAGCAGGTTGTAAAAACTGCATTTACCATATTGTGAGCCTGTTCGGAATCATCACAAATACAGGTATATTAGATTTTTCATGTATAGCAGATCAAAGTGCATTACATTAGTTCAAAGACTCTGCATTATTCCTCTTCCTGTCTACAGTATACTATATGAATTCTTGTCATTATATCAATTTAATCCACTGCCATTTTTTAGGCTACTCTTTGTCTAACCAAATGAAGAGCAGAATCGCTGGCATTTAATATGACTGCATTGCTTTTTCCAACCCGCCTACTTTAAAGAAGTTTGTTGAATGCACACAATTCACTTTACAGATCATTTGAAATGCATAAACAATTCCAAATGCAAAAATAACAAAACCAATAATTTGTCATTTTGAAATGCTGAAACGCTTGGAGGAAGATTTGAATATAGTACACTCTTTTATTTGTAAGCATGGTGATTTGCCAAGCTACACCTCACTCTGCACTAACCCTAGGGCATTCCAGTCACAAACACACTTTGATCTGCTGTGCTTTCAGATTCTCTCTCAGAGGGCTCTACCTTTCTTGACAATCCCAGAGGGAAAATGCAGCCTTGCATTCTTTCCCATGTACCACCCCAAAACGAACACTCCATATGCTTGCTGCTAGTTCAGCCTTGCACTGTTTTTTCCACAAGCTTGTTTGTATAATAACGACAGCTGCAGGATTCTTCAGCTTGAAGTTGTGAATTGATTTTTTTTTTTTTTTTAAGAAGAAGAATAAGCCTACAGAAATTACATGATGAATGAGAAGTGGAGAAACAATGTCACTTCTGAGTGGCTGTAATACAGTGAGAGGTAGAATGCAACTGCTACTTTGTATTGGTGTATCTGGGCATCCTTTTTCAAAGGAGACTATATGTAGTTCACATGATACTAGAGTCAAGAGACAAACATCAATGGGTAAGACTGTCAAAAGTCAGTGGATATTAACTGTAGAATCAAATCTCTGTTTCAACTCATCAATACTCAGATCTGCTGAGAAAGAATAAATATTGCAAAGGAATCAACAGTGATATAGATCTATAATAGAATATATCTGTATGTGTTAAAAGTTATAGTTGTATCCATGCAAGGTAGTTTGGTGTGAATATCTACTGTAATCTGGTTAAAAACACACTGACAACATAGAGAATAAAGCAGCATCTTAATTTGGCACTATGTAATTTAGCATGAGTTCACATGCTTGAGAAAATTTTAAACAATTTTTTTTTAGAAATCAAACAAACCAAAAGCAGCAACCCTTAGGTCTTTCGTGCATACTACTCTTATGAGTTTATAACTGCGTGTCCTTATCCTTGTGTTCTTAATTACTTTAGACAGAGCATTTCGAGAGCATTCTGGTGGCATATTTCACTCAAGTCTTCTACTATGATAAAGAATATATAATTTGAGGGTACTGAACAGCATACCTTAAACATACTATTTTAAGTGCATTGGAACTCATCTTGGGGTATTTTCAGAGAGGTCTTGTGATTTCTTGGTCCAGTCACATACTGCCTTGAAATTCAGAGATTCACAAACTGCATTAGGTTGGAAAAGGACCCTCAAAGGTCATCTTGTCCAACTCCCCTGCACTGAGCAAGGACACTTCCAACTAGATAAGACTGCCCAGGGCCACATGGAGTCTGAATTTTAATGTCCTCAGGGATGGGACCTCAACCACATCTCTGGGCAGCCCATTTTAATATTTTGCTACTCTCATTGTAAAGAACTTCTTCCTTATGTCCAACCTAAATTTACCCTGCTCGAGTTTAAAACCATTGTCCCTCATCCTATCACTGCAAGACCTGTTAAACAGTTCTTCCACAGCCTCCTTCTAGGTCCCCTTCAGATATTGAAATATACCTACAAGGTCTCCCTGAAGCCTTCTATTCTCCGGGCTGAACAGCCCCAATTCTTTCATCCCATTTTCATAGGAGAGGTGCTTCATCCTTGTGGCCCTCCTCTGGACCCACTCCAGTAGGTCCATGTCCCTCGTGTACTGGGGTCCCAGAGCCAGAAACAATACTCCAGGAGAGGTCTCACCAGAGAAGTGCGGCACCATCATGTCTCTCAAGCTCCTGGCCACACATCTTTTGTTGCAGCTCAGGATGTGATTGGCCTCCTGGGCTACAAGTGCACACAGTCTGCTCACGTCCAGCTCCTCATCCATCACTATCCCTGATTCCTTCTTCCACAGTTAATACTAGTAGATCACACAAGAGTAATGCAGAAGAAATACCAAGTATGATATTTTTCATTTTCACTGGGAAAGCCTTGAATGAGATGCTTCATTGTCCCATAGGTACACAAAAAATTTCTTTGTAAAGACTAAAAAGAATTAGAATCACTACTTTTCTTCTGGAGTGGTCAATATAACTGCTGATGCACAAGGACTCATCCTGCTTCGAGTCATTTCCAATAACCACCAATAAATATCATGCAAATACAGTTTTGTTACAAATGATTCGCAAAATTATTTTACCTGCCAAAACACTTAAAATAAAAACAACCCCCAACAAACAGCATATCAACCAGCCAGACTGAAATAAGAACAAGATATACTTAAATTCTAAGGCAAGGCATAACACTGAGACATACTATTTGGTAACACTTCTGGAAAAAAAAACAACAAACCTCTGTTCTTGACATTTCAGTGTATTGATTCACTGAATACATTTGAATACAAACAGAACTAGATTATATGGAAACCTGTACAAGTAGAAAAGAAATGCCTTTTCACACACAGTTGTTTCACATCCTATAGATATATAGATAACACTTCAGAGCAAATAAAAACATTATATCACATTAAATAAAAATAGCATTAATGAACATTAATGACTAACAGCTAGATGCAGATAAAATGCTAACTTTCTAAAACTCAAGAGCAGTCACTGGGCTTCCTCATTTTAGTGTAGAAATCACATACTTGGATTTTATCATCTTGAAGAGGTCATGTAAAATGTATCAATACTCTCATCTATAATAGCAATAGCAGCATAACTTTACTCATGTAGACATAAATTAATTTGGTCAGTTTTTTAATATTACCTGATAAAAGAGAGGGAAAGAAGGGAAAGAAGAAAAAAAATAAAACCACACACAAAACACCACCAAACAACAACAAAAAAACCCCACAACAACAAACAACCAACAACATCTCCAACATATCGGGAAGAAAAATCGAACACTCGAAAATTGAAAAACGCAAGATGCCAAAAGAGATTCTTCAATGTCTCAGCCATTTACTATAGAGATCTTTTCTCATTTACTGATGACTTTGGCAGACCTGGTTTTGTCACAAGTCACTCCGTACTTTGGTTAATTACACAGTACACCAACAGAAATTTTCTTTCTGATTGCATAAATCACAGTGCTTTGACATCAACCTCAATAGGAGCTGCTAGGACAATACAGTGAGAGCTATTGACTCCATCTCTCAAGTCCACAAGGTGTATCATTTAGCCAAGAGTGATAATTAGACACAGAATATACTGAAAACTGCCAATAGGCTTGTCAATAGGAGGACTCTTAGCATCTAACATCCAGTGAATCAATGGTGTTTTTCAGCTATAAAATCAAGAAAATGATAGCTTTCAAATGAATGGTAGAAAGGAAACATGAGGCTCCTTAGGGAGGAATAAAACAGCTCAATTTTCCCTCACTGAGTGGCTCTCCAACTGCCTCACTCAATGGAAAAGGTCACAGAACATTACAGGAAAATATCTCTGAAACAAGATGTACAACAACGCTGGGACATGACATGAAGTACAAGCACACTACAAAGGCCCGTATATCTCTGACCTGACAGAATTAAAGCATGGGTCAGCAGATGCCAGACGAGACAGGAATTGAAAGACAATGATTGATCTATCCAGAAGAAAATATGACTGCTTTTTCATAGAAATATGTATGCATGCATGAACATGATTATATGTGCAATATGCACCCCTCCCTTTCAAAACAGCTTTTAAACCCATAGTCTTGCTTTCTGCTTTTTTTTTTAAATGTATGTAACTTCCAGCTGATGCCCAAGGAAGGCTAAGCTGATCTTACAACTTTTTGTTGATGTATTCCTGCCAAAAAAATGCACCAGAATTAAGCTGATCTTGGGATACCACTTACATGTATCTTTTTAAGCGAAAAGAGACAATGTGAACTCACTGTTGTAGAGTTCTGAATACTGGAAGAGTGGTGATATGAAGCCATTTCCTTTTATTCTGAACTCTTTCAACTACCTGTTTTAATTGGCACAGAGATACAAAAGATTCCAATGACAACACAAAGCCTGCTCTGAGAACTGGCACATCTCTTACAAAGCTTGGGTTACAACTGCAGCTATGATGTAACCATAGCCTCTGTACCATGGTTACTTGAAATGGTTAGAAATGAAACTGTCAACAAGAAATAACTTCAGTGCTGACAGGACAAGGGAGGGAAATTGGAGGGGAAAACAACACAACAAACCACCAAACAAAAAACCATACACCACAATCCAGCAAATAATTTGCAAACTTGCCACAAATCATTGTATTTTCCTTTGGACTCTAAAGGAAAATGTCTTTTTAAAGGTAGCTGCTTAGTAATTGCAAGACACCCAGTGCATTGCTTACTCCTAAGGCTGTGGGAAAGCTTAATACCCTAGAAAATGTGCAAGGGTGTAGATCAAACAATTTGAATGTGCACCTGCAGAAAATTATAGATATAGATCAGTAAGGTGATAAAAGCTACCAGAACATAAAGGAACAGTTGCAAAGGATGGAGTATTTGTGTTGATAAACCAGCTTACTAGGTTCCTCTTTGTTTTATTTCTAGTCTCACACCTCACTTTACTATCTCTACTAACTTTTTGCAGGACTCTATTACAAATTTAGTTACTGAAGTGCCCCAGGTTTTACAAAGCCCTTTGTGGTTAAGCAACAGCATTACTTTAATCAGAGAAAAACCAGCATTTTGTAGTGGTAGGCCCACACTCAGGAGACAATATAGCTTCCTCCCTGCACTCCAAAAATAAAACTGAACCAAATAAAGCCAATTTTGCAACTTGGGACCTATTATCTACAAGTAACATCTTTCCCCCAAAATACTCCCAGAAAGAAAATTCCCTCCTTGCTGAGATGAACTAGAGCCCCGTAGCAAGACTTGTTAAAACAAACCTGTCCTATTATTTTTTTCATTTCTCGTACCTATTTAATTTTGAATTCTACTGACATAAATAAGTTGCATAAATAAGTAGGTAACTCATTGTGGTAACCCATTTAATGTTGGAGGGGAATTTTCAACCCACCACGCTCATTAATTCAAACAAAATAATGTTAAATCAATTTCTCAGATGCTGATAATTTTATCTTACAACTTGTGTCCACACAAAACTGGGAAAACTGCCTGTTCCTACGGTCTCCTCGGTGAGAGATCTGCTGAAAGACACTTTATCAATGCAAAGGCATGTTACAAAACAAAAATGCAACAGCAGTCTCAAAAATCAAAGACTATTCCTTTGGGACAGCATTATTTGCATGTTCATAATGAATACTTAATTACACATCTGTGCAACTCTTTAGGTTTTTTGGTAGGAAGCAGTCTTTTAAGAGAACTTTGCCAACTTTCAGCAAACACTCACTCAAACCTTTGCTGGGCTGAATGAAAACAAGCTTATCAGTTAACTTTCAACCTCATTTTAAACAGTTTATACAAAGACATGCGATGAATTACTGATTGAAGTGACCAGATTGTTAGGCCAGGAACTGCTTTAAAATCACATGGTCAGTGCTGAACAGGAATTTTGATGAAGTGCTACAGATTATTCCTTATAATTCATCTGCTAGGAAATGAAGCATTCAAAAAACAATCAATCAGGTTGACTTGTTTAGAAAACTATTCTCTATTTTTTTAAATAAATATATAATACATAATTCTCCCAATAATGCTTTGAAGCATACCATGGATATCAGTACACCTACAATATACATCATGCCCGTATTTTTCCTTACTGTATGTACAGCTACACACACACATGTACATTCCTGTTCTAAAGCAAGAAATGGGAAGGTAAAGACTCAAGAAAGAGTTGTGCTGAGCTACACAAAATTATTGTCAGTATTCAGAGTTACCAGTTGTTTTTCTTGCTAATGTGTAAAACACAGTGCTAAGACAACACCGGTAAGTTTGCAAATGAGAGCCACCAGGTTTGCATAGCTACTCTAATTTTATTTTTGGTTGTTTTTTTTTTTCATATTACACACCAAGGTGATCTGATTAATTTATTTGGAATAAAATATTATTGTGTTTTACAAATCACAACTTTTATTGCAGCTATAAGTACTTAAGTGCTTTTATGAAAAGAAAATACACAAATAGTTTGTCTTTCAAAAGAAATCCTCATAAACCCAATATTTTTCTTCATAATTTTCATATTATGTAAAGCAGTATGTGAGATTGAAAAGTTAGCTGTATTAGGAAATAAAACATATTTCATATTCTTTAATTAAGTAAAGGTATATTTGTAGAAGCATTTATAGCCAAGAAAGTATTAAATATATTAGTATTAAAACCAAAACCCTTTACCAGACATTAATAAATTTATATGCAACAAAAGCAGCTTGTGTATTTGCAGTTTTTATAGGTTGGCACAAATAAAACATTAGAAACTCTTAAACATAGAGGGTAGCATCTTCATTCCATGAAATTAATTATGGGTAAGAAATCTAACCATTATCAGTTCTTGTCAGTGATCCATTTGGGATCTACAAGGGTCATGTCAGACTGGACTACCTGTGTCTGCTTTTCTGAAGTAAACTGAAAGGGACAGGGTCATCCTGGAAAAGGGACACCTTCATAGGCAGTCTTCCTCTCTTGAGATGTATTTATTCATAATTCCAAATATATTTAAATCACTAATGTATCAGTTACAGAACATGTTGTAAGTGCTAAAACTACATGGGCTTTCTGTAAGGTTATTCAGCTTCAGATGGAGCTTTTATGTGCATCAGAGCTGATCAAGCCTCCCACCCAAGAAAAAAATAAAAATGTCCACACCTGGAAGGGGGGAAAGAAAAGGAAAGAAAAAACCACCACCACATATGCATACCAAGTGTAAAAATGAATAAATAAATAAGTCACACAATGAGTATGAAACTCAGTCAGTAGAGCCATGCACCTGAAGAAATACCCCACAGCAAGAGAAATATAGCTTGAAGTGGGTACAGACACCTCGCTTAGAAGGTGAGGTGCACTCATACAGTGCAGCATTGCTGTTTCTGGGACATAGAAGCAAACAGCCATTGCACTATGAGGCACAGCAGGCAAAAAAGAAAAGGAAAAAATCCATTAAGAGCAAATAAACAGCAATAAACACAGAGAGAGACATTAAAAAATATTCTGAAAACACATTATAAAGTTATTCCAATATTATTCCAGAACAAACTACTCTCATCAGAGACAGGCGGAAGGAACAGACAGTGTCCTCCTCAGACACCAGCCACTGAAGAAGAGAGCTTGACCCTCATGATCCCTCAGCTTTATACCTAATATGACATATATGAAGTGGAATATGTCAGCAGTCAGCTTAGGGTCACCTGAACTGTCCCCTCCGCCCTGCAGGTGAAGTCTTTTACTTTGCACCCTCATACCGTACACAAGATTTAGCTGTGACCTTGGTCTGCATACCGGTCCTTGGTACTAATTATCAGCATTGAGCATCATTGCTCCTAGAAGCAGACACAGTCTATGAAAACACACTGCGAACTTCAGAAAGTGAAGTTACTTAGGAAGAGACTGAGCTGAAACATAAAATCATTGAACAGCATTAGTTCTGTTCTAACTCAAGACAGAACACCTACTATTCAATCACAATTATTCCAAATTGCATTTTAAATACATCAGTCTTTAAGAAAACAACCAAACAAAACCCCACACACACCCCAAAAAGGGGATAAAAAACAAACCACAAACCCCTATAAATAAATGAAGCAATGACACAGACAGAATAGATTCTATCCAGCAAAGTGCAGCCAGCAAATTCTGTATTAATTTGTATCTATCTAACATAAGTCTGAAAAACAAGAGTATAATGAGTGTATGGGTAATCAGAGCTTCTGTCTGCTACAAAGTATAGAGTCCAAAAATGAATGTAGGAACTGCAAAAATTCAAGTTGCACAAGAATGAATTGGCAAGACTCAAAAGAATATGTTTACTATGAATTTACAACCTCAAGTGATGCCTGCACACATACTTTATATGGCACGCACACTTGGTTTCATTACTGCTGCACATTTAGATACTTGAGAACACATTGCCAGGAATGGGGCTATTGTACACATTCAAACTTCATTCCTACCTAGCCAGATGTATACCTAGTTACACAAGAATTCCAGCTGGGAATTACCTCTGAGAAATGTAAACGTTACAATTTAAGTAGGTCAACAATGCCCTGTTAAACAATTTATTTGCCATATCAGGTAGAGAGGCAGTGCATGAAGACATATAAAGTACATTTTCAAACACTTTGATACTTAATCAATAAAATTAGGTTTTCAAATAGGGAGCTGGGGGAAAGGAGGAGAATGAGAAACTCTTTTTTTGTGTGTGTGTTGACTTGCCTTAGTCCTGCTGGCTCAGGTCCTGTATTATGAGGGGAGGGGGCGAAGCAGTAGCAATAAGCCACATAATGCAAATAAATATTTTTACAAATAACTTTTAAAAACGGATTTATAAGCTGCATAGATACAGGTTTCTAAAACTGGTCTTTTAGAACTAGTCTTTTTGTAATTGAATAGGTCCTCATCCAGCTAACCATTATGGGCCGTTGTGGATATGGTGGAGACAGGGAGGTTTGCATGTGGGCACAGGGGTTGGAAGATCCACTCCAAAATTAAAAGCTAGTCTGAAGACAGGAAAAGGCAGCTAAGTATCTGGAGTAGGTAACCTTTCGTAGACTCCAAATTTTGTCTTAGTGACCCAAAGTGGCATTAATGAAGATATTCCTAAAGCTGGGCAACATCACAAAACTCTGGTAATGTATGCACCAGCCACTCTTGAAAACAAAACAAAAAAAATCAATACATATAAACCAGTGAAATTAAAGCAAACTGACAGAGAATACTCTCTCCTGTAACAAAAAAACCTACAATATATGAGATTTTCCAGTACTTGGGAAAGCTTCCTCTATTATTATTTTTGAAGCAGATAACATGATTAAAATCTCATACTTGTACTTCTAAATCATACCCCTGATTTGTGTTTCAAATCAAAAGCTTCTGCAAATTTAACTACACGATCCAGCTTCCTCCTAATTCCTTTACTAACAGTATTTCTCTTGCAGCTCATAAAATCTCTTACATGCTCAACTTTTGAATTTAATTTGCATGGTAATTGCAGTAACAATAATACTTCGTCATTAGGATAATATAGGCTAAGATCCTATGTAATTTTCACTTTTTAAAGGAAACTCTGAGACTAAGGCCATAGCAAAAATATTACATATTAATTTCAATATAGCTAATACCCCCCAAAATCCTACCAATTTACTTTTCATTGACGGTGTTAAAAGAAAATGATTTATGCAGATCAATCACCTAGCTCATCAAGTCATTCACTGACAGCCAGCCTTCATCATTGCTATTTAAAAGGCACTGCTGACAGAAAAGACCGACTCTTTGATTAAGGGCTCTGTCTGGCTAACCTTTTATTTGAAGAATGATTGCTGCTGAGTGACAAATACTTTCCCATTCATTTCAAGGAAAAGATATTGACATTCAAATTCTTGATGTCTACACTGAGCAGATGCCACTGTTGGCAAGAGGCTTGATAGCAACAGCAGGTACACTACTACTCTGGGGGGCGAAAAACAGCACCACTGGCTCAAGTTAAAGGCTCTCAACAAGTGAAAGCTACAGATCTCTCAGCCAAATCCTCTCTCTTCAACAGTTATCATCAAAGAACATCTGTTTGTTGTTTCTCCCTAGTCCTCTTCTTGAAAGTGTCCTAGCCTCACCTTGACCCCACTTTCAATTGTTTAGGATGTTATTACTAAAAATAAAGAGAACTCAGCAGTGAAGTGACCCTTTGCTTGAGAAGAAGGCGTCCTCCCTTGCACAATATCCCCAAACACCAGTTGGGGAAATCCCAAAGCAAGGGCTGCTGTTTCCGTACTAATGTGATTTCTGTTAACAGTAATGTAAAATGGAAGTTGCATTTGCAGTATCACACACAAAATCAAAGCCAATGTGTTTGTTACTTTAAGCTGATCCTGCTGTTCCTTTCCACTTTATATTACTTTAAAAAAATAAAAAAGGAGGGAAAGAGGAGGTGAAAGCTGGCCAAAAGAAGCTGCCAGATAATGCACAAGTACTGAATGCTTAGTTCCTGTTTTGATGAGAATGCACATCTGTAAGTGCCATAAAAACAATTATTTATTTAGAAAAAAAAAAAATCAAGATACTTGCCACACTGTCACAGCTCTCACCACTAATGGTTTTCAGAAATAAAACCATCACACACTAAAACAATTATTTCTTTACGTACACATTTCACAGATCTCAGTGAGACTCAGTGCACAGATGTGCATCATTTAACAAATATTTTTTCATGCTATTGATGAATTTCCAAACTCCTATATTACAAACACTCATGTTACAAACACTGTAATATGAACAATTCTCCCTGCCAGTGCAGCATTCACCCCCAGATTCTTTTGCTCAGGGTAGAGCACTGGGGATTCATATTCTTCTATATAATGTATCGCAGTGTTATCCTCACACTAAGGCTCAGCTTACTCTTCTGGTGTATCACAGAGCTTCTATTTATCACTGTATTAGGCACCCATATTGAGCCAAAAAAAAAAAAAAAATTCAAAAAAGAATCACACCACCAAATGCATCTCTTGTGGAGTTTTCTAATCAAGGAGCTAAGCTGTATCACACAACTTCACAGAAACACACAATTCAGTTAGCAAGGTAAGAGAGAGATTGGGAGAGAACATTGCTGTTGGAGAGTAGGAATGTTTTAACAACTCACTATAAATTTCTCTTGAAAAGTTCACCCAGTCTCATCTTCAAAATAAGCAAACTTCCAGCACTCACAACACTACACCACTTATTTTTGTTTGAACTTGGCACACAGTACTCTCCCTCTACTTCTCATTCTAATAGATGAAGAGATTGAGCAGATTGTCCCACCTTCTCCATGCTGGGTGTGATTTCACAGACAGTGCAAGTCCTGAATACTGCTTTGCTTATTTTTATTTGAGAGTGAAATAAATTAAAAAAAAAAAAAAAAAAAAAAAAGGGGGGCACAGCTTAAGACTATCTTCCTGAAAAGTCCTCACCACATTTATTGATATCACTGGAAAGGGATGTCCAGAGAGGTTGGGAAGACTCCTTCTCTGGAAACATCCAGAACCTACCCAGATGTATTCCTCTGTCACCTACTCTGGGTGATCCTGCTCTGGCAGGGTGGTTGGACGAGATCATCTTTTGAGGTCCCTTCCAAACCCTTACATTCTTTGAAATCATTGTGTTTATTGCAACAAAAGGAAAGCACTAACTGCATTTCTGAATTTGTCATAGCCATATCTCAAATTACTCACAAAATGATTGTGACAAATTTGCTCTCAAAAGCATGAAAATGACCATATTAATATAAACACGAAATATACCCAGTCTGCATGAAACAAGTAAAAATGGGCCCCTACAGTTAAAAAAGGAAACATAAGGTCCTAAAATGTAAGAAAACGGAAACTGGCTTGTGGACAAACATCACTACACAATAAAAATCTTGGCACTACAGATCAGAGAAATAAAGTAATATCATACTTGCTGTTGGCTTGAACTATTTCCTTGATTACTGTCAACACTTGATGATCTAGCAAAAATGTCAGTGAAAAGAGTTTGCATTTTAATGAAGATCTTAAGCTGATACAATCTTTCTGAAAAGGGGATGTGTAAGTATGGATAGTGGAGATGATAACAACATTTAAAGGTTGGAATGCCTAGAGCACCCAAGTGAACACAAATACGCAGCAAAAATATGGTTGACCAGAATCTCAGTTATTACTCCCATTGCCTCCCCTCCTGGCAGAAAAGTCATTCAGTGACAATTACAACTTCAGCTAAATCAGCAACCAAAAAGCCAAACTAAACCAAAACCAACCAACCAGTAAAACCCCACCTTAAATAAACAAAAGGAAATCACATACAAAAAAACCAGGCTTAATAGCTTCTTACACTTCACATGAAATCATTTTGGGGGAAAAAAATGGTTTAGTTCAAGTATCTAGTAGAGCTCTCTGTGTTTACCACTATTTAATAAATTATTCGATCATACACTTTCTCTGGCATTTTTCCATTTTAAACAAAGATTAATCTGTGATATAACTACAAGGTTGTCACTGTAATCAAAAGGGGGAAAAAAAGTGCTTTCAGGTTTTCACTGGCTTCCCTGCATGGTCTAGAAGTATTTTGTGGGTTTTTTGTTTTGTTTTGTTCTGTTTTTTACCTTAAGCATATTTGAATGAACTGTTTGAATATCTTTACTCTTTCATCTCTACAGCTTTGAAAACTTCACACTTTCTATCTGATCTACAACAAAGCAATAAGGATTGCAGAGGCTGACAGCATGGACATAATTAAAGACTACCATCAATAAACTGCCATGCTGAACAATCCTGACTTACAATGCACTCCAAGATAACCATTTACTTCTAAAACTATTTCACTGAGAGGTCTAAAAAGAAGTGGCTTGATTTGTTTTCATAGGCGACCCACAGAAACAGAAATTAACTTCTAGATGACTCAGTAAATAATGCTAAAAGATTCCTTCTCTTTACCAGAAAATTTGAGTTTACATACTGGATACACATGTAAAAATGTAAGTAATAGGTTTTAGATATAATCTCCAAGTAAAGATGAATATTAACAAATCTACATTTATTGTATTTACATAAAGCATCACATGGACTGCCTGACAATTCATATATATAACATATACACTTACTGTATATCATGTACTAATCTAGACAACCTGGCAATTAGAGACACTTAATTAGGCAATATTATCAAAAGTTCAACTGAGGGAAACTCAAGATTATTCCAATAATTACACACCATTAAAGAAACCCTGTCCACTAATTTACAATAGCATCTCACCCAAAAAGGCAGACTGTACAGAGTGATATACTAATACATCATGTCTTCTGTAGCAGAAAAAAAAGTCAACCTTGAAAAGATAGAGAAAATGCAAAAGCTAAACTAAATCTTAAGTTCACATTTTGCTAAGCATGTTTTCATAGAGTGATATAAGTAACCTAACATACACAGAGGCATACTGTTCAAAACCACAGAAGAAAGTATCCCAGCATTAATATTCAAGTCAACGTATTTCTCTTTTACCTTTCAGTGTGAAGCAGATGACAAGAATTTCTCTGCCCAGAAGTGTCTCATAGACTCAAAGTAAACTTTAAAGCCCAAAATTTCAGCTCTGCAAAATTACTGCACACAAGTGTCCTTAATATTACTTTTAAATTGGTAAGTTAGGATGGTTCTATTCTTTTCTGATTAGACATAGATTAACATCTGCTTCTTGAGAATAAACAATAAAGAAGTGGAAATATTTTGGCAATTAATTACATCAGCTCATACAAGCCAGTAGCTCACAAATATCAGTTGGACAAGGAGATACAAAAGATTTTTAGCAACCACATTTTGGTCATTTTTATGCCATTGATTAATTAGGTGAGATACTGTTTTGTGCCTTAAACCTACTCATCTTTTGTTTTATCTCAGACATTCAAAAGCCACTAGTGATTTCACCATGATGTCACATCACAGATGTAGGTGGTACTGCATCTGAACACTCTTTTATTTGTTCTTTATGTGGGACTTTGTAACCTGAAATCCAACTGTATCATTAAATACCAAGAAGGATTTAGACTATTGTCCTCAAGCAACATAGTTCTCTATAGAAGTTAAGACATCTAGAAGACATTTAAAACACAGAATGTAAGTTATCATTTTAGCTAGAAGGAAAAAACCAACCAAACAAAAAAACCCAACCCACCCACCACCATACCAAACCAAACTCCAAGAATACTAAAAAAACCAAGCCAGCTTACTCATTCATCTTGTGTTGTTTTTGTCCTGCAGCAGATGAGGTCTGCAAGCAACCGCCTGATATTATAATAACTATTGTTTTGATTCTCTTTTGAGGATCAATTTATAGTTTTCAAAAAGTCACAACAAAGTAGAATCTTTAGGTTTTGTTATGGTTTCTTCCCTGGTATTGTGGTAATCCTACTTATACCAAGTCAAGGTAATTTTAACATTTACTCTGGATATGGGTTAATGAGCAGATAGAAATATTTATTTGTAAGCAGTATTTTAAGAGATGTTTCTGCTCAAAAATCCTCAGCTGTCTCAACAAGCAAAATATTGCCAGTTTCACAAGGATTCTCAGCTGTTTTCAAGATATACCATACCAAGCAACCTAAGTAAGCAATATTGATTGAAAGACAGAAGATTAACAAGGAAATGAACTAGCAACAACTAGCAACAAGCAGCAATTCATACAGGATTTCTCAGTATCATTATAAAACTCTAATTATCCTAAACTTCAGAGAAAATATTTTGACACAGGAAGCCTGTAATGTGTAAAAAAAGCATTAACCTCTTTTATACTTGTAATAATGATAGGCCAAAATAGGAAAGTATATAAGTATACAGAACAGAGATTTTTAACAAAACAGAATTATGGCTATCACAGCAGTTTGTGGATAAATTATTAGGTTTATTACTCCTAAAGTAGTTTGAATAGAAGTGTTCCAGCTGTTACATCTGATCACCCGCACACTGCCAATTTTCTCTGCCAAATAGTCCTTTTAGGCAATGGGGAACTTGTTACAATTAAGGGATTTTCTCACTCCAGAATTCTGCAATTTACAATGTTGTCTTAAAAATTCAATTGCATGAATCATATTGAGTTCCTTTTATTCAAAATTTGCTGCATACAGAACCAAAGAAAACCACCAAATCCATTTCCTGCAAGAAATCCAGGTTAACAGCTTTCTAATTGTGCTTGCTGCATTAGTATGTTGCTACTTTTATAGCTGACAGTAAATAGCTACAGTAAACATTATAGCACATTTTTGGGAAGTCTTTTTGAGATGCTTTATGCTACAGTAATCTCTCACTACCATCAGAAACCATTTACATTGCAGGCTATTCTACCAAAAATAACATTGTTTTATTCCTCAAAAAAGTCAATGTATAAAAATACATTAAAGGCAGAAAACAGTTAATATTGACCAACGGAAAAGCGCTAATCCTCCAATATTCTAAAACTTCTCAAACTTTATCAACCTTCACTCATTAAACAAAGCTCAGGTAATACCGATTAAATTCAATTCATGCATTTCCTCCACTGCAACTGCAAGAATTAAATGTATACCTGACTTGGCTTCCAGCAAACAAGTTATTCCATGTATGAAAGCTGTGCTGATATCCACGTGCTCTGATCATAAACCTCAGCTTTAAAACCCAGAAATCTAAATTTGAAGAATTATTGAACTTTACCGAAAAACAACAAAACCAAAACTATAGGATCAGACCAGGTGAAAAAAAATGAATGAAGAGGCTGAAAGAAAACTGTAACAGAATCACAGTTTGCCAGAAGTTCCTGTTCTGAGTCCAAAGAGTGTTTAAGAGATTTAAGTATGTAAGTCTCTGTTGATTGTATCATTATTTTTTTTCCAGAGAACATACCTTCAATATCACTAATCTGGGACAATCATGTTTCACAGCACTTTGCAAAGCTTGTCTGCCCGTTTCTATTAACATACACCTCTAAGAGCTGAATGTTGACCCAGAGCATCAAGAACAGCTGCAGTTGTGGGAAGGCTGTGCTCAAACTGTAGTAAATGTAGGAAGAGCCCCAGCGATTAATTGCTAGACCAGAGGTGGTGATACAAATGGTTGTGCATCCCAGTGGCCATGCAGGGCTCAAAATTCTACTCATCTCCCACGAGATGAGTGAAGGAAGGGAGAGAACAAAGCCCAAGGGCACCCCAAAGAGGATCCAGTATGGCATAAGGGACGAGCTCTACCAAAAGAAAACAGCATCCACAGGCATTCAACAGCCACCCCCAAACTGTGTTAAGTGAAGAAATATCTGAAAGAATGTGAATCACTTGAAATTGAAATTAGAGGTGCATGAATATGAAAAGAATACTAATAGCTATGCAGAAATGACAAATTTCTCAATCAGAAATAGGAAAAACAACACAGGAGCACAGAAAAGACATTAGGCAAAAGTTAAATATTCCAAAAATACTACTTAATTGAAAGCTAAATGCAACAGAATACTTGCATTTTAAAATCTGCATATGCAAGGTCTTAACCTGTCAGTTTAGTCCCACTCCTTTGTCACTCCTCTGCAAAAATAGCCCACTAATTGGCCAAGGCCTGTGTAATGTATAGAATCAAAGTTTACTATCAGTATTAACACGATCCTATTTTTAGCTATCAATTCCTAACAACAAAGATATACAGTTCTGTCAGGAAATTATACAGCACATTAGCATCCTTCGTTGTAAAATAATAAAAAATTAAGTTTTCCAGCCACACAGATTTTTCCATTTTCTTTTAGAATGTATTAATTACTAACAAAATACCACACCTCTATAGTCAGCCCTGAAAGCATGAGGCTATTTTCCCTCTCAGTATCAGAAATATTCTTCTCCTACTAGAAGTAACTACTTTTGGACACACATTTGTGCACTGGAAAAGCCCCTTAAATTATTTGTACTAGGATTCAGTTAGATAAGTTACCTGAAAGTCTGCAGCTACCACAAAGAATCAGCCTATTGCAGGATGTTAGCTTAATAATATCTCGGGTGACATTACTAATGCTAGCAACTAAAAATATTTAAACACACAGGAAGCATTCTTTAACTTACAGATTACTTGCTTCAGAAAAGAAAAAAAATACAACTACTACAGCATAAAGAAAAAAGCTGACTATGCAATCAAAGGCCCAAAGGACCCAATTTCTTCATAAAGCACCTGATGGACATTGTGACAGTCTGATTACCTTCTACCACCAATTTTTGGAACATGTGAAAAATACTGTATGCTTCTTGCTGGTATGTGGTCCAAGATGACTCATAAATCTTCCTTTATCTCCTTCGTGGTGTTAGCAGAAAAGGATGAGTTGCTTTTTTCCATCTCATTCACATGTCTTTCTGTCTGTTACCCATGCCCTTGAGCAAAGATTACTGATGCCCTGCCTTTGATATATGACACATCACATACAGCAGCTTTTCATCAAGTGAATTAACCTGAAAAAATGCAAACCTACCTGCCAGTTGCTTCCCAACTTTCTACTATTCCTTTGTGTACCTCCTTCCTAACATGCCACACACAAGGATTACTGGACACAGAAAATTAAATTGTTATTCAACAGACACGCAACTACTGAAATATAATACTTAATATTTACCTTC
Organism: Melanerpes formicivorus; assembly: GCF_026170545.1. Taxonomy (NCBI): domain Eukaryota; kingdom Metazoa; phylum Chordata; class Aves; order Piciformes; family Picidae; genus Melanerpes; species Melanerpes formicivorus. Next base: position 14,989,040 of record NW_027142358.1, on the reverse strand, counting down.
ATAACTAATCCCACTTGTAAAATAACCTGTTAGTTCATTCTCTGATGTTTAAATACATTTTTCAGGCTACAAATATGACTATCTATACAGATCACCACAAATTAATACTCTGAGTCATCCATAATAACTGTGATTCATGTAAGACATCACTGATGTGGCTCTACAAACAATTCTGCCATGCTAATCAATACTGAATGATCAGTCAGTATGCTTTCTGTTCTAGGGTTGGTTTTTTCTCACCTTTTTTTTTTTTTATTCCAAGGACACCAATGTCTTAAAATGTTAATTCTCTTCACAATGGTTGAACTGTTCACAAGAGTCATTTTTAATACATGAAATTAAATCTCCATTGTACTATTCTGTTTTCCTGGGTTTGGTTCTTTAAAGAAAAACGGGCAATAAATGTATATCTGTAAAGTTCTCTCTTTTCTGCATATACCTTCAATATTGCATTTTAAAGATGGCAAGACAACTACTATACTGCTAATTCGCAAGGTTCACACACTAACCTCCATGAGAACTTTTTCTGCTTGGGAATTTTTTGCATTGTAGCTCATTAATTGGCTTACATTTGTAACTGGTTAACGGACAGGAACTCAAAGAAATTTAAGCACAGGAGTTCCCAGATACTTGAAAATTTTCAAGACAATAAAGTAAAATTCCAGTATAACTCCGTTCCACAAAACAATGCTCTTTAAATTATACATGCTACACCTTTCATAACTAAGGAAAAAGATTTTTTCCCCTTTTTCTTTTATTAAAAAAAGTATTAATTCTTCTAATTGAGGCCATGATTGAAAAATATAAACATTGACACATATTTTCCAATGCATTGGCTTAAGAGTAACGTGTAAAAATAGGATTAATAGTACGAAGCATGTACTATATAAAAATAGCCTGTAGAAAGAAGCATTAAGCAATTACAAGCTTCTAGCACTGAAGGCTCCAATATTATAGGGTAATATTTCCTTAATGTTAGACTTCATTAACCCTAAGATAATCTCTCATAAATTTTGCTGATTTTTTAAGGAGAAAAAATAAATTATGTTTATTAAACTACTGAATATGTTTATGAAAACAAGACATAATCTAGTGCTATAAACTTCTTGTCTTTATCTGAATAATCAGGAAGCTCATAAATAAAATATCATATAACAAAGTGAGTGTTAAAATTCATTACCGTAATAGCTATGCTCATGATCTATTTCATTAACACTCCTCCTTTCTTTGAATAAATGGGTTCTTTGGTCTACCAGAGCAAGGCCATTTACAAGACAAAATACTAAGCTGCTTTTTCTCATTTTCCCTTATCTGTTCTATTCCCAACTTTCTAAATTAATTCTTCCTTTAAATCTTATTGTTCCTTCCAGTGTAACTCACAGCACATTAGAGAAACTTGAAAGAAATATAAGCAAAGAAATGGGCCTATGGAGTATAAGTTAATTAGGAATCTAAGTGACTGGTGATGAGACTTGATGGCATATGGCTTTGGAATGAATTTAAGAAGCTTAAGTTCATTTAAAAATAAAATATAAATATATCAGAAGTTCAAAAGAAGTCATAGCTCAAATTAAGTCATGATAATGTTTCAGCACCAATGCCAGCAAAAGATAACAATATATGACGGCATACTGATTTTATCTCAAAAGTTTTTTCTCACCAACATGGATCAAAAGACCCAGTAGCTATTAGTGAGGCAGTAATACCGATACTTACAATTCAACAGTAGCAAGGGCAGAAGTCACAATCCAGAACCAAATATCTAAGTATGGCATTCAGCTTAACATGTTACTCATTAATAATCCCATGCAGAACTTACTTTTCAATCCTCACAGCAACAGATCATCTTTATATCCATCAACTTCTACTTCTCTTTTTTTTTTTTTTTTGTTGTTTTTTTTTTTAATCCATTTCTTCTCATTTTATATATAATATATAGGACATGATCTGGATAAATCCTGTCCATAACATTGGCATTGTGAGAAGAGATCCCTGGGAAAGATGTCACAGAATTGTTAAGAACTGGGAGTTTTTCAGATGCTGTAGCTGGATGATCATGTAGGAACTGGAAGCAACAAGGACAGATGAGGGAGGAAAGGCTTTGTACCTGCCACAATGCCTCCCTCTCCTTAAGAGCAGGGCAGTAGTCTTAATCACAACAAACTTTAAAGGAGTACAGTCTCAAATCTCTCATAGGAACTGGTACTCAGAGCACTGCTATGCATAAGGAAAAGTAACAATTTCCTGAGAAAAAATAGCTGGAAAGTGCCATAATGCTTAATTTACACTGCTTATGTGCTTCCCAGAACTTCGAAGAGGGAGTAGCAGATAATACAGTACATTATATATGTATTCTAGGCCTGTATAGTCATTTATACAGCTTTTTCTCCACACTTTGAACAGGCAAATTTTCCACCAGAGGACACTGGTTTTTCAAAGGAAATTGTAAAAGTACCTTTTATCAAGCCAACTGATAAAACTATATAACAAAATTTAGACAAGCTTTGCAGGCTCTCCTAAATCACTGGTTTTCAACTTGATCAACTATATAAATAATACATTGTAACTTTTAATAATTTTCATGTTAATATTTAACCTAGCTGTAATTGATTATTGTTATAAAAATCTTAACACAGAGCAGCAGGCTGCCATAACAAGCCATAGCATACAACATGCAAACACCTCTGCAGAATTCCTTGGTCATATTGCTTTCTGTATCACCTTCATCAGTCTTGTCTGAGCAGTCTCATGAGGCATATGCTTTCCCCTGAATACAATCTTGAGATCTACCTGCATTCAAAATCAATATGTATGGCAAAGGTTTGCACTCTAGGTAAAACACAAATGCTACAGAAGAGATTAGAAATATGTTAACACAGTTTAGGTATTGGCAATCATAGAATCATAGAATGGTGTAAGCCAGAAGGGACCTCCAAAGGTCATCTACTCTGACCTCCCTATCATCAGTAGGGCACCTCCAACTAGACCAGGCTGCCCAGGGCCTCATCAAGCCTCACCGTGAATATCTCCAGGGAAAGGGGCACACATCACCTCCCTGGACAACCTGTTCCAGTGTTCCACTACCCTCATAGTAAACAACTTGTTCCAAACATCCAATCTAAATTTGCTCATCTCTAGCTTATAGCCATTCCCCCTTGCCTGTAACTGCAGGCCTTTGTAAACAGACTCTCCCCAGCCTTTCTGTAAGCCCCCTTCAGGTACTGGAAGGCTGCTACTTGGTTTCCCCAGAGCCTCCTCCTCTCCAGGCTGAACCACTCCAGTTCCCTCAGCCCACAATGGGTTAGGTGATTACATAGATACATTTTGACAATGTCCACTTCACAATAAGAGTTAAGAATCAAAATATCCCTGAGACTCTTGAATCGCATTTTAGTGTAAAGTGGTACTTTACACTAGCAAGATGCAAAACCATCAATCTCACCCATTTTATTTGTGTACAGAGATAAAATATTGGATGTAGTAGATAAAGTATGAATAAATTATTAGAAGCTGTTAAAAGGTATTATAGGTAAGCAGTATTTTCATTATTGATAACATAATTCACTGGACTGTACAACCAGCTGGAATAGTAGAATCATATCCATTTAATTACCAACACAATAAACTACACATGTACCCTAATGTGGATGGTAACTCTTTTTTTTTTCAGTACAGCTGAAAAGTAACCACAAAATACTCAGGAAACAACAATACTTTTCTTATTGAGGTATTTGGGTTTTTTTTCCTCCTGCTTTGTTTTTTCTTTCCAAAGGAGTTTTTATCAACTACATCTCCAGGAAGAAACATTCTGCCTGTGGGATCGCTCAGAGCTAAGAACTTGAGTCATCACCTGCATACAAACCCAGTATGGAGAGTGCTGGTGTGCATGCTTTGAACTGGGAGGAGGCTGATGACTTTGCTGAGATACCACCAAGGACTATGGCATTCAAACTTTACTGAGAACCACCCAGCAACAGCTGGCACCACACTTGTAGAAACACTTTCAACACAAAGTCCAATTACTTCAATAGTGCATCTTTGTGTGTAACATTCACCACCAGTGTAGATGGGTTTGTATTCAAGTTGGTCAAAATAACTCTACAGACAAAGAAAATTAAAAGAGAGCTGAGTTGTCAGAGTCAAATCACAACTGACTAACGAGTTAATCTATGAGACTTTGCTATATGGGAAGTCTATCTCATTGGACACACAAAGCAAAAAGAAAAGAAAAGAAAAAACACATCAAAAGGTAAAGCTAGCATTAAAAAGATTACTTTAAAAAGACTTTGAATTGCCTATGACATGTAATAAGTTATCTGTCTCTCTTAATAAATAAAAGTCATTATTTACTCATGAATTACTACCAATAACTGTGACAAGCAAAACAAACAAAGCCCATAAACCCATAAAAAACCTGTTCTACACAGCTTAGTTGGAAGAGAACACATTCAATGTTTTAGATGAAAAAGCATTAAGGCTTACAATCTGTTCTAATACAATCTCCACTGCACGTTGGGAAAGAAAACAAATAGCAAGAGCTCAACTGATCCCAAACTTCCACAGGAATAATAGAAAATATGTTATTTTTTAAAGCATTAAGTCATAGAAACTTGTTTGATGTCTTGGACTGATACCTATGAGAATTATAATTATAATTACAAACAAATGTACTAATGTTAACACATTGTCTTTGATACTGTAACTTAAAGAAAAGTCTCCTAAATATAAAGCATATTCCCAAATTCAGGTTTCCTGTACTCCATTATCCATGTCTGCTGTTCTTCCAAGTATTTCAGTCTTCATGCAGGTTGATGCAGTCAGGTGTCATGGTATTAAGAACAGGGATACCATTACACTGCTTTACTACATTATTTTTCTGCATCAATAACACATAGGTTTTACCACTACTATGACAATCTTTATAAAAAAAAAAGTCAAACACACCCCACATCTTGAGGTAATGCTAATAAAACTACACTTCCAGTGTCTTAAAGAACACAGGATTTATTTACTAGTACTTTAGCATGTTAGTCTCACTCAGATGTGAAAAATGATGAAAGTTTCATCCCAGTGTAATTAAGGTAGTTAAAGCTTTACTTATGCTTCATCTTTTCTTGGGTTTTCAAAAATAAACTACTATCTATCTTGGATAGTTGTTATTATCACATCTTGTAATTCCCCAACCACAGTAGGATGTAGAATGTTTTTCAAATGATGAAATGTGTCTAATATGACAATACACTCAGATTAGAGGGGGGTTGCTTGAAAAACAAGTATGACAAGTCCCCAAATCGTTGTATTAAAATGTTGTTTCAACTTTTCAATCCTCAATCGACTCTAACTTCTTTTTAGCTAATTTTACTTGGCATGTGTTTGAACCTGTTCCTATTCATTTGTCTTCATTACAAGGTATTTAGCAAATCTTAATACATTATTCCCAATAAAATTCCTATTGGATATGTTCCACTGAAGCACTGCTCTAAATTTATATATCAAATCTTCAAAATTATTAACTCTGAAGGAATAAGTAAATGGGTATCTTATCTGGTAGAAAGTTCTGCTGAACAGTTACAGACTGTATTAACTGATCTCTCAAATGGAAAAATTTCCTAGGAGACGATTCAAAATAAAGTTACCAAACAACAAATGCATAAATATAAAAACTTATTATTTTTTTTTTCACTAGGAATCCTGAAGGTTGTAATGCTTTAAGAAAAACAGAGCTTTCTTTAAGTACTCAAAATTTTCTCAAATAATAGCATAATTCAATCAATTTTAAAAAATCAGGAACCTGGCTTTAACCATAGTTTTTATCTTAATAGTGATTTTTGGCCTCTTAATTGAATTATTTTTTTCCAAAGTAATTTTGCTGCTAATAAATAAAAGACATGAAAAACTAAATTGCATAATAAAGCATGAAGGGCATACAGTTATGAGATGCCATGCCCCTGAGAGAAGCGAGCAGTATTTTATGTTCAAGGAAAATCTTAAGAGCAGCATGCAAAAAAAATGAATATATCCTTCGAACAATTAAGAACCACATTTCAGAAGTGAATTTTTAAAAAACTATTTCCCAAGACATGAGAAGAGCTGTAAATCAGTACCACTAGTAAGCACAATCTTTTCCTTAGTGATTTCCAAAATACTTAAAATAATCATTGGAAATATATCTTCCCTGTCATTTAGACCCTTCAACAATTGACAACTCTGTAACTAGAAAACCACTTGATTTTGGCAGCTAGCAATGCCCCAAATGATTTTACTGTCAACATAGTTTAACAACTTACTAAATAATAGAAAAAGCATTTTTATATTTTTTTTTTTTAAAAAAAGCATTATTGAGGGGAAAAAATAGAAATTTTATGGGAAAAAAAAAAATAAACCAACCATTTTTTTACTTGTGTTGATCTGCAAATGAAAATCTCCTGGCATGAACATACACTTCTTTTAGGCAAATATGTTCAAGTGAGTGAAGCTAGCTTGAGCTGATAACAAAACACTTGTTTGGCACATGCATTAGATTTGGCTTAAACATCAAGGCTGAATGAAGAATGTCACCATGAAGATGTTTTCTCTCATGAACAAGGCACACGTGTGGTTTCCTTTCACTTAATGTTTAGGGCACTCAGACCTTATGCAACGAGATGAATCAGGTAAGGAACAGGCAAGTACAGGGTTCACAGCATTAACATTAATCTGTGTCATCTCATAATGCTAAGAAAATAATGTTTTTATTTATTTTAAGAAGCAACTGAAGAAAACAAATTGTTCTTCACAACCAATACACCAAGATAAACTCAGCCTAGCATTTTAAAACAACTGCTTTATATTAAGGGGTTCTCTAGGTTTTCCTTTCCTTTCCTTACCCTGTTCTCTTGCACAGGATGTTGTAACAGCCTCTAAAGATTAACTATTTTAAGAGCAGTATTTAATTCACATATTGTTGACTTTATACATTAAATGGATAACAGTGCACCAGAGTAAGTATGTGAGAGAGCAAACACAAAAGAGAGAAATGCAAATTTGTCAATGCTATGCAAATAGCCCCTGTTCTCCAAGTATCAGCCAACCACTTTCTTTGGGCTACCTAAATAAACTGAAGGCAGAACAGTTATTGACCAAATTCCACAACACCGGAACTTCAGGATATTCAGTGACATTGGTAGGAGATCAATTTAAAATTAATAAAATACACTTTTAAAACTAGCTAGTGAACTTCTAAAGTTTTCTGCTGCAGAAAGTTGTGAATATAGATGCTATCAGTAAATACAAACTGGAATTCTATGAATTTACAGATAACTGATCAATAAAAGGGTATGAAGAGGAAGGTACACCCTAACATTCTTACTGCAAGGACACTGGGGAGCTGGACAAGAGTAAGTGGACTAACGTGCCTAAATAGTAACTTGATGCTACTGCCAGCGACACTGCTAACCCAGAAGGATTTGGCCTCAGTCACAGTGTGCATTCTTTTCATTTTGGTATGGATTTCTACTCAGGCATAGCTAAATCAGCATTCAAAGACTACATCTGAAAATTTCCAAATCATTCGTGTTTAGACAAGATATTCTGCCTTCATAGCTGCTACTTAAGTTGGCTCACTGCTCTACAGTAAAAATCTAAGTGGGCTAATTACTTAATGTCACATTAAGATTAGGACTAGGAAAAAAAATTGACTCATTAAGAACTCAATGGTTATAATAGAAATGGTGAAGGACAACAGTCAAGTCCATTTATTTTTATCACAACCACTCGTATGATATATTCCTTTTTAAAAGCATGCAGAAAAAGTTTCCTTCCCATTCAAAGAACAAATTGAAAAACTATGCCCATGTTGTCACATTTTTCTGAAGTAATATTCAACATGAATAGGTGTAGAGTTCCACACTTGGGAAGAAACAACACTATGCACCAATACAGGTTAGGGATTGACCGGCTGCAAAGCAACTTCATGGAGAAAGACCTTGGAGTCCTAGTGGAGACTAAATTATTCATGGGATAGCAATGTGCCCTTGCTGCCAAGAAGGCCAATGGTATCCTGGGGTGCATTAAGAAGAGTGTGGCCAGCAGCTCAATGGAGGTTCTCCTCCTCCTCTACTCTGCCCTGTTGAGACCATATCTGGAATATTTGGTCTGGTTCTGGGCCCCCCCAGTTCAAGAGGAACAGAGATATACTAGAGAGCATCCAATGGAGGGCTACAAAGATGAGTAAGGGACTGGAACATCTGTCTGAGGAAAGGCTGAGACACCTGGGGCTGTTTAGTCCAGGCTGAGAGCTTGTTAATGTTTTTAAATATCTGAAGGGTGAGAGTCAAGAAGACGCTAGTCTCTTCTCAATGGCATCCTGCGATAGAACAGTGAGCAATAGATATAAACTGGAATACAGGAAGTTCCACCTCAACATGAGGAATATCTTTTCTGTAAGGGTGACAGACCACTGAACAAGCTGCCCAGAGAGATTGGAGAGTCTCCTTGTCTAGCAACTTTCAAGACCTGTATGGATGTGTTCCTGTGTGACCTGCCCTAGGTGATCCTGCTTTGGCTGGGGGGTTGGACTCGATGGTCTTCATAGGTCCCTTCCAACCTCTATGATTCCATAAAACAACAGAAATAGTCCCACTAACACATCTAGGCATCTCTGTCACCTGAGCAAACTTTGGCTTTTTTGCAGTAATTAACACTGTGCAGCATGACAATGCTGACAGAAAACATATATCAAAACCAGATAAAGCAACTACCAATCATCCTTTCTTAGGAAGGAACACCACACTATGCCCCATTTTCCAGACCAAGAGTTAAATGCTGAAAAAAATGAAATATGCTTTTTAAAATGTGAAAGCACTGAATTAAATTGTTCTTGGGATCTTGATCAGCAACACCAGAATGAGTACACTTACATGCTTACTTGTAAACATGGTACTGCATCAGAGTATTTTGAGTAGAAAGAAAAAAAGTAAGAAAGTAAGATTGTTCAGGTGTTAGGATGCCTTCTTGAAACTCTAACGAGTTCCAGTGAAAGTGTATGCTCCATTTACTTATATTTGCCTAAAGGTTGAAACAGACACAGCAATTTCCACTTTTCAGCCCAAGTATTATTGCAAGGCTTCTACACACTGTTTAACAGTGCCCATATTTTATGCCGAGCCTGTCAGTGTTTCTATGATAAACTGGGATTTGTTAATAGCTCTCTCTCCCTGCACGGACATTCAAGATATGTGAGTATGCAGACAACAAAATTTAAAGAAAGCAGGGATATTTGCTGGTGGGATGAATAGATTTAACAGTAGCAAAAACATTACTGCAACTAAGATTCTTCATTTTTATACACTACTGTGCATTTTTTATGATTCGTGTCTAAGATCCTGTTAAATATTTAAACAACAATACAATATCAGTAAGTAAACTCTTTAAATCAAGCATCCTCTGTAGTGTATAGTGGGAACAGATGTGCTCTTATTAAGGCTATATTGTAACTCAACAATAATTTGTCATATTTGACATATTGTTAAATTATGTGCACCTGCCAGAACTGTAGTAGCAATTATAAACGATATATATACCACTTTTATTTTAATTACCTAAACAACTTATGTAGATGTGAATACAATGTATGGGAAAAATTGTAATTTCCTAAATGTCATCACCAAACAACACCTAATGTCCCACAATCTCTTTTTATGTATGTTTTATTATAGTGCCCAACTGTTTCAACACTCTAGTGGCTGGACTTTAATGTGGTTCAAGCAGCCCCAAGTAACATCACCAAATGTTTAACATCTGTGAAAGTTGGACCAACAAATGCTCATATTTTCAGAGGTCATGCTGGCCAGCTTTCATTAACAATTACTTTAAACTTCAGGTTTCTTTATAGCTTTTTAATTCAGGAAGGACATGTAAAGTTCACCTTAAGCTGTTAAGTTTATAAATATTCTAAAGATTAATATAATGTGAGGTGGGGAAAAACTTTTTTAAAGTTTCTTTTTCTTCCCCCAACATTTGTATCTTGTTTAATTCACCAATTACTTTAATATACAGAAATAACACTTTTAATAAGGTCATAAGAGTTCAGTGTTTTTACAGAACTGAGGCAGAATCTCCCAGCTCAGTTCCTTTTACTTTATTTTCCTACTCCCTTCTCCACCATCTACAATATTCACACCAGATTTATGACTGACTGGCAAAACTTTGGATATTTCTTATTGAATAACCTTACTTTTGGACTTTTTTCTTTTTAACCTGTGATAATCCTATAGTCATGAACCATTGTATCTTGAAAATTCTATTCAGAGATTTCAATTTTCTACCACATTCATTCCCGTAGCGATGGCAAGCCTTGAATTTTCCTGTAGACTTCTAGAACAAAAAGTTCCACCATAGGGCTGATGAAAAGATTCCTATGAGACTTAGGCATGCAGGAATTCCAGGGAGTGACTTTTAGTACAGCTTCAGCACTGTAGGGTGTACAACTACCTAATCCTTAAAGGTGCATATGAAATTCTTAAATATACAGAGTTGAAGAGGAAAAAGAAAAGGGAAGATCTTTTAGTAATGGCATAAGCATAAGAGGGTGATTACATGCACACAACTCACTATTTTGACTATACTATCTATTTTGAATATATAAATAAAACCAGTAATTTGAAAAGATAACAGATGAGAGAAGACACCACTGGCAATCTGTATTTCATACACTAATCAACCCCATGAAAATCCAATTCTCTTTCCCTTTCTCTCACCCTGTCAACTTCACATGACTTACAGCTTCATATTTTTGGGCTGTAGTCTCTCTGCTTTGAGAAAGTATACAGGAAGTCACCTGTAGGAGACAACACTCTTTCTGGTTATTTCCATTCTCCACCAGAAATACTTGGGTTTATTTTGTGGGTGACAGAGCACTGAAAACAGACTGCCCAGAGAGGTTGTGGATGCTCTGGAGACTTCCACAACCCTCCCAGACACATACCTGTGCAACCTGCTCTGGGCAAACCTGCTTTAGCAGGTGAGTTGGAATAAGATAACCCCCCAGAAGTCATTCCAACCCTACCATTCTGTGATTCTGGTTTTACTGTCTATATATTCTGCTACATGTCATTTTAACAACACGTAGCTATATGCTTCTATTTCAGAGCACCAGAGCAGAACCTTTGATGGTGACAGGTGTGAAACTTCTCTCAATGCCTACAAGTTTCAGAGAGATCCTATTCTATAGACTCTCCAGTGCTGCAGCCATACTCTGATCAAGTAACAGAGTTGACCTGCTGCACTTGGAGGAGAATTCAGAGCAGGCTGCTCACAACCTATCAAGTGATGCCAGGGAGACTCAGTCCCTTTCTTTAACAGTTAAGAATTAAGACATACAGTTCCTCTGAGACTCAGATTTGCTCTAGGACCTTGGAACTCAGACATCTAGATAGGAACCCACATTTAACACACAGCTTGTTAGTGAGTGCTTTAGAGTTTCTCCCTTCTATTATTTATAAAGAGCACGGGTGCGGATACACAGGAAAGGAAGGTGAATATAAAGCTCCTTCTGAAGAGCATGAAGTTAGTTCATTTTATTTTGGAGAATTTTGCATTATGTATGGGTTTATAGAGGGCTTTATGGACTCTCTTAACTGATTTACTGTTAAGGTACATATTGATTATGATCTCTAGTTATTTAGAAGGAGACTTGTTTACCCCACAGCACTTAATACATTGATACATGTTTCAACTTAACAGTGACACTGGTAAACAAAAGTTACTGATCTACCTAGTGAGTTATAAAACTTGTAACACGCTGTAAACATCTCTGTCATTTTATTTAGCATATTGCATTGCACGAGCTGCTTTATTTACCTAGCGGTAAATCTTTATGCATCAAAAATGCTACAGAAGGCGCAACAAATAAATTACAAACAGACACTAACATCTGACTAGTTAATCAAACAAATAGGACATGTAACAAAGAGAAAAGCTATAAATATTGACAACAAGCTGCCTCAGTCACAAAAACATTCAATACTTCAGTTCTCAAGTGTGAGTTTTATATCAGTCCCCTGGAAACAGTTTGTATCCTCCAATAAATTTTTACAGTTGATTCACCTGCCTGATACCCTTCAGCCATTTCCTTCAGAAGCTGTCAAACCCGCCAACAATAATATATGGCCCGACCAACAAGAACAGCTGTAGCCATTCTCTCTGCTGGTTCCCGCACCCTGTTCTGCATAAAATAATACATCAAGATTAATTGATTTCCCGTCAGTCTCACAGAACAGAAAATTAATTTTCATGTAGCTATTTTCCCCAGCATATGAATTTCAAACATGGCAAGTAATTTAAGTTTTTAATTATTCATATGCAGAAGAAAAAAAAAAAAATTAAAAAATAAGCAGCAACGGAGGAGGGGAAATAAAAATCACAATACATGACAAAGTGAGCCACTGAAAGCCCCAAGGCCACGGCCTGGCCCTTGATTTGTGCTGAGACAACAATAGCATTCACTAATACCTATATAAATAATATATGTATTAACATACATCTTAGTACAACACCAATTTCTCTCACTCTGACCCAGGACTACCAGGTCATGCAACAGCAGTTTGTCACAGTCCATACAATGGGCTACATGCAACACACTACAAGAAAAACATATAACACGTCAACCATACTGGACTGACACTGATTGTCTCCAGAGCATGAACACACCTATAATATAATGGGAAGCTAATGGTCAGTGTTTGAGAACTGTTATACTTACTCATCAGCAGGGTGTCATATCTCAGCAAACCTCCTCTCTGCAAGTGACGTCGACTTGTGCAAGGAAAATTGCTAATGGAAAATTAAACAGATTAATCTGTCTTGCTCAAGTTAAATCTTTTTCAGATGATTGCTGAAGCCTTAAAGAAAAACACAGGCCGCTCAAAAGATAGTAGGATATCATAAAGAAAGCACATTTAAGAACATTTCACTTGCTAGGGTTCCAATTTCAGTAAACAGTCTCACAAGTTGCAGAATACGATTTATGACCTTGAACTGGGGCCATAATTGTACAAGTATATAACCATAACTCAAAGCATTCATTATAATAATTTGTGACAAAGTAAAAAACATTTGTTATTTATTTAGAGCAACGCAAGATCAATAATGTTAGGACTGGATTTTTTTTCAAAAAACACAAGTGACCTGCACTACACAACACTCATATGACTTGGGGGTGAGAGCAAATTACAAGCTGAAAATGTATCCACAAACTCAAAGGGAGCATGCAGATGCTGAAGGCATGTCTCTGAACATATTAACTAACAGATTTGCTTAGAAAGTTCCTTCCATACTTGAAAAAGTTTGGGAAGATTGATTTTATTAGTTAAACCTTGCAAAAATCCAAACTGTTTGACAAAGTGTGATGTAAAGTTACTCCATAGGAAAGCTTCTTACCACTATCAGTGGCTCCAAGTCTACAGGGACAGAAATCTAGGGAAGACTAGTAAAATTATTAAAGCAGGAAGCACTGCAACCATTTTTGGTTATATATTATGATGATATATTAACAAAAGAAGAGAATCACAGATGTGGTTAAAATGCTCAATATAACTAGGAGAGCAATTGGTATATAGTATGGGTAGGCATTGGTGCACGATAAAAGCAATGTAAGGTTGTACCAGTATTTCCACGACAAAACTACTTCCACTGTTTTTTTTTAAGACTCCTGATTTTTGTATTCAGAGAAGGCTGAAAAAAAGGCAATTTTAAAACTGAAACTCAGCTTATTGATGTTATGTCTTTAAAAGTTTTGAACAAGAATTCCAAGTTCTGGTTTCATTAATATAAAAGAGGTTTTCAAAACAGGAAGCCAAGCTCAGTATCTTCAACATATGTGCTATAAAACTTCAGGGGTTCTTTTGGTTGGCTGTTTTGCTTCTGTTTTGGGGTTGTTTTTTTTAAGCAATGATCCCAGTTAAAGGCTTTTATCTTCTGTAACATTAGCCCTATGAAGGTATGGATATCAAATAACACCAAAATTATCAGCAAACAACGAAAACGTTTCCTACTACTTGCATTTGTTAACATCCTGATATACTACTGATTCCAAGAAAACACCAACTAAAAATAAAATAAAAATTATATTTACCCACCCAAAAAGGTTAAGAAAGTTTATATTTCAAAGTATTACATTATTCAGGCACAATAGGTCATCTTTATTGTCACGTTGGGAAAAAATCAAAGAGTATTAAAGTCTAATATAGCAAGAAAAAAAACCAAACCACTGTGTCCAACTTTAGAGGGGAGCAGGCTGAGTTTTCTTACTTCTTTTTCATATTTCAAGATAGTTAAAACAACTAGTGCTTTATACTTAGTAATACCAACCCTTCAACAACAACCAGTCCTAGAAGTTTTTAATTCCAAATTTATCTGAGGTTATCATTCTAATAGTTACTTGTTTTTTCTAACCTTTCATTAAGAAAATAACCTTACTGAAAACATAATGAGCTCATTATGTTCACCATAAATATACATGTTTGCAATCCTATAAGTGAAATGTATAAACCAGGCAGAGGGGGGACAGGGGGGAAAACACAATCCAAAACCCACACAGAAACAAACAAACCCTACAACTTTACAAAGTTGATACTGGTGCTATAGATACTTTTCCTGGCATAGCTTAAAGGTCTTTGTTTCTGTAAATTCAATTGAGTGTTTCTATTCCTAAGTCTAGCAAGAGGTTCTAATTATTGTTAGAAGCCTAATTAGCATTTAGTATTACATTACAACAACTGCAGCAAAATTGTACCCGTTCTCCAATAAACAGTATTCACAGTGTGCAATCAAGCTGCTGTACGATGCAATGAGAATTAATAGCACTGCACGACAATGGTAAATCCTACAACTCCCGCTGTGTGTGTTTAATAATTTTTCACTCCTTCCAGATTGTTCCCATCAAGCACAATTCCCAAGATCCTAATCAGCTTTTCTCCCCATCAATACTACACAGAGATCTGAGCACTGAAAATTATCTGCAATTTCTAAAAGTGCTTTGTTGCATTATTAGGCCACTGACCTAAGAGGTAATGGGTAAATAGTTTCTGAAAAATGTCCAAAGTGCAACATAAATTAAAGCTTGTAGTCTTGCTTGCTGTTCTTACCAAA
Organism: Melanerpes formicivorus; assembly: GCF_026170545.1. Classification (NCBI taxonomy): domain Eukaryota; kingdom Metazoa; phylum Chordata; class Aves; order Piciformes; family Picidae; genus Melanerpes; species Melanerpes formicivorus. The sequence goes on along the minus strand of NW_027142358.1, from coordinate 14,973,914 downwards.
GCTGTAACTGCAAACTTTAACCATTTTTTACACAAAATCCTCAACTACAGTGTTATTTTTACACACACACCCCCCAAAAAAAAATAAACATGGCAATGTTTATATTTAAATAACTTTTTTTACTCTATTTTACCCAAGTAATACAAGTCAGAGAGCCAGAAGCACCTTTTAAATGTATTGCATATATACACACACGCACAGAGCAATCACCATAGTTTTGTCTTCATTCGTGCATGTAGAATATGCAAGGAATTTATGGAAAGAGGAGCACATGCATCCATACACACTGACATGGAATCAGCATTTCAGTTTTATTTTTAAACCAAAGCAAGAAACGTAAATCCTAGACAGAGAGGCACGTTGTGATGGTCAGAAATTCAAATTTCACCATTTCCTTACTGCTTATATATTTCATAAAATTCTCTGACAATAAAGATTCACTTATTAGAGAAACAGCAGCATTATAAAGGATGACTTATTTCTGCAGGGAAAATGGCTGATGCCACATTGATACGTTAGCAAGGTATATACTCCATACACCCAGATAAATGGAACCACTTCCCATATAAAACTGTAGCTGTGTCAGTGACAGGGTGCAAAGGAACCAGAAACCTGACTCATAGTCCATATGCTGGTTATTGTGCACCACTAGACATTTGAATATTATGAAAGGAGTTGTAAGTTTGGCAAAGCACTCCCTCTGGCTTTGTTACAGTAATTTGTTTCAGTTAATGGAGTTTCAGCCTTTCCCCATAATCACTATCCCTTATTATGGAAATCTTATCTGTATAATAAACTCATCTCACCAGGGATTTCTCTCCCTTTCACAGTTTGTCAGTGCCAGTACCATTTAAGTTTTACCTGGTAGTCAAAATGTAATTTTATTTTACCTGGTTATCAGGAGATGTAAGCCACTGTGGTATTAATTGCCAATTACCACTACCTCTGACAAAATGTGGCATCATTATTTATCTTCAAACACAAAAAGAATGTGTTCATTAATCCTTATAACAAAATAAAAAGAAGTAAATTAAGGATATGTGCAAAATGCTTTTATTGTAATTTGCATCTGTTTATGATCAGCTGGTCATGCACTTGAGGATCACACATTACATACCTGGACACAGTAACAAGCATGTGGCAGGGAGAAGAAGAGAAAACTTGAGACAAAAAAAATCAGAAAGTGGGCATGAGGAAAAAGTGGAGAACAAGTTACAGGGTAAATCAACTAGGGTCTGAGACATTGGCCTTAAACAAAATAAGGAACTCCATATTTTCTGGTTAGACAGAGCCAAATACGAAATGCAATGAAGATCTAACACCACACCCTTTCTCCCCAATAGGCAGAGTTTAATAAATACAAAATTAGTGAACTGTAAAGGCAGCTTCTCCTTCTCAATAGGCCTACTTCAGAAATACAGATTTTTTTTTCCAGTTTGTAGAGTTTTCCTGAACACCTCTGAAACGGCCTGTTTTTCTAAAATTAATTTCATGTAACCACAGAACAGAGCACCTTGTTTCCTTACTGTGAGTTGAAGTCACAAGTGCAGCTTGATCATGCAAGAGGTGGGGTATAAAGCAGGTTCTAAATATTAATTCCTCACATAGAATAGAATAAACCAGGTTGGAAGAGACCTTCAAGATCATCGTGCCCAACCCATCAACCAATCCAACCCCACCTAAACAACTAAACCATGCAACCAAGCACCCCACCAAGTCTCCTCCTGAACACCTCCAATGATGGTGACTCCACCACCTCCCCGGGCAGCCCATTCCAATGGGCAATCACTCTCTCTGTATAGAACTTCTTCCTAACATCCAACCTAAACCTCCCCTGGAGCAGCCTGAGACTGTGTCCTCTTGTTCTGGTGCTGGCTGCCTGGGAGAAGAGACCAACCTCTGCCTGTCTACAACCTCCCTTCAGGTAGTTGTAGAGAGCAATAGGGTCACCCCTGAGTCTCCTCTTCTCCAGGCTAAGCAACCCCAGCTCCCTCAGCCTCTCCTCATAGGGCTTGTGTTCCAAACCCCTCACCAACTTTGTTGCTCTTCTCTGGACTCGTTCCAGCAAGTCAACATCCTTCCTAAACTGAGGGGCCCAGAACTGGACACAGTACTCGAGGTGCGGCCTAACCAGTGCAGTGTACAGGGGCAGAATGACCTCCCTGCTCCTGCTGGCCACACTGTTCTTAATGCAGGCCAGGATGCCATTGGCCCTCTTGGCTGCCTGGGCACACTGCAGGCTCATGTTCAGCCTACCATCAACCAGCACCCCCAGGTCCCTCTCTGCCTGGCTGCTCTCCAGCCACTCTGACCCCAGCCTGTAGCACTGCATGGGGTTGTTGCGGCCAATGTGCAGAACCCGGCACTTGGATGTGTTAAATCTCATGCCGTTGGACTCTGCCCATCTGTCCAGCCTGTCCAGGTCCCTCTGCAGAGCCTCTCTACCCTCTAGCAGATCAACTCTTGCCCCCAGCTTGGTGTCGTCAGCAAATTTACTGATGATGGACTCAATGCCCTCATCCAGATCATCAATAAAGATGTTAAAGAGCACAGGGCCCAGCACTGATCCTTGGGGCACACCACTAGTGACTGGCCGCCAGCTGGATGTGGCACCATTCACCACCACTCTCTGGGCTCGGCCATCCAGCTAGTTCCTAACCCATCGCAGTGTGCTCCCATCCAAGCCATGGGCTGACAGCTTGGCCAGCAGTTTGCTATGGGGGACGGTGTCAAAGGCCTTGCTGAGGTCCAGGTAGACTACATCAACAGGCCTCCCCACATCCACCAGGCGGGTCACCTGATCATAGAAAGAGATCAGGTTGGTCAGGCAGGACCTGCCCTTCCTAAATCCATGCTGGCTAGGCCTGATCCCTTGGCCATCCTGTAAGTGCTGTGTGATTGCACTCAAGATGACCTGTTCCATAATCTTGCCTGGCACTGAGGTCAGGCTGACAGGCCTGTAATTCCCTGGCTCATCCAACTGACCCTTCTTATGGATGGGCACCACGTTGGCCAGCTTCCAGTCCTCTGGGACCTCGCCAGTGAGCCAGGACTGATGAAAAATGATGGATAGTGGCTCGGCCAGCTCATCTGCCAGCTCTCTCAGCACCCTAGGATGGATCCCATCTGGTCCCATGGACTTGTGGGGATGCAAGTGGGAGCTCCAACTACCAGCTCCTGGAACATAGGGAAACTATGCAGCTCCCTGGCTCCTTCTGCCAGCTCTGCAGGCCAGCTGTCTGGAAGATGTTCTGTCCTGCTAGTAAAAATTGAGGCAAAGAAGGTGTTAAGTATCTCTGCCTTTTCCTCATCCTTTGATACAACGTTTCCCTCCATGTCCACCAAGGAGTGAAGGTTGTCCTTGCCCTTCCTCTTGCTATTAATGTATTTATAGATGGACTTTTTGTTGTCCTTCACAGTAGAGGCCAGTTTAAGCTCCAAATGTGCTTTTGCCTCCCTAATTTTCTTCCTACATGATTTAGCAACATCCTTAAACATTCTGTGGGTTGCCTCACCTTTCTTCCAAAGATGATACACCCTCTTTTTTTCCCTTAGTTCTATTAAAAATTCATGAACCATCCAGGCTGGCCGTCTGCCCCGGCGGCTCATCTTCCGGCACATTGGCACAGCCTGTTCCTGCACCTTCAAGAGTTCTTCCTTGAAGCAGGTCCAGCTCTCCTGGACCCCTTTATTTTTAAGGGCTTTATCCCAAGGAACCCTCTGAATTAGTTCCTTGAGTAACCTGAAGTCTGCCCTCCGGAAGTCCAGAGTGGAGGTCTTCTTGCCGCCCCTCTTAGCTTGACCGAATACCAAAAATTCAATTATCTCGTGGTCACTGGACCCCAAACACCCTCCGACCACCACATCACCCACCAGCCCTTCCCTGTTGGTGAAGAGGAGGTCAAGCATAGCCTTGCCCCTGCTAGGCTCACGCAGCACCTGGGATAAGAAGCTGTCCTCCATGCATTCTAAGAACCTCCTAGACTGTCTCCTCTCTGCTGTGTTGAGATCCCAGCAGATGTCAGGCAGGTTGAAGTTGCCCATGAGAACAAGGTCAGGCATTCTTGAGACAGCCTTAAGCTGCCTATAGAATGCTTCATCAATATCTTCTTCCTGATTGGGTGGTCTATAACAGACTCCAACCAGGATGTCTGCCCTGACGGTCTTCCCTCTAATTCTTACCCACAAGCACTCAACCTGATCGTCCCTAATCTCCATCTCAATGGCATCTAGTGCCTCCCTGATGTACATGGCCACCCCTCCACCCCTTCTTCCTTGCCTGTCTCTCCTGAAGAGCCTGTAGCCATCAATTGCAGCGCTCCAGTCATGTGAGTCATCCCACCACATCTCTGTGATGGCAACTACATCATAACTTTCCTGCTGCAGCAAGGCTTCCAGCTCCTCTTGTTTGTTACTTGTGCTTTCTACATTAGTGTACATGCACTGCAGCCGGGCTGCTGGTTTCACCTCCGACTCTAGCTTGTCGCCCCCAGACTCTTGTCTGAGAGGACTAGTTTCAGCCCCTTCCCCCTTTGAAACTAGTTTAAAGCCCTGTCAATGAGACCTGCCAATTCCCTTCCCAGAATCTTTTTACCTTTGGGGGACAAGCCATTCTCATATATTGTGACCTTTCCCCTCCTCTGGGACAGATGCACTTCATCTGTTGCCAGATGACCTGGTGCAGTAGAAAGTTTCCCAATATCAAAAAACCCAAAATTCTTTTGACTGCACCAGCCTCTAAGCCACTTGTTGACTATAGCTGCTGACCTGTTCCTTATGGTATTACCTCCTGCAACTAAGGGTATTGAAAAAAATTATTTGTGCACCTGACCCCTTAACCAGATCTCCCAGGGCCCTGAATTTTTTATAGCCCTGGGAGTTCTGGTTGCAACATCATCATTCCCTAACTGCATAACTAGTAAGAGATAGTAGTCAGAGGGCTGCACCAGGCTAGGCAGCCTTCTGGTAACATCATTAACTTGGGCTCCTGGGAGACAACAAAGTTCCCTATGAGATGGGTCTGGCCGACATATGGGGCCCTCTGTTCCCCTCAGAAGGGAGTCACCAATAACAATTACCCTCCTCTTTTGTTTGAGGGAGCAGGTCCTGATGCCAGGGGAAGGATGTTTAACCTTAGGCTGCTTTGCCTTAGGCTGCTTTGCCTTAGGCTGCTTAGTCTCAGGGAAAACCCCAGATGGTGTGTCCTCCGGCATCAGGATCACCTCACCCTTGATCTCCAGTGCCCCATACCTGTTTTCCAAGAGCAGCGGGGAAGGTGAGAAGAGGCAAGGAGGTTTTACTTTGTGTCTTTTGAGAGGAACCTGTGTCAGTTACCCTCTGCTTTTTGGATAACCAGCCTCTGCTGGGGGAGCCTGCAGAGCCTGCTTACTCTGGTTCATCTCTTTCCTCCTCTGGTTCATCTCTTTCCTACATTCCCTTACATCTCTAAGACTAGCAACCTCGTCCTTCAGTCTGGCCACCAGGTTAAGCAGATAGTCAATCTGTGCACACCTTATGCAAGAGCTGTCCTCACTATCCTGCATCTCAAGAGCCAGGCTCCAGCAGTCTCTACAGTCAGATACCTGGACAGCTACCTGCTTGTGTTCTACCTCAGTCTGGGTCGACACTGATTGGGTGACTTTCATTTTGGCTATTACAGATGTCATACTATTAGCACAACTGCTGCAATTAAAATCACACAATGGGTTTTCCCAATATAACACAACTGTTGCCTTCACTATTCAGCTAATGATCATTTGATCTTCAAAACTTCATTTTCCCCCCCACACACCCCTTCAGGAAGCACAGAAAGCAAGTATATATTCACCTCACAGAACCAAAACCCACATAACTAATTTCATGATCTACTGTGGATACAAAAGCTTCAACAGTCAGATGAGAACATCAGTGTAATTTTCTTTCTGCACTGACACGTGGTCTACATTGAAGTTGTAACATGCTGCTACATTGGTGACTTTGAACTCACTTCTTGGCCATCACTTTGCCTGTTAATGAGCCCTCCAGGTAACTTTGTCCATTATTTCTTACTGGTTTCTTTTCCCTAGACATACAAATCTGCCTGACATTCAGTGTTAACCCTTTTCTGTGTATTTTTTCCCCCCTCCTATATGTTAGTGCATGATCCGCAGCTTTGAAGTTTTAATATACAAGCAGGAATGCCTGATTCATTTCATTTAAAAATGTGAGCCCAATATACTTAATCCAGAATCTCTGGCTCTGAACTGAGTTACCATATGTTGTATTTGATTTGTATTTCTACCAGTATCAACCCAAGCATCCTTATACACAGCAGCTATGAACATGATTTATAGCAAGTCATTCAAGGCAAAGCCTATAGCTTCCCTTCACAATTTGACATTATCAGATTACTTCAGAAGCTGGCAGCAGCTACCATAAGTAACAAGCTGTCACTGTAAATAAATCACTCCCTCAGAAATAGCAGTTAAAAATATAGATTAGCATGAACAAGGGTCAGTATTCCAGGCTTGGTTTTTGTTTCTCTCTCAACCAAATCACAAATCAACCTTTTACCTGACCAAAAGGAAAACCAAAAATAAGCACATAACTTTGCATTCATATCCAAGACAGAAACTGAAAATAAAATATTACTAAACAAAAAAAACCAAAACCACCAACCACACACCTACTCCCCCACCCTCAATCACATAAGGATATAGTCTTTATTTAGAAACAGTCATAACAAAAAAGCAGTCGCTAACAACTTGGTCAGTAGAGCTTACCTTACCAGTTTCCAAGTATTGTAAATAAAATCACTACATGACACTTTATATGTGTTTTGGGAATGACTGGCCTCACACTTCCATTTTCTATACGAATATCTCAACTCAGCATTTTTGTTCTCAGGCCTACTGCATCCTGCAAATGTAAATCTACAAAGAGATACTTGGAAAGTCCCTCAGTAGAAGTACTAATGGGCTCTGCCACAAGGATGCTAGCTTGTAACATAGATGTCTCATCAGAGTAGACTAGAAACCAGTATATAAGCACAATCAGCTCTCCCCTCTGCACATAGCAATAAATAGTTTGTATTTTACACACTTTTAACATCATTTAAAATGTAAAGAAATTTAAATCACTGCTTTAATATTATGAAGTCTTGATTTGTGCAACCTTTGGAATTTTAACAAATCTGAAATTTAAACTCCTTTACTACTGAATCCCTTGAGTTAAACCAGTCAAGTGGAGGAAACCCCTAACTTAGCACCTCAAAGCAGAACTTGTTAGAAAGCCAAAACAGCTTTTGATAGACTACTACCCAATGACAGAAATACTTTCTTCCATTTGACATGAACCGAGGAGTAATATCGAGTACTTTCCAATCAATGAGTAGCTCAAACTTCAGAAGGAATCAATGGTAACTGGAAAGGCAAGCTAATTTCTTTCATTTCACCAGCAAATGAAATCTAAAACAGTGAGACCTACCACTTCTACAGTTTGAAGGAACAGTAACTAAAAACTGTTGAATGCAGCTTACCACTACAAGTAATATTTTGTTTGGTTAGTTTTTTTCCCTCACAAAAAGCATGTTGACATATTTTTATAAACTTACCTCTAGTTGTTACGTATCCAGCACTTTAAGGGCAGGTTTAACAAATGAGTGCACAAATCAAAACATAGCTTTCATAGGCTTCTAATTCATCTCTAACTAGTTTTAACTATAAGAAGCTTTGAAAAAAATAAGACATTAATAATTTAGAATGTCTTCACATTAAAAAAAAAAAAAAGAAGAGGAGGGAAAAAAGGTTGAAGCTATCTAGTTGAATGAATAAACAGGAATATAATAGATATTCTCCTGGATAGCATCGAAAAGCCACATATTTTTTAAAAACCAGTATTATAAAGACAGCTCCTGAGACATTCTTATCAGTGTTTATGGGAACCTAGCTCTTTTCCTGGGGAAAAATGAATAAGAATTTTAATGGAGAAAAATAATAAATTTCAGAACTGTAATTCAAGACACTTGCTGATTAAATCACCCTAAAACATTTGGGGTCTTATCAGGAATTGCACTTAGTGGTCTTTTATTGAGTAAAGGTATTGTTCAGTTAAACATACCTCTGTGATCAACTTCCACTATCAAAAAATCTTATGATTGTCAGGATCTCCTCTGTCTTTCATGCCAATCATTTTACATCTGCCCAAATAATTTATTTTGCTTTTTGCAGTTTGACACTTGAAAAGTTATACGCTCATATTTCATCATTACAGCGGACTCTATACATTCATCTCCAGAGAGAAAAAACAATCTGAAATTCTAGGAAACAAATTTATTCATTATAATATTCACAATGTTTTTGATAATGTGACACTACCAGCTAGAGAATGTTAGAGTTTTGAAAAAACAACTCATTTAATTATCTTGCTTTACATTACCCATCCAAGTACCTTTCTTCTGTCAATACAGCACAAACACGAAACTGTGAAAAGTATATCTCCTACAGTTTACCACTCTTTGATATGTAAATGGATCACTGCTATTCTTCTTTATATTTTTCCCCTCTACTGTTATGCTGAAAAAGCATTTTTTCCCCATGAAAGAATATACTATATTTATTAGCACACATATGTAGAGATGCATGCACAAAATACTGTGCATACATAGCAGAAGAGAGGAAAAGATTAAATTAATAGATCATGTTTTCAAGTGTAACTGAAACACAAAACCTTTGAAATCTGTTTAAATTTACTTTGTGTGTATGCTGTGTTTATATATGGATAAGAAGTGAGCATACAGGCAAATTTCTGAAAAGCAGGAAACAGCTCAGGGGGAAGGAAAAAAGCGCAACCTGTAATCAATGTCCAACATTAGCTTTGAGAGACTAAGCCCATGCAGGTCCAGTATAAAGGACTAAATGTGGATGGATGCAGCTGGATGTTCTAGACTTTCAACTGGGGGGTCTGTGCTTAACAAAGCATCTGGTTTTTTTCCAGCTCTTGTAAGAGGAACATCAGAATCAAGATAGCTATGTGAATACGTGCAATGACACCTGCACTACAATCCAAGGGCCCCAAACCAAATTAAGCAAATTGATTCGTTATGTATTCCAAGTCTTTGACTTTTACCGTGAACTTTAAAAGGTAAAAGTTGTCAATTAGCACACAAGGGAGTACATGTACCTCTGTGGAGACAAGTAATAGGGAAAAAAACAGGAATAAAGTAGGGGAACTATTAGTCTTGGAGTACTTTGCTACAACTTTTTCAAAAATATCCAGAGATATTCTATGCTTCATGATCAAGGAAAAAAATGTGTGTCATTACAGGCAAGAAAGGATATCTCACAAGGGTCCAGTGAATAGCTCTGCAAAGCACGCAACAGCTCCACTCTCCTAATACACAGTTGGTAAATCTGCTTATTGAGTCAACAGTTTCACTGCAAATGCTATAGGATGTTTAGCAAAGGATGATTAAGTTATTTGATTTTGCGCTTGTAATATACTTCTGAAATCTTTGAGTCACCCCCCCTCCCTCCCCTTTTTTTAAACCTGTTATCCCCACCACATGCCACCTCCCCTCTCAGCAAGGGCCTTAGTCATGAGAAATTACTCTGTTACCTTGTGCCTACAAGAAATCGTAGGGCCTGGTGTTAGAGCTATCCAGGCATAACAAGTTATTTCCCAGCATGCTCACTGATTAGCTACCTTCCATAACCATAAAGTCAACAATAATCTACCAACATGCCCTTTCTGCAGGTGGTTGACCTATAAATGTTAAGTGAGTGGCAGTTCAGCCTAAATTACTTGGAAAGCATTATGCGTAAACATTAATGTTGCAACATGTCCTTAACTATACAACTGGGATTCTATATTCTGCAAAATAATATTACCTGATATGATTATTTTCTGCCTCTCTGTAAAAGCCTTTTCCCATTATTAAACTATTCAATGCCCTTCTGATGTTCCAGTCTTGATTCTTCAAATCTTTCCTATAAAAATTAAAAGCAAACAACCTCCTCTAGTTTGGGATCAATTCATCCCCTTTTAGCAGAGTCCCTCTTCTAGATATCTAGACTCAAGAAACTGACACAACTGGATATCAAACACATGCATAACCCGTACACCAAAACTGAAAAAGTAGTAAGGCACGTAAGTATTATTTTCTGGTTGCAAAATTCACACTGTTTCATTGTAACCAGAGACGATGACAACAATAATAACAAAAAAATAAATCTACTGGAAATTATTGTTATTTGCCTTGCCAAATACCAAAGCTCTTGCTGTTTGTTGTTTAACTCTGTACAGCACCATGGACAAGAAATTATTCACCCTGTAACAAAGACCTTGGAGCCTTTCATTGCAGGGCAGGTATTGCATAAGAGAGACCCTGTCCTGATTGGGAAGGTAGATAAGTTTGCATGTAAGGTGCACAAGTATTGTGTTCCTTGGTATCCTGCAGTACAATCTCAGCTCATGCATCTATACAATTCTTGTGATCATGAGAAGAAACTCAGTGGAGAACTAGACTGGTGAGGCAGACAACGTCAGTTTACACACCCATGGACTGCTTTAAACAAGAAGTAACCAATATCACCTGCTTGGGCAGGCGAGTTTTCACTGAAGGGAGGCTTTCCCAACACAGATTTTAATCATCATTGTTTTCTTCTTTCTTACAGCTGTTGGATGGCAGTTGGGATCTTGTAATACAAAGACCCAAGATGCACAAAATGAATATTTCGTTGCAAAAATATTTCAGTCAGTCATATGAGAATGACCAAATCTTTATATGCTTGGTCTTCCTACATAGCCCCACTTTTATGTGAAAATTTTTTAATAAAACCTATTTTGTAAATGCACCTGACTTGTTCCACTGCCTGAACAGAATATATATAGTACTTAAAGAAAGCCAAAGCCTCACACATGAGAGGAATCACCACTATCAAATAAAATGTTATGATATGTACCATAAACGCAGTGTAGGAGTAACAGTGTCTGCTACATTCAACTGGCAGTACTGAAAAGCACAGAGCTGTGATTTCATGCAGTGCCCTGTGACTGGAATGATAACAATCCACATTCCCTGTGCAGTCACTCAGACCCTTCCCTTTGGGTATTGTGGCACTGAATGCTCTTTGCTATTAAGTACAAGTGAGATGAAAAGAATGTGTCACCTTCTTGGGAACTCCAAAATGCACAAATGTCTGACACTGTTCCAAAACCAAAATCAAAGACTCATCAATTCTTTCAGTTGCTTTCCAGGATTAATCCTTTCACAGAAAATCTAAGGAGATAAGCATCCAGCTGATTTAGTAAGCAGTATAAGACATATTATTTTGTTAGCACTGAATTCAATGGCTAAACTCTTCTTGCTGCATCATAATGAACAGATCTAAGACACAGTCTGCAATTACAAATACTGTCAAATCAGCTTCCAGAATTATCTCCAGGCAGTAGAGGTAGATGTACTGTATTTTACTCTGAGGATGGCAAAGGGTGAAAATCAGCTTGTGGACTTCAGTAAATATTTCTCCAGAGCATCACAAACAGATGGTTGGTATTTGACAGTAATGTTAACTTCAGTGATACAAAACACCAACCCTTCTCAAGTTAAACATTAGTTAAGTACCCTACTGCAGTAACAACTGCCCCCTTCATTTTGCCAAAAAAAAAAAAAAAAGAAAAAAAAAAGGACAAAAATAAAGAAAATCCCAGCTGCTTTAACCTCTGAAATTAGTAAAATATTTGGAATGCCTCAAGGACATTACAATAGGCAGTCTTAGGAGGGCAAACAGGAAACACCAAGAGAACAATTCAGTGTAGAGTTTAACCAAAAGCAGACATAGTTTTTTTTAAGATAGCTCTGCCAAGCCAATTCATTAATTACAATACTCCAAGTTACAGAGTGGCCACTTTGTTCATGAGTAAAGCAGTCCATTAGGAATCAGTGTCCCACCACCCCAAACTGCAGGCTCTTGATATACCTGAACAGCCTGTATTTGGAGGATCCTTCCTACTCTAAGATGCAAGTAACAAATTCTAAGCATTCTACAATACTGTCAAATATAAATTTTTATGCATAAGCTTTTCCCAGCATTTTTACATTGAAAGGGATAATCCAGTCTTACAATGGTGTAAAAATCACATACTAATGAGGGTCACAAGATACCGGACCTTAAACTGCTCTTCATCCTGACCTAACTACATGATACACTGCAACTAGAGTATTGATTCCACTCTTTGGTAGTACACTAGCACTCAAATTGAAATCAGTTTCAATAAGAAGTTTGGAAATATTGTGACTTAAAAGGAAATTAAAAATTCAGTTCTCAAAGAAAATGATGCCTTTCTAGAGCTGCTCAGGAGCTCGGGACAGTAAAGATGGACAATATGCACATAGTCAACATCATGCCATTTTCTCATCTCATCTCACTCTCATCTATCTGATCTGGAAAGAAAAACAATACATGAACTCAAATGGTCTCTAAGCTATCATACAGCATTATTCCCAAGATGTTCACTACCGCTTACTTTTTGTGACAAAAATATGCCATGCTCTTTTACCTTCATTTGCATTCCATGTTCCATATTCTTTCAACAGAAACTAGGACATTGCCATCCAAGTGTAAGAGAAATCAGTATTTCCAAAAAAGTACCCTTCAAAAATTAATGTTGTAATGTCTCTCACAGGTATAAAAACCAACATACACCAAAGCATACACTATTATCACCTAGTACACATTTATTGTATGCTAGAGCTCAAAAACAGTTAAGAAAATGGAGAAGTTACTTTTTTTCTCTACACAAATTTGTTAATGGGTAACATAATGGTAAGCCATGTTTGCTGGCATTCTGTGAAACATCTACAAATTGCCTCTGCAAAGCATTATAGGTTGTCAGACTAATGTAGTTGAAGATAATTTGGCCTTTCAGTGAATTGAACCTCACAGCACGATTATACTCCAGCACCAAGTAGAGTGTCACAATTATTCTTTCATGCTGAATTACCATATAATGTCATAAGCCTACCTGTCATAAGTCCTGCAGTTGAGCTTGAATTTTTTCTAAATCTATGGTTCATGGCAAAAAAAATGAATTTTTTGCTTCTAATGGAAAACTGATTGTTTTTATCAACAATAAATTTCATAGCAAATCAAAAGATATGCTTGGACAAACAATCCGATACTCAAGGTTAAAAAACACACAAATAATAAATTGCTGGTGTGTCATGTTCAATTTTTACTACTGCATTACACTGCAATAACCATAACAGGATCTAAATTGTTGTCAGAACATTAAACAAACCCCCTTACTTCACAAAGGCATCCTGCCTGAGTAATTCACACAACGGAAACAACTATCACATTTTCCACTGTCCCACCACCATACCATATATCAGCAGAGTTTATGCATTTGGACAATTTTTGAATAAATTACTTCCATCCTGGCTGCTGTTGCCACTTCTGTTAAGAGACATATCAGTTTTAATTGTGTTTTTGTCTATTCAGAGCCACTGTTTCTCTGGCTCCTTCCTGCCCTCACATCCTGACCACCAAAATAAACTATGACTATATCAAATTGCTAATGCTAGGCAAATCAGTGCTCTAAAAAGAAATAAATAAATCCATGAGCTCCCTTGTCATTTCTACTGTTATTAGCCTTCTTCCCTGCATCCTCCTCAAGAAAGCTGGGGAAAGGGGGCACCCCAGATAAAATATCATCCCTCACAAAAGAGCATCAAAATATAAAAATACAAAAATACTACAAACAAATAATCCTAGAATCTTAATGAAATTGACAAGTTCGGCTCCTTTCAAAACTCTTTCCTTACTTGTTATCTTAACATGAAGACAGTGTTAATTACACACAGACATACGTGTGACTTTATACTGCATGGGAAGAGACATTTGGATCTGAACAGATTAGAACTGGAAAAAAATATATTGAGCTTTTTTATAAATACTGGTTTTACCTGCAGCTGAAAATGGACCACCACCTGATGGATAATCATTAATGTTATACTACATAAACTCAGTATATATGTGATAATTCATATGTTTTGCAGTTTAATAACTGCATGTTAAGTTACATGTTCATAAGTTTAAAAACATCAAATAAAACAGTATTAACATTTGGAATAGAAAGGGCATGTAAAATGCCTTGCCTCAATATAGAGAAAGAAGTAGAGAGAGTGACGTACATAGCCTTCCTCCCTCCACACAAAGATGTTCACACATGGGCTGTTGCTTATTCACTGGTTACCATCCCACGAAAACACAGCTTACTGCTCAGCTGAAGGACAAGAGATGGTAATTGGCACAAATAAGCTCTGTCTATACAATAGCTAATGACTTACCATCGCATTTTACGTTGCCTTTAATAGCAAACTTCATTGACACAAACTACCCAAAGTCTGATCAGCTTGATGCAAGGACGTTTCCTAAATAAGGCCCTCTTGTGACTGTCCACAGCTGAGCACAGCCCTTCACACCAGTGAGTGCACACTGGTGTCCTCCAGATGCCCAGCCAGACCACTGATGTATTGCTGGGCAGGAAAGAAAATGCCTACCTACTGGATGACAACTCAAAGATACCAGCATTTCTTAGCTCTTATTCTCCCATTTCAAAAATAGAAATCATGAAGCTAACACCTATCTCCCTAACCTTCTGGAATGAAAACATAATGTAACATATGCACAAAGCATCAATACTAGACTTATTTTTCCTTGTTAACTAAACCTTTACCAGTTGGTACTACTTATTTATAACTTGCAAAGCAATAATAAACACAGAACTATGATTTACTTCAAGTCTTTGTATTATTAAAACGCTTTGTCTTATTGTTTTATTGATTTGCAATCTGTCCTACTTACTTTTTTAGCATCTGAAAACAATCAAGGCACAAAGCTGCAAAACGTTTAGACATTAATTGTTATGAGACAGCATTTTATTCCAGGCTAGGGGTTTGAGTCCTCAACTGCTAAGCATTCTGGTACGGAAATGATTTATGGCCTTGTAGCAATAACGATGCGGCAGAGCCATTAACATATTGGCAGACCCTAGGATGGATTATCGACATTGATTATTTCATGGACCACTGATACCCATTTGTTAAGAGAAGCTCGAAGATGGCCTCTCCCTGACTGAAATCTTTTACGAGCAGACAGCATTTTAAGTATTAGGAACCTGGGATTTGGGCCATTTTTTTTCCTTCCTCCTCCCAATCTACCTTTGTCTCCTCTTAGACTCTAACAAAAAGTGTCAAAAATTAAAGTTCATTCTTCACTATGGTCTTAATTTCTCAACTCATCATAACCATGTCGTCTTTAAAAATTAATGATTGCCAGCATTTAGCCACTGGTTGTTGCTATGAAGATCTATGCAAAAAGCAAGGATCCCTATAGAGTGTATGATATATGGAATTCTCTTTATTACTACAATAAAACTTACTGACATTTCAATACTTCTGCAAATAGCATTATAGTATCAATCTTCTGAATTAGGTTGAAAATTAAGTTGTAAATTAAAAGAAAGTGTACTTTGGAATACAACATGATATGTCACCTAGAAAAAGACCTTTGTGCATAACAGAGCTGAGCAGAAAAACTGAAAGATAAGCCCAGGTGTCTCTAAAGTGCCTATTTCATCATAAAGGATCTAGGTTATATTTTACAAGAAGAATACAGTCTGAAAGCCCAGATATTCACCTCAGGAGAACACATTCTGAATCTCTCTTAAAAAAAAAAAAAAGGGGGGGAGGGGGGCGCGGTGGGGAAGGGGAAAAAAGAAAACATATTAATTTGACAGCATGAGCTCATTAGCAGAGATGCTAAAAAGCCTATGTAAGGGACAGATAGGATTTTAGGTGGGAGGAGGGGTGGAAGAGTGTGGAGAAGGAAGGAAAGAGATGAGAAGGGAAGGGAAAAGGCTTCAGTTCAGTACATGGCCTCAGTGAAAATACCTTTCCTTCTTCCAATACACTTCCACCTACTTGAGTTACCAGAAAATAACAAATTATAGCCACCATTACACTTGAGTTGTGCCAGAAGAGTAAAAAGTGTTATATTTCAATCAAAGTATAATTTATAAATATTTTCACTTATGGACCTGTTTGAGACTTAATAATGCAGGTTAATGGCTGAAATATGATTTTTTGTGCCCCCCAAGACAGGTCTTTCAATATTTTCTAAAACAGGAGCTGCTAATGAGGTGATACATCAGGCTGAAATTCAAGCCAATATAAAAAATGTATTCATGCTCACTGTGCATAAACACAACCTAAAAGAAGTTGTTTTTCAATAGGAAAAGGCACATACATTAATACCCAAACAAGGAAGATGTTATACAGAACACCACCTAATAGAACAGAAAAACTCAGGCCTCCAGATTAATTCTATATATTCAACAACCTTGACCATAAAGAGTTCCATTACCAACTCCTCCATATTTAGGAGACTGAAGAGGGACATGCTGTTTCCTGGATATAACCACACAGCTGTTAGAGTAATCAAGCTAATGAGATTGCAGGATTTCTTTTAAAAAAAGTGAAAGAAATCAGCATAAAGATATTGAAAGCTAAAATATTCCTTTCATTACATGGGTTCAACAGTTAGTCACTAAGTGTTAAAGAATCAAGTCAGTTATCATTTATAGTTTATAATGCCCTTCATAAAATTACTATCTTCATTATGGTTTGTCATAGTCCTTTTGTACAAAGGGCATAAACCTAAGAGTCAAAACAGATTTGGCATGACTATGGATCACCATGTTCCAACAAATATCTGAAATATATGGAAAGAAAGGTGCTCCTGGCCTTATCATACTTGAAGAAGTTGCAAATACTTCTTACCATTGCCAGAAGTACTTTTGATGTTGCAATGGTGTAACTAGTTCCCTAATATACACCTGAATGACATTAGCATACTCACTAGTATGATTTCATCAGGGTAAGGAGAAATACTCATGCAACTTGGTAGATGTGCCGCTATTCGTAAACTACACAAGCTATGGCAGGGATGGCTTCAGAGGATGCACTTTTTCTAAACTGGAGTTTATTTCTAAATGAAATTTAATTTCTAAAATTTTGAAATTATATTCATGTTGACCATTAACTGCCTGGGAAGAAAAAATAATCCCACATATATACAGAGAATATTCAGACAAAAAAGTGTTTTCAAATCATTATGAATAATGGCCTTCTTTATTTGGCTGCCTTGCCCTGCTATCACATCTCCAAAATAAAGCAACTGAAAATTTTGAGATCCCTTAAGAATCCCTAATCCAAGCTGAGAAATTTAGGCAGAGGAAAGCACCTTTAAGCCAACATTTGTGAAGGTGGTCTCCAATAACCACTCCAAGACTGAGGAAGCAAAGCCACAGTGGACTGCCCACCTGGAACAGTCATTAACACCATCTACAGGTGTGTGCTCAACAGATACTCACTAGGACAGCTTTAGAGCTAACGGTCCCCAGACAAAAGAAACTGCATCAGCATCTGAAGGAATCTGATCATTCCATATTAATACAAGAAGGTACAAAAGCACCTTAAGTCCAATGCCAAAAATCTGCAGAAATGCATTAATTGTCCAAGCTTCATATAAAATAAAATGATAATTCATCTACAAATATAAAAACATATCACACAGCTTTATGCAAGGAATAATTCTTGAGTACCACAATGCTGTTTGGTCATGGAATCAATTTGAAACTGCTGCAATATTCAATGCAGTGACTAAGACCATACAGTATTTATCAACAGCTATGTTTGAAGGTTTACAATTTCCATATGAACAAAATGATCCCCAAAATTTAATGTAATCTCTGCTCTAGTTTGAAAAAACTAATAATGATCACTACACAGCTGGATTTTAAACATACCACCCAGGAAAAGAGGCAAAATAGCTAACAAAATAAAATGCATCATGAATCAGCCTTCATGGCCTATCTGCATACTTTAAGTGAGACCTATTTTATTGAAAAGGAATCCTGTTTTTACAGTATTTGAGATGGCAAAATAAGATCTCAGTGATGAGTCACTGAATCTACAGTTATAATTGCAGATTTGCAGCACCATGTTGAAATCATTATCACATTCATGTCGCTAAACATTATGCAGGGACTACAACTACTACTGTTTAGGAATAGATCTATACCAATTTTAATGGGCCTCAGATACAGTGCACTTACTGTTGTCCTTATCACCTAAACCCATTAAACCACAACTAGTATTAAAACAGAGCCTCTGTTCTGTTAGTTACCTTCTAAATGACTAATACAGAAAAAAGAAACACCTTTGAGAGCAAAACAGGCGAGAAAGAAGGAAGAAAAGTGACTCAGAGTCATGTTTGTGGGATTTTCACAGCTAATCACACACAAGACTGATTCACTGCTCACCTCGCTCTGTTCACTCATTTTTCATATCATACTTTTCACTGCCCCATCAGCCTGCTCCACCAAGGTCAAATGAAGGAAATGATAGCACACATACCACACTGAGATTTATTATAAACAGATTTGCTTTCTTCTTACGTGGAGGAAATACGTTACTGACATTGTTGTTTATAAAAATTAATGTAAGCAGTAGAGGCTATCAGGTTGGATACATTATAAATGTAAAAAATTTAAATAAAAAGGGAGCCATTTATCTCTATGTATTTGCAGAGCCTGAAGACTGGTATTTTTAAGTCAACAAGATGATAAAAATTTCCAACATATAATATGAAATTTCTCATAGCCTTTTTTTTTTAAAAAAAACTTTTCTTATACTTGAAATTTATGACCCAGAATTGATAATTAAAATTCATGTCAGCCAGATTAACAAAGCAAAATTTCAATGAATTCGTGTGTGTAACAATTATGAATGAATGAACACACAGAAGACCAGACCTGAAAGGAAGCCACTAACTACAAGGGATGATTTACAGCACGGTAACTTACAAAGCCAATTGATTTGGCCATCAGTAAGATCCCCTTTGGAAAGCAGAGTGGTGTTTCACTATTTTAAATCATCAACTAACATGGTAAAGAATTAGTAAGTTACCTACAAATTAGCTACTGATTTCTCCAAAAAGGCAGCCAAACATCAAATATCTTATACTCTGTATCAAGATGCCTATTTTGAAGATGCTCAAAACTTTTATGTAGTGTCCAACATGAAAAAAAGAAGATTCTACAAGACAACATGAAGGAGAATAAATAAAAGGGTCTTTTCACATTGCCTATGAATAACCACAGCACATAACTACACCAATATTCCAAAAGTATAACAACTTTACTACAGAACATTTTATAGAAAGACATTACGTATATTTTAATAATATAAACAAAGCATTTCACTACTGTCTTGAAGTGTCAAATAATCTATTTTTATGAAAGAACTGGATATCTCTCTTTATATCTCTTCAGCCAAGCACAACAGAAAGATAATTTGCCCTAAGTGGGGCAAGTGCAAAAAAAGATGACAGGCAGCCATGGCGGATGCAGGACAAACACAGTCAATAGTACTTCCCACTAAAAGCACTGACAAAAATCATATCCCTGTATTTACAGTGGTATAGAAATGAATTGTTGCAAACGTCAGATGTATTACAAGCATCCAAGTTCAACATAGAAACTACGGAAGAGATACCATGACAAAAATCCATCTCAAGGAAATAACCCAAGTACAACCTCAAAAATGCAGTTACATTGAGGACAGGCCTCTAAATCACACTTAAATGTACTGTGTAAATGGCTGACAGTCATTTTTACATACTTATCATTACTTCATTTGCTAGATAGTATTTATGTGCTCTTCTCATATACAATGCCATATTGGTTGCTCCTTACATGGCATAAGGGTCTGCACATAGTTGTATATGTGGAATTTGACATGAAACACACCTCGAAGAACTTGCCCAGAACAGAAAGTACCCCACTGTTCTCTTATTTAGTTTAAATATTTATATAAATAATTCACACATCAGAACAGCCATGACACACGGCATGGAATTACAAGACCTTAGTTTTCACTTTTGTTCTAAATTAAAAAAAAATATGGAAGAATACAAGTGGAGAAACTGCAGGTCAGTGTTTTGGGTTTTTCTTCCATAGAATTCCTCTTCATAGCAGAACAAGATTAAATCTCTTTTCCCAGGGTACCTTTCCACACACTGTTTGTGCGTGAACAGAGGACACCGCAAACCATCCCCTGATGATAGCCAAATTACACAAAGTAAATGCAAAGTATGTCATCTAAATTAATATTCTATACACCCTGAGAAATTAGTTACTACTTGCACTAAGAACAGCACCTATATCTGTTACCTTTCCTAACCAAAATGCTTTAGGAAGACAAAGACTACACACTTGCTACCTCTCATTGCAGAAATTTGAAAGCACACACTGTAGAAGAGATATACAGCATCTTCTTCCATCACTATCATCAGAATTACTCTACTTGATTTAAAGAGTCCTCAAAAAAGAGAGTACAAGCAAAAGCAGCAGATGACAGAAATAGCTCATACTAGCAATTCATGCCTTCCACAGACATTTGCAATGCATCCAGTGCCCACACCTTGAAACCACTGCACATGACCGCAGGTTTCAAAAACAGATTAGTAAATCATAACATGAACAATACTAGTTCTTCCCACAACTTTCATGCATCTTCCTAAGTCCAAAATAATTCCCTGGAGATGTCTGGAGACTATTAATAAATACAGATTCCCCAGTTTAAAGATGGTTATGTGTTTCATGGGCATTCTGAAGATTCATCAGTAAAACACTATACTAAAATTATCTTACTAAACATTTATATATTGAGATGCATAATACTAAATTGCTTCTGTTACAATGCTATTAAACACATTATATTAAATAAATAGCTGTTTCCAAAATACTACTAAAGCCAACAATTGAGGCACAGTTTCTCTTTACTCTGACCAATTGTTTTTCCCCAGTTGAAAGCACATCAGATTGCTACATGGAAATGTTTTGTTCGTAGCATGGCACATTCATTTATTTCATAATTTGAGGAAAAGAAGGAGGTAATAACTTGGGCCAAAACATGTTCTTTAAAGTGCTTATGTCACCCTAAAGGAATTCCACTGGAACCAACACAACCACCCAAAGTTGCCAGAAGAGAATATTGTGCCCACTACATCATATAGAAACCTTCATTTTAATTTGCATTCCTTTGTGAAATATTTAATTTTCTAGAACTAAAGAGGTTGATAAAATTAAAACCTACTGATTTGCTCCAGAATAGCAACTCAGATTTTTCTGTTTTATGTAAATGAAATAAAAACAACCCTATGATCCTCTCATGTAATTAAAAACTGGTAGCACTCAAAAGCTACAGGTCTGTTTCTCTTGAAAAAAATAGACAATAGTATTGTGATTCTGAGAAGCTATGAGTGGGACAGCAATTGATTTTTCTTCTTAAAAATGAAAAAGCACATAATGGGCTTATTGCTACCGTGTATCTGAATGCAGTATCCAAAGGTGTGCCTCCTAGCAGCAGCATGGTGTTTAAGGGAAATAAATATTTTTTATTTATGATAGGACAAGCAACAATAACTGATTAAAGTAAATTTAGTGGAAACATTAAACTAACGGCTGTGGGAAGAAAATTTATTCTGCTCTAGCATACTGTGTGAACTTATTGAAAATAATCAAGTGCTCAGTTTGAATTAACTGAGTGTGAGTGAATCTCAAGAAAAGGAGAGATGGCAATAAAAAACACTACTAAAAGGAATTTGCTAGCTCCTTCTGCTGCTTGGTTTTTCCACATATTTTAAGAAAATCTGCAAAGATGCAAAGAATCCTCCTGTGTTCAGTTAGCAGTAAGTAAATTGCTGTGGGCTCTGAGTGCTGGAATACTTTAGCAGGCAATTCCTCTCTGTCTTTCATTCTGTTTGTCTGTGTTAAATCCCCTCTCTGCCCTCATCCATTCTCACATCCAGTTCCCAGCTTTGTCCATCCATCAATCCACACACTTTGTCAGTGCTGACTTCATCCTGGCTCTCACAATCACATCTAAGCAAGGCTGCTGCCACGAGGGAGCTTTTCGCCTCCCATCTGCGTCTCCCTGATCTGCTGACTGAGGCCCTGACGCTTGTCGTTTTCTATTGCACAGGCAAGCAAAACCACTAATACTGAACCTGATTTCTATCGTGCAGCTTTTCACCTTTCCTATCGGGAGGAACAGAGAAAGAGACAGACAGACAGAGGGGGGAAGAGGGAAAGAGAGAGAGATGTTTGCTGAATTTTCTAAAACAATTCATACTCTAGTCAGGTTGAGGCTCAATTCATCTTCAGCGCTACAAAACATCAATAGAAATCACACGGAGAAAATGTATCACTAATTAAGGGCTGATAAGCTCTATGTCAAGAGCAGTTTAGGAAAAAAAAAACCAAAAAAAAAAACAACCTGCAACAGTTTATACAGACTCTCAGCCAGCTGAAATCCATACAACAGTTTCATGGCAACTTTAGGTTAAAATCCCATGTAATTTTCTTGCATAAAACATTCTGTCTTAAAAGCAACATTGTGGGAAAATAACACACCGAAACCAGATGTGGCTTTATGCAAAAGGTAATTTACAAAGATGTAAATTTCAACTGGAAAAACATAAAAGGTGACTGCGAAAACAAATTGTTACCTAGCAATGAAATTATATTAAATTATTCTTCTGAGTTTTGCCTGCTTCCTTTTCTCAGTTCAGAAGTGCAACATTCTAAGCACGCACTAACTCCTATTAGTGTCTTCCTTTTAATTAGTATCTAGATACTTGCTAAAAAACAGTGCAGCTTCTTAAATAAATATATATATAAAATCACCTCAGCAGTAGTTACAAATGACAAAGTTCTTCAAACATTCTGTTTGTGCACTGCAAAGTAGAAGTAGGGTGGAAGAGTATATGTTATCACTAAATTGTCAGTTAAGCAAGGAAAAGCATTATCTCAAATGGAAATTAACTCATTTTCATCATTACCATATACTTGACTCTAAAATTGCGTTGTTAAAAAAATGGAGCAAGAATGTTTCTGACAGGTCATTTTAAGAAACTAAATGTAAAGCTGATATTAAATCACTCACTAAGCAACTGAAATCTTCCCACAAACAAATTCTGTGTCCTGATAAAAGTCCTTTTACCAAACTGTATTTCATTTTACAGACTGTTCACTCTCAACAACTTTGTATGAAATATTTTGATAAATTTGAATGAAAGATCCAATTAGACTGAAGATATGACTGCTATAGAAGCTGTACAACGTACTCCAAATATTCTGGGAGTTGCTGGGCTAGAAGAGTCTCTGTTTTCAGTCCTGGTTATGTTACTAACCCCTTACTGCTAAGCTCAGAAAATGCTACTGATTCCTCAATTCTCTAGATGTAAAGTGAAGAAATACAATAAACCCAAATCAGGCCCAGGTTTTTCCCTTTCATCAGCTCCTTCCTTCAGGCATCAAATGTTCTTTCCTCAAAGACATACTGACACATATAAGAGTGAAATTCTATCCCCATCTATACATTGTTATTATAAGATATACATAATTTACTTTGTTAGTTATTTCTAGATAAAACTTGAACATTAAAGACAATAAAATACACAAAAGAAGAAGAAAAACAAAACTAAACAAGAAAATAAAATAAGAGAGACTTTCAAGCAATCTTAGCTAATGAAAATGACAATCTTCTTCCAACACTCTTGTATTTGCGACCAGGGTCTTTCTGCTATACAACTAGGAGAGACAGAACGCCAGAGGAGCACCCCACTTTTATTTCCTGAACTGTTGGTGTCATATATGTTTCAGGTATGATACAGTAAAACTGAAAAGCAGCAGAAGAAAGTCTGTGCTACTATACACATCAGACATCTCTAATTAGACAGCAACAAAATTTTATTAATAGGCTGGACATTATGGAATGAGCTTGTTATAAATGGGCCCTGTCAAAGCCTTATTCAGCTACCAAATGAGTATTCTCAGTTCACTGCTCGCATCTGAAGCATCACCGCTGGTGCCGGATAACAAATGATTGCTATTAACCGTATTGTTAGTAATGATGGCTGAAAACAAACAAAAACCCATAAATAACAGTCTACAGAAAAATTAACCCATAAACTTGATAGATATCCAGCTGAGAAATAATAAATGACACTTTGGATCCTGCTGGGAGAAGCTAGTGGTTTTTGTTTTCTTCTCTGTCATTAACACATTTTCTGTGCTAAAAATTAGATTCTGATATATAATTATCAACGCTTCCAGATATTAATTCTGCTATCGCTCCCTCTGTTTCTCTGCTGGTTGGATGTAATGTTATTCACAGATTACTCTGAGAAAACACATCAAACACTTAACAGAGCAGGTCAAAGTGACAAGCAGCTTTTGCTGACAACACCAACCTGCACAGCCTTTTTTACCAGGGACACAAAACAAATTTCTCATATTAATTAACTCTGGTTTCTTTGCAGCTAGAACAAATCTTCACTATGTAATGTGAGCCAAGCATATTCCCAGCTGTCCTAATGTAGGCTGTACTGAGGAGGAAGAGTTGACAATTATTATCTTGCATTCATACAGTGAAATCCACATTTGTTAACATCCTCAAAAAATATGCCTATTTTCATAGCCAATTAAAACAGGTTTCTTCTTACCAGATACAGTATCAGTGGCACAGTTGTGCTCTATCCCCTTTTAGAGAAAAAACACCACACACAAAAAAACAACCACCACCTATAAAACACACTGGAATGTTTTCACCAAAGACAAAAAAGCAGCCCTACTTTATTCAACAGAAGACAATTTAAGAGCAATTATTCAACTGCCTCTTGAACAGAAAAAAACAACAAGCTTTGCACACAAACAAAGCAATGAACAGGTCTTCATTAGACATTAATACATCCTGATGAGAAAATACAGGGTAATATAAAATAATTATGCATCGCTACCTCAAAAAATATTTGTCTATATGAGTTACTTAAAGGAATATTACTAATCATGCTAAATCATTTGTAGCATCTCAAGCCCCAATCAGAAATAGATCATTTGTCTGGTGCATACTGTATAGCCCAGGTTGGATAACACTTTCCTTTTCCCCCACAAAGCACACCCTCCCCAAAGACTTTATAGCCTAAATTTGCACCCTTGGACTAAAAGGCTGTCCAAATGACTGAAGTTATACATGCACATTACACTGGCAGAATCACTTCACATTTTCTGGTTCATGCTCTGTGCAGTATTTTTTTTTTTAATATCACTCATAAGCCTTTTTTATAACACATTTTTAACTATTTTGACATATATTCATATTTGATTTGCTGTATTTATAGTGACATTTAAGTTCACTCATTTGATCAATGACTTTCAGTTCCTCAGAGTTCACTGAATAATAAGCTTCAGAGTATTAAAGAAAAAAAAATCCTTAGGTAAACAAAATTAGAGGATACTAATAGATGGAGATCACAGCTGCAAAGTATGAAAGATGTAGAGTATGAAGCAGACCATTTTCTGGACAGGCTTCCTCACCCTTCTCCCACCTACAATAAAGCATAGGAGAAGAACTAGAGCAATGTTTCTGCCAAAAAGTTAGAAATTCCCTTAATTGCAGGTATTTAAGGGAAGTGGCTTGCCCGTTCTTCACATCTTCTTTTTCAATTAAGCATTCTCCATTATGTTTGTAACAGCATCTAAGGAAAAATGTTTTGGAAAAGTATTCAAATAAATTTAAACGGGAGGTTAGAGGGAGTATTTCCTGCTCTGCATGCCTAGCTTTTAATTTCCACATTTTGTCCCCACGGCCATGTTTTGCTGATGACAGTCTGACTGCAAATCCCATACCTGCTACACACTACGTTTTCTCAGTATCTGGCACTGTGATATTAAATAACTATAAAACTAGAAAGCCAAAATAACTAAATCACCTGGCAGCCAATTTCTGAGAGTTAAACCACAAACCCGGAAAATGGTGGAGTGTGTTGAAATAATGTAAAGGAAACCCATAAATTCAAACTTTATGTTCTGTAAAGAACAAATATGAAAAAGGCATCAAAATAATGAAAGATTGTTTATGTATTCTGGCATGAAATGGGAATGTGTTATGAGAGAGAGCGCAATGGCAGAGACAGATCGACAGAGCTGACAGTGTGGTATTCATCCTGCATGGTACAGCAGACGTCCTGCTAGTGGCAGTCGACAGTGCAATAAATCAAGGGCTCTCGATGCTGTACCTACAGCTTATTACATCCAAGATGACAAATAAATAATAATCCCTGTCACAGCGGCCCTTTGCTCAAGGATTGAGCCTGAAACCTTTTGCTCATCACTCCTGGTCTTAAGTGAAAATACTAGAACAAGGGAATTGAAGGCCATGGTTTACTGAGCTCATGAAACACAAAGCAAGCTGGCCACAGCAACTAGAACTAAGCAGGAAAGGTCAAATAGCAAGAAAGGATAAAAATTTAAATAATCCCAGCAAAAAGATTGCAACATTTCACAGCTGTGAAACTGCAAGAGACCTGTAAAAACCCAGTCTCTCTGAAGTCTGAAATTGAGGCCTCAGAATGGTGAGACTGGTAGTATTAACTTCCTGAGTTTCCTTTTTCCAGTTACACACTGGAGCACTTACTTGTATGTTCATTTGCTTCCCCCATTATCACTGAGCAAGAAAGCTGTATCCTCAAGCGGGCTGCTGGGCAGCTGTACCCCTTCCTCTCCACACACATCCACAAAGCCAAACACCAAACCTTCAAAAAAAGAAACCTGCATCTGTTTTCCCTTTTTAATGTGAGTTATTTCCTGTACCTATCTTCATTAAATGTTTTTAGCATTTTCAATGTTTAATTCAAATATATATATAATATATTTTTTTTTAAGTCAGTACCAGAACTAATATGAAAGAAAAGTCTTCTTTATCTCAGCTGGGCCACCAATTATAAAAACATGCATACAAAGTATCCTGAGTATCTACTGTGACACAGCTTTTCTTCAAATTTAGGATGGATTTTTCTTTAGAGAATGGTATAACACTCTTTCCAGAGTACTCACAGCAACAGACTATAGTGTGTTTACATCCACATCATCTCTTAATTTCTTTATCATTTAAACTTGCAGCTGCATTTGCAAGACAGCAGTGAATTAAGCCAATGCCAGGTCTCAGGCAAATTGTCTCCACCTATATAATTGTCTCCACCTATATACACTTTAATTTCTAAAACTGAAGCAATGAGCAAGACATTTGTGCTAAAAGAAATTATAAACATTTTCATTACATGCCTCAACAAAAGCTGGACAATTCAGCAAGTTGTATATTACAAGACACATTAGAGCAGCACAGGTTGGACAATACATCAAAAACTATGAACTTATACTATCACATGCTGAATGAGGCATCCTGCTTGAAATTAAATGAGCTGTATCTTTGCTCTGATTGTCACCAACTTTCCAGTACTTTCTGAGATAGAATCCTATTTAACTTGGTAGCTAAGGATAATGGACAGTAAATAGTTTCTCCATGTCTAATTCATGCTGCAGTGTCCACCCATTGGTTATTGTCTGAATGGGAACACCAATCTTGGGCTTTTTTCCCCCCCTTCTCTCTTTAATTTTACCAATTTACTGGCTCTTTCTAAACAATGAATATACAAAATTAAGTCTTATGCATCTGAAATATATTTTAAAAAGCCATGACAAGCCAGCCTTTGTTGCATACATATGATTCCTAGGAACTGGCAGGACAACATGTATGTGTGCAGAATTCAAGCCCTATACTGTCATTGTATCAACCACACCAAGAAAAGGGACTTTTAACAAGGCAAGAGAATATTACAAGAGTATTTCTAATGACAAATAGGAAAACCATTAATACAATGGCCCTGTCCCTGGAGGTGCTTAAGACCAGGCTGGACGAGGCTCTGGCCAGCCTGATCTAGTGTGGGGTGTCCCTGCCCATGGCAGGGGGGTTGGAACTAGATGATCCTTGTGGTCCCTTCCAACCCTGAATGATACTATGAAATTAATTACAAATTACTGCAAAACTACCACCACAACACTCATATCTGTAGACCCATGCATTCACCAGTTCCACACAACTAGGCGAACTAGTGAGAAATGGTCTGGATTTAAAACTGTGTTGAATGCTATCCTGTTAAGCTTTTCAGATCTTCAATACTTTTAATAAGGTTTTTCCTTTTCAATTTTTTAAAATAAACCACAAAGCACAAAATCACCACCTATACAGACCAAAAGCAGGTAGCTTCAGCCAGGACACAGCAGCAGATGGAACCATCTCACAAATGCATCAAACCTCATTAACACCTCCAAAATGGGAAGTTACCTTCATTGCTACCAATCTGTAGCTGTGATATGAATCTACAAATAACCCTAAAAGAACATGGGTCAGTATTTTACAACACAGCAGCAGGCAACTGAGCTAAACTCATGCTGGGCTTAATGCTGCAAGCCCAACTAACATTACTGTAATATTTAAAATACAATTCAAGACTAGGTCAAGAGTTCTCAATATCACAAATAGGATGAAGACTTGCGCTTCAGGACAGAAGAAGCCCCTTCCAGCCTGTTTGTTCTACAATTGTTACATTACCAATTGGAGACTGTTTGAGCCATACTTTGAATTAAAATAGTCTAGATAGTAGGAATTAAATATTCAGAGAAAAACTGATCAATCCCAAACTACGCACATGAACAAAACATATGAACATATGAATACCCATAGGAATACAAGGTACTTGGTTAGAAGGATCTGTATTTTCACTGCAGATTACTGAGGCAAGGAAAATGCTTCTTCCTGGTACTAAAGAGTGCTGATGGCCATCACACAAAGCACAAGACAATTATGGAAGTTGGAGACCCCTGGACTCATGTTAAGAAAATAGTAAAACACTATTTCATGCACACAGGTACACAGAAATGACTAATGATATTAAAATATACTTTATACTTAATTATTTCTATGAGTACATTGTGATATTTTGTCATAAACTCAGAGTCTGCTTTATTTGTACTAAAACAGTATACCAAGAAGTGAACTCCATTGTTAATATTTTTATTTTAATAAATTATTACCCAACACAGCAACATTTTACAGAACAAGAACATGGATTTCTGTAATTTCTCTGGCCCTAATGCCAGTCACTATTGGGAACATTTAGTTATAAATTGTCTTTCAATAAAAAGTAAAAGCTCCCAAAACAACAAAATGAAAAGACACAGCAGCTTAAATCAAGGAAGTCAATTTCCACATGCTGATCCTAAATATTTCATAGCCCTATTTTATTCTGACATTTGTAGATGACTAAAGTGTTACAAAGGAAATAAAATGCTGATTAAAGAGTTCACTGTCATAAAGGTTACTGAATTGTAAATGGCCCTTTCCATCTTCCTGTTAATAGGTACCCAGCTGTAAACATCATGAAGGATGTGACGGGAGGCCTGTGCTGCTCCTTTAGGAGTCGTATATACATTAATCACTGAATCACCAAGCCATGCTTAATTGCAAGTTGTATATCACACAAATCCATGGTAAGTAGAAGGAAACTCATTATTGCTGCTTCATAACTACTGGGTACTTCTCATTTTAACCTTCTCACACCTGGAACACTGTTGTTTTACAGTGTGAAAGTAGCAAAGGCATTAAGTCACTAATTATAGTAACACTATATGTTATCCTGCTGTTTCAACATTTTTCAAAATAAAATTAGTACTAATGACAACAGAGGATTTTTTTTCTTAGACTAGCTAAGTGAATTTTAGAGCATTTTCTCTAGAGTATAACACAAAGAAATCGATTATTCCTTGATAGTTTAAAGAACTGGTTAAATGATAAAGAGAAAAAACCTCTACACAACACTATATTTTGTTTTGACAAAATTATTGATTTAAATCCCATCCAATAGCACAATACTATTTTAAAGGTCACCTAAAGAAAAATGAGTTTACACTCCAACAGAGCAAGCTTATCTGTCATGAAAGTGTAATGATGTGTTTATACTCTTATATTCTCACTAGCGTGTATATATTTTCCATAAAGATAAGAGAAATGTGCAGGTGAAATCCAAACAAAAAAAAAAGTGAAAAAAATTGAGGTACTTATGGTAATTGCTAAACCACTAATACTCATTTAACAATTTCAGTAGTGTGCCTTCCTGACACTCCATATTTTTATCATCTGGTGAACATGACAGTACTGGAAATTCTTCTAAGCCATTCATCAGATGCTTTATGAAAACACTTTGAAGACTTGCAAAATGAACTACACAGCTTGTGTATCTAGACACAACAGGTCTTAACAGACAAATCATGTTTCAATCTGGACATTTTTCTAATGTCCAAATTAGTTTTCTAATGCAAATTGTTTCAAAATTTTGTTTCACAATGAAACACCATTATATGTCCCAATACACTGCTATTAATATCTGTCAATGGCAAACATACAAAATAACTCCATTATGAAGATAAACGCTACGCAACTACTACCTACTTTTAAAGTCATGTGACTCTTTCTTGTTCCCAGTTTTCAATTCTAAAAGTAAATGGAGTCAATAAGTACAAAGAACTGTGGTTATAGCTTTTGAATCCACCCTGACCCTCTGTAGTAGCTAGCATGCTAGTACATGTATTAAGCTACATGCTTCTTGTGGATTTAGGTGCTAAGATTACTCTGCATCCAACTCATATAAGCTGTGCAAGCTCCACACTTCAAAATAACTAAGCATTTTTCTTCATCACCTAGAAAA
Organism: Melanerpes formicivorus; assembly: GCF_026170545.1. Taxonomy (NCBI): domain Eukaryota; kingdom Metazoa; phylum Chordata; class Aves; order Piciformes; family Picidae; genus Melanerpes; species Melanerpes formicivorus. Next base: position 14,943,204 of record NW_027142358.1, on the reverse strand, counting down.
AAAGCAATCTTTGAATTATTCTAGGACATTTTTATCCTAGTTAATTAGCAATGCTATATTCACAGAGATTTCTTAGCTCTCTTATGGTTGATACGTACACACACACACAAAATGCAGTAAATGCTTTTATATGTACCAATGGAAACTGTATTTTTTAGATTATAGGTCCCTATATCAGGAGAGTTCTATCTAAAAACCCTGCTAACTACAAGTGTTCTAAAATAAAATGCTTTCCTACATCATTTCAGATGGTAGGAACCGAACAAAGTCCTTACATTCAGAAGTCCCAAAAATCCCCTGTCCTTGATCTCAACAAGTAAAGCCACATGTGGTGCTATATCCAGTCCATACATCCTTTAGCAAGGCAGATGGTTTCACATGATGAAGGATAGAAGATAAAATGATGAGAAAGAGGGGAAAAGAAAATGGAAAGACATCATAGAATATATTCTATTACATTTGCAAAAGAAGCAGAAAAGCATACTGTGATCAGAAGTCTAAGCTCTCTCTCAAAGCCATTCTTAAGTTATTTGTGTTTTGGAAATCAGCAGTAACTTAACTAAAAAGAGGGAACAATGAAAGGATGGTGTATCAACTACACCGCAGGTATCTAAAAAGACTCCTCTGTCCCCTAAATTTCCATTAAGGGGAAAAGGAAAAAAAAGATGATTTTCATCATGTCTATTTGCACAATACACGTGTGTGACACATAAATAAGCAGACGTACACATGACTTCAAGAACGCATGTCTACAATCCATCTAGGTCCCATCACAGTGGAACTCTGCACAGAAATTCATAGAAAACCAGGAACTATGACAATAAATTATGCTCTACTGATATCTAACCCAAAGACAGCACCTCTAAACTATATCCCTGTTCTGTCTTTTATTTCTTGTCTCAGGTTTTCAGTACCTCTGTTTGTTTAGTATACAGAAAAAACAGTGGAAATTATTATTGCGCAAACTGGCAGGTTCAGATTGAAAGCTCAATCCATCATTCTAAAAAAGCACTTGGAAAATTTCACATAAGAAGTGCTTCATTAAATCTGAAGAGCAATTGTTCTATGCATGTCTCTTGCATCGTGTCCTGTCTTTATGCACTTCATAACCTTCATCCAAAAATTAATTTTAGGTGTATAATCCTCTGTACTGAGCCTGCAACTGTGACACTGCCACTCAGGAGAAAAAACAGATGACATACAGAAGTTCAAGAAAGCCTTTTTAAAGAAACTTAAAAGTTGACATGGTAAGATGTGGTGGGTTTAGGCTATGTCTTTATAATTTAGCTGCAGGTTTTGAGCAGAAAAGTAGAAAAATATAAATAAATCACTATTAGGTGTAAAAAGGAAAACAAAAGATCATTCTAAACAAATTCATTGGGTAAATATCTGGGATAAGAGGAGCTGTACCACAACAATTCTTCCTGTTTTCCCTTTTCCCATTCCCTTTCTCTTCTGATCTTGGCTGCTCTGCTTTGGAGAGAGATAATATGCTTCTGGCTGGCCTTGGATAAGTCTAACCCACTGCTTTCTCTCAACTCCTTTCTCTCTCTGGGAGAGACAGGGGGATCTGGGGGAGCAGTGGAACAGCTTCCCAGGTCTTTTGACCAGGGTGGGTTTTCATGTTGTTTCCTAATTGTAATTATCTGTATAATATTGTAAATACTGTATATTTTGTACATATTCATTGCATTCCATTGTAGAGTGTAGTTTCTGCTTGTAAATACAGCTTCATCTGCTTCTAAGTGAGTTGGTGTGGCTAAAAGTTAATGCTGGGGGAAAACTTCAACCCACCACATAAGAACAGGAAATGTCTAAAAATCATGCAAAAGAAGTTTTTGGTGTGAATGAATCTTTTTCTTTGGCTGCTTTATGGGTTTGGGCTGGGTTTTTTGGTTTTTCATTGGTTTGGGTTTGTGTTGGGGGTTTGGTGGTAGTTGGGGTTTGGGTTGCTATTTGGTTTGTTTTCAAGAATTTTAGAATAGGAAATTATCTAATGAAACACATTATGTTCTGCACACCACATATTCAAATGCTTATATACCAGATGACATACTAAGTACATCATGCTGATTTCCTCTCAGAATATGCACAGGAATATCTTTTGCTGTAAATTAAAGGCCAAGGCTAGATTCCCTTGTTTAATTAGCTGTATATGTGTGAAAATACCAAGTATACAAAAACTGGGATTGTAATTGCTGTTATTCTGAGATGTCAAAAAGTCTTCATCTCTTGTATTTGCTGTCACATTATCAAGCAGCTTATTACAAGTTTTTTAATTAAAACCAAACAAAATAAAGCAATGTGATACAATAGATGTAGCATCTGCTTATTTTATGGAAATTATATATTTAGAGAAAAAAAAAAAAAAAGAGTGACTGTTTACACCATAATGCAATTAGAGAGAAATAGACTGAAATTTTACATTTTATGCTACATCTAATTTGTTACTTCATCCTCCAAGCGACTAAAAACTTGGTTGAAAGATGGGAATGAGATGAGTTTCAGTACATGGTATAATTTCTCAAAGGCTGTGACAACCCTCAAAAGATAAAAGAAACTTACCCAACATAAGACATTATTCAACATTGAAAATCTCTGAAAATTTGTACCAATTGAATTTGAAGAATCTTAAGGTTTAGATTGAGAATTCTTGAAAGTATTAGTACAAAATATTGTATTTTCCCATTTCTATTTTACAGGGGTTTCCCCTGTGTTAATCCAAAACAACAATGAATGAGAGGGCGGCAGCAGAGAAAAGCTAGGACCATATAGATCACAGTCTAATGCAGATCTACAGTTTCTTAGGGCTTGTACTCCATAGAATATCCCAAATCTGTCTCCTGCCAGTGTGCCAGGATCTGTACTGTCTAATCATTAACAAAATGGGTGCCACACAGGTTTATCCTGGGAGATATACACAGCTGTGTGGTTTCTTGTTGAGGATGCTATGTAGTTTTAGAAGAAAATGGAATTACTGAACAGATTCAGACATAATGTAGAATGGAGACCACTATTTTCAAGCACAAGATCTTGATGCAGATAAAACCCAAAACAGTCCTTTAACCAGAGTTATTACAGATCACAGAAAAGATGACAGTTAAAATACAGAAAGCAAGTGCAATGTACATGCTTCCATGAGTACCAAATACATGGCTTTGTTATGCTCAATACTATGTATTCTCCTATTCAAAAGCCTCATGGTTCATTAAGGAAAAGTTTCAACAGGTAGGTAAGTCAAAGTATCAGTGTAAATCAGACAGTATGCAGTAAGACAAGCTTTGACATTTTGCTTAACATTAACCAATGATGAAATGCGTGGAAACTCCACTGAGCATTTGAGCAAACAGACACTAAACCAGTTTCACTTTTAACCAAGTACTCTTGGAAAGATTAAAGCCTACTGCATAAAAATACTGTTGCTTTAAGACTAATTAGAATTATTAAAACAAAAATAGGAATAAATAAGAAGCATCTGTATACAACAAAGGTTCCCTTACTAGAGCACCAGTATTGCACTTGTGGAGACTGTTTACAGGGTAACAAGCAGTAGATAACTTAGATTTAATAGATTTTCTACTGAGTTGTAGAAAATATCATAGACCAAACACTCATTTTGATTGTCATGGCAACACTGGGTGATATTGTCATCTTACAGCAAGCACAAGTTGCATCAATAAATAGTGGTTACTGTCAGACAACCTATACACTGACACTTACTGTTCATCATAGTTCTATTTTCACATGCAAAGAGCAACAAAGTTATGGTCTATATTCCGTGGTAGTTTGATAACACTGGTGGAAAAATGTGCAATTCAATTAGCAGTTAGACAAGTATCTGTCATAGATAATAACTTCTTATGTCAGGGAATCTACATACTGATCAATGTGAAGCCATATGCAATTGTTTATACCAATCATAAATAATTTTCTATTGATTTGTATCCGAAATCCTTGACATAATTAGAAGTTATAGAAAGGGTCACAAGATAATGTTGTGCATGTCCACAAGTCTTTTCTGTATCTTTCTGTATTCTGCTTTCACTGGGGAGGGGGAAAAACATCTTTCCATAATTTATTTTTATTTTTTTATTATCAGAAAATTAAACATTTAGTTGCTACCTGATAAGCCCTCATGTTAAAGGTTAAAACAGGAATTTCTTATGCCTGGACCTGATCCTTGTCTGCATATGCAGACTTGCCTACATGCTGTTCATAATCTGATTTATGCTCCAATTTATTTTATACATTAGGCACACTGTATGCAGTCTGACTGATGCATAAAAATTTCATGCAAAAGAGGACTTACAAGCACACAACTGCTTTTCAGTTATTATTACCTCTCCTGGTTAGTATCATAGAGTAGGCAGGACAAATGACTTGATACAGTGCACACATTTTGCCCACTAAACAAACATTTTGATCGGTACCTATTTTATTTCACTTTCAGCAGACTCTTGCATAGCTTAACAGTTCTGTCTTTAAAGAGATCTGATCTTACATTTTCGTAAAGCCCCCTATAGTGACAATCCCTACCACTCCCACACACGAATGTTCATGTATACACATAAGACACAGGGTTTGTTCTGCAGTATCCCCTCAGATAAATTAACTGAGCACACTAAGGAGGGTAGTGTTGATAATTTCCTGATTCCCTCCATACATGTATGCTTCCTGTGTTATTATCCATCTAACTGAAGATGTTTTTGCACAGCTTTTATTTAGGAAAAAAAATAAAAAACCACAGCAAGAAATGCATCTTGCTATATTCTCTATTTATTAGAAGTCTCCTTTCATCCAAGAAATATGAGACCTGAAATAAATTGTACCATTCTGCCTTTTTTTTTTTTTTTTATTCAAATCCTTGCCAGTGCTAGGCAGTATGCTAATGAAAACAGGTTGATAAATGACTCCCTGATATTTTCCAGACATTTTTCTCTCAGAAGTGCTCTAAACTGATGTAGCTCAAAGAGAATAAGGCGCATTAAGTCATTATATCAATTTTTGTTACCCAGATACTTCAGTCCCAGTTAAGAGCTGACAGCCAATATAAAACAAGGCAAGGGCATCATACGACTCTATCGATCAAGCCTTGTCGTAGATAGATTGCCTATTACACAAATAGAACCAGCAGATTCAGTTTGTAGTTTTATGCTCTCCAATTAAAGGATAACAGGGTACTTTCCCATAAATCTGCTAATTGCAACTGAATTAATTTAACAAATTTTGCCAAGCACAGAAAAAAAGTGATTGGTTAAGCTAATACAAACTAGCACAGGTTGTCACAAAGCGAGTTCCATAACAGGTTCTTACTATACCTTGGCTGGGCAAGGTGTCACAATCATTTAACTCCATTGGGGTTCTTTGGCAACAGACAGCTGACAAAAATAAAACATTGCACAAATAGGAGATAATTTATTTGCAGTATTTCCCAGCCCCATGCCCCCAAAGCATGGAATAACCCCTTCTTTGCACCTAATTAATGTTTCTCTCTAAGCAGTCTGTTTTTCTGAATCAGTATTATAAAGCAAAAGCACTAGATCACAAAAAGTGCTCCCACATGGGCACTCAGCAAACAATGGCAGCCATCTGCAATAGAAAACCAGCCTATAGCATTGCTTTGAGAAGCAACCAAGGTGCTTATTAAATGACACAGTAGTGCAGCATACCATGCTTTGGATATTATTCTGAGTTTAGATACTTATTTGGAAATAGCTAGACCAACAGAATGGTAGATAATTCTGATCTGTAAAGAAAGACCAATTGCAAGAGAATGCTAACTGTAACTTACAGAAGGAAATTATGATTGAAATCACCCTTCCAAAGATACATTATTCTGATTAAAGCCTATCTTTAAATTTAAAGAAAAAAAAAAAAAAGAGGCTACTTTCTAATTAATTTATAGACATTTATCTCCAAGACCAAGGGATATTTTAAAAGCAAAACTTCTTACTGGCATTAGAAAAAAAGAGAACAATACTTTTGTGGATGGCAAATTTTGCACTAAAGCAGCATATGGTTGCGTACACCTATGTAAAGCAAAAAACTACAGTCATGATTAAGGCACAATGGAGATAATCCCTTTGATACACTGGGATTTAAGATAGAGAGTACTATTAACATAGAAGATTCAAGCCTGTGAAATGCAAGCTAAATGCAACAGTAAGCTCTATAAATATTTGGCATCTGCAATCTAAATGTGGAGTCTAAGAGAAGTATTTAATTCAGCCAGAGTTTCAGCAAAATTATGTAAACAGACAACAAACAAAATAACAACAACAACAAATATTTTAAAAAACACCAACAACAACAAAAAAAAACACCTTCTGAAGTCAGAATTCTGCATGTGGCATTTGCCTTACAAATTTCCAGACAATTTTCTGTCATCATTAAAAACAGCTTTTGAAGATAAAAACACTTGCAGAGATGCAGTACATTCCCTCAGAATGATTGGAAAACCTAATTTGCTTCCATCATTGTGGACTTGCTGGAAAAAGTCCCAATTTTACGTGCTGTCATGCATTATGTTGTTTGACACATGGCTGTTCATAATTGGAAAGAAAATACAGAAAAGCTTTCCCAACTTCATCTAGAGGAAGAATTAAAGCCCCTCAAAAAAAATGTCTCTCAGTATCAGCTGGGAAGAAAAAAAAAAAATCTTCTCTCAAATAGGGCTGGAAAACCAGCCAACCAAGATAAAGCAACAATGGAAGTGGATTTCTAAATTCACTGCAAATTTCATGCTCTTTACTCTCCTCTGAAAGGAGAATAAAGCCACTTGACAAACAAAGTATTCAAAAAACATAATCCACCCACTTATCCAAATTATCACAATCAGCCATTACTTTTATTTTACTTTTATCATGGAAAAATTCTGAAAATTAATTGCTCTACCCCACTATCATCAGTGGCAGTTATGTTGCTTATTTATATTTCACAGGAAATCAAATATTTCTTCCATTTTATATTTTTCAAGGCTTTTGGTATGAGACTGTATGTCTTCCCCACAAACGTAATGCAGGATAAAGCTTGGTAACATAATACTGTTATCCAAGCAGATATTTTGCTTACTTCCAAAATTATTTTACAATGTCCCATTTTTCCACATAAGGAACGAAGGTGATGTTCTCTTAATTCAGATATTTTGCCCAACACTATTTAGATTAAGGTACAGAACATGAAGCCCATGTTCCTTTTTGGCTTCTGGAAGTACTGAAGTACATGATGGCCTGAATGTCTTGCATTAACGAACTGTACTCAAAGAGTTTGCAGATACTTCAGAGACAGTAAAAACAAGTGATTAGGCTGGAAAATGAAATGGAAAATTGAGGAACGAAAAGCTAGCTGAAGAAACCACTACTTAAAACAGTTAAGACCTACTACAAGGAACTCTGGAACATACTAAAACCTCAGACTGAGTTCAGTGGGAGATATAACCATTCCACACTTTCAAAAAAAGGCAATAGATCTACCATTAGTACACTGAATACAAGTAAAAGTAGTCTGCAAGTAAGAGAATGGGTCTGCAGTAGGGAGCTTTTCCTTTCTTTTGACTTATGCTAGAAGTATTAACTCATCATGGCCCTGTTGCTGCTAGCTGCCTGCTGCAGGTCTGTGGTGACAGGTTGGACTCGATAGTTGAGGTCTCTTCCAGCCTTGGTGATACTGTGATTTTTTCTGCTTGTATAAAATTTTTTCATAAATATTTCTATTTATACAGGCATTGCAGAAAGATCTATCATCCCATTCAAAGAATACCAGTTCCAGAACCTGACTTCACTCAGTTGTATTCATATGCTTGACACCAAAGAAAGCTTTACCAGCATGCCAAAAAGACAGCAAGTGTCTGGAGTATACTACCAGAATTTGCCTTAACACCCATAGTTTTCAAGACAAAAGTCATCACATGCATCACAGAGGGCTGAGGGACTCTCCCTTTATGCAAACAAACTAGGACACAAGAAGGGGTTTACATCTTCTACAAGAAAAACATAGACTCTAGAAATTATTTCATGTACATTTATCTTTAGCAAAAGTGTCATATGTACAGGAATGATCCCAGAAGTATGGCAGTTTAAGACCTGGCCAGATCAGTCTGCATAATTTTGAACTCTAGGTGACTAAAGAATTAAACTTAAGTGACTTAAGTCTAACTAGTAGGGGAAAATAAATTTTAAAAAAATATTAAGGCAGAAGAACTGTTATGTATAAAAACACAATGAAATACTAAACAACTGTAAAGGAGATATGATGATGTATAAAGATCTCATGAATGTTTTAGATCAGCTTCCAAGATAAAGTAACAATTCCAAACATCCAATATGAACATCACTGAGGTTTCAAACCATCATTTCTTGGCAAGAGAATAAAATCTCATTAACAAAAAAACATACATATACATATATATATATATATATATGCACTTAGTCCGTGTAAACAGCTTTTCTGCATAAGACGACAGCTTTTAGCATCTTTGCTTTCTAAGTAACTGTAGTTTAAAAACAACCAAAACACTCCACAACACTGTGGAGTCAAGCAAACTGATTGTTGCTCTTCATATATTACATATTCTTTTCCTCTCAGTGAAATTCTGATTACTTTTGAATTGGTAAAAGCAAAGCAGAAAATTCTTAACCCGTTTCAGGTTTCTTTCACTTTTTTAAGAAAAATGCATTGTTCTTTGATCACTGAGAGGCAGTTTAGCAATAAATGATTTGGTAGCGTTCAAAAGTACTGGGAAAACCCATGACTCTCTGAATTTCAACTTGTACAAGTGAATACTGTTACTCAGCCCACATTTTAAGCGTCATTCGGATTATGCATCACTCTGGGAAAGGTATATGTTTTAGCAGTATCTCCCCTAAAATTTTTTCTTGAAATTGATTGGAATCTGCAAATACAGTCCTAACAAGAACAACTATTCTGAAAATCAATCTTTCACCTGTAAAGATAGCAAGAATGAAATACCTGCCCCCCCACCCATTTCCTCACCAATATATTTTATAAACTTGCCTCAGAACTAACATTTCAAATAACAGGAGACCAGCTTAGTCATTTGGCATTTATTGCGAACATCTCAGAGAGACTCTCTCTGATGTACTCTTCCAAGTTAAAACAAATATTTTGTAATGACTAAAAAAATAATAAAACAGAGTAGCCTCTAATCATACTTCAAGTATTTACTAGCCTAGTCTGTATTTCAATCAGGGAGTAAATCCACAAAGCTAAAGTTTACTCCAACCTTTACTTTTTTTCTTCCTAATACAAGCCTTGGATGATACCCCTTTTTCCTCAGAGTTTCAGATTCCCACTACAAGAAGGAAACTCTAACCCTTACAGCACCCTACATGAATTTTTTCCTGTTTTGAGGTGTATTTTACTTCTTCATCCCTTTGACAAATAAATACAATTTTTGAGAATCATTATATTGTTTATACATTTTTTTTCAATTCCACAAAGGCTGATCTACTTTTCAAAATCAAGTATCTTACAGAAATGAGTGAATTGAATAACCATATACATCAGTCTTCTGGACACTGTTTTTCAAAGTGTTTCCCAAGTTCACTTCAATTCAGCTAGCATTTCCAAATAGACAAATCTTGTCATTACCTCAGTCAGTCTTACAGAGAAGGCTTTCAAAGGTCAAAGAAAATCCTCTGGCCCCATAGGGTTCTAAAGACATTTTGCATTGCTACAAGTATGCTGCAGCAGCTATTCACATCTGCATGTCCACAAAAAGAGGTAAATACACTGTTCTACTGTACATATGGTTGATCCCTTCCCCTTAAAAAAAAAAAAAAAAAAAAAAAAAAAGAAAGAATGGTGTAAGGTGAAGTCTTGTAGTGATGCAGACTCTATAGTAACCCCTTTTTTGGTCTTTCACCCCTGCCCCCGAAGTACAAGTTCGATTGGTCATAGTAGTCTTTTGTTATAACCACTCTGTTCAAAGAAAAGTAGGTGTTTCAAATTTCAAAATTCATTCTGCTGCAGCTTAAAAGAGTCTCATTCATTTTTGTTTTGTTTTTGAGGGGAGAAAATGTAAAGTAACAGTTTCTGATGCCCCGGTTGTTCAAATTGGAAGTGACAGAAGACCTATTAGCTTATACAGAGAAAGAAGAGTCATCTCTTCCCAATCCATCACAAACACCTTAAAATAAGGTAATAAGGTTCCCAAGAATGGATGCTGTAACCCTTAGAATGACAGAAGGTGGAGACTGACAGTATCCACCCAACTGATAAATAGTGACAGAAATCTCCTGTAAAGCAGTGTAAGAGTACAAAGGAAGCACAACCCACACAAGGAAAGCTACTGATCAATAGATCCCAGATGTGCTTTACGGTAAAAGCGATAGCCTTGTAATGTATGTCCCTGAGGTCTTGCCTCCTTTCAGTCACATCTGGAATAAAAAGACTATACTGAAGCAATTACCTGCTGATTAAGAATGAGATTTATTCTACCCATCTATTTGAGTAAAATTTTGATGTTCAGGATAGAGGTACAACTGCACTCTTACATACACATGCCTCCGGTTTCAAGCTGCTCACCCAAGAACTGAAACATGAAAAACTGCCCATCCTTTAAGTCCTCAACATCTTATTTATAATGAGTTATGCAGCTGGAATAATCCATTATATCTTTTTATCTTGTAACCTTTCCGATGACCTGCTTAGGACAGCACGCACAAAGACTGATAAGAGACTGCACGAGTACTATTTCTGACAGAAAGCAGACTTCAACATTTATTCATCATTAATTTGACCGTATTACCAAAATTATTGTAGCACACAATGTTCTTGTAAAGTTATGAACTGGTTTGCATCCCTCTACTGCTAGAATTTAATACAGTATTACGTGTGATATATCTCATCCATTACTAATCTCGTCCAGTTCTGCAGCAAGTTTCTATAGAGCCAGTGTTGAAATACTACACTCTTAAGGCTCCTGACAAACCTGAAAGATGGAATATTAACATGGTTATGTTTCAGATAGGTGTATTTAACCCACACAAAATAATCTGCATATTCTGCTTGCATGTTCCTAGGGAATATTTCTCCTAAAGCCTAGAAAAACAGCGCTTTAGTATAATTTATGACAGGATTACAAATACTGCTCAACATAAAGTCAAGTTACAGATAAAATCTGAATAGGCCTATTATTGCTTTTAGGGAGAGCTAAATAAGCTGTATCATTTTTCTGGACTATAGAAAGCTCTTATTCAAGAACAAGAAAGAATACACTCATCAAAGCCAAGTATTTACTGATAGTGAGGATCATTGTCCATAGCTCCTGACATTCAGGATTACATGAAATATCTACCTTCAGTGCTTTGAAGTAAAGCAGATAAAGCTTTACAGCATACATCCATCCCCTGAAAATTCTTACGAATCATATTTTTTTATAAAGCAAACATTCTTTTCTGCGGGAGTGTGAAAGCTCTGTTCCACTTTCTGTAATTTGCTGCATTGTTTCCACTTTAGAGACTTTCTCAAGAAATTCTCTACCAATAAATATTACTCTCTGCCACATATCTACTATGTCTGTAGTACTGAAATAAAAGGAAATATTTTTAAACAGAACACAAGGCAATGTTCAACTCAACATATGATTCTCTGCAAAACTGCTATAAACCATACACTCTTCTCTGAAGGGTCAGTAGGTGTTTCAGCATCAGCTTCAGTTGAAACAGATCAAATTCTATTATTCAGGCTAGTATCCAGAGTAATCCCCAAAAATAGTTTTTCACTCAACACTCTTGGCTCTGCTCTCCTCAACTTGCAAAACAGTCAGTTGTGTAATTAAGTTATATGGATAACTTATATAATGCCTCTCCTGCCAGGCACATTTTTTTCAGGCATTCTTATTGTAACATTCTAAAGATCCACTGCAATTCTTTTAATTGTGCTTTGTATTTATGCATAGCACAGAAAAACTACAGTGACATCACTGAATAAGTTACTTGACAGCAAAATTATTTTTCTTTCCATTCAGAAATTCCATTTGTTCTCTTCTATCCTGAATTAGACCTCAACTTCTGAAAAAGCAATATTAAAAAAAATACATTTATATTGCAGCCAGTCAATAGATGACCCATACTTAACCAAACATACAGGAGGAAAGTGCAGTGATACTGCTGTGTTGTGACCTATAAACACCTACACCATCTGCCAGCAGCCTTAAATACTCAGTTGGAAAGCAGGTATCTATTAAAGAAGGAATAATGTATAGATCTTCAACCTCATACCTAAATGAAATAAGAAGTGAAAATTAAGGAAAAACTAAGCTATCCAACATTAAAGAAGTAATAAGAATGGAACATATTTCTCATCTGTTAACCTTGAATATCTGCTAGCTCAAGATTTTCACATTCTACGTGTATCTCTTCACTATTCATTCCTTAATAACCACTCGAAAATCAGCTGCACATTAAAGAAACGCAATCTAAATTTGACTGGACTCACTACATCTGAGATATCCCCCAGTACAGCATAAAGCTAATTTAGCTGTCACTTACTGTAAGTAAAATGACAAATATCTGTAATATCTGTCAAGATATGAAAGCTTTAAAAAGAGTTATGCAGCTGTCAACATTTTGATGATTTTAACAAGAGAAAAATAAACGAAGGGGAGAAAACAGAAAGCATGTCCTGTTGTGTATCTAGTTCCCAAAAATCTCATATTACTTATATTAATAAAATGAAATTACTTCATAAAAATAAGATAAACAACAGAGACTTCTGGAATAAACTGACATAGATAATCATATTAGTACTAGCAAAACACATCTGTAGAAAGCACTGCTAAAAAGTAGAATGCATATCTCTTCAGTAACTCAATAATTTTACTATTGGATGCAGCATTTATTTAATTTAGAATTAATGTTTAAGCACTGACAACATAGGAATCCTTAGAAAGCACAAAGTCTAATTGGTCAAATATTTGGCTTCCTATTTCTAAAAAAGATTTATTCATTACATATTTTAGTGATTCAGCAAGAACTTTAAATAATTTCAGCTGCTGAAAGAGGAGCTTGCTCAGTTTCCAATACTGCACACTTTTTACAAAGAGGCATCTTAAGGCTTGTCTGTAATGACATTTTGACTGAGGCAATTTTTATTCCCTTTCTTGTACATGTATTGTCAGTCCATTTTTATTTAACTGACAGTTTACAGGTACTGACAAAAGAGTATGTCTTCCTTCTCTCTTCCTGCAAGAAAAACAGAACATTTCTTTATAGTTTTAGCTTGACTTACCCCAATTTATACTTTGCTTTAGGAGTTTGCATAAAACATCCTGCTCTAAAGGAAAATCTGAAATACAGGTATCCGTATCTGGCATTTCAACTTGGATAGTTCTATGACCATACAAAGAATGAAAATATGCCTGCCATGAAATATCTTACCAAAGCAAAATAGCAGTAAAATTGCCTTCCTTTGCATTAAAAAGGATAACTGAAGTTTTGAAAAACATAGCTATGGCAAATATGAACACTAGAAGAAAAGCTTTCATAACGTTCATGTACTGCATATCAGGTATGAAACCAAGAGTTAAATCCTTTTTTGGATAATAGGAATGCAAATGTAATCTTTCAGTAATAATTTTAATAGTAATGGAATCCGACACAAGCAGTCAAAAAGGAGGATCTCCAAGCTGATAAAATCAGAAATCTGCGTGTTTGAAAACCACATTCTGGTTTTGCCCCTGATTTCATCCCCACAGCAACAAACATTTGTAAAACAAGAAGTTATGGGTGATGAAAAAACAGCAGCTAGCCCCCTTCTCATCAAATCCCAAGGTAAAGCACCAGAATAAGATATAGTTTACTCAAGCTATTGTATTGGTTTAATCTGACTGGCTCCACTATGAGGGATGAGGGACAGGTGATAAAGGGGACAGGGCTAGCCCCCACAGCGGAACAGAGCAAGCAAGCTGGATTGTACATTCTACACCATGCTCATGTCAATTTCACTGTATGATAGGAAAGGGGTTGACCAAGGTTTATGGGACTTGTAATATATACTGTAGTTTGTAAAGTTTCCTGTGCTGCTTTTTTTTGGTGTTTCTTCCCCTGTTTTGGGGCTGAGGTTCATCCCTTCTGTTCCAGTTTTTGTATGCCCACCATAGTGGCAGTTTTAGCAGTTTTTGTCTGCAGTGCATTCTGGTACCTTTTCTCCTAATTTACTTTTGTTTTCCCCATGTGTAATCTGATATCCCTGCCATAGTATAGTAAACTGTCCTTATCTCAGATGACATTTCAGCTTTCCCACCTCCTTTTTTCCCCCCTCCCCGAGAGGGGACAGGGTAGTGGGAAAGGAGAAAACCTTTTTGTTGTAATTGGACTGCCAGAACTCAGCTTCCAGCTGAGTTAAAACCAGCACAGGTATTAATACAAAAACTTTGCTCCTGCAAGAAACAAGGAGAATATATAAAGGATCCTACCAGCGCAGGAGGGGGGAGGGTGGAGGGTGTAAATTGTATCTTGTGATTAATATTACTTTATTTGCAAAACAGACTTCCTGTAATTGCAGGACTTGGCAGTTAATGTTTGTTGATAGAACACCTAAACTTTTCTAAACAGTAATTACAGTGGCTGAAGAATAAGACTGAGTTTATACAAGTCTCATTACTGTACCACCAAAAACATGTTTTTAAAGAATTCTAGGTAGGGAGATGGAAACATCTCTGTTTTGACTCTTATTTAATTGAAGGCAATGCAAATTGATTTAACTTAAGTTAATTTTCTAATCAACTCATCATGGACAAAAATAAACTTCCCCTCCACTAAGATTAAGTAGCTGTTGCAAAACCACAAATAGATAAAGAGCTTTCTCAACACTACAACAAAATCTGTGAAGTGCTTTCTTTTCCTCGCAAAAAAACGCATGCACACGGGTATGTTTTCTTTCACAGCTTTCTGTCTGAGGTTTCCCACATTTCCTTACAACACAACACCATCTAATTGTGAAAAAAAATATTAGACATCTAGAAACGTGAGGCAAATTGAACATCAGAGTAGTTCTAAGAAGTAGACATAAATGATTCTTAAAGATTTTATGAAAGTTTATGTTAAAAAAATATGTTGACATAACTGATGTGTACAGGATTATGCAAATAGGGTTTTACCCTACTATGAAGGTAGCTGCATTTAAACCATAACATATCACAACCAATACATACAAGAGGGTTTCTAGATCAAAAGATCATTAGTTTATGGATTTTTGGCCAGACAGACTCCCACAAGACATGGTTGTGTTGCTACTTCACTTGACTGTATATACCCATTCAGAAAGGGCAACGGTCATATCACATCACTTAGCCCCAAAACAAAGCAAAACTGAACAGTAAACTGATAGGGTAAAACTCAAATTTAGCTACTTAAAATAGTAACTTAATGATTTACAAATATATTTGCACATCTATTTTTCTGAAGAATGTCATTTTATATATCACTAACATGGAAGCATCAATACAAACAGTGAACAGATTAAGTACTGTTAAACTAAGAATAAAGCCACAAAAAAGAAAATTTGGGTTACACTTTTTGTAGTGTTCGTTGTGTGAGAAGAAGTAGTTGTTTTCTGTTATCAGGTATTTATGTATCACTTAGCCTAAATTTTCTATCAAATATGTTAACTTTATCTAAATTGGTCAATTACTCTCTACAATTTAACCTCAGTAAGAGTATGGACTAATTACCCTTAACTGAGCATACATGCGATGAGGAACTGCTATTCGCTTAGCAGAGACATTGGTTACACATTGTGGGGGGGATAAATAAATAAAAACATGGGCATTAAACATAAATTTATCTTTTCTATTTATACCTGTCCAAGCTCAGCAAAAAGAAACATGTCTTAGATATCAGAAAATGAAGCCTTCAAACATTGCTACTCCACATTATCGCACTCATCTGATTTTTAAAAACAGGAACAGCTGCATTTACTGATAAGAAAGCAGGAAGATGCTGTATGTTTTTGCACAGATGTTTGTAAAAATCCTTCTTTGTTAAGCATATGTCTAAGAAATAAGCCACCTTTCATCTTCTCTAATGGTTAAGTCAAATGAAATAAATGGCAGCATAGTATCATTAAAACATATACAAATAAAATAAATCAGCATTCATGCTTTCATAGAGAAAAGGAAGTTATTTCAACTTTGTAACTTCTGTTATCAAAACTACTAAGAACTGATTAAAGATCAATAAGACTAAATGTCAAGCAAATACTATTTATTAATACTAGTAGAAAAGTATATTTACACTCACAGCCTGTAATTCAAAGTAGTAGTATGGGCAAGTCCTTGTAAATTAAAGGTATTCCAAACAGCTGAATTATGGATAAACAAAATATTCATAAAAAGCTTCCCATTATAGTGAAGGCATGTATAATCATTTCAAGTTTTCATTATTCTTCTTCATGATGTAATTCAGCTAGACAAACAAGAGACTTGGGAATTTTAAGAGAATAAAGCAAAGGAATTAACTTCTGAAAGGATATTCTATTTTTAGATGCCACTCCATATACAAATTTTATACATACACGGTCCATGTAAAGTGACATACATATATCTTCACCATACACACCTGTGAGAAGAATCCAGAGAAAACATACACAGCTGGGGCTTAGTAAATTTGCAGTCTATTCCTTCAAACCTCTATCATGTATTGACACAACACCACACACATAGAAAACAAAAAAATTGTTTAAACATTTAGGTAAAACCAGTTAGTCCAGAGAAGCTGAATACCTACAAAGGGCAAAAATTACTTGCATTCACGTAATTGCTTCAGACAGAAATGGACCAGTCCTCTTGTAGTGGCTTGGAATGAGCAAGACTCACAGGAAAACACTACCTGTCTTCCAAACATGAGAGGCAGAGGAATTCAGGAAATACCTGAGCCCAGGGCTCTCACCACAGAGCAAAGCTGAAGAGGAAGCAAGGCTGCCACTTCAGCAGCACCAGAGCCTTAGAAAGAGGAGGAGTTAGGTTATCCCTTATTTAGCACTTGCACCTGGGTGATGAACCACTTACAGAAAATTAAAACCTAAAAATTAAGACCTGAACCCCAACCAGAAAGCATCATGTAGTATTTCATATAATTGTTTATTAAGCAGCATATCCAAGTAGAAAGCTTCTTCCTAAAGAGCAAAGAATTAGGCTGGCACAAATAGGAATCATTACAAAGTCATAAGAAAGTGCTTTAATTAAGGATTACCACACCCATCAAAAAAATAGTGCTTAATATCCCTTGAAGTCATCCCAGTTACAAGGATTTTTGTAGTTAACTATGTCTTGAATAATATATTGTATTGAAAGGAAAAGCAGAAAGTATATGGAAAGCTATGCAAAATACTTAAAAGAAGAATTTTAGATTTCTTTTCTAGAACCTTATGTAACTTCACATTTTCATTCAGGAAAATGATAGGTTTTAACAATGCCTTATTTTAAGAACCTTGAGATGTTCAGAGTTATTTTCCAGAACAGATCAATTCATGCTGCAGAGCTGATGCTTCAAAATTCTGCATGTTAAAATGCAAACTCAACATTTTACAGGCAACATATTAAAAATTAAATTGATTTATTATTACATGGACTTATGTAAAATTGACATGGATTTTATTTGTCCCTAAGTACTCCTCAAGTTTTTTGCTGTTCTTTCCTTGAGTAAAAGGAGATAGCACACTCAAGTAAGAGTTAAACATAGAGCATTAGTTAAATGCAGGTGGCTTGTTCCAACTGACATGGAAGAAAAATCCCTGTTGGAATAGTAAATGAAATCACTCAACAACCTAAAAACATTGCTTTCTAGTTTCAGGACAGGCATATCAGTAGTGGGGCAGCCCAGTATGTACCATATGTCTGCCACATACTTCTGAAGTGTCAACTACACAAAACAGAACATGAACTGGTCTTTCTGTTTAGACTCAAAACATGGTCAGCCTACAGTAAGGGCTTAAGATCAAGAGAACTTTCCAACTGTTCATTATACAATTAGGCTAAGACTCAACTCATGCAACTGAAATCATAAAATGCCTTTAATTACACCAATTCCATATATATGTATGTATTAGAGGAGACAGATGGGAGGTGAAAAAGGCTCTATAATCTAGCATTTTCATACTCTTGAAAGTCTATAGCTGCCATACACTTTCAGTGGCAAGATGAAATCCACAGCTACTACATGTTTTAGAACATTCAGTCAATATTTAGTACTGCCAATGTCTATTTTAAAATAACATAAATATTTTGCACCTTTAAGAAAACAAAAATAACATTACCAGAACAGCAAACAAAAGAAATTTTCTGGAAGAAAGCCAAAGGGTTAGGTGTTGGGGTTTTTCTGAGGTTCCTGTTCTTTAACGATTCTTACTCCCAAAGGCAAACCTATGAAAGTACAGCTAAATACTCGGCACACAACAAAGAGAAGCCAAACTATAGAGGCACTACTATAAAGAAATACAAAACCTTCAATGAAATAATCAGCTAGAATTTGCACCACAGTTCTGCTTAGTCTCATTTTCTATTTGCTTCCTTTCTGCTGTGTTAGAGATGACACTGTGGTCTTGGTTTACAATGTGGACAACAGGAGGCAGGAATACATATCCTCAGATAGAAGAGTCCAGAATAGTAACAGTCTCCAAATCTACCTGAATGTTTTTTTCACTGAAAAGTACATAGATGCACAGTTTAAAGCCAGCAATATACAAGGCCATCTCAAATTACTATTTCCAGAAAGGCTGTACGGAGAGAAGTCGTCCAAGTATATAGCTACCTTTTGGTGCTTTAATTTCATAATAGTATTGTGCATTGACCAAAGAATCTAGACAGAAAGAATCTCACTTTTACCAGGCATTTCATGGTTTAACTAAAGTAATCCTGCATGTTAAAATTGCTCACAGATTTTGCAGAATCAACATTGCATCAGTAGTGAATGATTATATTAATTAACTTCTAGATTAATGTGTAGCTTTTTTAGCTATGTTGTTAGATGGAATAAAACCAAGACCTGATGTCACAGTATAATGCAACTGTTAGGTTTCTTCCATGAAGCTTGACAAGCTACTATGCTGATGCAAACGAGAAGAGTTAAATGATAACCACATATTCCAAGATGGGTGATGGTCTTTTCCAAGCCAAACTGGAACAAACTAGCCAATTTCATGCATTATGATCTCTCAGTTTAGCAAGGATATAAATAAGAATTGTATTCTGATACTTTCAATCTGAAATAAAATAGCTCAATACTAACATGTTATATAGTCTTGTCCCTTCCCTCCCCATCTCTATTCTTCTGTTTAATGCAAATAACATGAGGATAAGAAACAGTCAGTGCTATTTGTTTTGCTTAAGACGATAAACAAATATAGGAGAATGTCTTTCAGACCTTCAGGAAATTTTACTGCAGCATTGCACAGTCATTCAGCATGACAATGTTACCCAGTACAATCAGGAACAGAATGTAAGAGCCCATTTGGTATTAGTCATGACATTAAAAATGTACTTCATCATTGAAACATATTTAAACAAATCCATGATATATTTCAATAAATAAGTCATCAAACTATACCATCACAGTACCCTACTTGGAAGCAGGAAAATGAGACCTGGAGGAAACAAGTTACTCCACTGCCGTGACTTGATTTTACTTTATGTGCAACAGCAAAAATAGTATCATTAATTTTCAGTAAAGGGTTGGTTATAGAGTAACTATTTGTGATCATTTTTTCTAAAAAGAGTTTATTGCAAATAAATTGAGCAAACTTTTCAAAAGAGGAGAGAACAGAATTCTAATGTTAAAACCAATTAAAACAAATTTAAAACTGCAAGAACCATAGTAATCTTTATCTGATACTGAAAAAAAACCCACAGGCTGCAGTTTTGCTATGAAATCTACTTCAGATTTTTAAAAATTAACACTAAATCTAGGTTATCAAGTGTAATAATACAACCTTTTTTCTTTCTCCTGAACCATTAGCACAATTTTTCCATTACAAGATGTAGTGTACAATAACACCATTTTATCAAAAAGAGAATATTATCCTAATTCTAGAAACAGGTACTCCTAGTTAACGAAATGGTGTTTCATCTTAAATGATCCTAAGTGCAAAACAATGATATTTTCTTTTCAAAAACTTGTCTTGCTTAACACTGTTATCAAACGGGTCCTAACAATACTTTTTCATCTGCAATACTTGAATTCTATACCATAATACAAAGGAGAGAGTAATCAGGAGAATGTTAACCAGGCCAGTACTTAACTACAATAGTCTCTACATTCAAGCTGTCCCTAAAAAGTACATTAAAAAATATATATACATATATATATACATATTTCAATTAGTTTTTTAATTAAAACAAATATAATTGTTCCATTATCCTTCCGTAATCTTTGAAAGTTAAAGCTAAGTGTCATGGGCTGATTTGAATCTGCTGCTATTCAAAACCATGATGGCAGGAACAAAGCATCATGGGGCTTGACTTTCAGATTGCAGCATGAGAGGCTTCCTGTTCTGGTCACTGCTTCCAGTTTCCAGGGTTTTGGAAGAGTTGGTCTTTTCCATTAGGTGGGGTGTGGGTTGGGAGGTGCGGGAAGGTCACTGGCTTCTGCTGCTGCTTCTGCATTTTTGCTGTGCTTTTCAGCAAAAGGCTAAGCTAATTGTGTATTGTATCATTTCCAGTAAAATTGATCAAAATATATCAACACAGAGCTTTTTTTGTGTGTGTGTGTGTAGGTTACTTTCCCTCTCATTTGTGTAAGGAGAGAGAGGGGCTTGTGAGATCAGGCTGTGTTAACCCAGGACACCAAGTTTCAAAGACATCTGTGTACTGTTATATTGGACCAACTTCAGACTGCAATTTAACTGAGGAAGGCTTCCAAATGACAAAACTGACACTGAATTAATGTTATCATCTCCAAAGATTTAGCTCAGGCACCAAAGTGATGTCAAGGACAGATCGACATTTGAGATAATCCACAAAATGATTTGGAATACATGAACAAGTATATCTATCTGACTTACAATTCAGTCCAACATTGTGTAAAGAATTGCAATAATGTGACCACTTCTGTTAATTCTATTTTGCAATGTTAGTAATTCATTCAAAAATATACTACAAAGTTCCTTCCAACGATATAATCCCCATAAAGGAACCAGTCTGATGCTTAGTGACATCACCATCACTGGAAGTGTTTAAAAAGAGACTGGATGAGGCACTTAGTGCCATGGTTTAGTTGATTAGATGGTGTTGGGTGATGGGTTGGACTCTATAATCTAAAAGGTCTTTTCCAACCTGGTTAATTCTGTCAATGAAGTAAAGCCTTTGACACCATCTCCCACATCATTCTCCTGTAGAAACTCATGGCACAAGGCTCGGATAAGTGCACTCAGTAATGGATGAATAAACTGGCTGGATGGCTAGGTCCAAGGAGTGGATGTGAATGGAATTAAAACTGGATGGTGGCCAGTCACTATTGGTGTTCCCCAGGGTTCAGTACCGAGGCCTGTGATCTTGAACATCTTTATTAATGGTCTGGATGAGGGGATTGAGTACACCCACAGTAAATTTGCAGATGACACCAGGCAGGTGGGTGTGTTGATTTGATAGAAGGTAGGCAAGCTTTACTGGGGGATCTGGATAGGTTAGACTGATGGGCCAAGGCTAATTGTGTGAGGTTCAGCAAGGCCAAGTGCCAGGTCCTGCATGTGGGTCACAACAACCCCATGGTAAACTACAACTTGGGGATGTACGGTTGCAAAGCTGCAACCTGGAGAGGGACCTAGGGGTACTGGTTGACAGAGTTCAGCTGTCTCAAAAGGGGAGAAGGAGTGTTGCACGTGAGCTAGCAAGGCTCATTGATAGGGCTTTAAATGAGGTTTGAAGAGGGAAGGGGATAAAGCCCTAGAAGAAATGGTTACAAGCTGCACCAGGGGAGTTTTAGGCTGGATATTAGGAAATATGTCTTCATTTAAAGGGGTGTCAAACATTAGAATATTCTTCTCAGGGCAGTGGTGGACACCCCATCCCTGGAGGTGTTAAGTGACATGTGGACCTGGTGCCTTTAAATAGTAGACAATAAAGATGTTTTCCAAGCATAACATGATCATACAAAACAACATTTATTGTGTTCCACTTTAGTACGCTATCCCTTAATCTATCCTGTACTAAAGATGTGTTATGCAGATGAAACTTAAATTGACAGTTTCTCACTAACTTGGAAAAAACATAACCAGGATTCAGCTATTCAAAGCCTAATTGTACCACAAAGCTCAAAAACTAGGGAAAGAAAAAGGCAAAATAAGCAACAAATTTCTACTTCTCTAGCCCACCAACAGAACTGAGGCTGTAGCTTGTGGGCATGCTGTCTTCAGTGATGACATGATTTTAAGATGTTACTCTCTTTTCACCTCCCTCCCAACATTTTTTTCAGGCCTGCTTGCACAGCACATTGCCTGACAGATATGCTAGGACAGCTGAGGAGGTGACACAAAGTGGAAACAAGTAGTCAGGGATGATAAAGGAAATCTTTTCAATGAATACCATTGCCAAGAAAATGATATATAAAGCATCACATCCCAAGAGTGTATCTGAGTTTTATAGAATCCAGGCTTAAACATCTCTCTTCAAGGCAACAGGACATGCAGTCAATCCACCTTCCATAGATGAATCTCCACCTTTATATCAAATTTAAAATTTAGCTTGTTTATTTAAATTCTGTACCTAAAGAAAATGCTTAGACAGGGAACTTCTGGGCAAACTCAAGAGGAAGAAGGGTGTCTACAGATCATGGAAGGAGGTGCTGGCCACTTGGGAGGAATAGCAGACTGTTGTCAGAAGATGCAAGGAGGAAACTAGGTAAGCTAAGGCCTCCTCAGAATTAAACCTTGCAAGAGAGCTCAAAGAGAGAAGAAAAGGCTTCTTTAAATGAATGGCACCAGAGGCAACATAGGCCCACTGCTGAATGAGGTAGGTGCCCAGGCGACAGAGAATAAAAAGAAGGCAGAGCTACAGTATGTCTTTGTCTCTGTCTATACTACTAGAGACTGTCCTCAGGAGCCCCAGAGGCCACTGAGCAAGTCATTAAAAAGGTGGAGTTTACCTTGGTCGATGTGGACTGGATTAGAGATCAGTTAAGCAATCTGGACATCCATAAATCCATAGGTCCTGATGGGATGCACCGGTGGGTGTTGAGGGAGCTGGTGGAAGTCATTGCTAGGCCACTCTCCATCACCTTTACTAAGTCATGGACAACAGGAGAGGTGGCTGAGGAGTGGAAGAAAGCAAACATCACTGCAGTCTTCAAAAAGGGCAAGAAGGAGAATACAGGCAACTATAGACTGGTCAGCCTCACATCCTGGAAAGATGATGGAGCAACTTATCCTTGGTATAGTCTTGCATCTGGAAAGCATGTAATGGACTCGTATAGGCTGGGGACTGACCTGGTGGAGAGCAGCATAGAGGAAAAGGACCTGAGGGGCCTGGTGGACAGAAGGATGACCATGAGCCAGCAATGTGCCCTTATGGCCAAGAACACCAATGGCATCCAGGGGTATATTAGAAGGGGTGTGGCTAGTAGGCTGAAAGAGGTTCCCTTCCCCCTCTATTCTGCTCTGATGAGGCCACATCTGGAATGTTTTCTCCAGTTCTGTGTTCTTCAGTTCAAGAAGGACCTCAGTCAGCTGCTTGAAAGAGTCCAGCACAAAGCCACAAAGATGATTAAGGCAGTGGAACATCTCCCTTATGAGGAAATGCTGCAGAAGCGGGGTCTCTTTAGCTGGGAGAATAGAATAGAATAGAATAGAATAGAATAGAATAGAATAGAATAGAATAGAATAGAATAGAATAGAGCAGACCAGATTGGAAGAGACCTTCAAGATCATCGCGTCCAACCTATCAACCAATCCAACCCACCTAATCAACTAAACCATGGCAGCAAGCACCCCATTAAGTCTCCTCCTGAATACCTCCAATGACAGTGACTCCACCACCTCCCTGGGCAGCCCATTCCAATGGGCAATCACTCTCTCTGCATAGAAGACTGTATAGAAGACTGAGGGGCAACCTCATTAAGGGCAGGAGGATGGAGCCAGGCTCTTCTGAGTGATGCCCAAATACAGGACAAGGGGCAAGAGGTGCAAGCTGAAGTATTGGAGATACTATGTGAACATAAGGAAAAATTTTTGCACTGTGAGGGTGACATAACACCATCCATTTCCACTGGAAAAAAAAAAAAAATTAAAATAAAATACAAATCTGGTGATGCCTGCTCAAGCTGGTGCTATCCCACACAGAGGGTAAAAAAAAAAATAAATTAATCTCCTGTTCAGCAAAATGTTCTGTTTTACACAAGCTTACAAGCTGTACTTGCACAAAGCCTTCAGATGCTCCCAAGAGCGGTGAGACTTACCTATAGTTTAAGGCCAGCAAGAGTTCCTCTACTCAAAATGTGTTTCAGTTTTGCTTCCCAAAATAATTTTATCAGACGAAAATTGTGTTTGCTTGCTTGTGTTTAACCTGTTTGAAAACATTAACGGAATCTTCTAGGAAACATCAAAACCAAGAAAAGACCAATGGAAATGGCCAAATTATACACTAGACTGGATGAAACATCTCACCTCACGCACCATATACTTGGTTCATGAAAGAGTAGTTTTTAATATGAGAAGAGACAGCTGTGGACTCTTCTGCATATAGAAAGGGAAAGCTTCTACCTGAATTAAATATTAATAATTATCATGACATAAGTTTTCTGATACAGGTTTTTCATCTTTTTCTGTTCCTTGCTGAGAAATATTTTCCTTTTTTTTCCTTATGGTGGCAATAAAAATAAACAAACAGCTTAATATGATAGCACAATGACAAGGCTTTTAACAGAGCCTTAACTGCAGTTAAAGCTTCTATAAGTGAAATTGCATCTACAGTAAGCACAACTGAGATTAGACAGCATAAATTCTAAACACAGTATTATGGCATAAACAACAAAAATCCAACAGCAGTAGTGAGAAAACACAAGTCATATTTGCAAATTTATTTTTTTAAACTCCCTTGTATATAAATATGTAAGATGACTAAATGAGTAGGGTGGATAGCTTTCTCTTTCTAGAATACAGATAGAATTTTCATCACATGGAAAAGACTCAGGGCAGGCAAAATTATTTTTGCACACTATACTTTGTCCGGTACACTACAAACCAGAAACCAGCTGTTTCTGAAATTTCACTCAGATTTTCAAACAAACTTTTTTAATCTCTTTCCTTTTTTGAAAGAAAAAAAAAAAAAGTTAACTAAAATAAGGAAGGCAGGAAAAAAGACAAATCCATTTGTTACTCAAGTTGATTTTGCAAAATTCACCCTCTTCAAGCAGTCATTTATCCTAGAAAAATCCAGGGCTTAAAAATTTCTCTGGCCATCCTATATCCTCTCTAAACTTTCATTATTATAGAAACAATGACAGAACATAGAAAAGAGAACCAGATCCTTTTCAGTCACGCGATACCTCTGAAGGTCCTTTATATACAAAGACTTTTAAAAATTCTCTCTAGCATCATGAAGCAGGGAATCAATTTTTATCTCAATAGACAGAAGCAAAAGCAAGGGGAAACAAAAGTAAGTTACAGGTGTTTAAGTATGCCTCACACAAAGCAGTCATTAATTAAGTTATGTCTGACTGCTACCCATGCAGTCACTTGTCTCAGTCACTTGTCTGTGTGGCTTCTCAGGACCAGCATGTGCTTTTGGAATCTGGGTAGCCTTCTCCATGGCTCTGCCCCATTGGCGCTGATTATGTATGATTAACGGTTTAAAGGAATAAAAAGAGAAAGGTCAACTTCTGAGTTCAAAACAGAGCAGCTACACAGGGAGTAATTAAGATACTTGTGTAAGCATGATTAATAAGCACAAACTGGCACACTGTGCTGTAAACAAGATGCAACCAGATGGTTAGGATGAAAAGGATTTTTCCTAAAAAGCAATTTTTCAATGCCTTGAAAGCTGGCTTATTTTCCCCCCTCTAAGCCTTACACAACTCATTATCTACACATCCTAAAAGGAAGAAAGAAATAGTAACCCCTTCAACATTCCCCCCTTCCCAGCTTTTTTCATACAGATAACTACAGTTTGCATGTAAATGGATTCAACTCATCTTTGTTTAACGCTGCCTTTTATGTCGAGTTTCATGAATTGCTAAGCCTGACAAGGTTCACTGGGAGTCTTTTAACTCCCACCCACAAGTTCTCCCTGGCTGTCATGTGACTGGCAGTATAGAGGGATCAGCAATGGCATTTATGGGGAAAGGGGGAAGACAGGTGTCAGAACGGTCCAGCAGGCAAACCAAACGAACACTAATCAGCTCTGGTGTTCTTTTACAATCCATATCTAATTCACAAGTTTCATTCTTTCTGAAAAACAATTACTGGGTTTTGAAGTTCATCGTGCATTTACTCAACTGTCTCTTCACATTAACGTAAGTGGGAACAAGAAAAAAAGAGTCAGCAGGGAAGGGACATCAAAAGATCTTAGAGCAGATGAAGGCTTTATTTTGAAGTAATATAATTACAGATGAGCATAATGTTTTACAATAAATTTAAATGTAGAGCTACATCCTTATGTGCTAGGAAAATATTGGTTGGTTGTCTCTTGAGCTGAAACTCTGGTACATACAAATGACTTTGCTGAGAGAAGAAAAACAAACAAAAAATTCTCACTGCAACATCAAAGGAATGGAAATTAAGGCAACAGTGTGAACAAGAGAATCAGGAGTGTGTGTTAAGTATCTATGATCATAAGGCTTATATATGAGAAAGAATCATCAAGAAATTACAACAGGAATATTTTACACATTTCAAATTTCTCTCGGTTCAATATATTTATTCTCCAAAAGTAAATTTCACCTCATCTGCATCTAGTTTTTAAAGAAAGGAAAAAAATAAAAGGAAAAAAAATGCAACACCAAAACCACAACTCTACATTCCCTATTGACGAATCCTCTTACAGTTTGATTATATAATCTGGTAAAGCCTTGGCTAATCTTCATTGGTTGTAGCGTTACTGACTCCAATATAGGGAAATTTGCTTTTGTGTTATATAATGTTAGGAGACATTTTAAACCCCAACATATTTTCTGATAAAATACAGATTTGTTAGGCTCTGCATTTTCTCCTTCACAAGAAACTACAAGCACACAGCACCTGGTTTGCAAATAATCCTTGTACTCCATGCAAATGAACATCCTTTCAAGGACTTCCAGAGAGAGGATAAATACACGTTAAGTGAAATGAAAAGAATCCTGTGTCAGGACCTCAGTGTACAACCACCCTGTTATCAAGCAACAGTACTTGGTATTTCTGCAACTTAAATCTAGGAAGCTTTCCTCTATGAGGAAGCAATCTATTAAAATATGTGTTTTCATTAGAAACTCTCAACAATGCTCAAGTGTTAAGTGATTTAGAATATCTGAATAATATCCCAACTGTGATTCTAGCAAAAGGATGGGCAAGCATCTAGAGTTGAAAGAGTATCTGATCTTATCAATTAACCACAGACAGATGTAAAGTATTGTTTAGTTCCATATGAGTAAATTCTGGCCCCTGAAAAAGCAGCATGGTATGTAAATCACTTTCCCTTTTTCACTGAGAACATCTTTCCATTTCTAGTAAGACAAGCCTCTGTAAGTGGCCTGTTTGAGTTAGAACAAAATCTGTTCAATGATTTTATGTTCAATCTGACTCTCTTGTAAGTAACTGCACTTCACAAAGTTCACAGTGTGTTTTTTCAGACAGCATCTGGTCCTACAAGTGATAATGTTTATAGCTGCTATCAAGGATTGGTATGCAGAAAGGCTCTTGCTTATTCTTGCTCCTATGGAGACCAAGGTCGCTGCTAACATTGGTGTACCACATTGGGGGTGCAGAAAGTAAAAGGTCCCACCTTTCGGGAGAAGGGGTGACATTAAACTGACCAAAGAGACATTCCACTCCATCGACATCATATTCAGTATAAAGCTGTGAGATCAAAAGGGTCAAGCTCTCTTCTTCAATGATCAGCACCTGAAGAAGACTTGGTCCATCTGCTTTCGATCCTAATCCATGTGTTTCTGAATCCGGTTCCTGAATTCATCTCCTGAATCTGGTTCCCATTTGCTTCTGAGTCCAGTCTGGGTCATCCCCAGTGCCTGCCAACAGCCTTAGTGGTGACAGTAAAATCACTGCCATCAGGGAGGCTGGGTTAAATATTGGTTTTATGTATATTCGTATATTTTTAATTATTGTTGTTGTTGTTATTGTTGCATTGAAGTTGGTTTTGTTTTCTTTTCCAATCCATAAGCCTCTTTCTGTTATTACCTTTCTCCATCCCTCTGGGAAGGGAGAGGGGTTAGTATTAGAGAGTGTCTGTCATTTATCTAGTGGCTGGCCCAGCCCTAAGTCTTGACAATCAGCTTTGATTTTTACAACCATCCATTAAATAACTCTTCATAGACAGGCATTAATCATAAAATTCTGCAAAAAAATGTGAACATATAGATTCTTAGCTTACTTCAGCTTTGAAACCGGTAAAACAAGAATTTTAGTAAATTAGGAATGACCACTTATAGCTAGCACTACTGAGGACACCTCTCTAGTCCTACATATGCATAGTTTAGAAATTGGATTAATTTAATGTCATCTAATTGTGCTGCAAAGAGTTTGTCAGTGGAATGACAGCTATCCTGGTATCACTTCTACAGTTTTCAAATTCACTTTGCAAAAGCAATAAAAATTATTATTGATTGTGTCTGGAACTATTGTTAGAATAAGTCTCAGGAGTCCAAACTCCATTGAAAAAAATCCAACAACAACAAAATAAAAGCTCATGTGAAATGTGCTTCCATTAATATTTGTGTTATTAGTTTATATGGAATGTGCCAGCCTATGGTTCTATCCCACAATCAATTATTTTCCTATTATGTTTCTGGGTTTGAACATCAATAGCAACAACAAAAAACTAAGTAAATGGACAAATCGGCATAGATGTTACTCATGCTAAAGGAAAGCTGGCTAAATAATTTTGTGCTAGCGATATTCTACACATTAGGAGTTTCAGCTGCTAGTGGCTTTTCTTCTCCACAAACTATCTTTCATTAGAAATCTCTTAGAACAAGAATATATTTTCAACACTGTTTTTTCCCTTAATTACTTTTTCTGGTTCTGTTTGGGTTTTTTTGGTGGTGCTTCTTAACTAACAATTAAAATTATTTAAAAGTGCAAAAAAAAATTAATATATTTTAATTAATGCATAGAAATCTTTTCACACATACAAGTATGAATACAAGTAAATCTGCACTAAATCTAAACTTTAACCTAAGAAAATTAAGAAGGTTCATCTCTCAAATAAAATTTAATGAAATTTGAGAGATCTTTAAACTGTCCCAGATTAACTAATCCAAGCATACATATATTAAGCAAACCAATATTGCATGCACATGAGTTAAGAAATTGTCCCTGTGAAAGATAAAGCACCTGGACTCTAGCACACTCTGAGCATACACTGTAAGTCTCCTCCATAGCACCCCAGACTCAAGTCAAACAACTCTTACATTTATTTTATGTTTGTGTTGCTATTTCTCTTTATTTCCCTAGCACAAAAAGCAGAGTATTCATGCTGTCTTAACAGATTGAGCTCTATATTAACAAAGCTATTAAAAAGTCAGGCTTGAACCCATACTAAGCATCATCTTCTGCCAGAACATACTGGAGTGCTCTTGTATCACCTGTGAAACTCTACAAGAGAAGGACAACGGTATATTACTATTTACTTTTGGTGTCTGGCAAGACATTCTCAATAACATCTGTGATTTCTCAACAACTTAAAAAGGAGAAAATTATCCAGCTTCATACAGAAAGAATCACAAACCACAAGACGATATAATGACAGCACTGGGGAAACTGGCACAACATGCATTTCTTGTGAGGATCCTATTTCAGACTATGACGAATGCTATAGACAAACATGCTGCAATTTTCCCAACAGAAAAACAAATATCAGGTCACCGTAGTTTATTGTCTTTCTAAACCAGTCCTACCCTGAGCAGCATCTCTAGTTTGAGTTAATTGCGAGTGACTTTAGACATGAGGACAACGCTGTTCCACACATCAACAACACTGAGAACTGACAGGTACACTACAAACAATGACAACCACCTAGCAGCAGCTAGTTTAGGTGTTTGGTTGTTGTTTTTTCCTGAGTCCCTCAAGGCACAGAAACCAGTGCACAGACTATAATATGCAGATAGAGTCCATACGGTCAAACTATCCTGGTTTTCAAACAAGACTCTACCAGAATGCAAAGATGTCACTGTGTTGTATCAGTAACACAGATAACCAACATTTTTGCCAGTTACAACCTTTAATCATCTCTGCCTCAGTGTTTTGAAGTGATATATTTCAAAAATGTCAAAACTCTCAGTGAAATGTGGTACTAAAATGAATAGTCTGTTTGCTTTCCCTATTGATATACCAGGTTTCAGACTGTCAAAGTGCTTTTAGTTGTAAAAGAAAAAGTACAAAGTTGTTTTGACAACTACAAAAAGATTTATCAGTTACTTACCTGCTGAAGTACCTAGATTCTCAAAGTGAAAATGTGTGTATGCAAGGTTCTTAATACTTGAAGTTGTCAAGTGAATATTAATATATTCATGTTGCAAACAAGATAAACTTTAAAGTATGATGTCATATAGCACACTTCTGTGAGCTATGGTGCATTACTTGACAATACTACATGAATTTTCTGTATCTGCTTTGCATATAGTTGGTAGAGAACTTTACTTTTACTTTTTTTTGTGCTCACAAAACTTTAGCTCATCTATGTTGTAAAGTGAGTATATTCTTCTTAAGAAACATTTGTGTGTAATACACGTAATATGTCTAACAGCAAAATGCACAGAGAGTAATTCACATTCATATTTTCTGTCTGTCGTATGCGAATCACTTCAACTAACATTCGGCAGAATAAGCACTGCGAAAACAAACCCATGCAAGGATTAGATTTCAGCTTCATCCCATGGAATTATCACTACTATTAATATTGTTATTATTATGAAAAAGGGCTGTACTGCATCTCATTAAAATCCTCAGGAAGCCATAAGAGAGGGATATTCTCATCTCTTAAACTGAGAAAGCAGTAAGACATCAACAAAAGCCTTTCATGTGCAGCTTTCTATTTTCTTAACCCTAAATTAAAGAGTATTAGTCAGTCTTACTGTGATATTCCTGAAAATTTCTAAGTGTCTGAAAGCTGTTTTACATTTGCTTTAAGAAGTTCTGCTCAAAATAGACTTCTACAATAAGTATTCAGCATTCACAGCAAAAATACTGGGGGTAGACAGCAATAAACAAATTAAATTTACTGTTCAAACTACATATTCCTAAACCACACTATAGAATTAATAATCCCACTTTGTGAAAGATGGATTCAGTCTAACAATTAAAAATTCCATCAGCTAAATATTTGTGACTGTATTAGAGTCCACTTCACAAGTCACTCTGGACGCAATTATTATAAAATACTCTGTTAAAACTTTTAATATTTAAACATGTTATCTTGATTATTGCACTAAAATATTCATTAATGTCTGACGAGAGTTCCTGAACCATAAGAGTTATCAAGCACTGCTTTATATAAATTCTGTAACATCTCTGATTTTCAAAAGCAGCATCCTTAGAAAACAAACATTTGTAGCCCACATTTTTCCTCCCTGTATTTGCTACAAAGAGAATCAACCTTTCCCCATAACAAATTAATATGACTTACAATTAATACTTCCTGCATAGCACTATACAGGGAGGACAGCTAGAAAAACTTCCACAGGTTTTGTCCCTTCACTATTCCATGTAAAGCTTCAAAGAAAATCTGTAATCTAAGAAATTCTGAACTCAAACCAGCTCAACAGGAAGCTCATTCTTCTGTCTTCACCTGAATTAGTAAAAATTTCACTATTTTCCAATATTAAAAAATAAACATTGTATTAACACAATTAATTTTAGAATCAATTAATGATACCATCTATAAGACAAACACATGCCAAATTATTCTGCTGTCACTTTGTCCAAATATATTGTATAATAAAACAGAAGACAATCATGAAACAGAGAATCATGAAGAGACTCCAATGCTCTACATAGGTTGAATTATTAAATTCCATAAAATGCACTGTTATACAACTTTAAATATCAGCAAAAGTTAGGAATAATTATATGTAGATAATAAAGAACAATTTTTCTTATATGATATCTTGGTGCCCCAAAGAGGTTTCCTGCTCACAACTACAAAAGTTTTACTCAACACTTGCACAAAAACTTTTTCCCTCATCTCAGTAGAAGGACAAAAGCCTGTGCTGTGCATTGCTGGTGAATCCCCTCTATTCTCTCTCATGAAGGCTGAACAAACTAAGAAAACCTCATACACTTAAGTTCTTTCCATTCTCCTGAAAGAATCCAGAAAAAAAAGTACAAACCCTGGATTTCTGGTTCTCATAATACACTATTCCTAGCAAATAAGGGTGATGCAAAACATCTGTTTTTCAGGTACCATGAAATAGCAATGCTACACCAAGCCAAAACAAATCACAGCTGAGTAATCCATAAAGCAAGAAAGCTGACATGACCTTCTTCAGTGGCAGCACACAGTTGCAAGACCCTTCTTAAAAACCTCATTCTTTTTAGGGACCAGTTTTTTCCAACAGTGGAGCATCCCTGTGTGTTGCAATTCCAAAACTTTTTTACCAAATTGTTCATCAGTCTTGTTTGGAAGTTACAGGGCAAGTCTTCTCAACTGGAAGTAAGAAGTAGTTCCAGGTGAAAGCTATGTAAGTCTCTGAAGCATCTGAAACAGAAAATAATCTTTCAACCTTTTTGAGTCATTTCAGATGCGGCAGAGCTGTGGTCCTTGTTTGCTACTGAAAAGCAAGGCTTAATAGTCACTTATTTCAGTAACTTTCTTTCTCTCAAGACTACAGTATGTACAGAGAGCCAGAAGACCCTTAGCTCAAAGAGATGTCGCTTCCCTATCACATCCAACTTTGCTTTTCTCTTGTACTGTGGAGTAGCTTTTAGAAATGATGACTAAAATGGAAGTCTGAAATAACAGGAAACTCACATGAAACTCACCCTTGTCCTCTTAAAATAAAAGTTGTATGGAAACTTTGCCAAAAGGGCTTATGTTTCACTGCACTTTCCAACAGACACAATGACAAAAACCCACTCTCTTGATGGACAGTGTGGTTTGTTATACAGCCATCATCAGTACTATATTCATTCAAAGAGACAGTCTCTTCCCAAAGAATGTAGGCTATCTTGATTTTGCTTCAGCTCGAGGATTTCTAGTTTACTATTGATAAATATGAGGTACTAGGAAGACAAAAGTATGCCTATGATAAACCATATACGTCTGTTAAAAATTCAACAGTTGCCTCAATGCTTCCACTAATCCCCAGGCATGCATACATGTCTCTAGCTGACAACTGTAGGAAGGCACAGATCAGACTCATCCGGTAACACTGAAATTGCTTAGTCAGAGAGACCAAAACCAGTATTGTCCCTCTGGACTAGACAAGACCAAAAGCCTAAATCAAGGGTTTGGCAATGGAAGCAAAGGATAAACAACAGGGTTTGTTGAGAGCCAAAAGCAAAATTGTGAATGCTGAAAGGAAGTTTTTAAGGCTGATTCTCCTTATAACCTGTTTTGAAAATGAATGCTTATGTAATAGTTTAATACCTAAAGCCCTTCAGGAATTAATATGATGGTATGTAAAATGGTATATTTTTGTTAAAAAAAAAAAAAAACAAAAACAAAAACATTTTAGTCACTGATTTGCATGATCTGGATGGAAACATGAAGTTCAGTATGATAGAATCTAAATACAACAACAAATTTCATTAAGCTACCAATTAGCTGTTTCTTAAGCCATACCTGACACACATTCAATCTATGAGACAACAAGGAAAATTAAAAGCTCTATGGAACCCAACATTTATTTATTTCTTCCTTTTGCTAACAGTGGAAACCAAGGACTGGTGGGGTTTCACTCATAACAAACTCAAGAGAAAGGCCTAGACTTCATAAAGAGAATTATTATCCTTGATGATTTTGCTTAAATGATTCTATCTAGGAAATCAGTCTACAACTATATAAACTAGTACTTATGACAGAAAACTAGAAAGCTAGGGCAGCAATAGAAACATGGCAAGATTAGTGAATAGACTGTGTTCTTGAGGACTGTCATAAGGAATCGGCAACATGATCATTGGAGCCCATGCAAGACCAAGATCAAGCTGAATCCAGTAAAACACCTAGCAAAATGGCTAAGCAAGCATTTTACAGGCTCCATTCAGTGCTGATATGGCTGTAGCCTGTCATATAAAATCTAAACTCTTCTCCATCTTCTATTCATTGGTGTGTCCTGAGCAGCTGGAATTTGACAGTGATGACAATGCTTTCTCTTAGCCAACTTTTGCAAAATCACTTCCCCTGCCCTCATGCAGAATATGGTAATTTGTGCTCACTTTTCATGGAAGAAAGGCAATATTTAAATGCAAGCTGGTATAAACAAGCAAGTAGAAGTGAAACAGCACTGACAATTCACCTCCATGCCTGCCTAAATATATCCCCACAATTCTCTGCATTAGAACAGAGACTGAAGTGGTCCACATTGTTCCACCTAGCATTCTTATTAATACCTGTTGGAGTATCACTGCCCACAATAAATTTTTCTGATGCTGGTTTTACTTTCCCCCCACCCCCTTATTACAATAATACTCTACATTTATCCTCTTTCATTGATTCAACTACACAGGCAATCAGGCAGCTAAATTACGTACAGCACTACTGCCAGTCTCAGAGATACAGCTGGCTGTCTTCTACTACCAACAACTTCAAGCCATTTAACACGAAACTTACCCAACTATAAGCAGAAGTAGCACCATGCCTCTATCTCCCAAACACCCCTACTAGCAATTACTATCTTCCTTTTTCTTCTTACAAGGTGTCTATTTATATTTTACTTCCAAAAAGGGAGGTCAAACTAAAAATTAGCACACTTGCATGCTCCCGTCTTGCTTTCAACAACTTTTTGGGTAAGGCTGGTGGCTGCTTATAATTAACCTTCATGTTAAGACAAAACTCTTTGTAATACGACGTGTCTGATTTTAAAATGCAATAAATATTTCCAGGAAAGTTACATTTATGTGAACATTGCCACTCTAGGCTGTTCAGGCATAGGTGGATTGGAAAGAATGGGCAGGGAATGGGTCAGTTGCAGAAGAGCTAGTCACTTCATTTATTTACCTAATCTGCTTGGCTATTGCTGGCCAAGTTTGCTCTTGGAACAATGAGAAAGGCCAATTCATTTATCAATCTGTACTCCTTTCTGCCATAACATATTTTCTCCTTGCCAACAAAAAACGTGTCCATTATCAGCCAGGTCCCTGTCCTCCCAGGCAGCTTGTGCAGCTGTATAATTACACTTCTTCCCTTGACAACTTGCATGATTGTTTTCCTAACAGTATATTACTTCGTTAGTACTTTCCAATATACGTTATTTTTAAACTGTCACTTTTGCCCAACTCATCCCAATTCGCATTCGTCTGTTTATCATAACAATCATTAATAACTGTCACTCCACGCCATCAATTTAACGAACTCACTCCCTCATTAGCATGTTCTAGCATTTGTTCCATAGAAAGGCTGATTATTTTCTACAACAGGCCAAGCCAATTACTTTAGTGAAATGGAATCACATTAATCAAAACTTAACAAGGTGGCAAATTTAAAGATATCAGATTGCAAAAGACAGCATAACTAATATGTCAATGTCAGAGGTACTACGTAGGTATGCAGCAGCTGTACTAAATATATCTCTTCACGACGGCCACATGAATTTTGACATTTCATATGATGTGACAACTACCAAAGCGATATTAGAAGGCTGGAGGCTGGGCTGAGCTGCTCCTGATGACTTCTGTAGATTCTGGCAAGGACAGCAAAGAACGGCAAAGAGTGAAGAGGAAAAGGAAATGGTGACCACATCTGTCCACAATGCCTGGTAGATGGCAGTTTATCATGTTCCTCTATGCC
This sequence comes from Melanerpes formicivorus, assembly GCF_026170545.1. NCBI lineage: Eukaryota > Metazoa > Chordata > Aves > Piciformes > Picidae > Melanerpes > Melanerpes formicivorus. The sequence goes on along the minus strand of NW_027142358.1, from coordinate 14,907,104 downwards.
AAGACATTTTCTTTTACACTTTAAATTATAATGCTCATCAATTAAACCCTGACAGCTGCATCACAAGCAGCTGTAAACATGCAACATCCAGTAGTGTGAAAAAAAGCTGACACACAAATACATATTAGTTTTCACCTTTGGGTCTGTATTGCAGAGAATGGAACATTCTTTCCAGACCATCTTTTTCCTTTTAAAGAGAAAGCTCAAGTTTTTATTTTCCTTTGTTACACCTTAAGAAGCTTTTAAGTCAAAGAGCCTGCAGCCCGCATCTTCACACAGTCCACCAGTTCAAGCACTTCTAAATGTACTGGACTTTATGCAGCAGCCAAAGGTAAGGACTCACCACTAGTCCTTACCAGTTTGGACAGGAAATTACATATTTATTAAACACGTATGAATGCTCTTTGGTTTTCCACACAGATAGCAGCAAGCACTTATGGCTCATTTTAAAATAATATATTTATTTTTAAAGTGAGGAAAAATATCCCAAGGCTTACAACTTCTGTTTTATAATATTATTAGGCTTGGTTATATCATACAGTTCAAGAAATTGCACAGTGATTCATTTTTTACAACTTAAATAGCTATTTGCTTCAGTTGCCAAGTTGAACATGATAAATGTGTATGATAAAAAAGAACAAAGAGACGGGCCAGTTCTTATAAACCTACAACATTAGTCAATGTATTAACCCGTTCCTTTCGAACTGTTGGCCTCAGCATTCATCATGAACAAATTTGCTCACTTCAACCTGTGTTCTATTAAATATTTGGATTTGGACAAAAATACGAGCATAGAAAGATTTGTTCATTTTCATTCACCTCTATACTGCCAGAGCTTTACAAAGGCAATGTAATGCCATCACCAAATCTACAACCAGAAGACTTTAAGAGATCAAAGATCACCTCACCCATTCCATATTTGTAGATATAATCAAGTTTATGCAGTTTGGAGTCAAAATTTTTAAAAAAGGAAAGAAAGAAAAAAGAAAATAAACCTCCTGAGAAGTTGTACTTGTTTCTCTATTCCCAAGTGTATTTATTGTGAGAAAATTTCTCCTTACAGTCAGTTTCTCCTTCTACAAGGTGAGTATTATTTCTTATTCTTCTTCTAATGAATCCACAGAGCAGTTATTAAGAAAAGCCAGTGGTCATTTTTCACATATTTGCAGGCTTTTATATTTCTTCCTCCCAATATGTAAAACTATCCAAACTAATTTTTTCCATTTCACTTGTAAAAGTCAAAAATGCCATTTTGATTTCTATAATACTGTAATGTAGATATTAAAGTAATTAGGATTTTTGCCACAATGTTACATTAACTCACTACCACACTTAGCCTGCTTAGAAATACTTGTCCTATATAATATCAGCTGGTATTTATTGGTTCATTATTTCTAATTAAATTCAAATGACACATTGATATGTATTACACCTTACCTGAGAGGTGTCATAACCTAAGATTTAACAGCAGGATGAATATATCAAGAAATACCAACTGTTAAGATTAATACAAGTGTTTCTAAAAAACAATAAAACCAAAAAGACTCCACACCATCCGCAACCAACAAAACAAAACAGAAAGCCAGGAACAAGATTTATTACACTTGAGAGCACAAGTGTGAGAGACAGAAAGCGCAGATGGCTTCAAAGGGCACTTTGCTGATACAACTAAAACTCTTTCTCTGCAAATGGTGAAAACTCCTTTTCATTTAATTGATATTTTTATGATTAGAGGAAAGTGAATAAGCTCAATAAAAAACAGAGCCCAAACTGCTATCTCGTTACACCCTTGAGAATTTATCAATAGATTTACTACAGTTCTCATTCTGGATTTTCTTGATCCAAGAACAACCTGTACCTATACCATTATTCATCTTAGAGGACTTCAGAAGGTCCTGACCAAATATTTCATCCACCACCATGGCGCAACTAAACATCACAGTAAAAACTGTAAGACACCAATACCTAACAGCATAAGAAAGAAACAGCTGTACTTTATAGCTAGCCAAATGCCAAAGAAAATTTGGTTTTGATAAAATGCATTTACTCTTTCTGAAGCATCCATGATTCTGTAACAAAAAGGCCTGACGTACTGAGTAGGTGGAGGATTTTCAAAAGCCCATATAAAGTACTGATAAGATGTTTTTAACAGCGCCAACAATTACCAGCCTCTGAACAGAGTGTGGTGCAGCAGTAACTACAACACATGAAATATGAACCTGAAGAACACTGAACTCACTGAGCCAGAGTTTTCAAGCATTCAGGTGCCTAATTCCCATGAACATTGACTGAGAATTCATTTCATTATGAATTAGGGCACACAATCTGCCTCAAGTATTAAGTATTTAGGCATCAGGACTATAAGGCTTTCCTGCAGCTTCATTGTGCCCAGTATTGCTGGAACAGTACATCTAAGTGCCTGCATTTTTGTGAGGAGATTTAAAGAACCTCATCGATATGAACTAAGCCTTTCTGCCACCTAAATAACTAGCTTCCATGTCAGTTGGTTCTGTAGACAACCTGTATCATGCAGCCATTAAACAGACATCATGAGGTTCACCAAACCACTCATTGCAAAACACCATCTGAAGTAGAAGCAAGCAGACCCCAAGGACAGGGTCAGCAATCGCTGCTCCTGCCCACTGCTGATGTTCCGCTCCTGCGTACCAAGGCTGTAGCAGGGTGATTTTCTATTTCCACCCCATCCACCCATCTACCTAAATAATCCATTTTCCTCACAGCAATAACTATCACCATAATAATCACAAAAAGTGCATTGCCCCCTTTTCTTCATCATTCAATACAGAACTTTTAAACAATATTACTTTAAGGCTTGAAATACATGCTAAAATGACAGTCTACATTAAAATAATGGACAAATGTCTTAAATTATTATTATCACTAAGGACTGTCATTGAACTGCATTTTATTAATTTGGTTATAGCTTAGAAGACACTCTCCAAAGCAATACATTTGTATATTTTTTCCTCTTGGCCATCTTACTCTTTCATATCAATTAATTTCCAAAGATGACAACTGGAGCTAGTCTTTGTAATGGTTTCCACTTTACAGGAATAAATTATGCATAACAATATAGCTGTCTCTGTTCACAACCATTCAAGACAAAATATATTCTTGTCTGATCTATAATAACTTGGAATTGACCTGCTAAGTATAAAAGTAAATAAAAAAGTTCTCTATCACAGATTACTCTAAAAGCTCCATTGTCATCCATTCCTGTGTGTCAGTTGAAAGTGCAGCATTAACAGACACTTGTCTTCTTTAAACTTTACACTAAGAATATTGGCATCTTTGAACCACTTCCAGGAAAGATACAGTGTACATTTTAAATGAGCATTGTGAGTATGAATGTTATAGTAATTGTAATAAAATTAAATTTCCAGATTCTGAATGATCCAGTTCCTTTAAGACCTATGTAAAAATTTAGCTCCTGCCTTTTCACCGTGTGCTGCATACTGTGTCTAAGATTAATCCCATGGGAGTTTTTTTATTTCCTACTCAGCCTATCTTTCATCTTCACCCCAGACTAAGCAGATGGATGTGAATTCAAAGTTTTCTGATCTTTAGCACAAGTTATGGAGGGTTATCTTTGGCTGTATATCTTTCTGCTGGCAGCACTCCCTTGGTGATGAAGGATTAACCACCACAGCTGTCTCTTCCCAGAATGATGCAGTGCAGTGCTCCTCAACACGACAGCATCACTTAATCTTAATGTCCGCTCTTCCAGCGCAGCCGCGCAGGACAAAGCCAATCAACATCAGATGCCACCAAGATGGACCTACTGCTTGGCCCTGGAGTCTTTCACCCTCGCACACCTATTAATCAACATCATCCAGCCCAGTTCCAGCATTCACTTCTTTCAAACCACAGTTAAACTAAGCCAGGTTTTATATTAACAGACTGAGAGATATCGAAATCTAGCCAGAAATAAAGAATGCATATGCAGAACCATGGAGTAAATTCCAATCAAGTTTTAAGTCCCCTTATTTACAAAACAGATGTGTGTGTGTTTTAAAGCAGAACTACCCAAATTTCTGGGTTTTACATATCAAAACTCATCAACAGTAAAAGCTGTCTCTTATCTTTCATGTCTCCAAACTCTTAACGGCATAATTATAACTTCTTGAGCTTGACATTTTTACTAGGAATCATGCTATCCCACAAATACAGAACACACATAGCCAAAAGTTCCTTAGTCCCAAACAAACACTTCTGCAGAAGTGTATTATCTTGCCAAGATTTATTCTCTCTACTTTAACCTATTGTATGCAGACTGTTTAAAATTTTCACTATCTGCTCCCCTCAGCTCCAGAGTAATTACCACATAGCTGCTTCCTTTACTTCTCCCTCCCCTTTAAAGCTAGCAAGTTCTCAAGCGCAAATGAAATAAAACAGTAAATTATAGCTAGAGTTTACTAAGCAAATGCAACCTAGTTAAATTTAGAAAAATCTTCACTTTTGCTTACATTTGCAATTTTACTGCTGAACTACTGGTATTTCTTACTTATGCAACATTAAAATGTATAAGAAATCCTCTTGTGTGCTATATGCAGCAACTACTCTTGATTTATAATACCCAATTTGGAAAAAAAAAAAAAACAACTAAACCTGATTTAAATCACAGATTACTCTGTAAAACACAAGTAAGGAACTATTCCAACTCCTAAATGTAATTTAAATATATTTATATTTTACAGTGATATATTTTCCCCCATTCCTTGTCTTACTACTGTAAACTTTCTGTAATTATATAAGCAATTTCCCTGAGGTCACAACATTGATCACAGTTATATATTGCTCAAGTATTACAAAACATAACTTGCAATAAAATATTGCTGGACATCACTACATAATTTCACACAAAGAACCGCAAAGCTCAAGTTCAAGAGTGCTGAATTTAGCAATGGGGTGTATTCAATAGATTATTCATTTCCTCCTTGCTTTACCATTAACTGATTAGTTTGCTGAAATATCACCAAAAACATTAAGTTCTCACATATAAGAGGACAGCATAAGGGATGAGAGCATATGAAACAGTGTAAATGGAAAGCCAAAGCATGTCATCCCTTTAGATTATTCCTTTCATTCACTGCAGTGTTATTATATCAGTCACCTCAGAAAGTGTCACAGTGGTGTAATCCACTGGAAGAGCTCACAGCATAAAAACCCCACAGGAGTGCAGCTCAGGTTTTGGTGTTCCTGGTTGAGCAAGAGTTCTCTCACACTTAATGAGAGGAGAGTTCACAGCTCTCAATGCACTATGCAAATAGATGTTATTTAGGAGCAGTTAGTGTTGGCATGTTGCACAGCTGAGCTGACGCTCCTCACTGAACACTAGCTCCAGTCACTGAACACGAGTTAATAAATGCAAGTCTCCCCTTCAGGAAGTTTCTTGTGAAAAAACGGAAATAAAGAACTGAAGATAAAGAGAAGGATATTTTTGTTCACTGTGCAAAAGTGGTGGTAATAAAAGGCTGAAGAGCAGCCATTCACTATTTGTATTATACAAACACAGCAAACTGCAACTGTGAACATTTGCTTTGACACTGATGTCAAGTGGTTTTGAGCAGCTTTGGTTCATTACCTATACAGGGACTGCTCAGAGAATATTCAGAGCCATCCAAAGAGATTAGCTACACACAATTTCTCAACCAACTTCGCAATTTCAAAATTCTAAAACATGATCACTTCACAGACCTGCCAAAAGTAACTGTCACCTTGCTGCAGCCAAAGTAACCTAACATGAACACAGATGAAATAAATTAAGGCTCAGTCCAAGCCACTACAGAATTTGACTGACTTTCCCAATGGGCAATGTGGTTGTGCAGGTCCTCCTAAAGGTCAGTATGAGAAAAGACTAAAGCATCTGTTTTCCAATACAGTCTTATAAAATGTTGCATCTCACAGTTCTGGGAAACAAATTGGTCAAGCAGATCCTTCTTCCCCAAAAGGATCACAGAAAACTGTACTCCAAAAAAGGAACAAAGATGATAAACATGCACAAGTTTCAAGCTCAGCAGCTTGGAACTTCCTTCACCTAAAATGAATGTACAAATGACAAACTGCAAACACTGCTGGTAGCAAGAAAGACAAATCTAGCCTTCACATAATGATGGATAGATGCTCACAAATCTTAAAAACACTTACTTTTCATAAAACTTATCTATTCCCAAGAGTGGACTGCTAACACAGCATCCCACAGAACACTAGTTGCATGTTACATGAAGATCCAAAAGACTAAGTCAGGGTGGGTCAGTGCTAGACCTGTGCGTTTCATTAGCTAACAAGGCTTTCCACACTTCAGAAGAGAACTTGCAGGATAAGTACCAGCTCATTTCTTCAAGAACTGCAGTCACTGATTTCAGGTACTATGTTGATCTTGTCTGATGTCCTCTAGTACCTAAACAAGCAGCACACCATCTTTAGAATAAAACAGTAAGGAAACAGGGGAATCTGCCAGTGAAAAACTGAAAATCAGAATTTGAGACATTTCAACTGTGGCTGTCTTCTGAAGAATTTAAAAATACAAGGTTTTCTTCTCCAGACTCTTCCTGAAAGATGCTGTTGATTCAACACAAAGCTACTGCACAAAAAACTGACAGAGCTCTGCTACAACCATGTCTCAAAACCAACAGTTCCAACCTAAGTTTTGTGAGACTTCAGTTCTCTTTATAAATACGCAAGTCCCAGTTTCATAAACCCTCTAAGCTTTTCTTCCTCTCATTCTAAGTCACATCCCCAGAGTGTTATATATCTATTAATACCAGTAAATATGACAATATAGGAATAGAAGCAACAAAGCAGTAGCTTTTTTGGACTGTCTCAACACAAAAGTGAACATATTTTGAAGACAGAATAAAAGTGCCTGCAACCATCCAGGTCTGCAGTTCCAGATCTCTTTTTATGTCAGCTACATCATATTTTCAAAGCCAGCCAACTGTCACAACCATAGTAGAATGTTTTTCAAATATTATTCCATCATAAATTTAGTATCTTAATTTCAAGTTCTGAAGTCAAACACTTATTTATACACACATACTACAAAGGTCTTTTGAAAACTAAATAGGACTTTAGAAAAACAGGGAATATAAAATCATCACTAATAAAACCCAAATACTAGATATGCCAAGACAATAGAAAGGTCTTATAAAATTATCCAGGGAAAAGAGCACAGGGTTTGGGTCATTTTACAATAAATACTTTAAACTATTGAACTTGTACAATTTTTTCTGTTAGCCTGATCCACAAACACCAATTGGTTAGAAGTGCACAGCTAAATCAGGTCCCCAGCTCTCAAAAACAATCATTTTCTGAGCATTTTTTGAAGGCCACACCAGCATCAAGATCACATTTTCTGACATGGTTTTCATGTTTAATAGTCCAAAATTGCCACTTGTGAAACCTTTTGCTTCCCCAGCACAACAGGCTCTTTTGCAGATGTTTGCAAGGGTTCACAGCCTGAAGGACTGAAATTCAGGAAACATCTAAGACAGTTTACGGATGCACTTGCACCCACAATTTGAGGAAGAGTCTGTGAAAACTTCTGTTTCAGTAACCACTGAACAAATTACTGCACAGAATTTTTGAAACTTCCCAAGTCACTTTGAAAACAGATCTCAAAATCCTAAACCCCAGATATTCTGGATATTTTACTCACTATTCTCTAAGAAGTTTAGATTTAAAAAAACTTCTCACAATAAAAGCACAGCATCATTGTGTGACAAAAGGGGTTAACTTATCAAATCCCATTAAATTATAATCAAGGGCCTTTGTATTCAGCTTATGCCCTTGATTGCATTTGTCAAGGGATGATAACAGACGGCTTATAAACTCTCTTCTCATTACTAATTCATTTTTTCACACACCTGTTAATTATTAGCAGCACATAATTATTAACAAAAAACATGCATCAAAGAGGTTATTTGGATATATTGTCACCTACATCTGATTTATGCCAGTGGAGAAAACCATAAATATATTGATACATTGCAAAGTGCAAATAAATCTTGGGGGGAGGGGAGGGGGAGGGGAAGAATGACACAGAAAATGACTTGGAGGGGTAAAGGGAGTTGGGGGGAGTGTGCAGCTCTTTTGTTTTTTAAAGCACAAGTTAAAAAGAATTAACTAGGCAAAGCATTGGCTAGCCATGCTTCTTCACCCAGTCCTGATCAGCCCTGGGACTGGAAGAACACAGTTGTGAAAATTCAGTGCAAAAGGAAAAAGAAAAACAAAATAAAACAAAACCTCACACACACACAAAAAAAAACACAAACCAGAAAAGTTCAGAAATTCATTAAATCACAATTCTCAGTGCTCAAAACTCTAAAGTGTCTAATACTGGCATTAAAAAAAAAAAAAAACCCAAAAAAAAACAGAGAAGGCATTTTAACTTCAGAGGTCTAGATAAACTCCAACATGGATACTTAAACTTCCTCTATTACGTTTATGAAGTTCCAATTGCCAATAATGTTCTCTGTGTCTCTCTATAATTGGCTGCTGCAGTGGTCTCTGCTTAACATTGCCTCAAATAAATATGGCAAAGACAAATTCTGTAATATTGGTTATAATTGCTATAAAGAGCATACGGAGACCCAGTTATACTGCTTAAGATCAAAATGCCTTTTCTTTTTTCTGTAGTGTGTTTATAAATGACAGTGAAGTGTAACTGATGGCTATTCATCTCAAAACACATCATCTTGTCAGGAACTTAAGAAAATACATAAAAGGGCAACCCACTGACAAAAGAAATATAATACAACATTTCGCCTCTATTCTTAGACTTGCACACTGTCTCTCTCCCAGCTTCAAAGGCTAACAAACTTTTAAACAAGGCTTTCAGGAAAAGAATTAAATTAAAATTATCAACCCCATGAAAACCAGCTGGCTAAACAATTTAGTGGAAGTAGACCAAATTCTCATTCTTTGGGGAGCAAGAAACTTTAAATCACCAGTGGATCAAGAGTGAATGAATGTGATCTGACAGAGCTGGACACATGATACTGCCTTCCTGGAGCACCGAAGAACAGATCAGAGCTTCTTAAGAGGGAAAGAAAGACATCCAAGGAAGACACTCACCATCTGTCAACACTGACATGTCCAAATTTGGATTTCCATAGTTGAAACAAGGTGTAGGAGACTGGTGAATCTTTTCTAAAATCTGCTTTATTAGTAGGTACTTAGAGCACTCAACATTCAAATCATGCTTTCCTGCCCATCTTTCTAAAGAGATACTCAGTATTTTCATTTGAGTCATTATCATGCACTACAGTGCTGGTTAAACACCCATTGTGTAAAATCAGATCAACACTCTTCTAAGCTTAGCTCAACTGGTAAGTAAGAAGTTTCAGAAAGCAATGCACTTCCATTAGTTTTCTCCCAGAAACACAAGTAATCTCACAGGTTAGACTAAAAATTTGGATATAAACCCCCCTTCAGTCATAAGCTGACACTGCAAGGAAGCAAATAAAGGTAGTTTTGTTCTCATAGCTGTCATCATAGTTGTGCAAATGAAAAGAGAAGTCTCCAGAAATTTGATGTTACTTGTAACATCCAGGTTTGGGTTTCCTTATAGTGCTTTTAACTTCCTCTCAAGTTTTGTGCTACGTAACCCTTTCCATATGGTGTCTCATCACATCAGAGCAAGTTTACCACTGTTCACACAAAATCACGTGGAGTTAGAGAAGTTAGAAAACTAGAAATATGCCATTATTTTGGCACTCCCTATTTTTCTGTCCTTAGGGATACTCATATTAGTCAGCTTTAGCTCTCTATAGAAAAAGATCATTAGCCTATGAATTTTCAAAGGCACTATATGAAACTAAAAAATCAGATATGTAGGAATTAATTTTTTCTGATTAAAATCAGAGTATTAAACTTGTCAGGCAAGTCTTAAATTTGGTATGCTATTTTCCAGTTTTATTGGTAGCTGAATTGCTTCTCATTTTTAGCTCAAATTTTTTCAGATTTGGACAGGTACAAACTAACACATATAAAAATTCAATAGCCCAAGGATTCAACTGTAGGAAAACTAATCAACATTATCTTTTTTGATAAAGTTGATCCCAAGACATACATGAAGGGTCCATGCAAACTAAATCAAACATGTCCAAAGTCAGCTTCCTAAATGTTTCCTCATTTAAAAGCTAAGATGCCAAAAGCTGAATGCTTTCATTTCTAGTCACTTGTAATGGAGTTCCATAAGGTAAAGTGGCGCTATCAGAACAGTTAATGTTCCTTGTTGAAAAAGGAACCAGAATCCATCTTATGTAGCATGAAGAAAGGAATCTCCTGTCAGTTTCCAAAGAGAAGGAGGAAAGTAAGACCCTAAACTATCCGTGAGTTAGTGCTATCTTCAGTTTCAGCACTAAACAGTGACAGCAAAAAATGAACAGGAAATAATCTAATTTCCATCCAAAAGAAAGATTCCAAGCAACACATACTTCAACAAAATCAGAAAAAAACACATAGCAAAATAACAACTGGCAAAGCATCTCTTCCACAAAATACTCCTACGTATGGCTAGTGGTTTTTGAAGACATTCCTGCTGAAGTGTGAAGAAAAACTGAAGTGTACATATTTCTTCCATTTACCTCTTTTACATGAAGAAAGTGTGTTCCCTCATTAAAATCTAACTTGCAAGGACAAAAAAAGTTTAATAAATTAAAACCTCTTCTTTGTTCTAAAGCCTTGCCAGTTTCTGTTCTTAGTGATTTATTGAAATAAAATGTTAAGTAGTAGGTGTTAATAAAATTACACATGATAAAATGACTATTCTTTAAAAATCTGATCTGTAATAAATTTTATAAATTCTGATTGCTAGTTATTCAAGTCATCAAAGCTTTGCCAACAATAGCCAGCAGAGGTCTATTACTGAAGTAGTATTAATATAGACATCATCACCAATTCAAAGCAGATAATAAAGGAGTGACACATTTATTATCATTATTAATTAACAGTTTTCTGAGATGGAATTAAATCAATATGCTGCTCTGATATCATTTTAACTAGTTATGCAAATCAAACATTTAGAGCCCATGAAAGGATATAAATGCCATTCAAAATTCACTTCACACTTATTACTGTAATATCAGAACTTTCAGGCTTTGCTAGTAAAAAAAGGACTTAATGCTCATTTAATTACACTCAGACATAAAGCTTATGGAATGAAAGTTGAAATAGCTGATTAGTTAGGAAGTCACAGTAAGGCTATAACACTGGGGATAGACAATGAGATAATAATGTGAAAATGCAGAGCTTTTGCTCAGAGTTGTTCTGGCAGATCCTATTAAAAAGAACAATGACATGTGTAGGAGAAAATGTTTTAAAATTATGAAGTTGAAGAATCTTTCCTAAAGCTAGGAAGAAAAAAAGAAACCATTAGTTGTCACTTATATAAATAGAAAAAATGCTATGTTAAATCATGTAACTTTTTTTCTAATTATGCAATTACAATATTTAATCTTTTAGATGTGGAATTTTAACCATTTGTGTGCATAAACAACATTATAGAACTTTCTTTGTCAGAATAAGATTTTAATACACACAATTACCAACAACTAGCCTGGTGAAGGGATCCTGACTGATGCCATTGGAGATGACAGCCTGACAGATTAAAGAGCCTACAGTAAGGTCAATGTCGAGACCAAGCTGGCTAGCAATGGCAAGCCCTTGGCTAACCACACTGGCCAGATAAGATCATGTTCTAGTCAACCTCTGCAGCAGTATGGAAATTAGCGTCTCTGAAAAGCACTGATCACATGGCAAACCAAAGGTAACTGATAACAAACAGAGATCCAGGAGTCTTCTGATCTTACACACCTGTGATCCTTGGTCTTGTGCGTCAAGAACAAGAGTATTATACACGGATGTTGCCTCACCAGCATGAAATAATTGCACTTCACTTTATCCACAGGAGACTTCAACGGTTCAGGATCTCTCAAGTTCTATGCAGTCTATAGGGTAGCAGACACTGAGAAAGCTTGGGGTCTGTTCACTGTGAATACCCATCAAACTATGACATTCTGCGAAAATATGGGAACTTTACCTAGATTGTTCCCACAGGTGTTAAGCTTGTCTGACTTTCACAATACTATATTACGCTTAAAGCCTGATATGGAACTTAGTAAGACTGTGGAAGAGGAAGGGAAGTGACAGACTGCTCACTGAAAGGAGTGTCTAATTTTATCATTTTCAGAAAAGTTTTCACAACTCAGAAAGATTTCTCTGTTCAGTACACTCCATACTCCTAGGACAATGCTTGGCCTAAATCTTTAAATGGGCAGTGACAGAATAGATTTATTTGCTGGAAAGAAGGATCTTTTGCTCACCCTAGCAGGTAGGAGCATGAGGTAAGGTTTTTAGGAGGCTAAACTGCAACAGATTATTTCAGATTATTTTTTAAAACAAATAATAATGCATACAAAATCAAAGGTTTGAATTTTATTAAAATGGTAAAAAAGCAACTTGCAAGAATCCTGCCGCTACATTAATTAACTCATTATTCAAGTAACTGAAATTACTAGGCTTGCTAAATTGTCTGACATCAGTCAATACAGTGAGGGCAACCATGTTCTGTCAGAGTACAACTGACTTCCCATCTTCACATTCTTTCCTGACTCATTTTATGATTAGCAAGAAGCCACATTAGTAACTAGAAGAAAATTTAGACCCATGAACTGAAGACAGGTGAGCTAGCACCCTTCACAAAGGAATCCATTCTAGTTGGCATGACACAGTAATCTGTAGTTGGCCAGATCACTAACTTCCAAATCTACTTGGTAAAAAGTTGTCTGTTTTTGCACCGTCTGTACTACAAGAATACAATATGCCAACCTGTGATGAATCACTGCCTCAAAACATATACTTCAGGCACTAAATAAATATCCAAACAGCATGTCCAGAGTGCTCTCATAAGCCTAAATAAGTGCTCACCAGCATTTTTTACCCTGTTCAACAATACCACAGCAGAAGAAATTTGTCAAACTGTCTGACATCCTGGATTAGTTGAAAGATGAAGGGTGCACTACAGATAGGAGGATGAAGAAACAACCTAGCAGTGCTCCCTTGAGCACACAAAGCAGTCTGGTCAACAACCATTTAATAGTACATAATTGGGAGTTTTTTACTTGCAAATGATCTGGGTTTTCACAATAATTTGGTTTAGATGAGACTACCTTACCAAGCCATTTCTTAAAGATACTCTGAAGTCTGCTAGATCCCCCAGAGAGACTGGTTCCTGTTTCGATCTCTCATGTGGAATGCAAAAACCAACTTTTTCAAAATCCACACTTTGTCACCTCTTTGAAAGTAGAACAATAATTATCTCAATAGTTAAAATTATTGACAGTTCCTCAATTTGAAGATTGTGAAAGGGGATAGATTTGCACCATACTATGAACTGGAATAGCTGGGAGAAGTCTTACCTACCTTTAAAAATGCCCTCAATCCTATAACAGACAGTCAAGTGATAGCACCTTTGTGACAAATACTTTATTTCTATAGCTCTTAACTCTCTGGTGCCATGCGGCAGCTCAAGAGGAGGAAACAGAAAGTGCTGTTCTATGGACTGTCAGTGGGGGGAAGAGAAGGGGATGGGTCTATACAGAAAAACTATGAACTTAAGACCTTCTCTCAAAGTTGAGAAAAATAAAATTTATGACTATAAAGCCACTCATGAGTAAATTTCCAGATTACTCTCATAACTCCTGAAGAAGTACTCATACAACCATAGCTATAGAGCTTGAAATGCATATGAAAAAGGGAAAAAAAAAGGATTTCTAAACTCAGCAAAATATGTTGAATTTCGAGAGACAGGCTAGTAATAAGAGTAAAGTTGTGCTGGTCTGGCTTAGTTGCTGAATCTAACATACCATAGGATCCATCAAGATGCAGTGCAGCACAAGGAAGGGAGGGATTTCATAGGAGAACCTATATGAAACTCTGGGTTGACTGAGAAAAGAAATCTTGTAAATATGGGGAATATGTGTGTGTGTTCTGTTTCAAAGCAGCATTTCCTTTAACAGTTAAAGAGACAGAAGAGTGAAGAAAACCAGTAGGAACAAGTGTTTGCATTGAAGGAGGTTGTCAATATCCAATGCAGGAATCTCACTGCAACTGTTTACATTTCCCACCTTCATGTCAGAAAAAGGGAATTTTTTTTTTTCTCTGGGCTTACTCCCCTGCAGGACAATTTTCTCACTGAAAGTTGGCATAGAAAATGTAGTATTCTTCACACAAGCTGAAAAGTCATGATGTTAGCTCTAGAGGCACTCATCTTGCAGGTCCCTGTTGTTAAAACAAAACCAATAGGTAATAGTTTGGTGGGAAAAACAAAGCTGAATTTTGCATGGTAAGATGGTAGAGGGAGCATACATAGCACAGCAATCATACATAGGGAAAAAAAAAAAACTATTGGTTGTTTTTTATTATTATTCATAATGTCTCACTCAGTTCACAATCATATATAATATTAGCTGTATAAATACAAGCATCACTGGCACTGAAAAAGAAATAATCCTTCATTTTATTAAAAAAAAATAAAAAACCCCAAAAAAAAAACACCCAACTAACCACTCCCCAAAAAACCACAATTCAGAGACAGGCAAACAAACAAATAAAACCTCAAACGACTGCAAAACTGTTCAAACTGTTCCTCTCAACTCCTAAGAAACCCATTCAACCAGCTGTAATTTCTACACACAAGAGTAAATCCAACACAAGTGAAAGAGTGTCTCAGTACAAAAGCTTCTCTAACCTAAGAGGTCAAGATGAAACCCTGCTTAGATCAAAAGGGACAATGAAATGTCAGATCTCTTCCTATCACTCAGGTTTTATTACAACACTAGCACTCCTTGAGTAATCATCCAGCTTATCTGTTAATTCTTGGCATAAAAAGACCCCAAACTGGAACAAATTGGCATATTCTTTGGCCAAAACTAAAGTATTGGCAGAGCTGAATGCCAAATGTAGCATTTACTTCTCAATACCTCTGGGTCTAGGTTGTTCACAAGCAAAGTAATTTTCTTACGTGAGCACAGCATTCACTAAGCAGGAGCAAAAAAGAAATCCTCCCCCTCCACATGAAGGCTGCACGCCTTCTCCTCCCATTCTTTGTTCCAATCCAAACTCTTCAGGCATAACTGAAAGGCAGGGAAAAAGACAGATGCACAATGACAAAAATTCAGCCACTAACCAAAAGTAACCTGGGAATAACATTATGGATTTTTTTTTTATTATTTTTATCTCATAATAGCCATAAAACACTAGATACATTAACCCACTAAGAAAGAAAACACAGAGTTTTCATCCATATTACATCTTCCAATTTAAAAATAGTAATACTTGAAAGCTCCTCAGTACACATCTGTATTAGCTAAAACAGATGCCCAAGATGCTCTGGTGACCAACCTGAAAGAAGAATAGATCAGAAAGAGAGACTGTCCATCAAGCGGTCAATCCATCAAAGAGTTTAAAGCATTACTTCTGAACTCCAAAGTTCAGGCCCAAGTAATTTTAAATAATGACATTAAATTTCACCAGCATTCATTTGTATTTTTTAAAACTTCATTAAACATTAATTGCTTGGTAACCTTGTTAAATGCTCATCAAATTAAATCCTCTAGATGAAGCCATAGAAGACTCACCCATACTGTCCTGAAATCTGAAAAACGTTCACAATTAACTTTCCAAACTCAGTCTCTGACAAAAGACTTTGTCTTTGCACAACTGAGCACAGTATTCAAGGTATGGCCTTGCCAGTGCTGAATACCAGGGGACAATCCCTTCCCTGATCCTGCTTGTCACACTATTGCAGATACTGCCCAAGATGCTGTGGCCAAGATGGCCACCTGAGCACATTTCCGGCTCATATTCAGACTCCTGTCTATCAAGACCCTCAGGACTTTCTCTACTGGGCAGCTTTCCAGCCACTCTGCCCCAAGCCTGTAGCACCCAGTGCCGTTGTGTAGACCATTGATAAAGATATTAAAGAGAACTGGCCCCACACCTGAGCCCTGTGGAACACCACTAGTGACTGGCCACCTACTGGATTTAGCTCTATTCATTACCACTCTTTGGGCCCAGACATGCAACCAGTTTTACCCAACACCACATCCATCCATCCAAACCATAAGAAGCGAGCTTCTCCAGGAAGGTGCTGTGGGAGACAGTGTCTACTAAATTCCCAACAAACAATATCCACAGTCTTTCTCTTATCCACCATGCAGGTCACCTTGTCATAGAAGGAGATCAGGTTGGTCACGCATGACCTGCCCTTCATGAAACCCTGCCGATCAGCTGGTAGCTTTGCATGTGTTGTGTAATGTGCTGAGAGAGCTGGCAGGTGAGCTGGCCAAGCCACTCTCCATAATTTTCCAGCAGTCCTGGCTCGCTGGCGAGGTCCCAGAGGACTGGAAGCTGGCCAACGTTGTGCCCATCCACAAGAAGGGTCAGTTGGATGAGCCAGGGAATTACAGGCCTGTCAGCCTGACCTCAGTGCCAGGCAAGATCATGGAACAGGTCATCCTGAGTGCATTAACACAGCACTTACAGGATGGCCAAGGGATCAGGCCTAGCCAGCATGGATTTAGGAAGGGCAGGTCCTGCCTGACCAACCTGATCTCCTTCTATGATCAGGTGACTGCCTGGTGGATGTAGGGAGGCCTGTGGATGTAGTCTACCTGGACCTCAGCAAGGCCTTTGACACCGTCCCCCATAGCAAACTGCTGGCCAAGCTGTCGGCCCATGGCTTGGACGGGAGCACACTGCGACGGGTTAGGAACTGGCTGGAGGGCCGAGCCCAGAGAGTGGTGGTGAATGGTGCCACATCCAGCTGGCAGCCAGTCACTAGTGGTGTGCCCCAAGGATCAGTGCTGGGCCCTGTGCTCTTTAACATCTTTATTGATGATCTGGATGAGGGCATTGAGTCCATCATCAGTAAATTTGCTGACGACACCAAGCTGGGGGCAAGAGTTGATCTGCTGGAGGGGAGAGAGGCTCTGCAGAGGGACCTGGACAGGCTGGACAGATGGGCAGAGTCCAACGGCATGGGATTTAATGCATCCAAGTGCCGGGTTCTGCACATTGGCCACAACAACCCCATGCAGTGCTACAGGCTGGGGTCAGAGTGGCTGGAGAGCAGCCAGGCAGAGAGGGACCTGGGGGTGCTGGTTGATGGTAGGCTGAACATGAGCCTGCAGTGTGCCCAGGCAGCCAAGAGGGCCAATGGCATCCTGGCCTGCATCAAGAACAGTGTGGCCAGCAGGAGCAGGGAGGTCATTCTGCCCCTGTACACTGCACTGGTTAGGCCACACCTCGAGTACTGTGTCCAGTTCTGGGCCCCTCAGTTTAGGAAGGATGTTGACTTGCTGGAACGAGTCCAGAGAAGAGCAACAAAGTTGGTGAGGGGTTTGGAACACAAGCCCTATGAGGAGAGACTGAGGGAGCTGGGGTTGCTTAGCCTGGAGAAGAGGAGACTCAGGGGTGACTTTATCACTCTCTACAGCTACCTGAAGGGAGGTTGTAGACAGGCTGATGATGGTCTCTTCTCCCAGGCAGCCAGTACCAGAACAAGAGGACACAGTCTCAGGCTGCGCCAGGGGAGGTTCAGGTTGGATGTTAGGAAGAAGTTCTATACAGAAAGAGTGATTGCGCTATGGAATGGGTTGCCCGGGGAGGTGGTGGAGTCGCCGTCATTGAAGGTGTTCAGAAGGAGACTTGACGGGGTGCTTGGTGCCATGGGTTAGCTGTTTGGGTGGGTTGGATTGGTTGATGGGTTGGACACGATGATCTTGAAGGTCTCTTCCAACCTGGTTTGGTTTATTCTAATAAAGGTTTATTCTAATTATTCTAATGGCACTCAAGATGATCTGCTCCATGACCTTCCCTGGCACCAAGGTTGGACTGACAGGTCTGTAGTTCTCTGGATCCTACTTCTGGCCCTCCTTGCAAATGGGTATCACAATTGCCAATCTTGAGTCAGCTGGGACCTCATCAGTTAGCCAGGACTGATGGTAAATAATGGAAAGTGGCTTGGTGAGCACTTCCACCAGCTCTCCCAGTACCCTTGGGTGTATGCCATCTGGCCCTACGGACTTGCGTACAGCAGGTCGCCTTTTGATCTGTTTCCTACATCTACTCACCATTAATGATGACAAGTAACGTGTGCCAAAGTTTTTGCCAACCTAAGAAGAAGATTTCCAATAAGGTGGAAAACAAGTTGTCGGGTTTTTTTAATTACCATAGGTTTCATTTTCATTTATTTTTTCCTTACTTGTAGCTGCTTGGCCTACCAACCTCACAGTTGTCTGCAGTTTAAGCGGTGATGTCCGAGCTGCTTTCTCACAGCTACTGCCACATCACTCAATGCTACATATTGCCTACCCACACAGGATGCAAATCTGGAAACCACAGTATAGCTGAAAAGCTATCTTAACGATAACAAGGCATCATTAAGTATTGGTCACTCTGCAATGCAGCTCTGCACTACCATTCATTCAGAACATCCTTTCTCTAGGCATTAATGCATTTCTCTATACTTCCTCAAATAAAACACAACCCTGAACAACAGTATTCTTTATGGTTCACTTTGAGTAACTATTTTGACATGATGATTTAACCTAAAGTAATCCTCTTTATGGTATTGCAATCCAGATAAATAACGTTAGCAGATGTACTCATCAATAATCATGAAATGGTAAATTTACCTGGATTCCTGTTCCTTACATTATCAAGCAACTTAAATGTTAATGCAGTAAAGCCTCGAGGTCAATGTTAATGGCAGCACCACCATCTTTGTTTCACAGATAGGGAACTGAAGCATAGGCAGGTTAAGTAACGGGCCCAAGGGGGGAGGGGCAGGGGGGGGGAAGAGGAATACACATAGAGATGCAGCATCAGCCTCCCATTTCTTATGCTGTCATGAAAAGGGGCCATTTTTACACAGAAGAATCATTTTTTTAATGTAATTCTAGGGAGTAGTTAGTCTTCTGATTCCTTACATAAATTTTTATGGTGCAGGCACTTTCTGGAGTCTGTGACTCCAGCTAGATTATTATTAGTCCTGCTTTAGTAAGGAAGCAGCAATATGATTCTTCCCTGACAAGAAATACCAGCATAATTTATTGCATTATTACTCCTCTGAACTGAAAGCAATTAATTACCTCCAGCAGGATGCACAAGTGAAAATTCATCAGAGAAATGTGATGAAAAATGTACCCACTGCTTTAAAATAATAGGTGCTTAATGTTTTTTTGTTTGCTAGCTAATCTAGAGCATCTTATAAACGACTAAGGATTGGTTATCACTTGAAAAAAACAGTTTTTCCCCTCTTATATTATTCTATCATACATAATCTGGGAGAAGAGGAAGAAAGCAGTACCAGGTTCACAACCAAATTTTTTTTTCCCCCATTAAAATTGTGGTATTTTTGTTTGTGGCAGATAGGATAAAAGAAGCACGGATTTATGTAGCACTTCTTTTTGTTATGTATCATCAAACCTAAACTAACACTTTTGTGGGAAAAGTTGGCAAAGTTATTCTACACAGGAGAAAACATTCCTAGGAAATGCAAAGCATGGCTGAAAGAAAAGAAAAAAGTATAATCTCACAAACACAAATCAGACTGTATTTCAGAGGGTTAGTACACTTCTATACGCTCTATATATGCACTGCAAACCTTCTTTCAGGTTCAAGTTAGCAAGAAAATAGCAAATACAAATGTCTATTATGTTAATACACTGGGCATTTATGTTAGATAGACACAGAGCTAAATTCATTACATTTATTTTAGCTTTTCAGAATTATTCACATCTGTATGATTCAATAATTGCTTTTACTATAAAGTTATTGGAGTAATTTTGCTCTGTATATTTCCGATCAATTCCTCCTCTCAAGGGCACAGTTGAAAAGTGATATTTGAAAACGGTCCCTGATAGATTGCATGGTTAGTCAGCAGCAGAGACAAACAACCTAATCCAGAGCAAATTAGTTCGGCTGCCAGCAATAGTTTTATACAAAGATGTAAATTATGTTGTCAAAATCGGTCGCTTTCTAGCTTGCTGCTCAGCTAACAAGAAACCACTTTGGCTGATAAAGATGAACACTAAGCTTTTCTCACTTACAAATTTTCAAATCTGCCACTTCAGCATTCTGTTAGCCACAAACAAAACAGGCCCATATAATTGCTTCCTTTTTTCTGCACCGGTATTTCTCTCAGTTCCATTTCTCTACATACAAAAAAAAACCCACAAATAAAAATCATAAATAGAATTTCAAAAGTGTAATGGTCCTGAAAATTTTCTTTTAAAAATGGCAAGCAGGACAGCCACAATCACCTCTAACATCTCCAACAAACCTGTAAAGGCATGATATTCCAATGCAAGTATCAGCCTGTTATACCAATGGTTTAGGAGATTTACTGCATAAATGTGGCATTCACAGAACTTCTGAACACAGCATAAATGTCTTGATAAGAAGCAAATACACACATCTATTTTAATGTAAGCTAGAGTGTCTTTGGAACTGCTCTGGCTGACAATGGTCCATCTGTATCTATTACTTTGCATGTTGTTGTTAAAAGTAGAAAATATATATGCCATTATTACACCAATCTACTCACTTAAAATGTGAGCTAGATAGATCTAACATTTGTATGAAAATAATAATGTATTATAACTGTAATTATATCTAGTATAAGTCAAATAAATAAATTACAAATTGCAATTACCCTTTAAAGTTGCTAGTCATACTATTTGCTTTAAAATTAATTGCAGGTGCTCCTGAATGTTTTATTACAGCCCCAAAGTTGTATATTTCAAAGAACAGTACAGATGATTCCTGTTTATTTGTTAAATTAAAGCTTTGTTGGTAAAATTACAGCTTAATTAATATTATGGGTACTGTATAACGAAATAGTTTACCTTGTGCATAATTTATTTCCACATGCATATCTCAGTACAGACTCATTACAGCTCTAAGGCAGCTAAAATAAAATATTCCTCCTTTGCTGGCATTTTTCTAAATAGCAGTTCACTAAATCAATATTATTCACTTGGTATTTTTAAAAGCAGTGTATCTTAATAATTACACAGCATTAGAGTAGGCAATAATTTCACTTGCTAAGCATATTAAATTTAGCAAACCATCAGTCAAATAGTTTGTTCTTCTTTAGAATTGGCAGGCAGAGAGTGAGAGTTTGGAACCATGTTACTTTGGTATAAATGTCACATATAGTTTAAGGCTGTGTATGTGACTCCCTAAGCACGCACAGTGCCATATATCTTTATTAGTTTCATTGGTCAGTGCAGTGACCAGTTGTTTATACTCATTACAAAAGACAAGGTGAACCATTTGGCACAGACCACAATCACAGCTAAAAATGTATGACTTTGCAGAAAACAAAAATTGTAGGAAAGGCTGAACACACTGTATACATGCTACAAGACTAATATTATTTATTTATTTTCATGCTGTTTCAGCCTTTCAGTTTCTTAGATATGTCAAGGCGAATCTTTTTTGGTTTGATTTTTTTTCTTGATTTAATGTAATTTCACTGTTTTTTATCACTAGAGATTTGGGTGGGGGCAAGAAAATAAATACGTTAGTTAAGTCAGTGGAATAACAACACACAAGCTAGATGAATGTTTGGGGGTTTTTAATAGTACTACATATAAACCACCATCATTGAGGGTTTTTTCCCCTCAAAGAATATACTTCCTTACTCAGTGAGTAGAATGCAATCAAAATGGTGATATATTAAAACAAATTCATTAAAATGCATTACAGATTCAGCTATTGGCTATTTTTTCTTGCATTATTTTGATTACTGTATCTTCGAGCACCATGCATATGCATTTCCTTCATCACACAGATTTAAAAAAAAAAATATTTCTAAAGGGAGAAAAGCTTTCCCCCCCCACATGCATCTTTATTGCTACCTCAATCCCAAATATATTCTAAATTACTCTTCCTGAAGTATAACATACCTGTGGCCAAGCATTAAGAATGTGAATAGCCAAGATCAGAATAAAGAATTAAGGATGTATAAACACAGTTTTCTCTCAAAATCCCTGATAAACCAGCCCTCATACTTAAAAGAATGTATCTTCCATGACAGCTGACTGATGTTCCCTGATTGTCACAAGGACAGAAGCAAATCTGGTAATAGCCATGTTTCAGGGATTCTTACTTCCTGATGTTGAAAACAAGAAGATTAACAGTAGGGAAGTCTGAGAGTATAGAGCATACACTATTTTGTCAAGGGTAATCTACTTACAAGAGGCAAAAGACAAGAGTCTGGGAGAAGACAATAGAAACAAAAATGAGAGGAGGAAAATCAGACAGGTTTGAAAGGAAAAAGCAATAAGAGTAAGATGGAGATGAAGATTTAAAAGTGCGTGGGGGGGAGAAATATGCAATTCAGGGGATACAGCCACTCTAGAGATTTACAGTGCAGGCAGTGGATTTACATTTAAGAGATCTGTAAGTAACACTGTAACACACACTATTCCACAGAACCCACAGAATGGCAATAATTACCTGCAGAAAAACCGAAGCTTCACTTTGCCATGCTATACTAGCTCAGCA
Source organism: Melanerpes formicivorus (assembly GCF_026170545.1). Lineage (NCBI taxonomy): Eukaryota > Metazoa > Chordata > Aves > Piciformes > Picidae > Melanerpes > Melanerpes formicivorus. The sequence continues at coordinate 14,884,502 of NW_027142358.1, read as the reverse complement.
TCCCACAAAACTCAAGGAAAATCTGAACACATGGAAGTAAAACAGCATGATAAAAAGTTTGCAATTGCTTCCTCATTTTAAGCCACAGTTTTGGAAAGGAAACACAAAGTTTTAAGTCAAGAGAGCAAGTACTGATATACCAGGTCAATTCATTCACCAAACCAGAAACTAGAACAGGAACCAGAGTAGCCATCTAACTACGGAGAATATCTCTGTGCGCCAAATTTCTGGTTTCCATCAAGCCAGCCTGCAATCATACCCACAGGTCTAGTAATTTCAGTGGAAGCTTCAAATTAGCAAAATTTCCATTAATATCATCAAAGTGAAACAGTTGATCTCTTAATTTCTCTAGAAAAGTAATTAGCAAAATTTTCTTATTACTTCAAAGGTTTAGTAACCACTGGCCCAAACCATTAGTGATAGGACATCTTAAATCATAGTGGGAAAAGCTGGGTTTTTTTCCCCTGCAGAGTAATTTCAATCATCCCATTTCAACACAACTAAGCAAACCACAGAAACCAACTTTTTTAATCCAATATCCCTAGAGGCTGTATTCCTAGTGTACAATATTAACAGATTTACAAGTCTCAACCTACTCAAAAAACTGGGCAAACTTATTAGGGCTTCACACAGAAATACACTTCCACAAAAATATTAGCAAAGTAAGAGGAAGTTTAAAAAACAAACAATCAAAAAAAAACAAAACAAACAAACAAAAAACACAAAAAAAAAAAAAACACCACACTTCAGTACAGCAGAGGTTTAATAAGAAGTTGTAGTCCAGCATGCTATGGAGCATGCTTGCTCTACAAATATGAGGGTCTTGATAATAACACAATTCTGGAAAAGGAAAAAAGAAAAAATACTTAGCACAAATGACAGATTATGACAGGAACACATTTTCCTACATAGAGCACTACCGGTTTGCTCTCCTATAACGGGAGTTTCACATTGACTTACCGGTTAGAAGTGCTTGGTTTAAAGTTTCAAATGTTGAAGTGCTCTAAAACAGTAACAAAGAAAATTTTTTTCTTATCTGTTTCCTGAAGCTGTCCCTTTATTTCACAGGCACTGGAGTACTTGGACTTTTATTATCATGAGGATGCACATGCCATTTAATTCAAATACACAGGTACCTACAATATTGCATATTTTAAGAAATTAATAACCTTCTTCACTAGCCATCACTAACTGTGATATCCTTAACTTTCAAGGCATTTCTGCACGATTATGTAAGAGAAAATATAAATAGGAAGAACACTTGCTTTAGGATTGATAGCTTTATTTTGTTTCTTCCAGTTTGCAGGAGCATAATTAGATCACACACCTATGTTCATCTTGTAATGTTGTAAAAGCCAAAATTTTATAGTTTCCAAATACACTGTTTTTTTCTGTAATAAAATGTAATCTAAATTTGTGCCTTTGAAGAACAAGATTTCCTTTGCTATCACATGTAACTTCTTGAGTTTTGAAAGTATAAACTCTGGCTGAACCTGGGCTGCCAGGCAATGAATGTTTGAATGCTATTATCAGTAGTGCTGTTTGTATATTTTAAACAGTATATATTTGTGATCATAGTATCATAGTATCAGTCAGGGTTGGAAGGGACCACAAGGATCATCTAGTTCCAACCCCCCTGCCATGTGATGCATTTTTAGCACAATAAACTGAATTATAATCTTTTAAAAGCAGACTTTTGATAGATACTCTAGCCAGTATGAAAGTCTAGGGGTTTTTCTTTGACTTGTTTTTTATTTTAGAAGTGCCTTCCTAATTAAGATTTTCATTTCAAACTATGCCTAACCGAGAAGGAGTCAAGGACACAGGAGCTGCAGAATCATACCAACTTTAGTCAAAAACTGCCTTTTAAAACTGGGGGAGAAAGAACACAAAGATTTTTAAATGCCTCTTTTAAAATGGGTTGTAGATAGGTCTTCACACCTTGCTGATGCCCCTCGATTATATGGTGTCCAAATCCAGTCCTCCAGAGCATTATTCAGAAAAATCATCCTAAGAAAGGCAGAGTGCATACCAAAACTACTAGTCAGTGAATATGTATTACAATTGTCTAACCTGTGTTTATGTCAACAGATAAGTGCTTACATGCAGGTACAAACAAACTGAGATCTTTTTCCCTTTGAAGAAAAGGGATAAAAGGGAAAAAAAAAAATTATTCAGGCAGACATAAGAAAGGAGTGCTATAGAAAGTCCCATCTATACCACTCCCACACCCCCACTTCTTTGCCTGAACTGTGGTATGAAAAAACAATGGCTTTTCTGAGGCACTGTGCAGACAAGGCAGCTCTGAAAAAAACTAATAGCCATGATTAATGACAATGGGCTAGAGGAGAGTTGGGACACAGCCGCCACATATATCATCCTTTCCCATCAGTCTCTGCTCCTCCCTGCCCCTCTTCCTCCTACAGCAAGGCATTATAAAAATGTCTTATCTGCTTTCCACTTTTTTTCTGAAATCACAGTACTGCTGAAAAAGAAGGGGGGAAGAGAAAGAGAGAGAGACAAAGAGGCAATAGGGTGAACAAGAAAATGGCATGTAAAATAACTATAAGATATTCCAGGGGAAAATGCACGAGCTGTAATCATTCAAGATTTCAGCAACTTGACTCTTCACATGCTGAAGCCACATTTTCAAGGTCTTATCTGCCATATGGTTCCCTGTTTGGATGATTTATTAGGTGTAGAAAGTACACTGATAAATTTTACTGCATTTCCCTGAATAGGCAACCTATGGTGTCAATAACAAAGCTCAGGCCGCTTTAATGAAAACTGTAAGCACCAAAGGGTAACCATTTATTTATGAGTCACTACAGTATTACTAGGACAAAATTTATCTTCCCTTCTCACGCACTCTGCAGAAACCAAATCTGGTCAAAGAAACAGCGATCACATCCATATGTCAGTGACTTACTAACATGTCTCCTGCACACTCAGGGCTTGTATCCAAAGAAACAATTTCTATGTAATGACTATTTGCTCTAATGTAAAAGACGCTCTTTAGTTTGAAAACTTTTTTTTTAAAAAAATACATTTGGTGACAACTTGCATATCTACAAATCATTATGCAATGTCAATTTCCTACAGCCAAGAAAAAAAAAAAAACACCTTTCAAGAAGAAAAATAATCATTATAAGTGGTTTAACCTTTAGCTGTAAAGGAGTGGATCATCAAAATCACTTTGGATAATACTGGGGGGAGGGGGGGGATAGAAGCCAAAAACCAAAATGACAGTTTATGAATGCAAAAAGTAGTGTTTACTGTTCCATCAAAGGTTCCAGAGGATTAATAAACTGACACTTTGACCTTAACTTAAAAAGCATAAATATTGACATTTCTTATGTGCAGCTTTTTTATTTTTTTTTAAAGGCTTTAGACAAATAATTAAACTTTCTCATGCATTCAATGTTACTTCTCTTGTGCTCACAATCCTAAACGCACTTAAGATACCAAAATGAAAATAAAACGGTGCACAAGATATCTTGAGCTTGCTGCTTATAGCCATTACTTAAAAGGTACAACAGAATTTCTTAGTTATTCATCTTTTATGAAAACTATCAACTATTCAGCACTAATCAAGGCTGACAGGACTGTTTGTCTGCCTCATACATATAGACCCCATCTTTCTGTCTTTTAAAAACCAACCACTAAACCAAGCCAGGCATCCCCATGCATCATTTGGTATGAATATCAAGATTAGCATGAACGCAGATGGTGAGATTTTGGCTCCAATCGCTGTGTCCCGATTTTTTCCAAAGATATGCAAAAGTATATAATTAATTTGGATTTTGTTACTACATCATGCAAACAACTAATAAAATCTGAACCAAAAAAGGCCACGCTTTCAAAATACCAATGGTCACCACTGCAAACCTGAAAAAGACATTAAGTTCACCTAGCTACTTTACTGGTAACTTCCAGATAGCAAACTACTGAAAACCTTGCCCTGAACACCCACCTTTAACTCAGATACATAACATGTTATTGGTACACGCATGTCCTTTTTACTGTAACTATAAACCTGTAGTGTCAATGAATAGTTCTTGGCAGAAGTCCAACAGTAAACACAAGATTTTAGTCCTTGGGGGCACAGAGCACAACGCATTTAAGGAGCTGGGCAGTTAAAAGCCTGGCTTTCTACACGGGTTTTTAACCTTTGACAAGTGTTGCTCAAATATGGTTTTCTGTATAAGTAAATGAATGTCCATGGTCTCCACAGAGGGAAAAGCCACTCCAGCCTGGGTCAGCCTCTTTTACAAGCCTGACCCTGAAATGACAGCATACCATGTTATGACCAATGTGCAAAACACAAAGAGTGACATATTCTTTAATTAGTAATTAATAAACAACATTTTCTTAAATTAACAGGTACCTCCTTTCTTGCTACTGGAAGAATTCCTAGGAAAATAATTCTCAAATTACTAGAAATGCAGGGTTTTTTTCTCACTTTAACACCTAAGCAGAAGCCAAAATGGGTATTCTGTAATCCTTGCTGGAATCTGACATACACCTCTCCAGACTGGACATTCTTGTTCCTCCCTCCCTATTCCTTCACAGAAGACTCATTATGAAAAAGAGGTTATTTTAGACTTAATTTTTAAATAGGGGAGGGGATAAAGAAGGAAGAATTTGATATATCTCGGTATTAAAACAATCCATCCTTGACATAGGCTCTTCTCTATATATAGTTTGGGGTTTTTTAAAGAAAAAACCAACAACAAAACAAAATGGGTCAGCTCTACTGGCCATCTGATTAGTAGAAAACTGCTGGTAAACATGCACCAATGTAAAGTTTTGGAAGCTTAGAGTGAAGATTGATGTTCTTTTTGTAGCCACTATCTAGCTTTACAGCACAGCTCTGAATTCAAGGGCTTTCATAAACGCAATAAACCCATCAGTCACCTTTATCCATGTGCTGCCCATGAGAGCCTAACTAGAGTCTCCACATGCCTGTCTTCTCATGGTATTTTCCTAAAGCTGACCCTGTCCCTTAGTCCACTCAGCACACAGCTCCCACTAGCCACAGACATGTATCTACAGAGTAGATTTATCTATGAATGAAATAACCTTCTGTCATAGCCTTTTCGTAAGTCAGTTTTATTGAGTAAGAAATGGACTCCAAATTTTAGCAAACAATCATTTTTATTTGTCTGCCCTCTGCCAATATTCTAGATTTTTTCTGAAAGTATTAAGAGAGGAAAAGCATCCCAGACTATTAGATGTAAATTGGTGCTAGGATTGTAACCCATCAGCTGCAATTGTCCATGCATATAAACTACTAGTCTTCTGTTTCTAAAAACATCCCACAGTTTGCTCTCTTTACTCTCTCTAAAAATAAACTCTATACTGAGCTGCACAGTAATGATCTCCAGGACAATGACAGTTTTATAGTTAAGGGTGAAAAATGTCTCTAATTCTGCATTTACGTGGAACACTCTTTGGGATCAGGAACTGTATTTTTACTGTGTGTCTATGGACCAGAAAGAGAACTCCAATCCCTGTCAAAAATTCCTCAATACCACCACATTACAAATAGTACATCTCTATTTCTTCACAGCACCTATATCAAGAGCAGAAGGGAGATAAGGCAGTCTCTCTGAAATGGAAGCCACTTACTTAGATGTCTGCACTTCAGTTTTGGATTAAATTTATTTTTCTCTACGATACCTTTCTTGTTTAGAAATATGCCCAGTTCCCATAAACATACCAGCAGCTGCACAATACCTTTATACAGAAACACATGTAGATATGAACACTTTCTAATTCTACCAAGAGAAATATCAGCATACTCATTTTCAGAACAACTAAGCTCATTGCAACAACTGTGTAACAAATTGTGTATACTGTAAGTCCTATGAGCTTATCTGTGAGCCTATTTTGTAAAATTGGGTAGAAGACAGCACAATGTCAAGGCTGCAAGTGGTCCCTTCACCCACTGTTAAGAGTACAGCTCCCTTCAGCTCCATTTCAAAACAATTACCCTGAAACTGAATTATAGCTTTCTCCCCACACACACATTTATGCTATTCCCCATAGACTGTTTGGGTGCCAAATCTGCATAATCACTGTATATTATTTTTCAATAACCATAAAGCAGGCAAATCACCATGCTGCCCGACATCCATTAGCCAATAAGTGCACAAAGTTCTTCACATTTTTCATTTAGTGGTTATTTCCCCACAGCTGAACTATAAATACAAAATACACTTTTCCTATCTGTTTATAGTTACTTAGAGCATGTAATACTGTCTCCCTTTCATTCTCAACTTCATATAACATACTGGATTATAGATATAGCCCAAAAAGTTACAGTCACAAAAAGAAGTCTAGACAGTCTGCATGAAGGCTATGATTTTAGCTCTGGTATTTGGGGCAAGTTCACTGTGCAACACACACAATCTATAATGATGATAATTCCTTGAGAAGAAACTGCAGGGCATCACAGAGATCAAGATTTTGAAGAAGAGATGAAACAGACAAACTCTTTTCTATTTCACAGAAGTAACTGGCATCATATTCAATAACCATGGTATTTATTGTACCATTTGAAATGTGGAAAAGAACAAAAATGGGCTCAAAGATTGAGGAAAGAAAGTTGAAAGAGACTATCTTCATTTAAATTTTGAGCTTTTGACAGCTCAAGTATTGTTCTTGTTCACTTTAAGTATTCCTTTTTTCATCACTAGCCATTTCCATGTAATCTCACTCACCTGCATATTTGGGAGTTGAAACGATCAAATGTAAGTGTAAATGCATTTCTGATACAAACATCCGACCTCAGAGTTTACATGGATCAAAACAGTTACTACACTGCCATATTTAAGCTATCTAACAATCACATTTAAAATCAATACCAAGTCACATCAAACACACACTTAGTACTTCTTTAATAGTTCTATGCCTTATTTTTAATTAAGAATAGGGAAATAGTCTTTGTTTTTAAAATACCTTTTAAAATATTTTTTTAGAATTCATTTCAAGTTCAGCATGTCAAGAATCATATAAACTTTGATTACATAAACTTGCTATTAAGCCCCGTGGCATATGGTTCTCTTTTCTACACAGCTACACTACTAGATAGTGGAAATCAAACTACCTATCATACACACTTTCAGTATGTTTGAAATAGCCTACCAGACAACGTTGTTCACACACTGACATCCTAGGCTGATTTATGAAAGATCAAAGGCTGCAGTGGATAAGTATTAAGAGGGACATGTTTTACAGAATGCATAACTTTACTCATTCTCAGTATTTCTTATGGGTTTTTTTAATATCTAATTTTCAGGATCTCAAGAACAGTTTCGTAAAAAAAAAAAGAGAGTGGAAACCACTTCTACCCCAAGCCTTCTAAAAACATTTTAAAAAGAGTTGGAAACACTTTTGAAACTGTAATTTTAAACACATCTAGAGTTTTAAGTGTAGCACTAGACTGAATTTTTCTCATACATCCATTTATGCTAAATAATCAATGACTGCACAGAAACAGACAAAAGATAATTATTTGACAGTTACTTTTTTCCTTGGATTTTGAGCCTTTAGATAAACAGAGGGTCCTCCAGTAAATACATTTTCCACAAGGGGTTGGTTCTGTGGAGTATTAAACCCCTGGATTTATGCAGGCTAAACTACAACAAACTCTAGGAACTGAAGTATATCCGCCTTTCTCACTATCAATTACCTTCTAAGCCTAACAATTTCAATTACAAAAAGAAAAGACAACTAGCTACAACAAAGGGTTTCCATACTTAACCTTAAAAATTAGTAGCAACTTTCATCACTGTCATCATTTCATCATCACTCTGGTCTGTAGGCCAGAGAAGAGTCCTTCAGAAAGCCTTCTGCTGTTGACCTGGAGCAACGTTTCCGAGGGCAGCTAAAAATCACTGATAAGATTATGTTTTGGGATTGGTAGCATGGGAAAAGGAAGAAGGAAAGGAAAACAATTCTTTCTCCTTCCATTCCACAGCCAGCTGTGATGCTTACAACAAGATCTTTTTCCTGTATAATAGCACAAATATAGCTTCTTTGGCCCTCCCCGGGTGCATGGCTGTACCACAGAAAACAGTAAGGAGCCACTGCCAGTTCTGCAGTACTTAGAAAGAGCTCTGTATCTCGAAAAATAGAGTGCAAGGCAGGAAAGCCACAGGTCTGTTCAAGATACATTGCCTTAAACTGGAGCCAGGAAAAATACAGGCAGATAAATCTCTATTTAGACAGCCAAGTCACAGAACATCTTCTTTCCCTCAAATAAGGTAGAACATATACCATATTCTGCAGCACAAGATTTCATTAAAAAAACAAAACACACAAACAAAAAACAACACACCCCACACACCAAACCACCATGTGATCTAGCATTCACTTCATAGAAGTAGAAACTAAGTTTAACAAAATATCCCAAAACTGAAGGGTATTAAGCAGCCATTTAAGAGCAGTAACTGGAAAAGATGCTAAAGATGGGTGAGGGCTGAAGTATGACAGTATTTCAGAAGATGATAGGTTGGACATGATGATCTTGAAGGTCTCTTCCAACCTGGTTTATTCTATTCTATTCTTAAGACTAATTTTAGTTTCATGGTATAGAAGAAGAAAGACATGAAAGAAACACTCCACAAAAATATCTGGCTGTAAGGCCTCAGAAATAATCTTGTGCATGGAATATTCTTGAAATCTTATGTCTTAAATTGTGATCATACACCAAAAATTATTCAATCGAAAATTATACTAATTTCAAACATGGACTTCTGAATCCTGTGCATCAGAAAACATAACCATTAAAGCATGAATTGGTAAATCTTGTTACTCACAGGATTTCAAATTTTTCTTGGATGTATTTGCTAGTGGGTTCTCTGATTTCTTGCAAACATGGGTGTTGTCTTTGGTTACTTCTTCAGCTTTTCACTTACTTTGATAGGAAGTATACCCTCTGCACTCCTGTCCCTTCATGTGAGTTTGTTGGTTTTGGTTTTGATCTTTAATCTGTCCTCTTTTACTTAACTGTAAACAAAGGATGCAATAGAAGAAGGAATAGTCTCTTGCAGCTGCGCCTCAGGGGAAAAGGTCAAGTAAAAGTTCAAAATCCAAAGGTATCATTCTAGATTTCAACCTTGAACTAGAGGCGGTACCTTAACATATTGCTCTCTCACCAAAGCAGTGCAACATACACCTCCAGGTCCTTAAAGCACTGGGCAGGGCAAAATACCCATCAACCTGTAAGACAGACATTCAGACATCTTGAACCAGATATAGAATCATATAATTGTTTTGGTTGGAAATGACCACTAAGATCATCAAGTCCAACCTTTGCCCTTACAGCATTATCATCACTAAATCACATTCCAAAGAGCCAAATCCACATTTCTTGAACACCTCCAGGGATAGTGACTCCACCACCTCCGTGGACAACCTGCTCCAATGTCTGACCACTCTTTCTGTAAAGAAGTTTTCCCTAATATCCACTCTAAACCTCCCCAAGCACAATTTCAGGCCATTTCTTCACATCCTATCACCTGACACTAGAGAGAAGAAATGGAGCCCCACCTCACTACAACCTCCTTTCAGGTAGCTGTAGAGAGCAATGAGGTCTCCCCTCAGCCTCCTCTTCTCCAAATTAAACAATCTCAGTTCCCTCGGCTGCTCCTCGTTTGTTCTCCAGATCCTTCACCAGCTTTGTTGCCCTCCACTAGACATGCTCCAGAAACTCAACGTCCTTCTTGTAGTGAGGGGCCCAAAACTGAACATAGTATATGAGGTGCAGCCTCACCAGTGGTGAGTACAGAGGCATGATTGCATCCGTACTCCTGCTGGTCACACTGGTTCCGATACAGACCAGGATACTGTTGGCCTTCTTGGTCACCCTGGCACACTATTAGCTCATGGTCAGATGGCTGTCAACCAACACCCCCAGTTTTTTTTTCCATCAGGCATCTTTCCAGCCACTCTGCCCCAAGCCTGTAGCACTGCATGAGATTGGCATGACTCAAGTGCAGGACCCAGCACTTGTCTTTGTTAAGTGACCTTAGCACATCGATCCATCCTGTTCAAATATCTTTGCAGAGCCTTCCTACCCTCAAGAAGATCAACACTTCCACCCAATTTAGTGTCATCTGCAAACTTACTAAGGGTGCACTCAATTCCCTCATTCATACCATTGATAAATATATTTTTTCTAAACAGCCACAAAAATTAACCCTGTGTGACCAGCTGCCAACTAGAATTAACTCCATTCACAACCACTCTTTAAGCCCAACCATCCAGCCCATTCTTAACCCAGAGAATCATTCATCCATCCAAGCCATAAGCAGCCAGTTTCTCTGGGAGGAGTCTGTGTGGGACAGTATGAAAAGCTTTACTGAAGTCCAGCTAAAGAACATCCACAGCCTTTTCTCCACCCACTAAGCAGGTCACCTTGTCATAGAAGATCAAGTTCATTAAGCGGAACTTGCGCTTCATGAACTCATGCTGACTGAGCCTCATAATCTGGTTGCCCTGCACATGCTGTGTAACAACGCTCAGGATGACCTGCTCCATGACCTTCCCCAGCACTGAGGTCAGATTGGCAGTTTTATAGTTCTCTGTGTCCTCCTTCCAGCCCTTCTTGTAGATGGGTGTCACATTTGACAGTCTCCAGTCAGGTGGGACCATCCTGGTTAGCCTGCTGATATATGATGGAAAGCGGCTTGGTGCATACTTCCACCAGATGCCTCAGTACCCTCAGGTGTCTGCCATCCAGCCCCATAGACTTTTGTATGTGTAAGTGGTGCAGCAGGTCACTAACCACCTCTTGGATTTCATTACACTCTCCATGCCTGTCTTCCAGCTCAGGTGGTTGGGTATCTAGTGAACAGCTGGTTTCACTACTAACGACTGAGGCAAAGAAGGTATTAAGTACCTCTGCCTTTTCCTCATCCTTGAGCACTATGTGTTCCCCTGAATCCAACAAAGGACAGGGATTCTCTTTAGTCCTCCTTTTGTTGCTAATATATTTTTAGAAGCATTTCCTGCTCTCTGTAACAGAGAAGCCAAATTCATTTCCAGCTGAGCTTTTGCCTTTCTAATTCTCTCCCTGCCTAGTCTCATGACAATCTTGTAGTCTTCCCAAGTGGCCTGGCCCTTCTTCCAATAACCATAGACTCCCCTGTTCCTCTCTAAGCAGCAACCAAACCTGTCTATTCAGCCAGGCCAGCCTTCTTCCTCACATATGGGCATGGCCTGTTCATCCTGGATTCCTTGGCCCATCAGAACTGCCTTCCAAGGGTCTCAATTGACCAGTCTCTGAAATAGGCCAAAGTCTGCCTGCCAGAAGCCCCAGGTGGCAGTTCCGGTGACCCCCACAACAACTGAGAGTAAATTTCGTGATTGCTGTGCCCAAGATTGGTTTTTTATTCTATTCTAAGATGGCTGCAGCCATTACATCACCCACAAGCCCTTTTCTGTTTGCAAGCACCAGGACCCACAAGGCACCTTCTCTAGTTGGCTCTGTCACCAGCTGTGTCAGGAAGTTTTCCTCCATACACTCTAGGAAACATCCAGGTTTTCTCTCTGCTGTGTTGTATTTCCAGCAGACATTGAGAAATTTGAAATCCCCCACAAGAACAAAGGCCAGCAATCAAAAGACTTCTGCCAGATGCCTATTTTACCTGTCTCTTAATCCTGGTTGGCTGGTGTTTAACAGACTCCCGCCACAATATCTGCCTTGTTGGCCTTCCCCCTGCTTCTTATGCATAAACACTCAACTCTGTCATCACCATCATCAACTTCAATACAATCAAGACGCTCCCAGACACATAGGGCCACACCACTGCCTCTCCCTCCTTGCCTATCACCTCTGAAGCATTTATAGTCATCAATTGTGGCACTCCAGTGATGTGAGATATCCCACTATGTTTCTGTGATGGCTACTATCTCATAAACTTTTTGATAGACAATGGGTTCCATCTCACGTTTCTCATGCTGTGTGCACTAATGTAGATACGCTTCCAGCTGGTCTAAAAGTCTTGCCACCTTTTTGTAGCGAAAAGTCCCAGTTTTGGCCTAGCTGTTCTCAGGTGCTCCTGTGCGGTCCTCAGCCTTATTTCTATCCAGTCTTGTCTTGTGTCCTTCCCCCTTCAAATATAGTTTAAAGCTCTTTCAATGAGCCCCGATAGCTCCTAGGCTATAATCCTTTTCTCCCTCTGAGACAGGTGTATTCTGTCTGTTGCCAGCAGACCTGGTGTCTTAAATCAACCCATGATTAAAGAACCCAAAGTCCTGCTGGAGACACCAGGCTTGAAGCCAGACATTAATCTGGCTCATTGTGTTTTCCTTCATCACCACACCCTGCAACTGGTGGGATGAAGGAGAACATTACTTGCACTTCTGATCCCTTAACCAGCCATCCTAAGGTCCTGAAGTCTCTCTTAATTGCGCATGGACTTCTTGTCCTTACTTCATCACTGCCTACCTGAAAGATCAGCAGTGGGTTAGAGTCTGAGGGCTGCATTAGGAAAGGAAGCTTTCTCCTCACTATCCCAGGCTCCCCAAAAGGGAGCAGACTTCCCAAAGATACGGGCCAAGCCTGCACATGACACCTTCCATTCCCAAGTGAGTTGCCCATGACAATGAGCCCTCCTCGAATTCTTAACTGAAGAAGTTTTTATGTGGGGTCTAGACTGAATAAACCCTTATCCTTGTCTGCTTCCCTTTGCAAAGCTGTGTACCTGTTTTACAAAGGCAGCTGGAAAGGTGCGGTAGTTATTGGGAGAACACATCTGTAGTGCCTGTTGCGCCAGGCAGGAACTTGCTGCCATTACCCACTATCTTCTGAGTCACTGTATTTAATCAGGGAATGAGAGGATGGGGAGCTCCCTTGTAACATGAGCTCTGTCCCTGATGGTCCTCAACCTGCTTCCCTCCTCTCAGAGCTTTATCACTAAGCAGAGGAGTTTCTTCTACCTGCGCATACTTTTGACAGGTGAACTCACTGCTCCCATCCAATGCTGGTGTGCAAGACTGGGGCCCACAAGACAACAGGTACATTGTCATGCAAGAACCAGTATCATTATCTTATTTTTATTGTAATCCTTTACAGGAATATGTGATAGAAAAAGGGATTTCTACATAAGTCACATCAAACCCTCAAGTTCAAGAAATTGAAACTTTCTTGGATTTGAAGGGTGAATGACATGTGCCAATAGAAAGACTTATTTATGGCCATTTTGATGAAACTGAACAGTGCAGCTGCATATGTTACATCTCTCCCTTAAAGACAAGTTGCCAAGACTTCACTATAAGCTCCTCTAAGATTGGTATTTATGAATGATCTGTATATTTCTCTTTTCCTGTTTACTGTATTATTTGCTGACCATTTCCTACTCCTCACAGACAAAACTACCCAGCATAACATAAGCACTAAATTTCAGGGCTACAGAACAGACTTAATTACATGTCACTGACATCACACCTCACTTTGTATACTGGTAATTCAGAGCAATACTGTGCATAATGTCAACAGAAATAAATAAATAAAAATCAAAGCCATTCCACTGCAAGGGAAAAATGAAGAGCTGGGAAGACAAAGAAAAATACTTTTTCATAGAAAAGGAGTGGCTTCTTTTCTACATCTAGTGAATTTCTAAGCAAACATAAAATGAGACTCTGAATTACCAGACAACTGAACCTTAAAAGAAATCTCATCAGCTACCATCCAACAGCATACTTTTGTTTAGAGTTATAACAAAATGTTGCATATGCCTTCAAAATTACAAAGAAATTCAAGTTTCAGTTAAAGGATGAATATTTTCCAAAAGGTTCCCTTTTCTTTTTTTCCTCCTCTCAGCATTTCACCTGGTATTGCAGACTTTTTTATTCATGTAAAATTATAAACCCCTCATTTCATGGGCAGGCTAATAAACTCTGATACAAAGTCAATACGTTAGTGCACTGACATTTGGCAAAGGACATGTTTGCAAAAATGCAACCAACAGCATCATAAAACCCTCACACATTCCACAATAAACATCCAGAAGTGGAAAATTTGCAAGTCTCCTTTACATTTATTACTTCCTTTTTATAGTCGGTCTACAATCATCTCATGTCTAGCCAGCTACCTCTTTCATTAAAAAAAATGAGAAGCAGCAATTTATTTTAAAATAGCACTTTATATTGTATCAATCAGTATTGTGTTAATCTGTACTAAATGTATTAGCAAAGATAATTTTTTTTTCATGTGTTATTAAGCAATTTACACTGCTCAACCACTTCCCTTTTACTTGCACTCACAGTGGAAGTAATGTCAGAGTTCCTCTTTAATTATTTAATTTCTCTTCAAAAAGAGATTACCTTTCCATACCTTAACAAAAACATAGTAATTGAGGGAGGGAAAAAAACCCCTGCCTTCTGTATAGAATCTGATCTCAGGATGCCCTAGATAGTATTATAAAATTTCTCAAAATATGAAAAACAATTCCAAGTCACCTGTAAGGATTCAAAAATGTAGTATCTTCATCACATGTACCCACATTTGGCAAGGTTTGCAATTGAAGCACACTGGCACATATAAATACTTTATTATCATTATTCCTAAAAACACTCTCAACTGAAAAGGTGAACTATAGCTCCCTTTAATAATATTCCTTACAGAGATGCAGTCTAAGAACAAGTAAACAAACATCTAATGATCAATATTACATATTGTATTAATACAAAATTTCAAAGTCTTATTCAGAAATGATACACATACATTCTTTTAAATAGTCACTATTATTAAAAAAAAAGAACACTCAATGGCTGCAGAAATATGAATTTGCATTTTCAAGGATGTTTGGAAACATTAGTTACAATTAGCAAAACAAGTACTGTCCCCATGACAGCCTTTCTTTACAAACCCTTGAATGTTTGACAAGAAAAGGTCATGTTTTGTAAAATCCTGGAAAGGTCATTCAATAACAAATCACATGAATGAAATCACAAGAGTTCAAGGAGGTTAACAGAAACACCACAGGCATTAAAGCATGTTTTCAAGGTAAACAAGGTAAAAGCAAAACAGTCTGCCTCAGCTCTGGCAAAACGAAATAGCAAGTAGTCTCTAATTTGCCACACACTGTAATTTTAAGACATTTTCTCTGCACTTGGTGGTTTAACACTATGTATTATTTCTCATGTTCAATGCATTTAGGGAAGGATTAACAGATAACAGAGCAAAAACATTTAAACATTTCTTGAAATAGGCTATGTTGACCTCAGTAGATTTTCCCCCCTTAATCTCATGACCAGACACTTTAAAAAAATACCTAGAACCTAACCTTCATCTCAACTAAATCTCAATCTTAGATCTCAAAACTTCGCTGCTTGAAACTCTGTCAGCCTTTCAGCTAAACACTTTGACCTGCTTGTGACCTCCTATTTCCAGGTCTATTTTCTTCTTTACCAAAAGAACACAACATTTTTCACAGACAGGAATAACAAAGAGTTGTTTATATAGGGTAATTTAACTACAGGATCAGTGCAGGGAGCAGTGTGATGTATTTGATCCCCAGACCAAGAAAAAAAGCTAGTGTTAGAGAAAAGCCTATTGAATAGTCTTCCTAGGGCAAACCAGCAAATTGGTGCTCTTTTCATGTATAGGCATAGAAAAAAAAAAGTAATTCAGGAATGATCCTGGGTCTCTGTCTCCACAGGGTGTTAAAGCTCTGCTCTGCTGCAGTTCTGAAGTTTTAAAGTTCCATTCTCCTGCAGGTGAAAGGCATTACTTATTTACATAAATTCAATGTTATTCAGTTGAATTTGCTGCACAGGGTAAAATCTCTTCCAATACAAAGAATTTAGAATTACCAACTATGCTTAGTTTATCATCATTACACTTGTGTTTTCATATATGACAGGTTATTTGCAAACTGTAATTTATTATGAATCTATGATATTAATTTAATAGGATCAGACCTGTGAACCACCTAATGTTTACACATTGAGTGGCACCAAGTCTCAGAAAAGAAAAAGTGCAGTGTGGCAGCACAGTGAACTGTCTCCCAGGAAGATACTACTCTAACCTCTAATAAAGACTGAGAATTTAAACTTAGTCAGTTCAAGAAAGCATCATACCAACATCATTAGCTACTCCTCTGCAACGTGTGTCTCACCTTTTCAGGTCTATCTGATGATACCAATAGGTTTTCCGTTGTGAATGCAGGCACCAACATAGGCAAAGAAATTAGTTTAAATAAGCTTTTTATTTTCTTATCAAATAAGCTTGATAGTATTGCTGCCAAATCCAAGAAGCTTGGCTCTCCCATCATCCACACCAAACACTGTATTTCATACACAGAATTGCACAGTTACATTGGGTTCATCCTTCCCTGGAACTAACAGATAGCATTAGCTACTCCCAGCATGAAGTAAAAAAGCTTGACTATTTAGAGAACTGTAGACACAGGAAATCTGTCTGACCTCCATGCACCACCCAAGCAAGGCATTAGGCTTTACCATAGCTAATAGCACAAATGTTTACTTGAAGGTTCTGCCCAGCCAACGGCATGTTAAACTGGTTTAGTGAAAGTGATCCAGAAGAAAAGCAAACCTGCTAATACATACATAAATAGGACCATTTTTCAGTTACAGCATTCTCCTCAACTGACTTACCATGCCACAGCACTACCATTTTTGTAAGAGATGAAAGACAAGAACATGATCAATGCAGCCTGTGTGCACTTCAGGCCATGGTGCTTCGTTCCTTTCCTGCTAAACAGGTATGTTCCTCTGTAAGACAAAGCTCCTCATTTAAATCCTGCTCCAAACCTTCTCTGAGAAAAGGGACAGAATGGATGCTGCAGGAAGCACAGAAACCTCATGAGTTGTTTGACGGTCAGGTAGTTGGTATTGTGTTTGGATATCAGTCTGAGCATAGCATCAGCAGACATAGCTACGTCAGCCATCAGCAGACATAGCCTTACAAACACAGAAACAAAACCTTGAAAATTATTTACAAGCCAATGCAATCAAGGCTGTATTTCCTCTCTCACAAGGTGCATGCATGCCTTGAAAGAAATTAAAAAGCAGAATACTAAATATTAAAAATAATCATAAGTATTACAAAGACCATACTAATTAGCATAAATGGTGCACTGCATTTTTTTGCATTCACAAGTACATAGGCAGGGTATGCAAACAAACACACTTTATCAGGAAAAAAACGTAACAGTATTTCCTAGAAGACCATCAAAATTACATTTCACTTACACCTGGTTCTCAGTCTGTGTTCACACAATGCAGTTTTTTATCATATTTCACCAACATTCACATGCTGTCAGAATGTCTTTCATTCTTCACCATAGGATAACTCAAGACGTTTAATTCATGCATTACCAAATTTTCCTATTTTCCTATATGACTGTTTCACACTCTGGGCCTTATGCCATTCTTTAGAAGCCTTTTAGGAGTTGTGCAGGAAGTATTCTCTGACATATGGCCCAGAGCTAAGATGTTACAGTGTCATCATTATTTTGGCTTTCAGCGGTCATGCATTACATTTTCCTACAGGCAGCAGCTTTGACTTTTTATTTTGAAGAGCTCAGAAAGAACTAATCTAGAAATGTTGCTTGTCCATTAGTGCTATTGTTTCTTTAAAAAGCTATACTGGTTTGTACTATGACTGATCAAAATTACTATCAGAAACAAGACACCTCATTTTGTCTTTCTTGCCAACTATTTTAGCTTATTTGCCACGAGCACAGGGTATAATTAATATCACACAGGAGCCAGCATTGTCATTTTTCAAATCATTTCCCTGGAAATGTTCTACACCTCTTAATGGCCCTGCTAATGCTGTAGCTGTCATGTTTTGGACAGCTGCGCTTTTACAAGACAAACTCAGCTGCACCATGCGCCTCTCTGTAGACTTTTTAGCTCAACGGCTCAGAGGCCATGAATGCCAGCTGGTAACGGCTATATGGAAATCTTTGATTAATTTTTTTACCTCTAGACACTGACTGTTGCTCAAATGTCACCTTCCCAATTTCCATCTCTTGCCAGCATTTTTTCCCCTCTCCAAGTACTGCTTGATGGATGAAGAAGCAACTGAATGGACAAAAATCTTATGACTAATTAAAGCAAATACAGCCTGTCCAGATGTGGAGAAAACACAAAGTCTGGAGAAGGGCCAGGTCACACACAAGAAATGCCCAATCATTCCAGAGATGGAGCTTGTAATGACAATTACCAAACTAGAGTTAACATATGGGATCACAGAATTGTCAGGGCTGGATGGGACCTCAAGGATCATCTAGTTCTAACCCCCCTGCCATGGGCAGGGACACCTCACACTACATTGGGTTGCTCAGAGCCCAATCCAGCCTGGCCTTCAAAACTTTCAGGAATGGGCCTTGTACCACCTCCCTGGGCAACCTGTTCCAGTATCTCATCCAGTATCTCATCACCCTCATGGTGAAGAACTCTTCCTAACATCCAACATACTCATATTGTCACCCTGAAGAGTAAGGTGACATGAGTTACGCTATGCAAGGATTTACTATCAGCTCATTATCAAAGCAAAATGCGCAGTTCTGATCAAATGAAAATATTTCACATGCAGGAGCTGCAGAGATATTATGAAGTGATGAAGACACTCGAATTTTATGCTGGTTTACTCTACAACTTACTGGAAACTGACAATATGAACAAATTAGTACTGCTCAATAGTCATCCAGTGGGTTAGAGTGGCTTGAATTTAATAATTACTCCTGCCTATGAAGCAGTATTAAGCATCTTCTTACTGAGTCCAAGAATGAGAGATTACAATCAATAAAACAACCTAATAAACTGTAATTTCTAATCCATGCAAGTACATCAAACATCCATTTCTGGTGTTTATACACCTCTGCTACTCCCCCATTTTAAAGTCATGCTCATGAATGATCTTCAGTCCTGAGAATGAAGACCATAATATTTATTTTCACATTGTGTCTGAAAAAAATACTGCACAAAGTTGTGTTGTTCATTCAACAGTAGCAGCAGTTCTCCCAATTGAAACCAGCCAGGCCAGGAAAGCGACACAGACAGGATGCTGCTAAACATGCGCAACTTAGAAACACACACAATATTCCCTTCTGCATGATTTGCTGCCATTTAAAAGACAATAAACAGCAACTTTAGATTGCTAACAACATGTCATTTAAGGTTTGCTGTTGCTCAACATCAAGAAAAATCAATGCCAGCTCTACAGGGGCAGAAAACCCAGAGAAGTGAGCTCCATTTCAGGTCTGTTTGAACTCATTTCCTTTCTCCATGGTTGCCCCCTTGTACACCCCCTCAGGCATCCCCTCACAGCAGGCATGACAGCTTGACATATTGACAGCTTGCACTGAATGACAACTGATTTGTACAAATTTCAAGCCTTATAAATCTACCTGTCACAACAACAACATAAAAGAGCTTGGACCCAGCAGGTAACTCAGAAAAAGCTTCCCCTGACAGCATTTTCTGAAAAGCAATGGCTTGCCTCCTGCCAAAAATTCCAACTATCATCCTTGTATAACTTTGAATAAAAATTCAGGGCCATTTTCTTGCCAACAGGCTACCAATCGTCTTATTTAAAGATTAAAAAGAGTGAACAAGAAAAAAAAAAAGCCATCCACAGAATTTCATTTTATACTGATATGAAAGTAGTACCACCTGCTATGGCAGGATTACCACACCATTTTTCTCTACAGTGCTCAGACAGAGTAAATGAGCAAGGCTTTTCACGGTATTTAAACAATATCCCAGATTGCAATGCTGTTATGCATCCATTACATTGGAGCTGTTAGTCAATGCCACTCTTGCTGATAGAAATTCAAGAGGGGTTTTTTGTTGTTGTTTTACTTTGAGAGGCTGTTTTGGTTTATTTTTTCCTCACTGAGTTGTTAAAAAAGCAAAACTAAAAGCAAAACTGCAATTTCAGAAACCAGTAAGGCTTCTCAAACTACGTTTTGCCATCCAGCCCTCCTAGAAATTCACACAGACATTAGATAAAATGTTAAATGTTCTGTGTTCCCATAAGCAGCACTATGCAAGAGAAAAGCACAGCATTTAATGGTAAGCTTATAAAGGAATATAAAGGATACAGTAATTTGGGTGGGGGGATGGGTGGAAATAATCTTTCGAAAAGTTTATAACAAAAGAATTTTGAAATCCTGCAAGACTCCACAAAGATGATCAAACTGATGTGATATTTACAAGTTTTAAAGTATTCTGAGAACTCCTCACAAGAACTTCCAAATACAAAAGGAGATACTACAGGAAGTACCAAATCAACAGTCTTCAAACCCCCCCAAAAACAGCATGTTACTTAAATTATACCTGTGGTTATTTCCAGAAAAAAATAAAAAATTGCAGTGTTTAACTTAAAAGAATTAAAGTCTTCAGCAGCTTGAAATCATAACTTAGAAGAATTCAAAAATAAAGATTTCCTGCTAAGTTGCTAGATAATAAAATCAATTAATAATACAAGTATAGTTTATACAAACTATAAATTCAGCCAATGAGACATCAAAGAAATGGCTTTCCTTCATTTTAACTCAAGTATTATTGGAAATTTTGATTGTCCAAGTCACTCTGAACATGCAAGTTGATGGTCTGTGCAAACTGTAACAGCACAAGTTGAGTGTTACTTCACATCTGTAGCTATCATGTGCTCTCTATTCATTCACTACATAACGAAAGATACTGGAAATTTGAGCATTTTCATACTTTGCTGACAAGTCTTTGGTTTCCTTTCTGTGATGACTTAGTGCAAAATGTAGGAACACTCTTTTTTCAACAAAACAAAGCCTACACACACACAGACAAACTAAAATACCCACTACAACAGAGCAGCAGATCCCTACACCTTGTTACCACTCACCTGGACATTTAAGAGTTGCCTTATATTTGCCTAAGAGGAAAGGGGGGGGGGGGGGGGGGGGGAGAAAGGGGTTAGGGGAGGAAAGTAAATATCGTTTTACAAATAAAAATAAATACGAAACATGAAAAATTCCTAGCACTTACAAAGTGTTTGAATTAAAAATTAGTATCCAACAAAACCTTTTCTTCAACACACAACTTTTCAAGGAAACTAACAATGCAGCTTCACTAAAATGCTTCCACTGAAGTTGCAGCTTGTGTTTCTGTTCCTGTGGACTGCCCTAATAGTGCAAAATGGTAAGAAACTAAGTTGAAGTGGGCTTTTGAAGACATCTTGGAAGACATCTTGTAAAACACCTATAACATCTTATAAGACACCTATATAAATCAGAATTATCACAAATAATTAGATCTTCAAAACAGGCATTTTCAAACAGGTAACAAAGGTTAGCCACACTGCTTCTTGAAAACATTAGCCAAGATACATAGATATATGTACAGAGTATATATCTCAAAACTGCTTGCACTGGCTTGCTCCCCAGAATACCCAGACTTATGAAGAACGAAAAGACAACTTACTTCAATACTTTCTGTCAATCTTGTGCAAAATGACTAAGGCGGTTATCTAAAGATAATCAACAGTAAACTAGATGTTATGGACAGTAAGTTAATATTCTGGATTGGCTACCTTCACTGATTGTCTTGGAAACAAATGTTGTGCATTCTCCTTTTCCACTCATAGGAATCTTTCTCTTTTTTTTAAAACCTTGTTTCATCATATCCTCCTTTACTCCCAACATTTTTAAACACAGAACAGCATCACTGTTGTAGTAGAATACAAAATAACACAAGTATCAAGTGGGTTTAGAAACCTTCATATAAAATGACAGCCATCAGAAGAGGAGCTCTAAAGCAGTTGAAACATCACTCCAACACCTTCAACTATCACTGAGGAGGGATAAAACAGAGAACTTGTCTGCAGAAGACAGAAAGCAAATTTTTTTATGTTGGTAGAACAAAGAGACAAATTTTAGCATTTATGGAGTTGCCTGCTTCCACAGATTTGGTAACCATAACTACTATGTTAATTTATTTTTTTTCCCCATGTTACTGCTGGAAAAGGGCTACCATACAGTATAAACACAAGCTGTGAGGGGCACATTCTACCATTTCTAGGATTTTGTCCCTTGGACCTGTGGAAGTCAGTGTATTTCTGCCATTTAAAACCTTCTGTGTTATTCGTAACTGTCAGTGGAATGGAAATCTGTAGATGTTAAGAGGGAAAGAGCCTGTGCAAATTCTTCCCAGTGCAAAGTGAACAGTCAATCACTTTTATAAGGACAGGAACAACTGAAACTATCCATTCGTATACTTTCCTTTAGTCAACAATATTACCTTTAGTAATCTGGGGAATGTGCATCCATAAATTACAGAAAGTGTTATTGCATTGCTGAATAAACAGCAACATTTCCATCAGCAGCAGTGGCAGCCCCACAAAGGTATAACAAACAGACTCAATCATTTTCTTGTCAAGCTTTGCAATGACTGGAGAGTTTACTGCTGGAGATAATGTTGCTTTCCTCAGCATTGTGTGCCAAACTGCAAACTGCTTATTAAAACAAAACCTCTTTTTCTGAGCAGCGTGAGTTAGATAATCACTTACTGCACTCAAGAAAAAACACGTTTGATGCCCAGAGGTGGTTAGCAATCAAGAATATGCATTAACATTTGGTTTGTAAAAACTGGTTAAAAAAATAAGTGATCTAAAAAAGGAATTATGGCAATCATCTAAAAAAAGAATTATGACAATCAGGGCCCCAGGTCGATCATTTTCCCTGTTAATATATTGTTACTGATAAAATATTTCAAGGTACTCTAATATGCCTCTATGAAAGAGATTAGCAAAGACAGACAGGAGAGAAATACAAATCTATTTCAAATCAGATACCTTTTAAAAGCGATTGCTAAGAGGAAAAACTGGATTGTTTCTTTGTGTTCCAGATACAGGTATCAACTTGCTTTTCAGTGAAAGGGGAAAAAAAGCAAATTTAAAAATTAGTCCACTGTGTTAGAGATATTGCTGAAGCACAAATCTGTTTTTACCATCCAAAGAAACAGCTTGGCATAATGAAGCTGACCAATACTTTTGAAAAATCCAGTTCAATTTTTTTCACTTAAAACAGATTGACAACCATTTTACTTCGTTGAGTAACAAGAAAGTCTGAAACACAAATAAGCAAGCTCTGCCATGTCAAGAAAACATTGCTATAAAGCAAGCCATTATTCTCGACTTCAGAATGGCTCACTTTTTTCCTCTTTTCATTTTCTTAATGATTAGAGATATATTAATATAAAGGTAAACAGACAGCCTTCTTCTCTAGACTGGCACTGCTGATGTTCTTCTAATACTGAGCTATCTGCTCAAGACAACAGCAGCATCCAAATAGCGAAGATTTCCAGACTAAGTTTGAGCAGAGTACCATGAGACTCTAAAAGACATATACAGTAAAGGGAATTTAAGAGGATGACAGTGACATTTGCCACTGATCAGCAAGGACATGGACACAATTAAAGCCCATGTCATACAAAAATAAATAAATAGTTCTGAGACCCAGCACATGGAGCACTTCTGATGTGCTCAGAGGGGAAGTTCCATGCAAAAAAGTATTTTTTGATTCCACAGAAGTTTGAGTAGTTTGTTTTTTTCTCAAGAGTAGCTAGGTTACCTGCAAACCAAGTCTAATACAAAGTCAGATTTGTTTTGTGTGAACAGCCACCCTGACTGGAATTAGACAAAAAATAAGCATTTGAATCAGTTAAATCATTAAATTATTTTGATCTAAAGGAGAGTTAACTCCTGGCTGGATGTTAGGAAGATCTTCACAGAAAGAGTGATTGGCCATTTGAATGGGCTGCTAAGGGAGGTGGTGGAGTCACCATCACTGGAGGTGTTTAGGAAGAGACTGGATGGGGCGCTTGGTGCCATGGTTTAGTTGATTAGATGGTATTGGGTGATAGGCTGGACTCAATGATCTCAAAGGTCTTTTCCAACCTGGTTAATTATATTCTATTCTAACTCAAACTAATCTGCATATCTGTGCCTCCATTGACTTTCACACAACCTGAGTAATTGCATCAACATAAGCCCCTAAGAAAAAACTACCAAGCTAACAGAGTACAATGATAAATATTAAGATGTTTTAACTTGGTCAAACACAAAATCACATCACCAATCTTACCAAATTTTCTTGTCAAACTGGGATTAATGCTAATGCAACAGTCAATTAAATGCATTCAAAAAGGTACCTTTTTAGCTATTAATATTTGAACACCACTGAAAATAACAATTCATTTCCTTCTCCCACCCACTCCTAAATGACCATAAAGAAAATTAAAATTCTATGCACTTATATCTATCAAAACAACAGTGACATAAGAAAAATGCCAAATGCTCACACATACAGGGTTGTCTGCTCTAACAGGTGTTACCTGTGTCAAGATCTTCCCAGAAACTAATGCATTATTTCCCAGAACCAAAATAATATTATTTTGTCCATTCACATTTCCTTACCCTTACAATCTTGTACTTCTTGACACTGTCTAGTCCTCTCAAGTATTTGTGTACTTAAATTATCTATAGCTGCCTCCACTTACCTCATTCCCACTCCTTCCCACAACCCTCAGGCACGCCCTTCCATTCATACTCATTTCCCATTCTCTTACCTCAAAAGTAATTGTTTTTATACACCAAGTCAAGCATCACAATGAGGAAAAAATGCTGAGAAACAATAGCTCAAGATCATCAATCCTAGCATAAAGCTCCATGAAAAAAGCAATTTTTCATATTGATACAACATACTTCTTCAAAGTGAGCAAGTGTTCCATGTATAAAATGAACTGTTGCATTGCCACATGCCTGAATCACTAACATAAATAAAGGCCATAATACATCCACTCCTGTTATTGTTAACACTATCATATTCAGCTATTATATATGCAAAAGGAGATGATTCAGTTAATCTGCTAGTTACCTTCAGAGCACTAGGTGTATGATCTGCTACCCAAAGGTTCCAGAGTGTCCCTTAATTTCCATCATTATCTACTGACATGCCCAAATGATTCTTTGGCTACTTGTTAATAAAAGAATCAGAAGGTGCTAATCTCATTATCGCCTTGTCAGCAGTTCCTGTCAGAGCGTTGTTGCCCATTAATCGCCTGCTGCTGCAGTCAATCAGGATCCTGCCATGCACTCCCTCAACACGTTTATTCCTTTACCTGTTAAGATAGTAGCTAACCACAGTGTCACAACACACTGCATTCACTAGCACCACATTACAGAAACAATTATTTACCTTCCTCTATAGCATCACAT
This sequence comes from Melanerpes formicivorus, assembly GCF_026170545.1. NCBI lineage: Eukaryota > Metazoa > Chordata > Aves > Piciformes > Picidae > Melanerpes > Melanerpes formicivorus. The sequence continues at coordinate 14,859,262 of NW_027142358.1, read as the reverse complement.
ATATGATTGGATAGTTCAAAACAGTTCAGCTAGGCTGAGGCTCTACGTCTTCAGCTCCATCTTCCTAATTTATTACTTGGTTTACTTCACAGTCATGCTAACACAGCCAGGGAAATAATTGCCACCATATGAAAAACCCCAGCAGAATTCCTCTGCCCAGGCAGAAAACTGCCACTCCTTGTTCAAACTGAAGAGTGCATATTTATTCCTACTACTTCATACAGTAGGCATAATTTATTTGACGATACACATTGCAAACCTAACTCAGAGTTTATGTATCCCAAAACACTTTTCTCACTATGTGCTGACAGAAATTTCAAACAGATATCCATGATCATCCAAAACTTCTTGCATATTGGCATATTAAAAAAAACCAAAAAAAAACCCAAAAAATGAACTGTTTGTCAAATCTTAAGAATAGGCCAGTATATGACATTCATATTCATGAGACTAGTATTTCCAATTAATGAAAAATAAGATAAACACTGAATAGTAAAATGAAACAAAAATTTAAAATGCAGACTGAACAAATGGAGGAAGAATCACAATAGCATGGCAAAGGCTAGAACAACAACCTGCCAAATAAATCCCACTCTTGCTAAGATTACTTGTGTGCTAGAGTTTTCAAAAACAGGTGCCTAAAGTTCAGGTATATAATCTGCGTTTAATTGATCAAGCATGGGATAGCACCATGTTACAATAAGGATAAAAAATTCTCTGTAACTTTTTCTGCAGACATCCAGTAGCACCTTTCCACTACAGCTATAAAAAATAGTTCTGTAAAATCCAGGAGACTTTATCCAAAGAGAATAGTCCACAGACCCTGTGGCTCCATAAGTCTTGGAAAGAGAAAAAATCAACCCATCAACTCTCTGAGCCTGAAATTCTCTCTATACTAGGAAAATATTTTGGGGGGATGCAATAAAAGGCCCAAAAAAAGCAGTCAAACCAAAGATTCACAAGTCAGTCAGTATTTTATTCACAAGAGATAACAGTACTCTCTTCTTTTAAAAAAAAAAAAAAAAAACACTCTTCATATAAATATATAGTTACAAAAAGCCACAAAATAGACTTGAGATGTGGTTTGAGCAAGAGAAGGGAGGTATCATATTTTCCAACTGGTTGAGATTCAAAGCTAGCTCTAAACCATGACCAACATATTAACAAAAGTTCACCTATGGTCTAATTTTTTTCATGCACTATAAAATAAACACTACAAAAAGGCAATTTTTTGTGACTCATCTTTTTTTTACAGTTTTTGAGAGATCTCTAACACCCTTTAAAGCTTCCACTTTAGAATCATGAAATCACCCCAGCTCTAATGGAGATGGAACACCTCTCCTCTGAAGAAAGGCTCAGAGAGTTGGGGTTGTTTATCCTGGAGAAGAAGAGGCTCTGGATATATCTTATTGCAGCCTTTCAATACTTACAGGGGAACTATAAGAAAGATGGGAATGCTGTGACAGGACAAGGGTTAACAGCTCTAAACTACATAAAGGGAGGGAGAAGACTCGGTATGAGGAAGACAGTTTTGACAGTGAAGGTGGTGAATAGTGGAACAGGTCTGAGTGACCTATCTAGGACTTGGGGGGTACTGGTGGATGAGAAACTGGACATAAGTCAAGAATTCCCACTTGCAGCCCAGAAGACAAGTTGCATCCTGAGCTGAATCAAAAGAAGCAAAGCCAGCAGATCAAGAGGGGCAATTCTGTCACTCTACTCTGCTCTGGTGAGATCTCACTTGGAGTACTATGTCCAGCCCTGGAGTCCCCAACACAAGAAAGACATGGACCTGATGGAGCAGATCCAGGGAAGGGCCACAAAAATGATCAGAGAGCTGGGGCACCACTCCTACAAAGCCTGGCTGAAAGAATTGGGGCTGTTCAGCCTGGAGAAGAGAAGGCTCCAGGGAGACCTTATAGCTACATTTCAATATCGGAAGGGGACTTATGGGAAGGCTGGGGAAGGAGTATTTAGAAGGGACTGTAGTGATAGGAGGAGAGGCAATGGTTTTAAACCAGAGCAGGGTAGATTTGGGTTGGACATAAAGAAGAAGTTCTTTACAATGAGAGCAGTAAAATACTGGAACACATTACCCAGAGATGTAGTTGAAGTCCCATCACTGGTGATGTTCAAGATCAGACTTGATGCAGCCCTGGGTAGCCTGATCTAGTTAAAGATGTTCCTGTTCACTGCAGGGGGTTTAGACTACATGTCAGCTTGGCAGGTTTCTGTGCTATCTCATTTAAGCTACACTATCACCTAGAAAGGTTGGACCAGATGATCCTTGGGGTCCCTCAAACCTGGTATTCTGTGGTTCTGTGATAGATGCCTTTTAAATGCCCCTTCAAATGTCCCTTCTAACACAAAACATTGTGTGATGCTAATAGAAGACACAAGACATCTATGTGGTAAGACACAAGAAACCTATGGAGAGGATACAGATTCAAATGCCATAGATAGGCACTGGCTCTGAAGTTACCTATAAAATCAATACCACAGCAAGGCTTTCTCTGCAATACAAATCACAGGAAAGGCTTTCAAGTAAACAGGTATCCTAAACAGTTTAGCATTATCTTAGAATAATAGAATAAAAATACAGGTTGGAAGAGACCTTCAAGATCATGACATCCAACCCATTGACCAATCCAACCCACCCAAACAACTAAACCATGGCACCAAGTACCCCATCAAGTCTCCTCCTGAACACCTCCAATGATGGTGACTCCACCACCTCCCCGGGCAGTCCATTCCAATGGGCAATCACTCTCTCTGTATAGAACTTCTTCCTAACATCCAGCCTAAACTTCCCCTGGTGCAGCCTGAGACTGTGTCCTCTTGTTCTGGTACTGGCTGCCTGGGAGAAGAGACTAACATCCGCCTGTTTACAACCTCCCTTCAGGTAGTTGTAGACAGCAATAAGGGCACCCCTGAGTCTCCTCTTTTCCAGGCTAAGCAACCCCAGCTCCCTCAGTCTCTCCTCATAGGGCTTGTGTTCCAAACCCCTCACCAACTTCGTTGCCCTTCTCTGGACTCATTCCAGCAAGTCAACATCCTTCCTAAACTGAGGGGCCCAGAACTGGACACAGTACTCAAGGTGCAGCCTAACCAGTGCAGTGTAGAGGGGCAGAATGACCTCCCTGCTCCGACTGGCCACACTGTTCTTGAAGCACACACGTTATTTCCAACGCATTATTTCCAACTTGAACAGTATACGAAGAGTATGGCGATCTACAGATTGAACCAAATCCTCTCTGGATCATTTTACAAATTGCCAATGTCCTTTTAATGAACAAAATCTTTCAGTATCAGAATCTCAGACAAACAACTTCCTTTAATTTCTCCTACTATTTTAGACAATTTTAGTTAGAAAGTCAGCATAATCTCTGTGTAGATTTCAAAAATCTAATCATTTAGTTAGGTTTTAGGGTTGCTGGGGAGACAGGGGGAGAGTGTCCCAAAAAGATCCTTTAGTCCATTACTTAGGGTAACTAACTAACATGAAAGCTCTTAAGTCTACACTTTTTCTATATATCAAGGAATATTTTGGTATCGTCCTAAGGCATCTGCCAAATCTAAATTAAAATCATGGAGCCAAGTGAAAAATTGCTTAAATGGGAAGATGTGTTATTTAGAAAGAGGAATCATATTTGCATCTCAATCCAAGCATTCCATTTTTTCCATAATACCACTACATAGGGGAGTAGCACAAGATGGTGAAATTGTTTTGGCTCTGCTGACAGCAATAAGGTTGATATGAATTATAGACCCATTTAAGATGAACTATATTATAATACTCACTTTAATCATGTTAAGTGTAGGGGGAGGAAGAAGTAGGGTAAAAAGAATATGCAAGCAATTTACTTGCAGGCTCTTTTAACAACTTTATTTAAGCTTGTTTTATCTCCATGAAGAATATCCCAATATGCTTGTTAAGTGATAGGAAAATGGAAAGTATTTCAAGTAGCATAAAGACATTAAAGAATGCCTTAAAGTGTATGAAAATTTTACATCAGCTCTTATTACAGTTGATTGCTGAACTGACAAGGGGGAAAATGTATCTCTGGTTTCCCTCCACTTGTACATGAATAAGCACATTTTAAGCACCATTCTGCAAAGAAACTGAAACACTTCAATTCTGAAAGAACAGCTGTGACTATCTTTACTAATAATTAATAATATCAAGATATACTTTTATTTTAGAGACATAAAAGACTTCTTATCTTTTGTTATTCTGATTTACTTTACAAAAGCAGATGAATGTACACCCATTGATTTTACGCTAGGCAGTCAAGGATACTGATTGTTACTTTAAGTCTCACGTAATTAAATAAAGCTTCTTCAAAGTGCAAAAAATAGGCATTATTGGTAGCAATTCATTAGAGTCAGGATCAGCTTTAAAAGTAACCTAGATTTACTCTCGATTTGGACAATATCCAAATCTCCAGATTTGGACAATAGTTTTCCATCTCTGTCAGTTGCAGTGAAGAAGAAGTTTTTTGGCTTAGAAACTTTGCCATCCACATGTGACTGGGCTTTTCAGATACAACATTTTTCATGTGAAAGAATTCTGTCTTCATCGATTTTCAGCCTTATGAAACTAGAAACTCAGACATACTGTTCAATACTAAAACAACTAAAGAGACTGAAAACATCCAAACCCAGACCAAAAACAAACTCCTTGTAGCAGAGCAGATGTAAGGTGTTTACAGCATCTGAACCACTGTGTTCAAAGAGGATGCATGCCCTTATGACTAGAGTTTATATGCATGCTTACATTTTCAGAGTATGGAAAATAATATCATATCAAAAAATATCTAGTGCCAAAAGGAGTTCTTTGGCCTACAACACATCCCAGCTTCTCTTTTGGCCTGTTTGATTAGGATTTAGCCTATGCTGACAGATTCTCTTTGGAAAGGCCCCTGGCTGTGCCGAAAAGAACAAGTTAAGCAAAGGATTAACCAATACACTCTCACTAATGCAGTCAAACTGTCACCATGATCAAAGACTTCCACAAGAGGCAGAAAGTAATTTAGGCAAGTGTCCCTCCATGAACCCACACAAAATATACTATAACAATCACATTCATGAATGAATACACTGCTCTGCTTTCACTTCTTGGGAGGGGGGGAACCAAACAAAACAACCCCACCAAAACAACTTTCAGACCATTTATTCTCTAAGCAAATACTTCCATCTTCTCAGCGATTCTACTGAGACAAAAGACATTGTAAGAAAACCCAAATACACTACTCTTACAATGGGAACACATTAGAAGAAAATTCAGCTCAAACAATGAAACTGAACAGGCGTTGAGAGCTCATCGTCAATTCTACCAAGTTACTTGATACAGAAAAATACAAAGTAGGATGAAGTAGCCTTAGTTCTAGCAGACAGTGCCAGAAATCCCACCTAAATTTTGCTCAAAGTACATAATTCTTATCAGGGCTCTGTAATGGCCATTATGTAAGAAAGAAACTGAAAAATAATTTATGCCAAAGATTGCAGAAGCATCTCTAATACAAAGGAAACTGACAATTATACTTTAAAACAGCATGTTGGAGTCAATGGTGCTCAAAAACATTTTGGGAAACAAATAAGGCATAAGGCAGCTAATGCTACCACTATTCCTCACTAAGAAGTTCATTGAATAATGTATCAATATACTGATAATTTAGATCAATATACTAATTTGAAATATATCTTCTAACAGTGTAAGCCATATTAAAAACAGTGAGGCTGAGAGGAGTGCAGCTACTGAGATTTGGTGCCAAATTCTGAAAGTTAGAGAATGAAAACTGAAGACAAGCAGTTTCATACTTACCAAATATAAACAAGTCAATATTTTTTTTCAGCATACTGGTTTAGAAAAATCAGTCTGAACAACTAAGACTAAACAAGGCACAAGATGTAACACTGTGGTGTAAGGCCCACCTCATTTGTCAGCACCAAGAAGTAGGGCAACTACAACAGCATTTGATGGACTTTCCTTACACCAAATATTCAATGTTGGCAATATGTCAATATCTAAAACTAATATTTCATCATCATACCCTACTCATCCAAATTTTCCAGGTTACATGCAATGAGACAATAACACCTCTCATTCTAAAGTCTTCTTCAGCAACAGATTCAATTTCTTTTTTGTGTGGCAAGAGGTAATTATAAACTGACTATTTAATTGTGGATTAAAGCAATGAATAAACTAGAATAAACTAGAATAAACCAAACCAGGTTGGAAGAGACCTTCAAGATCATCGCATCCAACCCATCAACCAATCCAACCCACCCAAACAGCTAACCCATGGCACCAAGCACCCCATCAAGTCTCCTTCTGAACACCTTCAATGACGGCGACTCCACCACCTCCCCGGGCAACCCATTCCATAGCGCAATCACTCTTTCTGTATAGAACTTCTTCCTAACATCCAACCTGAACCTCCCCTGGCGCAGCCTGAGACTGTGTCCTCTTGTTCTGGTACTGGGTGCCTGGGAGAAGAGACCATCATCAGCCTGTCTACAACCTCCCTTCAGGTAGTTGTAGAGAGCAGTAAGGTCACCCCTGAGTCTCCTCTTCTCCAGGCTAAGCAACCCCAGCTCCCTCAGTCTCTCCTCATAGGGCTTGTGTTCCAAACCCCTCACCAACTTTGTTGCTCTTCTCTGGACTCGTTCCAGAAAGTCAACATCCTTCCTAAACTGAGGGGCCCAGAACTGGACACAGTACTCGAGGTGTGGCCTAACCAGTGCAGTGTACAGGGGCAGAATGACCTCCCTGCTCCTGCTGGCCACACTGTTCTTGATGCAGGCCAGGATGCCATTGGCCCTCTTGGCTGCCTGGGCACACTGCAGGCTCATGTTCAGCCTACCATCAACCAGCACCCCCAGGTCCCTCTCTCCCTGGCTGCTCTCCAGCCACTCTGACCCCAGCCTGTAGCACTGCATGGGGTTGTTGTGGCCAATGTGCAGAACCCGGCACTTGGATGTGTTAAATCTCATGCCGTTGGATTCTGCCCATCTGTCCAGCCTGTCGAGGTCCCTCTGCAGAGCCTCTCTCCCCTCCAGCAGATCAACTCTTGCCCCCAGCTTGGTGTCGTCAGCAAATTTACTGATGATAGACTCAATGCCCTCATCCAGATCATCAATAAAGATGTTAAAGAGCACAGGGCCCAGCACTGATCCTTGGGGCACACCACTAGTGACTGGCTGCCAGCTGGATGTGGCACCATTCACCACCACTCTCTGGGCTCGGCCCTCCAGCCAGTTCCTAACCCATCGCAGTGTGCTCCCGTCCAAGCCATGGGCTGACAGCTTGGCCAGGAGTTTGTTATGGGGGACGGTGTCAAAGGCCTTGCTGAGGTCCAGGTAGACTACATCAACAGGCCTCCCCACATCCACCAGGCGGGTCACCTGATCATAGAAGGAGATCAGGTTGGTCAGGCAGGACCTGCCCTTCCTAAATCCATGCTGACTAGGCCTGATCCCTTGGCCATCCTCTAAGTGTTGTGTTATTGAACTCAAGATGACCTGTTCCATGATCTTGCCTGGCACTGAGGTCAGGCTGACAGGCCTGTAATTCCCTGGCTCATCCAACCGGCCCTTCTTATGGATGGGCACCATCCATGAGATAATATGCATAACACCACAGTTATCATCATCCATGAGATAATATGCATAACACCACAGTTATCAAGCCAGTGTTACATTTGTATGAGGTCAAAAATTTTAGAGAAAATGCGGGAAGAGAATATTGTCAGCACTAACCTTTAATAACATAAGGACGATGAACTACTTATTACACATCCATTCCTTTCTCTTCCAAGCAATAGCTCATTCTGTTCTCTCAAAGAGCCTATATGTAAAATCTCTATTTTCCCCCCAATGTTTAGAGAGGATAATTCTGACACTTGTCTTCCAGCCTTCCCCTATAGAAAATATCTAAATGGAAGAACAAACATATTGTGTCTGAAAAAAGGTTATCTTTCATAAATACTGAAAATAGTATTTGTTAGTGCTAAATTTTTCATCATGTTTGGCATTTTTTAATATATTAAACCAGGAGATAAAATATTAATTAGATTTGTACATACCAATAGCAAGAACAATGGAAACAAATAATGCCAAGGAATTTAACTCTAGATTGCGTACTGTTTTCACATGGTGAACTCACTGCACGAACAACCCACTCTTTTTATACTTGTCCAAATTCTCAACACACTAGTCCTGATTCTTACAACATGCTCTGCATGGATCAATACCTCTGCTTATAACAACTTCACTAATGATTTGTGATTACAAGAAATCTGTTATTAGAAATGATGCCTTGTGCACTAAGTCTATGATCTTAAAGGATTACCAAGAGTATGACTTGTAATCGTTGAGTTATTCCTGACTAAGGAACAGAAGCATTTTCTTCAAGTATCAGGAAATCACAGACATATATATGTGAGTCAATCTTAACTTAGCACTCTTTTGATTGAGAACCTGAGTTCTGCTCTTTGGGAACACAAAGACATAGTTAAAGTTACCATGACCTTCAGATTTTCCCCAAACCAGTATTATTTAATCTTTAACTGTTCAGATCAGACAGAGAAGAGCAGCTATACTTAACTTTTAAAGCATATAGCTTGCATTAACCAGAAGTCAAGTTATATCCAAAACAAAGAAAACCAGGATAACTCTGAGTCAGTCACAATTCCATGAGTGAACTGCCATATGACATTTCTTTGAAACAATGTACTGCAAGTTCTCCTTTTTTATTTTTGTTAAACTATTATTCTTTCCTCTTTTTTTGCCCTCTAAACCTATCACTAGCTAGTCTGCAAAATTATGAGAATCAGTCCTGATCCAAGTAGATTTTAGAGAAGTTTGTAATATGGCAACATGTGCACACAAAAAGTCAAAAAATAACTCCATTAATTAATGGTAAGAGCTCCTGACAGCCTGTCTCTAGAGAAATGTTTGTCCTCAGAATGCTTTAAGGAAAGCATACAGTATTTCATCACTGTGTTTTGACTTCTTATACGATACAGTGTGATTAATGGAGAAAAAATAAATATTGAAAGTCTTACCATGTGCCAAATTAAGACGAGCACTTGATAAAATAGGCACTTCTTCTTGTGAGTAATTTGAAAGAATAACTGGTTTTCACTACAATCTCATCTCCCAGCAGGTCATACATAAACCAAGCCAGCTGCAGTTCAAACAAAGGTCTGTCCAAAGGATGGGCTCAAGGTGCGGATAAATTATTATTGCAAAACCAGTGCCAAGCTTTGCTCTCTGCTCTGCTTTTCTCATTTTAACGAATTGGGCTTAACCCCAAAACACAGTTATTTTTAAAAGCCTAGCTTCATTTTGTTCTGTATTTTTCCATTTTATTACAAATAAAGATTTATTTACTACAATCAAAGCAAGTCAAAGCTCTAGGAATATCTTCTAAAAGTGTTCACATGATCCCTAACGTTTAGAGAAGCATATGAGTAAGCTACATAACCCATCAGATATACAGTGAACAATTCATCTTACTCTAAAGCCACATACTTAATGAAGAAAGTTCTTTCTTGAGCATCTACAGCAGTATGTTCGCAGTTCAAGAGCAAATATATGGCCCACCATTCCTTATGTAAAACAATTTAAAGCTACCTCTTTACATCCTTTAACAAGACCACAGGATTGGATCCTCAATGTTATCACGACTCTGGGCAAGAATGTCTTTAGTGGTTCAAATGGCATTTAGAGCAGATGACCTGAATTTGTGTGCAGTCTCACAGATTTTGGAGCTAACGAGCCACAACCACATGACTTTACCTTCAATTTTTTTTTAATCTTTCCTAAAGAATGTAAGTCTGCCTTTAGAGGTCTACCATGGACTAACTAACTAGATGTCACATAGTCATCATTGGTATTCTATCACGTGCATACAATTTATTTTCACAACTAACAACCTTGCATTCGTACCACTTTTTATTTGCAGTTGAAAGTTATAAAATCATCCATCCTTAACACTTATGGAAACATACCTTAATCTTCTTAGAAGTTTGCATGCATTAATGAAAGTGCCAGTCATTACAGTAGTAAAAGTTCAGTTTGTATAAACATAATATTGTGGTTATAATTTCCTGCAGCCTTAGCTTACCGTAGTTCTTTTGATGTTAGTGCCTGGTGTGAAACCTTGTTTAGATAGCTACAGGGTGGAGCTGCCAGGTTTTTAACTATGCCAGAGAACACAGACCACCGTAGAGTAGCACACAGGGGTCTTTATATCAGAATTAGTAAAATCCTGTCACTAAAAGGAGCGTAAATCCAGAACTGCTATATATCATCTAGGACACTACAGCTTCTAATCATAGCTTACAGAACAAATGACATTTCAGAGGGGGGAAAAAAATCCAGAAAACTAAATATATAAAAGTTTCAAAATATATCAGAGACCAATGACAGTTGGACAGTTTAAAAAAAAATCAAATGAAATAGGTCTAATTTCAACATATGCAGAATAAATAGTAGTTTTAAGTCCCCCTCTGGGAGCTTGGATTGATCCGAGATATAAGTCTGAGCACAAGTCAGAAGTCATTTTATAGAAATCAGAAAGAGATGAAAGCAATTAAACATAAAATGTGGCATTTTGGATCTCTTTTAAGAGGGAGAAAAAAAACTCAAACATTATTTTCAAAATATTTGAAATCCTATAGAAACAGTGAAACATCACATTGTGGTATTCTAAAGTAATATCTCTTGTTTATAACCATATAAATTTAGTCCCCTGGCCCTACTGGGCTTATATAATAGAAGAGAGTTATTTTAACAGTGCTCTGTTAAAAAAAAAAAAAAAGCAGCAACTTATTTTCAACTCATTTTCCCCACTGGGAGGGATGTATGGCCTCGTGTGAGAAAAGGAACATGCCTAAGTTATTACTGTAGGAAAGCAATCCGTCAAAGGCTGGTCGTTTTGGCATGGTGAATACCACTGGTGAGATCAGAGAGTCAGATCCTGCTTGCAATTACTGTTAAAGGACCTTGGATACAGGCAGCCTGCTATCAATTATTCCCCTGGCCTCAGACACTTGGACTTGTCAAGTTCCCAGTGTCTTCTGTTTTGTAACAGTAAGAAAAAAAGTAAAATAAAATTTAAAAAAAAATACCACCACACCAGAAAAAACAAAAAAAACCAACCACCACCACAGTAAGAATGATGGTCCCATGATTGGTTCTGGGAAGTTTCTCACATCTTGTGTCATTCCAAAGAGTCATTAATAATTCCATTAAAATTTCACAGCACATGTTAACATATGCAGGTATTGCTCTGATAAAGTAAGGTCCAAAACAGACACAGCAGATTCTCAGATTCTGTCTCAAAATTTCAACTTTAAAAGTTATGCATTCCTATGTAGGTTATTAACGTGACACTGCATGCCACCTCAGTGAAACAGTATCCCTCCTCTACTAATAGTAAAATGAAAAAACTGTTTAACTAGAAAACAGAATAGCAGTACCACATGCAAACTCTAACTTCTTGCATCATTTTTTTTAGTTTAGTATATCAGCAAGTTTATGTTTTGGGTTTTTTTATAAAGTCTCACCACTCTATTTCTGGAGTTGATTTTAGTTTTAGGAACCATTAGGTATTAAATTACAGGTTTTGTTTTATTAGTTTACTTTCTGATGTGGGATTTTCTTCAAATGTTAGCTTTCAGATGTAAGGTCTAAGCAGAAATTAAGATAATCTAAAAGATATTTTACATGAGTTTTACTAGATATGGCCACCAAAAGAAGACATACTGTTCATTCACATTCATAATTCATGGTCCACTCTAATTTTTCTCCAATTATACAATGTAAAAATATTTAACGTCTTACGGTTTTCAGTAAAATTGGAAGGAAGGTTCAGTCCTAAGCCTTCTAAGGCAGCTTTTTCTCTAAACCATCAATAGGTTTAGTCATGCAAGGAGAAGATTCTTTAAACTTACCAAAGACTTTGTTTAAAGCCCAGGAAAATGTGGACTGTCAGCATCCTTTGTGTTGTTTTGCAGATTAAGCCCATTCCCCAGTACACTGGTGACCCTCTACCCCGATTCTCTAGTTTCTCTCTGACATCAAACTCAGGATTATTGTTAGATTTTCTCCTAGGCAAAAAGGAGATTAGAAACCCAGCTGCCACAGCTGACTGACAGGAAAGGGGATCGAAAAAAATTTGTAAAAAAATATAAAAATTTTAACACCATATTACCAGAAAAATGTTCTTCCACATGCCAACAACAGTATTGACCATCATCCTCATTGCTTGAGAAACAAAGACTGCATGAAATGGGGGTGCTTCCCCCCACAGTCTCAAAACAGGAGTTGACAGTTCAAGGCAAAAATGATTTGCATGTAAATCCTGATCAAAAGCAAGCTTGCACCCTGAAGTTGTCAAGTTTTGCTACCAGTCTGACACTTAAATGGGTTATAGCAAAACTTGATTTAAACTGAGGAGAAAAAAAAAAACATGGCAACTCAATTACCCCCTTGCAGATCAGATCTGGCAGTTCAGGTCAAACTTTTCACCCTGCCATTTCTCAATACCTGATGCCTTAAACAAACAATATGTATTCCTCCTACAACCCTAGATGAAAATACATTTCCCATGGCTCCCTACTGCGTCTTTAAAAGTGAACAAAAAAACCCAAAAGATTTAGAAATATTGTGCAAAGTCTTTTTCTTTCTTTCATTCTTTTTTTTTTTTAATTATCTCCTGACCAAAATCACTTAAATTACCCATGAGGGAAAAAAAAAAATCTATGCAAATATATTTGCTTTAGTGAGATGTCTAGTGTATGTTGTCTTCTAGAAGAATTCATTTACTTCTGAAAAAATTCTGTCCCATTAGACACGTTAAAACATGCTGCACTGAAATAATGTAGCATCACAGAACAGAGAACTACTTTGATCTGTACAAAGGATGTTAAAAAAAATTTTTCAAGTATGACATTTTGTGAAAATTGGAGAAAGATTTATCTGGTTCAGTTAGTTTGTACAGTGATAAGGAATGCTCCATAGTGTTATTGAAGTTAAAGCCAAAGATTTTCTATGATCTAATTCTTAGAGTGCATCCATCCTTCACCCAGTCAATTCACGCAACTCATTCTTAACAGGCTTCTGTAGCAGCACTCAACAGTTTTAACATCTGCTGCCAATTTGTTTTGTGTCCCCAGACTGGTTCCCCTTTGAATAGCAAACCAGACCATCCACCTCAGCTGTTTTCAAAACAACTTTGCTCTGTTCCTTGCCATTAAAAGGAGATGTCAGAGAGGCACTTTAGACACTGTTTTACGGGGCGGGGGGGATGCCAACAAGAGAGAGAGACCAATGGATTGCCTAGAGATAGCTTATTCTAATGCTTAAAGAATTCAAGTGAAGTCCTTAATGAGATCCCATCTTCCACTAAAATTCATGCAGATAATGCAAAAATACGTTCACTACACTATCAGACACTATCCAGAACTATAAACTGCAAGCACAAATCCACTCAGCCTCCCCACATCAGCTGTGTAGTTGACAACAGTTACAATGAGAGGAGAATATAAAATATCAAAATGTTTTTATGATGACCTGAAAATTATGTTGGTATTTATGATTATGGTATTTATGCCACAAGTTTTCATTATTTCCATTTGTGTTACTACTACATCTGTACAAACAATAAAAAGTTTCATCCTAACTACATCATGAGCAAATCTAGAATATACCTATGCAAAAATAAGCAAATTTCTGCTTTTTATTCCAGAGACAAAAAAGTAGTTCCATTTAGGAACAGACATATTTTTGTATGTTACTATGAATGTCTCTGACCTTAGCACCATATTAATGAAAAATTGTAAAGCGTCATTTGATTAAGAAGCTGGCAAATATTTAGAGCATTATTGTAATGCTTTGCAGTGAAGAGTATTTTTTGTTGTTGCTCTGAGTTGTCCAAGACACTGTCAAAACAACGTCCTGCCGCAACAGTGATTAATTTTACACACTCTGAAAGTCAGTGTAGATATTATTTCAGATTAAAGCGTGTCATTTTTTCCTACAAGTCTAGTTCAGCCTACACCTAAGATTAAAATAATTTCTTTAGTGGACAAAGCTGAGTATTCAAAATAACACATTACCTCAAGCTTTTGGGTCTCAGATGTTAACTTCAGTTAAATAATTAAATATTCACTTACCCTAACCTTTATGTCTGTAGTTCAATAAAACCTCATGCATGCATTCTAAAGCAAACCTACAATACAGATGTCTAACTAAGTTACTACTTCATTATGACTGGGGGGCAAGTGGGGGGAACAAAATAAAAACAAACAACAACCAAAAAAAAAACCAAAATGCCACAAACAAACAAAAAAAACCCCAAACTTTGTTCAAAACAATCCTAGGGAACTTTGAGTGAAATGTCAAGCCACTCAGAAGCCACACAGTGAAAGTAACTAATTTGGCCTAAAATCTAGCTACACTTGGGAATTTCTCAGGAACTACTCTGACTCCCACACCTGAAAAGCTGAGATCTGGGTTTTCTAAACCTCTTCCATTAAAATATTTTCTTGCTAAAGAAGACAACAGGACAATTCTTTCTTCTATTTTCTTTTTCCCCAAAGAGGTTTACAACATAGGAACACAAATTGGTTTTACTTTTTTTTTTCTGTTAACACATTCAGAAATTCAATCAGTATCGTGAGAATACGTACCTTTCTATTTCATTTAAATTCAGTGTAGTTCACTCTTGGACTACTTGTATAGTGAGCAACAGCAGTCTGGTTGTTTCTCCACTGAAGTGGATGTTGTACACTGATTCCAGAAGGAAAAGGTCAAACTGATGAAGGGAATTCTGGCCTGAGTTAACATCCCTACAATTTGCAGAGAGCAACAACAGAACACATTTTTCTACTCCACTGTAAATTTACAATAGGGTGATGTCCCTGACTCACCATCAGCTTTACAAAATCAGATGTGAGGTCCCAAACTAGCAGGTGCTGCAGGCCGGAAGTAAAGAAGTAAGAAAGTAGTTCATTAGTATTTTATCCTTTCAAGGAAGAAAAGTGTTTTTTCACCATGATTCACCTCTAGTTCAACACAGATGTAGGTAACAGACAAGTCACCTCCTCATCACCACAGAAAGGCACAGCTTCTAACTTATCACAGTATCACAGTATCACCAAGGTTGGAAGAGACCTCAAAGATCATGAAGTCCAACCTGTCACCACAGACACCATGACTAGACCATGGCACCAAGTGCCACGTCCAATCCCCTCTTGAACACCTCCAGGGACGGTGACTCCACCACCTCCCTGGGCAGCACATTCATATGGCTAATTATTCTTTCTGTGATGAACTTTCTCCTTACCTGGAGCCTAAACTTCCCCTGGCGCAGCTTGAGACTGTGTCCTCTTGTTCTTGTGCTGGTTGCCTGGGAGAAGAGACCAACCCTTTCCTGGCTACAACCACCTTTCAGGTAGTTGTGGAGATCAATGAGGTCACCCCTGAGCCTCCTCTTCTCCAGGCTAAACAATCCCAGCTCCCTCAGCCTCTCCTCATAGGGCTTGTGTTCAAGGCCTCTCACCAGCCTTGTTGCCCTTCTCCGGACATGTTCAAGTGTCTCTATGTCCTTCCTAAACTGAGGGGCCCAGAACTGGACACAGTGCTCAAGGTGTGGCCTAACCAATGCAGAGTACAGGGGCACAATGACTTCCCTGCTCCTGCTGGCCACACCATTCCTAATGCAGGCCAGGATGCCATTTGCCTTCTTGGCCACCTGGGCACACTGCTGGCTCATGTTTAGGCAGCTGTCAACCAGCACCCCCAGGTCCCACTCTGTTTGGCAGCTCTTCAGCCACTCTGACCCCAACCTGTAGCTCTGCATGGGGTTGCTGTGGTCAAAATGCAGCACCTGGCACTTGGATTTGTTGAATGCCATCATATTGGACTCCGCCCATCTGTCCAGTCGGTCAGGGTCCCTCTGCAATGTCCTATCATTGGACAGAAGTCATGTACTTCACTGCAATCTAGTCCTGCAGAGTCATGATATGTATTTAGAGACCAGAGCTATATGTAACATAGCACACTACAAGCATAGTTCTCAGAAGTTACATACAGTCTAAATTCAGCATAAATCAACAGTGACTCACTAAAGCCATCTTTGCACTGAACGTACACAGCAGGTACCACAGTACTTGCAGACATACTTGCAGATTATACTAACCTAACAAAAATAGAACCATTCTACCCTAGGGAGCTCAGGTTTTAAAATGATGCTACAGATTCTATTTTCAAGTCTTTGATAGGAAAGTGGAAAGAAAATTTCCACAGCTATTATACTGGATTTAATTTGGAGTTGTATGGAATAGAAAAAGAAGGCAAGACATGCAGCACTGTCCAGTTCCCATAGTGAAGATGATACCAGTAGAGCAACGCTAACAAGAAAAACTTTCTGTAGCCACGTGTTCTCTTTCCACAGACAAACACTCCTATCATAAGAAAATAGTTCATCTCCAGTAAGGTCATGACTGTTAGAGTTTTCATTTAGATTTTTAAAATGTACTGCCATAGATATTTAAAATCTGCACAATATCATTCCACAATAAATCAGTTTGACAGCTTTATGAATTTAAAAAAAAAAAAAAAAGAAATCACCTCTATAAAGTTTAAGATGTCAGAAAAGGAAAAGCTTTAAAGACAGCTTTAAAAAAAAGCACACACACTTGGCTCATGGAGTTGTCTTCTACCATTGATCAATAAACACAGCCTTGTTTCTATTCACCAGAGATAGTTCCAGTGGGCATACCACACTAGTGCACCCACATAGACCTTGCCCATGGAAACTGAGCCTTGATCACCCTGCTCTCATCACCAGTTGTTTGGGTATTTGGCTTGATTTTTTTTTCCATGCCTGATGATTTTTTAAAAATCTCACTGACCATAAGTACATTTTGTTTCTTCAAGGCTCAGAGAGTCTAGGTTAGGTTTTCTTAGTATCACCCTATAAATGCAAAGGTCCCCTATTTCTGCCCAGAGCTAAATCAGATTTACAACAACTGTCAAAGCATAGGACGACAGATAAATTAATCTTCCCTTCATGAGTTTACATCTGAGGCATCTGGGCTGCTGATCTGGCCCTAACAAGCACAGGGCCTCTACAAGCTGTCGTTTAAAGCTGATGCTTTCATGACTGGAGATGAATTATACTGTCATGAGAATCTATTTATTCAGGAGCTAGAAGGTGGAGTTTTGGCTGCAGGATAGGATGATTTCATGGGTTAACATCCCCTTGAAGCATCTGTTTAAATCTAGTTCTGGACCTGACTCTACTACACTTGGAATTTTTAGGACATTTACAGAATGGAAAAAGTCGTTTCTCTTTCACAAAGTTGTTATATTTTCCTCAAGCCTAACACCAGTAGAGGATCATTCTGTCTGTATAGTAACTGATAATTAATCCCCTTCCTTCAACTAAGGCTGACTATCCAGACATTAATAAATTAATGTGGCTTTTTTTAAAAAGGCTTGATGATT
Source organism: Melanerpes formicivorus (assembly GCF_026170545.1). Taxonomy (NCBI): domain Eukaryota; kingdom Metazoa; phylum Chordata; class Aves; order Piciformes; family Picidae; genus Melanerpes; species Melanerpes formicivorus. Next base: position 14,841,739 of record NW_027142358.1, on the reverse strand, counting down.
CTTCTCACAACACTACCTCCCGTGTAACAATCTGCTACAAAACAACAGTCTGCTGCAATCTATCACAACATTTCCTTGCAGAGAAAGTCACAGCTCAGTGAATGAGCTGGGAAATCCTGGCTCTAGTTGTGGGAAAGAGATGTATTCCAGGCCCAGCTGCTGGACACTGAAGCAGCAGAAACAATGGCAGGCCTTGAGCAAAGAAGCCAGGGAGAAGTTTCCATGTATTCCAGCTCAAGTCAGCAACCTGCAGAGAAAATGAGGCCATCAAGGAGTCAATTTGGGATCTATAAACTAAATAAGAGGATAAGTTAGTGAACACAGAGACATTGACTGACAAGCTTCAGTCCAATGTAAAAGACAAATTTCACAATGAATCTTCTGTGTATTTAATCACTGTAGCCAATAGTTAAATGGATGCCTATGCAATGGTATCTGACCATTACCTGACTGATTTTCACCATTCAAATATGGAATAACACATGAGGGATTCTGGAGAGGCAGTGGGCTTAGCCTGTTAAGCAACCAAACAGCAAGGTTTCACTGACATGTTTCTCAGCCCACCTAAAGGCACCAACCTGAAACAAGCTATCATCAGGTTGGTAAAAGAAGCCATTAAGTAGCAAAAGAAAAAAATTAATATATTAAATATGTCCATATCTTTCAAGTTTTCAAAATAATTTTGGTCAATATAATGTAAGAATAGGAAAAATGAATACATTGAAAAAAAAAAGTAATGCTTTTGCATCAAAGCAGAAATGAGAAAAAACTTTTCTTTTTAAGGAAACATTTTCAAGAGCTTAAAAGTAATAAAGACAAAAATCAATTCTCTTTTTAGTAGTTAGCCCAGGAACACATAATGTAAAGATGATCTTCAGTAAGAACTGAGATGTAGTATTAGCACAGAAACAGAGGCAATCTAGAAGAAACTCAGTTTTATTGTTGATATTTGACTTGTCACTTTCTCCATGTTCCTTTCCAAAGCATAAGCCTTCTCTACACTAGCATTTATTTTTAGGGTGACAATACCCTTTTGGTTGTATTTCCTTTTATACATACATTCATCATTAAAATGTCACTATTGCTCTTTTATTATTAAGAAATTAGAATATTCTTTAAAAGGATGGAAAAAACATGCCCAGAAGCTGATCTACGTTAAAACTATCACTCTTCTGAGAAGACATCTAGTCTTCCTTTCCAAGCTTCCTTTTAAGCCAGGAAACCTTCAGAAGAGTTCACACTGTGTCCTCCCTTGAAGTTTTTTTAATTCTTGCACTCTTCAGCACACAACATTTTCTCAAACCTCCCTTCTGCCTTTTAAGAGACGGCAAGGGTGTGGGAGGGTGAATTATACATAATTTGAAAGAAGCAAACATAAACATTGCAGACTAGATCTCTTACACTCACAACTATTGTAACCGTAGGACAATATTAAAACATTTAAGATCTGAAAAGATTACACCAGAATGAATTTTCTACTAAGTACTGCTTACATCTCACTACCCAAATCCTACCTGCATTTTCAAGCGCAGGAATTAAGTCAACCCCATAGGATTGGTTATCTGTTACCACTTCAAGAGAGATCCAGCAACACAATGCACAATAGTAGAACAAACATTCTGAAAATCTCTCTTCTGTTTGCAAACCATGTGCCTGCTTTTGGAAGTGTTAATAAAAAATTAGCACTTGAGTGCTGTAAAGTTGATCAACTTGTCTTAGCAAAAAGGACTCATGGCACTCAAACCAGACCTCTAAATTTAGTTTGCCTCTAAATGCATCAGACAAACATTTTATTCTTCTGAAGGTTTAAATGTAAGTCAATATAAAAATCAAAAGGATTATTCCTTTAGAATTAGCTTCAAAACAAGTTAACACTTTAAAAACCCATGAAGAATAATAAGCAGATCTTAGCAAAACCCATGCATCTGTCTAGATATTTTAAATTTAACTTACAGCAAACTGATGCAATATCTATAAGATGTTGAGGAAAGAGAAGCAAGTCTGTGGTATTTATGACTTTAGTCATTCCTTCTCAAAACAACAGATGAAATAAAATGTATGACATTCTCAAAGAGGGAGTTTCTACTGTAATTCATCTTAAAATGCAATGTTCTGTCATCTCCAGTAACACTTACTGAAAGCAACCATCAATACTTTTTGTCAAAAACCTGTACTCTGTGTAAAATGTTCCATCAATCTCTATTTACATAAAACAAAAAACTTTCAGTGTGGTTCTAAAGCAGAACCATTCAGATTCTCTGTCTCCCATTTTCATGCTCTGTTCAAAAATTATTTTGACTGACAGAAAAAAATAAAAAACAAGCACCAAAAAACCCCACCCATAACTAACAATTTATAGCACAGAGGTTTTTCAAATGTAAAGCAAACCCTCACAGACTTGTTCTTTTCTATTGTTCAGCTAAGCAAAATATTTTTGTTTACTTTGAACTATACCCAGTTTTCCTTTTAAGAATAAACAGTCTAAATAGTCAATAATTAGTGACCAATTTTGCAAAGTAAACAATTGAATATAGTTCACTTAATCATGTTTGTGTATCCTATTTGCTTTTACAGACATAAAACACCACTTTGAGTCACCATCCTGCAACTTTACTCACATGATCAGTATCATAAATTTCAATCCAAACTGCATCACAAGGAGAAGAATATATATGTGTTCAAATCTTTTGGGTTTAGAGGCATAGTTTTCTAATCATCATATTGCATTCGCAGTCTTTCTAAGCTATTACTAGCAGATCAATAGTCAAACAGTGGAATCTAAAGAGCATGAAAAAAAACTATAGCACAAATATACAGCCCCAAAGCAGTCATTCATTTTCCAAGTATCATGTTCACAGTCCTGTTACTATCCACATCCAGAAATTACCTAGTTGACTTGAAGAGCGAAGTGGGAAGAGTTTTCCAAACTCTTTTCTCTAGAACTTCCTCTAGAAGAGAAATGCTCTTCTGCTTTATTACCTTCTCAAATGAAACTGTGTACCACTTTGCCTTTTAGCCTGCAAGAACCAAGACTAGGATGGGCAATGGAACAGAGTACAGCACAGCTACCATGGACAGACACACAAACCCAAACACCACTGGCCTCCAGAAGAACAGGACTGCATGGGATAGTGCAGGACCCGGGTCTTCCCAAGACCCAGAACTAGACACCATAAAACAACCATCATACAGTATTTCCTTTTCACAAAATGCATCTGATCAATGATTGACCATGATTTTGGTTCTCTACAACTATTTGCCTACAATTAAAACCAATCAGAATATGACAAATAGCCTAAACAGCATAAAATTCTAATGGAAGATCCAATACAGAATGAGAAGGGTGTTGTAAAAATTCCTAGTTTTCATATTCACCACTCTGGATAGTAAAATGTTAATAAGCTGCCTTCACAACTCATTCAGTTTCATCCCCACTACAGACAGAGAGAAAAAAAAAAAAACAACCTTCCCAAATCCCACCTGATACAATGCAGGGGGGGGAATTCTTTTGAATAATGCTGTCTTTTGAGGTGTTTGGTTTTTTCATTTGGTTGGAGGGTTTTGTTGGGGTTTTTGTGTCTGTGGGTGTGTCTTCAGTTTTTTTAACTATAAACACTGTCAATTTCTGTTAAACAGCTGTGAAAAACAAACAAATTAAATACATTTACAAAACAAACATAACCAGTTTTCTGCAAGCATACACATCAACACAGCTATATGGAGCCAGACTTGAGCCATGTCACATAAAGCATATGCTCAATTTAGTGGTTGAGAAGCATCAGTTGCAGATGCAACCAAACTCAGAAAACAAGATGAAGATATTTCTTGATCCCTTTTCTTATAGATCAGAGGTCCAAGCCAGAACTCTTCTTCTGCACAAGTTACAGGAATACAGGAATTAATTTAAATTGGCTGGATGGCCACATTCAAAAACTAGTGATCGACAGCACAATGTGCAAATGAAGACTGGTGACAAGTGGTGTACCTCAGGGGTCAGTACTGGGACCCCTGCTGTTTAATATAGACAGCGGGATTGAATGCACCCTCAGCAAGTTTCCAGAGTATACCAAGCTGTGTGGTCCAGTTGACACATAGAGAGGATACCATCTAGGGGAACTTGGAAAAGCTTGAGAGGTGGGCCCAAGCCAAAATCATGAAGTTCAACAAGGCCAACTGTAAGGTCCTACACGTGGGTTGGGGCAATCCCAAGCACAAATACAGGCTGGGCAAGGGGTGACTTCAGTGTGGTCTTGAGGAGAAGGACTTGTGGGTGTCCGTTGATGAAAAGCTCAACATAAGTTGACAATGTACAGTTGCAGCCCAGAAAGACAGCTGGGATGTATCACAAGAAGCGTGATCAGCAGGACAAGGGAGGTGATTCTGCCCCTCTCCTCTGCTGTCATAAGACCTCATCCAGAGTACTGCTCCCAGCATAAGAGTGACATTGAACTGCTGAAGATGGTCCAGAGGAGGGACATGAAGATGATCAGAGGGCAGGAGAACCTCCACTACGGGGACAGGCTGCAAGAGTTGAGGCTGTTCAGCCTGGAGAAAAGATGGCTCTGGGAAGACCTTATAGTGGCCTTCCAGGACCTGAAGGAAGTCTACAAGAAAGCCAGAAAAGGACTTTTTACAAGAACTTGTAGTGACAGGATAAGAGGGAACAGCTTTAAGCTTGAGGAGGATAGATTTAGACTGGATATTAGAATGAAATTCTTTACAGTGAGGATGGTGAGGGAGTGGAACAGGTTGCCCAGGGAGGTGGTGAATGCCCCTTCCTGGAGGTATTCAAGACCAGATTGGATGAGGCCTTGAGAAACCTGATCTAGTGGAAGGTGTCCATGCCCATGGCAGTGGGGTTGGAATTAGATGATCTTCAAAGTCCCTTTCAACCTAATCCATTTTATGAATCTATGAACTGACCTTCCTAGTCCTAAATAAACAGTTAATAAATTACTAAAACTAATTTTACATCACAGTACTGAAATTAGTAGTGCCTTTGCTGTGAAAAATCTATATTTGACTTCTACCTTTATGTGTATTTTATTTATAAATTACTAATGTTTTTCCTAGAGCAAAATGGATGAAAGAGTATCTACAACAAATCACATCCTTGTCATCTGAAGAAAAAAAGATCCACAATACAAATTGACTCAACAAGGGGGAGCTATTAGCAATGAATACACAAGCAATGCTCAGTTCTACAGTTATCTTTACCTACACAGCTGAATACTTAACATGCTACCTCCTGGAGGAGTTACAAAGTGGCTGCCTACCTTATTTTATAGATAGTTAAGACAAGTAAGAACATAATGTATGGCGGGGGGGGGGGGAGGGGGGGGAATCATATTCTTCTCCATTCTATAAAATAATATTGTTATACAAAACCCTCAATTCAGGACCTTGAGGTATGCCTTGGTTTTTTCTAATCATATAAAACACTAAATCAGCTAAAGTACAAATTCATCCCTTTAAAGCAAATCTAGAAGTCATTTGATTACAGCAGACATCTTTGGCCAAAGAAATACAGATTCTGAAGCTATTAAATGGTCAAAAATGTAATGCCTTACAATCACTATTAACATACATATGACAGAAACAATATATGAACAAAAATCAAATAATGCTACTACAGACATTTGTCTTTCCTATCAATACATAATATGTCAGGAAAGTAAAAAGTCAGCCTTAAAAAAGGCAGAAGTTTCATAGGCACCAAGAAGCTGTGTACACCTTCTCAGATGTTACAAGACAGAGGAAGTGGGGGAAACCAATTATCTAGATGTGTGCTTCCTCGCATGTCTAAGATCCTTCACTCACATTATCACAGAATGGTAGGGGTTGGAAGGGACTTCCGAAAGTCGAGTCCAATCCCCTGCCAGAGTGGGATCACCTAAAGCAGATAACATAGGAACGCATCCAGATAGGCCTTGAAATTCTCCAGAGACAGAGACCAACACCTCTCTGCCACCCTTGAAAAAAAAGGCCATTTTAGCTTATTTTTTTCCAGGTGAGTTACACAACTAGAATTTGACACAAGTTTTGTGAAACATAATTTCAAAGAGTACACAATCAAACCTAATCTGGCTATCCTATGTGTCAATAGCCATTCTCCATCTGTCTGAATTTTAATGGAACCTTCTGTTTATTCTGGCAAAGGCTTGAGCACAGCACATCCCCTCAAGATGAAGCATTGGTGTATGCAAGTACTACTGATACATACCAGTTCTTCACTGAGGAAAAAAAGAAGCGCTCCAAGCAGTAGAGAAGCAGAGTAAGACAACTTAGAGAGAAAAATCCCTAAAACTCAGACAGATTGTCCTGAAGACCAGGCAAAGACCATCTAAAAGATGTATCATACATTAGGTCTGTTCTTAAGCTTGGATTAAATCCTGCAAGTGTCCTACCAATCCATTCTTTGGAATATGTTCCAAAGTTATTTCTGCTCTATCCCCTTTATTCCACAGAGTGCTTTCATACAATTTTACAAACCCAGCAACACACTAGATCATTGTGGCAACATGAAGAAGCACAACTAGAACCAGCTGTCAGTGGAAAGAAAGATGAGTCAACAGTAGGAAGAGGAGAGCAAATGGAAGAATAATGACAAAGCCGAAAGCAAAATATTCCTTTTGGAGAGTGGCTCTCCACAGCCAAAGGAGCTACCTTAGAGGTATAAACAGGTACAGACTTTTCTCTCAACTCTAACTACTCCAGGAGATGCATTCTCACTGCAGAATTAACAAAGTTCTTGAGATACCATCTCTAATCTAGTTCCTATAGAGACAAAAAAGCTTTTCACCAGCTCTCATTAACCCACTGACTTTCCAGATGAGACAAGGGCTTAGACCAAGGGTACTTCGACCTCCTAGTGCCTTTCCACGGTCTCCCACCCAATGATTAGAGAAACAATTACCAGCAGTTCTACTGGAATGGAAGTGTATTGGGGCTCTACCCCAACAGGCCAAAAACTGAGGGATGCATCTTCCAGCACACAGGAATGGTGGGTGAGTCACTAATAAAAGTCTTGTATGAATTGCTGTACTTTTCAGTTTTGTTTGGGTTTGTAACACATTAGATATTTACATTCACCCACATAACACAATTAACAATTACTTGCCAGTGGGAGAAGGTCTATAGCAAAATAGGCAAGGGAGAAAGCAGTATTTACTTCCCAATAAATGTAATTCAAGTGAGATTAGTACTAGAACCCTCAGAATCTAAGGTCTGGCTGTAATGACCAGACAGTAAAGTGAGCTGGGAAGTGAGGGGGCAGGGGAGGAGGACTGTAGACAGTTTAAGTAAAGATCAAGTGGCTTTCACCTCATTCCACAACAGACCATTGAGAAACAGCAGAATTTATCATTAATGAGAATTACCCAAGTAAAATTTTTCAGCCAGTGCATGAGTGCTAACTTTTAGGTTAAAGAAACATAAACACAACCAAATATAAACTGGCCAACTTAAACAAGAAGGGGCACACAGTTCCAAAACACAAATATCCATCATTCTTTTGTCCTAGTCCTGTCACTGTCCTGGGACCAGCACAATAGTACAAGATGAAAACCATTAATTTTAGGTATCATGCAAAAATAATCCAAATCAATTGTCTCCATGCTCTCCAAAATAAAAATTGACCAAGTCTGATCAATGACTTTCAATTAACATGATGACAAATGGCCGCTGAACTTGCTTAAGGGAACCTGCAAGCCACACAAACACTGCACTGCACTTTGTCATCTGTAGTTGAAAGACAGTACAGATAAAGGAATTGACCACATGAAATTCTGAGATTTATTCCAGATGACCATAAAAATAACATAATTTCAAAAATTTAGAGAGCAAGCCTATTCCAATGGTAGAATTCTCTCTTAACATTTCCTGAATCAAAAGCCCTTCCAATAATAACAAAAGTCTAAAAGCCTGCATTAGCAAGGGCTCGCTCCTTACAACCGTTTGTTCAGAGACTCTCCAACAAGCATACAGCACACTGTAAGAATTCAATTTGGAAACCATCATCTAAAGCACAGAGGAGAACAGGAAAGTCATATTGCTATAATGCCTAGATTATCAATCATCTTGACAGTTTATTGGCTTTATCACCACACATACCATTAAAATGATGTCTGGCCTAGAATGTCAGGAGGCAAACATTAAACAGACCAGGATTAAAAAGCAGATCCCAAACAGCACTCCAGTGAAGTTTCCCTTCCACTCTGAAATTAGTTAGAGCTGACTAAGTAACTGGCGCTAGACTTTGAAGAAATATACAGCCTAAAAGGCACAGAGTCAACACAGACTTGACGAGCTGATAGGTAATGTCATGTTATGGCAACTCTAAAGCTCCTGGAGTTGATTTATCACATACTGTGTGCAACAGAATGATTGCTAATGGAGGATAGCAGGGGAAAAAAAATAAAACAGCAGCAGCTTAATTTGCTGTCTCTTAGAGCCAGGAGTTTGCATCAAAAGGGCCAAATGAACTCCTTAAAGTCAAGCAGCAATGCTTGTTTTATCAATTTTGTAATTATCAAACACACACATTAATAATAACAATTCCTACACTAAATAATTTTACAGATTAGGAAAATCTAACAGTGACAGAACAGATCCATAATTCAGTAGTACCAGACAATGAGAGAGATTATTTTTAAAGCATATCTCTGTGTGTCAGTCTGGCAGCTAAATCCTGTCACAATTAAAATTGTGCATCAACAGGGTGCAGTCGAAAACTGTGTCATTTGTTCAGGATCGTTCTTCCATGTGCTCAGAAACATTTGGGCAGGCAGCTACAGCTAATTAAATGAAACTTCCCTTTTGCCCCAAGCCCCCATCTCTGAAAAATCTGGCATTTAAAAATATTATTTCAATTTCTGTTTCCTTTCCTTCTTGGTCTCCCTTTCCCCAAAAAATGTATTGACATTTGTATTGTTCTCCTAATTTATTTAGAATATATCAATTTTAAATTACAAATAAGATAAGGGCACGTCCAACTGAGAGAGATAGTCAAATAATTGAGCACCAGTATTTTCTGAAAATAAGCTGTTTATGTATGCTTTTTTATGTCAGTCAAAACCACACACAGACTTATCTCAGTTTTAAACAGATTGATCCAATAGCAACTACAGCCTGCTATGCTGACTTATATCACATCATATGCATTGCCTGAAAAGACTACTTCTGTTTTAGAGAAAGGTGTTTGGAGGTTCAGTGTTTGCCAAATACTGAGATCTCTGTTGCATAAAAAAAACCCAAAGGTTAAAGCTTTAGTAATTTGATCCCATTGCAAGTAAGGTTCAACTCTGTAATTATTTCACAGTCCATGTTAACTTGTTATTTCAAGGGACTGAAGAAGTGTTTTTCAGCACATGTTGGTTTACTGAAATTAAAAGGCAACTAAATGAAATCCTAACTTAAGGAAAAGTGCTGACTTAATACTTGATAAACCATGGCAGCAATTTGTAGCAAAAAATCACTGTTTTATCCTTAACTACGACATTTACACTGTTACAGCTGACACAAGAATTTCAGCAAGGTCAGAGCCACAGAAGCTTCTCAGCTGAATTTTAAAATACAGGTAAAGATACCTACTGTCATTTGGCAAAAAAATCCCCACACAATCTCATAAATAAGACTGAAGATGAAGAAGACAAAATATTTGGCTATTTCCAGTGAGCTGAAGACTTCTCAGACATCTGACACCACCTCTTAACCAACTTCTGAATAACCCAAGTTGAAGTCTTAATTGATCAGAAAGGATATTCGAAATTAGGAACCTAATGAGGATACTCTTTGTTGCTTCCAACTGTCATATTCAGGCTGAGGAGTAAGGCTTGAGACATCTGATTACAGACATGCCTCTAAGAAAATAAAGTTTGAATGCTAACCATAGTAATAGAAGGTGAAGAATAAGGGAAGGGAGCCTCATAAGTGTGGATTACCAGAAAACACACACAGAATTTTGCCTGATCAACTGTTCACATTGTGCCAGTTCTCTGAATTTATTTGGAGGACAAATTGGGGAGAGTAGACACAGAAGAAAATGGTGGGAGAAGAAAACACGCATACCCCACCTGTAACTATCATTGTGCTGTCTTCAAAGCTAGTGAGGAAAATAGGAACAATCTTCTCTAGCAGCAGATGAATCCCTACCAAGTAGTATCAAGATCAGCATTATAAACAGAGAACAGTTGCACTTGCTTCAGGAGTCTCCATTCCATCAACACATGCCATTAAAAGCATCTAAAACACACACTGCACCTGTGTCAACCCAGTGTTATAGCAAAAGCCAAGATATCTTGAGGACAGAAAAACTTCATTTTACATCACTGCAGGGTTCACTATTCAGATTGCTTGCTCTATGAGCTTTACTTCTCATACCACAACTGCTGCACACAAGTCCTCAGGGACCCAGGCCTCACTAGCAGTTAATGATCCATTAGACAGCCACCTTGATGCAAACCAGAAGGTAGCTAATGCTCTAACAAAGTGGTCCTAAACTACAGTAACAGACAACATTCAAGGATTACAGCCACTATAAACCAGTAGTCATAGTTAATAACTGTAATAATTCATTAAAATGGCTAGAAATAATGCATACCAGACACCCAAAAACATTCAGATGACTACAATGGTATTAAAAAGTTGTAATAGAGCATTGAAAGAAAACAAGCTGGCCACTTGCCACAGCACAATGAATGTATTTTCTCAGCGTAAACACTTCCTACTTGTTTCACCATTAAAGATGCAGCAAAATTTAATAAACAATTGAAATTCAAGACAAATAACTGGTAGTATTGCTACCAGTGACACTAAATAAGCAGCATCTCTAAGAGTAGCATGAAGACTTCTGTACTATTTCCATGCAGCTCAGCCAGTAAAACTACCTTCATAGGTTCCATTTGCTTCCATTTTTCATTAACATTAGCACACCAGTGGCTACATCAGAAGACAAACCATTAGATAGCAGAGTATAACCTGCTAAAAATAAAAATTATAACATTACAGTCTTAGCTTAAATGTCAAACTCAATTAGTGTAGAATACTATTGCATCACTTGGGCAGTGCTTTTAGACAAGTACTGACACATGGTAAAGTAGTAAAACTCTTTAAGCTACAAAGCTACCTTTAATACACTGCTACTGCAAAGTGTCAAGAAAAAGGTCAAATTTTAATCTATACCTATTTAATTTAGGTTACAAATTCATTAGATGATAGTTTAAATTCAGTGCTAATAACACAAAACAGAATTCTTCAGAAAGCTTTGTATCTTCAAATTAAAGGTATATCATGAGTTCTATCACCTATTTATCAAAATTAGGGTATCTGTTTATATTTTTTTATATTGGGTAGATAGTATGAATAAGATGCACTGAATAGCATAAAAACATGGGGCCAAATAAAGAAAAAATAGTTGGAATAAAAGAGTGGAAGTGCAATTTCCATGAAAGTTCTGTAAAGCGCTATTTTATTGGCAATATAGTTAGCCTTTGGCAATGTGCCATAGGCCCAGAGAAACACAGGGCCTACAAAAAGCCTGTGACATTGTGAAAAAGAGTAGGTTTAACACACCCTAAAACACACAGATGGCAATGACAAATATATTTACATTTGGAAAGAATACACTTGTAGCTTTGGAAAAACTTCAATCAATTTTATCACTGTAGGAGAAAGGCTTAAAAGTTAGATTAATTTGGTTTCTTTACTTGTTGGTCATTTGGAATTTTAAATTGGATGTTGTTCTTTAGAGATGTATGGATGAAATGACTGGAAGTTAAAAAAACCCTCAAGATTCTCTGGCATAAAGAGGCGCTACCAAAATTGTAAACAGAATGTGATTTACTATTAAGGATTTACTGTCCCCAAGGAACCAAAAAGTTGGAAAATGGGCCATGTAAGATAGTACAATCATTTGGGTTAGAAAGGAACTTCAAGATCATAGAGCCCACCTGTTATCTAACTCTACCAAAGTCTGGTGCTAAACCATGTCCCTCAGCTCTGTATTTCTGCATCTTTTAAACACCTCCAGGGTTGGGGATTCAAGCACCTTCCTGGGAAGGCTATTCCAGTGTTTGAGAACCCTTTCAGTGAAGAATTTTTTTTTCTAATATCCAATCTAATATCCAATCTGGTGCAACCTGAAGCTGTTCTCTCTTGTCCTAACACTTACTATTAGAAAGAAGAGTCCAACTTGTTGCAATCTTGACACAGGAACATCACAAGCTTCCCACCTACCTTTGCTTTGTGTGTGCCCTGGAGCTGCAACCAGCACAGCATATATCACTGATTTTCTTGGGTGCTTTTTTGTGATGACATTCATCATGGTAACAAAGCATGCACCACAAACAACTTATATGCAAGTTTATTTGTAGTAATTATTGAACAACAAGCTGGGATGTTCTGCCCAGCACAATAACAAGCAATTCTGGTCTAAATACAACATAGCTGTCACAAACAGAAAGCTATCATTATCCTCATATTGCCAATAATCTGTCAAGATACTCCTTCCACTATGTACCTCCCACTAAATCCTCTCCCCAAATAGCATGGTAAGAGTAAAAAGGCTACTACCCACATGATCTGAAGATGTTTAAAGGCCTCCATAATTATTTTTTGTTAGAAGTTAAAGTTTGTTTGTGCAAGTATAGTAAAAAAATAGAGCTTTCAGCTTAATTTAGTGTTCTTCAAAAAGCTTATCTTGCATGTGCCTAAATCACTTTGTGGAACAAATCAGTGATCAGTAAGCACAGACTTCTAGGGAATTTGCACTTAAAATCCCACTGCTGCTCCCAACAAGAACAGTAATAGAGATTCACTCTCAGTTACATCTGATGTACCCAAGGGAAAAAGAACAGCAGTTCAGCAGACCACAGCAGGATAGCCTGCTGAAACAACATGTGGTGAAAGTTCACCACCTACACCCTACAAATAGTGTTTACAGATTCAAACCAGACCCCACAGCTTCTAGTTCTGGAGAATCCCTAACCTTTTCTTCCATGCAAAGCCTTTTCATATACTTCATTACTCTTATTCAAGTGCTTAGGCGCAATTATGGCACCCAGGCTCCAGGATCCAGATTGCTCAGGATGCTGGGCTGTCTCCTCTAGCCATTTCAAGAGACTTGTCAGAACAAGTTTTTAAAATAAAACAAAAACGCAGACCGGTAAGAACTGTATCAACCCTGCATCATGCTAAAGGGTACTCATTTGGACACCAGCAGGAAGGGGAGAATGCAGGCGGGATTACTTGATAGGTTTGTGCCGCAAAATATTAATGCAAAACTCTCCTCCATATACCCACCTCCATGCCTGTCATTGCTAGGACAATTTGGCAATCCAGAACCATTCCTGTCTGAGTGGTCAAACAATCTCAAGAATACTTTAAACACCCAATTAGTAACTGCATCCTAGTGCAGAGTGTGAAAAGACTCTTGTTTCAAACACCATATAACCCCAGAAGAATATTCTTCTTTCTGAAGCAACAGTTCCTCAGCTCTCCTACCTGGTGCTGCTTTTTCACAAATGGAAAAAAGAATGGAGCGAACTTTGGAATCAAATTCAGCAGTGTCCCAGAGCTGTCCCTATTTTCAACAGCTTCATTTGAGAAGAGTATTTCACTCAGTCTCAAATATTAAAAAAAAAAAAATAAATAAAACCACCCACAAAAAAACCCACACCCAAACAGCAACAATACAACACAAACAAAAAAAAACCCTACTTTTTGTTATACCTTTCAGTTTCACCTTCTTTTCACCACGTTAGAATCACAGAATTGTTTTGGTTGGAAGAGTCCTTTAAGATCATCAAATTCAACCATTAAGCCAGCACAGCCAAGTCCACCACTAAACCATGTCACAGAACACCACATCTACACACCTTTTAGTTACCTCCAGGTATAGTGATCCAACCACCTGCCTGGGCAGCCCATTCCAATGCTTAACAACCCTTTCAGTAAAACATTTTTTCTAATACCAAATCTAACTTCCCCTGGTGCAACTTGAGGCCATTTCCTCTTGTTCTACTTCTTACTCAGCAGAACAGACTAAAACCCACTTCACTACAACCTTCTTTCAGGTAGCTATAGAGAGCAAGAATGGTTTCCCTGAGCCTCCTTTTCTCCAGGCTAAACAACCCCAGTTCCCTCAGGCAGTCCTCCAAAGACTTTATCTCTAGCTCCTTCACCAGCTTCACTGCCCTTCTCTGGACAAACCTAGCACTGCAATGTCTTTTCTTTAATGAGAGTCCCAAAACTGAACACTGTATTTGAGGTGCAATTTCACCAGTGCCTAAGGACAGTCACCTCCCTAGTTCTGCTGGCCACACTAATACAAGCCAGGATGCTGTTTGCCTTCTTGGGCAATAGCCAGCTACTCCAATCAGTAGCTGACTGCTGCTATGACCTGGGTGAATCTCGTGATTTGTGAGGCTGGAAAACATCTGCTGCAACCATACAGATGCCCAAGGACATTAACAGCAGGTGCCAAAATGTTCTAGTATGTGCTGGCCAAATTTGATGAATGTAAATTTATTTTCAGATCTCAGAACCATCACCACAAAATACAGAAAAGTTCCTTCCAAATTAAGGAGATGGCAGCTCCAAACACCTACTAAGTGGAAAACTATTTTATTTATCCACACCCCCTAAAACAGTTCAGCTTGAGGTGAAGGGGGAAGAACAGGAAGCACAGAGAGGAAAGCAAAGAAACTTTAGTTGCTGAATTTTTGAAAGATAATGCATCCACCGTATTTCAGAAATGAAAATATTTCGGTGCACAGTATCTCAAATTATTTAAGGACACACAAAAGAAAAACCAATCCAGAACTAGAATCAGAACCAGACACTGTCAGCAACATTTCACTACCTGGTGAGACTCCATGAAGCTGACTTTCTTGATGTCACAACCTGGCTCTCACTCCAAATAGGCCTCCCTCCTACACAGACATACACCCTCTACATACACACATATCCCTCCCTTTGGATAGTATACTCACACTGAATTTATTCCTGCCAAAGACAGCTGCATCCTACTTCCATTAAAAATTAACAAAACAAAACCACTTTTTACGGGTTCCACCAAGGAAATGCCGAGTTCTAAAGCTACTGAGACCTTTAGCATGTGACAAGTCTGGCAGGAAAGAAGTATTCTATAAAAGTAGTTGCCTACTGATAAAAGAAGCAGGATTTTTCCAGTAACAACTCTTTGCAACAACTTGGTTGCATATAAAATGGAATTAGGGGAAGTTGAAACTCTGGAACAAAAGCTTCTGAGGACATTTAATTTAAGCTAGCATATCCCAGTAGGTTTTTGTTCTGAAAACAAAGTACTGTACAGAGATGACGCATAGTTCCTCATTTTCCATGCCAGAAACATAATATGAAATTAAAAAATTAAGCTTTATTTCACATAGGCCACAAAAAGCAATGTCCTTTTTATAAAAGTAGAAAGCCTCCAGACATCCATAACATTCTTTCAATGAGCATTACCAAATAAATGTTGCAACCCTGAAGCTTTTAAATGTATTAAAGTGATTATATCATCACTTTAAAGGCACTTCAACAGAACATTATGAGAAAAACAATTCTCTTTTTTCAAACTCAAAATAACAGTAACAGAATTGATTAAAAGCATTTTCTAGAAAAAATATTTGCAGTATCTGTATTTACAGGCTTCTGCACACAAAAGTAGCAAACAACATACAAAATTCTGAAATTACAGAAAAGCCTTCTATAAACTAATACTGCAAAATAAGCATTTCATTTAATTTTTAAGAGAAACATGCTATGAAAGCACAATACTTAAGTTATAGCAAGTAAGTAGAAATATTAAATAATAAATAGTTCAAAGATACAATATTTCCACCTATTGTACTCAAAAGCTCAAAGACTTATTGAATTCCATGCATACAGCTGCTCTGAAAGCCACACTGAATATATTGCCTTTGTTTGCTTATGTTATGCGCAAACAAATATTGCAATGACAGTTGAAGACATATCCTTGAAGTAGTCTACCCAATAAATTTGGAAAGAGAATGAAGAGGAGGAAGAATAAAAAAGTCCAGCTGTATAAGATTCTCTTTGTTGCCTGCTTGTTAAGGAATCCTTCTGGCACAACTGAGGGGATTATGGATTCACATGTGAATTTATCCCCTATTAAACTTTTAGTAAAAGGGTCAGTTAGCAGGAATGATAAAGCTCAGGCACACCAGTCACATGCTGGCAGAGCATCTGTGACTAGCTCTACTCAGGCATATCACTGGTTTATAACTTAAACATCAAGAGGAAGTTATTGGGGGCAGAAGGACGTGGAAAACAGTTTACTTCTGAAAGGATTTGAAATAGTGCAAAGTATAGTTTCACATGAGAGCAAAGCAGCATGACTTCAGGTCACCGTTTTGTTATTTTTTCAAAGGAAGCACGGAAAAGACAAGCCAGTCTAAAATCGCCCACCCCACTGGTTTTCACTACTGCCTTAAGATTTCTGTAATACTTTGGCTACTCAGTTCTTCCTCTTTTCCACCACAAGAATTTCAGAACTCCTACTGATGGGGTACCTTAGTTTCCAACCAATGCTCCTGCACTAAAAGATACATCACTGCAATAGTGGTGGCAGTTAAACTACGCAGCAACCCTACCACTGCTGAAGTCTGATCCGAAGTTTACACTTATACATCACCTCAACACAGCATGCATTCTTTTCTATATCTACACCTCTATGCAGTTATGCAGTGTGATTCAGCAGACAATCCTGTTTGCACCTTCCTATGTTTATGATATTTCTACGTAAGATTTAGCTCACGGTTTCAAGGTGAACAGAAAAACACAAGGGCCAGCTTCAGCAGCTTCAGCCAGGATGCAAAACTCACCTTCTTTATGACAAGACGTTCTGGAGAGCTTGTCTGGACGTTCTCACCAGGTAATATATCCTCTGCTCAGGTGCCATGACACCTAACTTATCTCTCAGTCTCTCCTTCAAAACCCTTGGACGTTGTACATTTCCTAACTTTTCCCTAATAGTTGCCAGCTGCAACTTTAACGTACCGCATTTGCAGCAGACATTTTAGCCTTTAACACAATATAGGGCCCCCGTGATAGGGTTGCAGGCTACCTGAACATAACACATAACAGGGAGTGATGTGCTGATAGTGCAGCTCTGTGCTCAGTAGGATTATGCCGGAAGGCACCCACTACCTTCCTCATTAAGCAACTCAATGCAGGACCACACTCCTTATTTTCCTGCACTTGCAGGACCTAATGGGTGCAATATTCTAGGTTGAAACATTGAGAAATTGTTATTTTAGCAGTTAACAGAAATAAGGTGGACACATCATTGGCAATCCATTTCAAATACATTTGTGAATTTATGCACGTTGACAAAAATTTAAAGGTAAATATAAAAAAAATACTTTCAGAGAACTTTTACCAGGCTTTGAAAGAAGGCTATTATAAAATATCTTCCAGACAAGCTGTACAAAAAAGTGAAGTGTTCCAGAAATCCTGAAAAAATACATTTGCCCATCAATGATGATCTAAAAATATTTTTCAAAGTTATTCAGAAACTGGGTCATATATATTGAAAATGTTTTGAGGTAGAAGACAATAACTAGTTTAGATTAAACCTACTTTCTGCTCAATTCACACTTCAGAGTAACCTGGTATTTTATAGCATAGTATTCTATGATATTTTCTGGCCATTATGGTTTGATCAGGAGTATTCCTGGGGAAGGCTGGTTTAAGTGACTGGGTCAGGTTTAGTTTGCAGTACAGTTTACACAGCATCTGCTTGTATTTCCTGCATGGATAAATATGCCAGAACATGTGTCAAATGTTTGTCTACTTAAGTTTAGACTTCACTTTACAATGTGTTCTACCGTCATTCAAGTTGCTTCCACTGTTACTGGGAATTGAAAAAAAATAATTTTATTACAACCAAACAAGGTGATTTTTTTTAATTTACATTTCTGAGTTTCCAAATTAAATAGGAATTATTTTAATCTGTTTGAAAGCACAGGCTTACTATCTAAGTCATCTTTTTTCTCAACTCTTGTTGAGAAAAATCTTTTTAATCTCTTCCACATGCTCAATTTGACTGTGCTATTGATGCATCTACAATTCCAATTGATGTGATTTCACTGCATGGCTTAACACAAGAAAACAACCAAAGATCAGAACACTTAGCACCTGCAAAATAACCTTCAATTACTGTTTTTAGTCAGATTATCAACTAATCAAATAAGGAAAACAGGCATGTGCCATGCTAGCATACTTTCACATCAGGAATTAAGAATGTGAAAACAATTTTTAAAAATAAGCAGTGACTTAGAACAGTTTTATGCTAAGATGGGGCTCTATCAATTTATACTGTTTTGAAGATGGAGGAAATGCAATCGATAAGAAAATGCAATTTTTCATCAACTAATTGTCAGATGACAATATTTTTGTAACATAACGAGGAATACAACTCACAGATGCCTTTACCTTTCCCAGGCACTCCTCTACTGATGCCTTCTTTCCCTACACAGAAAGTGAATAGCCATTGAAATAATTTTAAACTATTCTTTAAAAAATAAAGTAAGCTTTCTATTATACAGTTTGGAGAATTTTTGTTTATGTTGTCAGAATATGCCTTTTTTTTTCCCCTCTATTATATTTAGAAAGAAGAGTACAACGAAGAAAAGCAAGTGGGTTTGTCATCAAAAGCATTCATTGCTCTGACACACAAACACCTGTCAGTGGAAAAAGTCTTCAACTTCTTCACTTCTCTTTACTACGAAGCAAATGTGCATGAAGCTTTCAGACTATTTTCTTCCAGTGTTTTGAAGTACCTTTCAGTTCACATGAAGGCTAACAATTGCACAGAGGCAGAAGAGAAGGAAAAACTAGTACAACGGAAAGACTGGGGAGCAGTGAAAGCCTCCCTGCTTATAGTTATTCTTTTGTTGAACACTATTAAGGCACACCCATTTAAAGCACAGGCAAAATGATACATAAAAATCAGGAAAAATATTTTTAAGAATATGAATTTATTTACCTGTAAATTCTTTCTCCCCAATGATTTACACAATAACAACACGAAAGCACAATACATTTAACAATGAACTACAGTATTCCGTGGAATACTACTTATATAAAATTACAATTTACACACAGTTTACACGAGAATATCTTGCATTGCAATAGCTATCCACTTACAGTTTGAAGGTTTGGTTTAGAAACAAGCTGAAAGGGTTTGGTGATTATTGCAGAAACAAACCACTTAAAAAGCAACACACTTAAGACAGGATATACTAAATGCCACAAAACCCAGACAGCTTCATTTGCTTCCATTCCAAACTGAGCTAGTCTGGCAATTTATTTGGGGGAACAATTCTCTCAAATTAGTTGGGGGCTAATTTCAACCCACCACATATACCTAATTATCTTAATTACCCAGCAACTGATAAAACAATTATAGCAGATTAATGAGGTTTCATAGTTAGCACACTGAGTACTGAAACAAGAACCAACATTTTTAGAAAGTGTGTCAAAAATCTAACAGATTATTTTGGAATTACTGCTGCCAATAGCCACATAACTGGAATTAATCTTGCAAACTTTGCAAGAAAAAAATCCCAAAATGTCAGTATGTTTTACTGACACAAAGTTAAATCTTTACAAATACCACATTAAAAAAAAAAAAAAAAAAAGAAAACTCACAGAAATAGCAGGCAAGCAATCTTGTGACAACAAAGCCTATCCTTCTTGTGGATTAGTAAACCCTCACTTTAACCTGATGAAGTAGTTCTTCCTCCCTCTATCAGTGCTTACTCTCCTCTATCAATCCAGGGATACCCTTTTTCTGAAACAATTACACTTGAGGAGTTTTGAACTCCTGGTTCAGACTAATCCATCTAACGACAGAAGCACCTTTCAAGCTTCCATTTGACACAAGTCCATCGTTCATCATTTGCTGGTGCATATGCTTTTTGCTGACAGAGCTCCATTACTAGAAAAAGCTCAGTAAGTAAAGCTGATTTGAAAGAACTATATATTTTAGGTAGCCTGCATCAGACACACTGATTTTAAGTCTAGAAAATCATCACATAAAAAGGAAGGGGGAGCTGAAAATAACTATTTAATTATTAAGGTACTTTCACTTCTTACCAACTGCTGCAATGTGATTTATTAGTGTTAATTTGAAATTTACTCAGGGAACATGGGAAGAGAAATTTAACTCTATACAGCATATACAAAACATGCTTTGTAATTCTTGGACCAGAAATGCTTTTATCTTTGATTAACAATAAAACGCTGTACCAATACTATCAAAACACAGACCCCTACCAACTTCACCCTGTTGTAAGATCATCGCAGCTGGAAAACAATACAAGCAAGATCAGATTTGATTCTATTTTTTGACCAAACAATGACATAATTTAGACAACATTAACAAGGTATTTCTGTAGTACCTTTGGCAACTGAAAGCAATTTACCAACATGCATTAAGCTTCAGCTTTCTGTGTGGTTTAGTATTTCAGTCTCTGTCTTACAAATGTAAGTGCAGGGCAAACAAAGGTTAAGTAATGTGTTCAATGTCCACATTTCCTTATTCATCACTCTGGCTAATCAGCCTTATGACTGGGAGCAAGGGAAGTGGGGGAGGATGAGAAGGTTGCCCAGTTTGGCTGTATGTAATTCAACAGTAAGAATTTTTTTTAGAAAGTCCAATAATAAAAATGGAATAGGGAGGATGTGAATAAGAAATGGAAGCAAAATAAAGGGTCAATCAAAATCAATAAAATACAATTAGCCTTCAAAAAGGTCCTTCTAGGCTCTAGGTACAAAACAAAAACACTTACATGAAACCAAGGAGGTACAAGCTCAGCCTAAATGTCAAGTAAGAGTTTTATCACCACTGTTTGAAAAGGTTTTTTGCTATGAAAAGGATGGAGTCATTTCCCGTAGCATTCAGAAATATTACACTCAGGCCAGTCTCACTGGGAAAGAGGAAACCAGAAAGGCAGCAGCTGAAATAATGACACTGCAACTAGATTTCAGAATTTAAGATATAGCTGGAGAACATCCCTTTCAGAGATGGAAGAGTGTGCAGAGTTTGTTGCTCACTTGAAGACAAATTAAGTTCTGTGTTTCAATTTGAGAGAATGGCTTTACAAGTTCTACCTAGATTACAAACTTTACACATTAGAAAAACAGTTTGCAGTCTGTCAGCACAGTAAAAACAGCAATATATAGAAGCTCTGGACTAAAAAATATCACTAGGATTTAAAAAAAAAAAAAAAAAAAAAAAAAAGTATCTTGATACTTTGTGGTTCCTTCAACATTTGGCTTATTTCACCAGATTTGATTGTGACATCCATTTGTTTTTTCATAAATAGGAAGTACTCAAAATACTTACAATTGAGTTCCCTATGAAGTCACTATGTATACTTCTCCCAGAAAACTTCATAGGAGGCTAAGACTGAAAGCAGCCTGATGTGCTCTTGCCCTCTTCAACCTAGATCTTCAAGAAACTGCCTCAGACTGCTCCATGTGTCACAGAATCAGCAAAAATATGAAACAAGGCACCTGTTTGCCAAAAACAGAGACAATTTCTCTGATTTTACAGTATGCTTGATAAACAATAGCAAAGCTGGAACGTGACTGAATAAGGGAATTCACATTCTCTAAGTTCAGGAGAGGACATTTGCCTCATTATCTTCCATGCTGGCAGTCCTAGTAAGCATGCACAATTTTAGAGTATTAAGCACCAAATAAAATGAGAGTCTTGTTCCACATGCTCTTTCCCCTGTTATAATCTAAGGAAATTAAGAGACTAGCAAAGCACACTGTTTACTTTCCTGATGTGCTTTTAAATAGCTAATGTGATGACCTAACTTAACTAAAACAACCTAATTATCTTCAGTTGGGAAGAAATACACTTCCTCTTCTCCTCTACGGAGGAAGTTTTATGCTCCCTACCAAACCACAAACACATTACTTTTGTTTAGAGAGAAAGCCTGGTACACTGACATGGAAATGGTGTCCATTGATCTACAGACATCTCACTTAGAATTATTTAGGTATAATTTAGCAACCAAAACCAAAATTTATTAAAAAAAAAAAAAAAAAAAAAAAGGTGGTCAAAACTAGCACATGGTACAGACACCCTAAAAAGACTGAAGTGAGCCTCAAAGACACAGTGAGGGGGAGGCAAGATGTGTTTATCAGAAAATCATTAAAAACATATTCTGTGCAGTTTCAGTTATCTATTCTACACAGATTTGCAAGTGTCACACACAGGTATTAACACTTCTGAGCCTGTTAAAAAGGAAAAAATAATAAGGACAAAACCAACACCTTCTGCAGCCACAGTAATTGCCCAGTTATCCCTCCCTCCCTCTGTTTGAGGACTGGCTTCAGAAGAGTGCAGCTAAACTAGGTTATCATGGTCTGAGGAAGCTTAAGAACAATTTTTAAATGCTCAGTTTTGTAAATGTTTATTTAAGTTAACATTATATGAACCATAAGACAGATAGTATCTGCTACCAAAGTTCATTTCATTTCCACAGATAGAGAAAATTATTAACATTTTAAAACTTGTTTTGATCCTCACTAATATTTTTGTATCTTTTTCAACAAGGATCTATAACACAAGCACTTAAAACCTGACCTTCAGGGTTATTCTAAATACATACCCCATATACAAGCTTAGTATTAAGGGTACTGTGTTAGAACTGTATTAGCATCAAATGGAGTCTATCTTACTTTAAATAATTTATCAAATGCCAACTTTCTATCCAAAACATTTCTTTGGACTTTCTGGGAAACGTCCAGAAGAAAAACAATATATAAAGTAACACAGACAAGTTTAAAATAGTAGTAACATGATCATCAGTGGAAGAAAAGGTTGTTTCCTCATTACTGTGTCTGTGCTCTTAAGAGGTTTGGATAAGCTACACATCATAGAGCAGTTGTTCAACCCTCCCATGATCACTCAAAAAAAAAAAAAAAACAAAAAACCACACCCACACAAACCCCAAAAAATCAATTATGTTTAAATAAAAAAGTAATATGTCTTAGGTTAATTTAAAATATTACATTACCCCAAGCCTCATTTTGCTACAAACTGAAGACATGTGCACACTCTAGCAGCTTACTCATAAGCATGGTCAGGAGTGATGCATAATGATGACTAATGGCAGAGTGCTAGCCATTTTTTATTTACTACCCAAATGGAGCAGACTAAAAGTGAACATAAAGTCTTTCAGAGCAAGCTATGATTTCTGTAGATATAAAATCTTTGCTCATTAAGGGGAAAAAAAAAAAAATCAGATGCAGTGGCTACAATAAGGAACAGTTAACTGTGTAAAGAATGGGAACACACATCAAAATACAAAGAGTTCATGTTTTCTAGGGAAGATCAACAGTGATACTAATGCTAGGAGTCTCCTATTTTTCATTTAGTAGGTCTAAAAACTGAATTATTAGCAGTGGACCGCTCCACATCAGTCAAAAAGACTGAACTGGAGACCTTTTGCCTGAGGTTAGACTCTCAGACACTCCAATCAGCACATTTAAACCCTTAAATATGATGTTGCCTTCGGTATTTTTTCTATCTAGCTTCAAGAGCAATTTATAAGCTTATGAGAGACAGATGCCCAGAGTGAAAAAAAATAACCTGTCTTTTTCAAAGGACGTGCAAACTTCCAAGAACCTTGAACCTTTCTAATCCATCAACAAAATATTTCCCTTTAGTTGCCAGATGGGAATTTGTAAAATAAGAATAAAGCCACGCACACAATACTGAGAGTAAGAATTCAACAAGCCAGACTTGCAGAATGTGCACACTGCTGCAAGCAACAGACTGAGCAAGGATGTAACAGAAATGACATCAATGCATTAGTACAATTTCTGCCAGTTTGTTACAATAATAATAAAGTAGAATAGGTGGCATAAGTAATTTTTTAAAACAAATAAATAAATAAATGTTTGCTTCAAAGACCAGAGACTACAATAAAAAAACATTTCCATCCATGTCAGTATCTTTTTGTAATAGTTCTTTACCTGGTAATTTAAATTTATTCCTTGTGAATTATATTGTTCATTGATGACATACATGGTCTCTAGATTAACTCATTCAGAACAAGTGTGTGATGCAGATTATGTTAAAGCTTTACTTTCCAAGTAGTAACAATGCTAAAACCCCATTTGAATATTTTGAAAGAACACAGGCTACTTTTATTAAAAACTGTATATATTGCTATATCCCAGCTCCAGTCTGAGGTCAGGAAAGGATGTTTATTTGGCTGGCTTCTACATACTTAATCTGTCTCCTTGTGTACCCAAGAATTCAATACTGGAGTGTATTTGCAGTGTACACACCTACAAAGTAAAAGGAATTCATCAGGTTTCAACATGACCTAACCAGGAAAAGAGCAATCCCTGAAGTAGAGATGCAATATGCACCCCAAGTGTCAGAGCCCTCTGTTGAAGGGGTTGTCAGGAGTGAAGGGAAATGTATATATTTATAGTTACCAAAACTGCAGTAGAATTATCACTTTTTTTAATCCTTAACACTACACAGTTCATAAAATACTAAATGGCTTTACAGGTAGTTACTCTCCATCCCTCTCAACTACTTTCCTTTATAGCAAGTAATGTAAGAACATGCCAACGCCAAATGCTGGTAAATTGCTAGGAGAAATACACTTTGGCTGTTTGTAGTTCTAACACTAATTAAAGAAACAAAATAATTGGAGAAGACACACTGAATTATACCTTTGTAGCATAACCACCTGTGTCTTAAGTCCCAAATACTCACAGAGGTGTAGCATCATAAATACTTCTTAGGATAAGATCACCACACTTTAGCACATGAACATCATTATGCATTTTCTAGTTTAACATAAATTACATTCACATCCAAAGACAACTGAAAAGCTTAAAACATAAGATTTGCAGAACTGGAAGACCAAAAGGGTTTAAATGAGCATTTTTTGTTGATTGTTAGTAAGTCAGATTTTAATCTTGTTTGAAAATCTTTTGCTCTAATAGAAAGAGATGAAAAATATTTCTCTACTCTGAAGTGAGCTCCCCTCTGAACCAAGAGCAATTTGGCAAGTCAGATGAGCTGGCACATCAGAACACCCTATTAGTTCATGAAGACCAATAGCTTGTCTGCAAAAATTTGCAAAGGCCTAATGCACTCTGACAAATGACAAAGGTTATTAAAGGACAGCTTCTGGGAGTGTAATTGCTTTGTGACTTGATCGCTATTAACAAAAAGAAAGAACATCGGTACAGAGTTAACGCCATGAAACAGGAGTATAGGAATCCACCAAGGTTTTGACTCAGCAAAACACATAATGACATTAATTCCATTCCTGCATTACAATACAATTAAGAATATGCCTAAGCATGTGCCATATGCCTGCCATTTAACTGAAGGAAAAAGCAGTCATCCTTTCATGTGCCCTGACCGTCTATGTTACAGTACAGGCAGACTATACTAGTGCTACACTGGTACATCTTTTCTATGGATAATTTAAAAAAGCTTTATAGCAGTCATATAGATTCTGATGAAGTTTGCAGGGACTCAGTTTTCACAGCTCTGTCTACAACACGTAGGGTCTTCCCTAGAAAAATCAGCGTTTTTTTCTGCAAGCATTGATTTAGCTATGTTTCTTAAAAATACTTACCAAAATTGAGGTGTAAATCAATTCACATTGCAAGAGTTTAATTGCTTCAAAATATGAGAAAGAACACCACAGAGAGAGATCTGACAAGGTTAAAGGGAGACTGGTTGAGACTCAACATATTAAAATAGAAGTCAATCAAGCTGACTCTTCAAGAATTACCAAGTAATATTATACCACTGCTCAAAAGGAGGGGAAATTAAGAGTAGTCATACAGCAGTGCTTCTTTGTACAGAAATGAAGTACTATACATTAATTCTTAGCTCCCTGCAAAGCTATGGCTGCTCACAAAGTTAAGACAGGAGAGTCAGTGCTTTGCACTGAACAAGCCTGAAGGCCTTGTCTTGCTGATGGACAACATTCCACTTACCTGTGAGGTTCCACATTTCACTTTTGTGGAGACATGCACCTTCCTCTTCCTGTATTTCTGTAGTAGCAAAACACTTCTGACAAATTGATCAGATGCATCTTGATTGATACAACACAGAACTCCCAAGTTTCAAACTATTTTCTGAAACACATACATCCCACTGCAAATCCTGCCCCTCCTTCTCAAAACAGCATTAGCTGGAAACATGTAAGGGCATATTCAGAAGGGTATGTAATAGGAAAAGAAGTTTAGACACATTTTATACCACAGACTACCCTATACTACAAGATGGGAGGAAAAAAAATGGACAAGAGATTGCTCAGTATGGATACAGATATCAGTCAGCTTGAATTTGGTTGTACCATTGGCAGTTTTGTATTTTTAGCATGAGGTGTGCTGTATAAACAGCTACTTAAATCTATGTTTTTAGTAAAAAAGATGCATGGAGCACTGAGCCATTAGGGAGAGTACCCTTGGATAATGAGTATCAGCTATGGAAGACTAAAGCAACATTAATCAAGACCCAGTTTGGACACCTCCACAATTCTTTCCATACATTTTGTATTTCCTCAGAGTAAAGAAAAACAAACTAAAAGAACTTAATGAAAGAGTCATAAATTTTCATTTCTGACTTAACTTTAAAGCAAAAGGCTTTTACAAGGTTTGTGTAACATTTCCCTCTCTGGAATCATGTGTACCCATCAGCCAAGTTCCTCCAGTGTCTCAGCCTAGGTATCAGTACATAATCTCACAATTTTGTTCATGTCGCAGTCTGACTTACACCAAATCATTATCTCTTTTCCATTGTTCACATAACTAATCTGAACTCCTTTTTAGCCCAGTTACCTAGTATTATCTGCAAATCTAGTATAATCTACCCAACTTTACCAGTTAGCATTGGTTTTAACCTATTAAGTGTTGGAAAATAGCCCACATTTTATTAATCGGCTTTCTTCTCTGTGGCTGATGATGCCATTTGCACAAATGTTGTGATTTATCTTATTCACAGTATTTGATAGAAGGCCAGCTTAACCAAGTTACGTATCTATAAATGGAATACCGCTTGAAAACAACCAACTTCCATCAGTAGACGAGACTGATACAGTTCTTCAGCAAAGGAAGCATACAACCTCCAAATAAAGTTTGTAACAAAATGTTGCTGGAGATAGCAAATCATTATCAATGCTATTAAGTAGCAGCTGAGTATAGCCTCCAGCAACAGTGCAGAGATTAGTCTTGCATAACATCAACCCATGTGAAGCAGCTATGTTTAAGGATTGAAAATAATTTAACAACTTTCTGTAACTAGCATCAATATTATGACCCTTGAAGGCAGACAAAGCAGAACAGGAAAAGTAAGGGGGGGGGGGGGGGGGGGATGGCGAAAAAAGGAAGAATCTGAACCAATACACCTTCAAGAATGATTCACCATTTCTTTATTTCAACACACATAAAAAATAATCTTTCTCAAAACAGATTTGCTTGGGTAATATGTGATGTCATCATAAATCATATTTTCTTCTTCTGTCAGTTCAGCAGTTTTCTTTGACTTCTTTGAAGGAGGGGGAGGGAAGGCAGGAGGGAAGGAAGAAGAAAAAAAAAAAAGTTAAAAAGAGACAGAACCATCTTCCAGCTTTGGCAGAAAAGGGTCTTTTTGGTCCCAAGACATTTGTCTTCACATAACCCACCACCAGCCTCCTACAGGAGCCATGCAATGAGAAAGCATTACAAAGCATTATGAAAATGTAAAGTCAGTATCTATATAAAACTTTTTTCTACTCTTTCCAAACACAAACTTCATTGGTTGTCATCTTATTACCTCTCCAGTGAAGTAAGTTTGTATTTGTTCACATTTAAATCTATTCTATGCCAGAAGGACAATCAGACCATCCAATTGGACAGCACTGCATGACAGAAATCATGAACTCAAAGTAAACCACGTATTAAGAACAAAAAACATTTACCCTTCTCTGAGACTGTCCTGGTTTTCTGGCTTTCGTGAAAGTGGGTAATGTTTTTTTGATTCTTCCCAGTCACCTAATTATTATTTGTCCACAAATTCTAAACTAGATTTTATTCTGATTGCAGTTCTCCACAATGACCACCGATTACTACAAAGAAATCACTTTACAGGACAATGATGGCTGATGACACATTCATGAGAAGTAACAAGAAGATAAGAATAAGCCCTTAACATAAGGCTTAAGTTAATATACTTCCATGACTTTCATTACTGATGGGGCTTATATATTACAGTAACTATCACAGTATTTAACTTCCTCCTCTACAAATAAATAAAATATGCTTTGTCTTCTCATGCAACATAAAAATTCCTGAGCCACCTAGTTTAAAGTTCATGACTGTTCACTGTTTTACATTAGACCTACCAAAGTTAACAAGGAGAGAAAAGCAACATGCTACCTTTTTGCCCCACTCTGGTCTTCCAAGTATGCATACACTCTTCTGACCTAACAAGTGGACAACAGGTGCACCATCTAGAACAAAATTTCAGTATACAAAATAAGACATATTTGTGAAGAAGCTCCACCTTAAGCTATTAAAAGCAGTAATTGTCCTATTGATTGAAAGAAAACGCAGAAGTACAGTTTGGTGCTGTAGAAACACATGGTTGGCAAGCACCACACTATCAAGTAAGAGAAAATACCTGGAAGTGAAGGAAACATTTATGTGCTCACACAGATTAGAAGTATTTGGAGAAATAAAGTGGAAGCCAGCAAAACTGTCCAAAATTGGGTCATCCCAGGTGGCATCCAGGCAGCACAGGAGGGATTTGAGAAGAACTGAGTACAGAGGAATCAATAAGGTTAGCAAAATGGAGCAGCAGAGGAGTTACCTATATTTGCAAAACAATATACTATCATCAGCACTATCAAAACAGGTAAGTGAAACACCCACCCTCCAAAACCTCAGCATTCTGGTAGGGAAGACAAAGCCTGTTAGAACTGATGACAGAGAACAGAATCCACCCATCAGAAGATTCTAAACTATGAAATATATAAAAGAGAAAAACAAGACCTGCAAGTTGGTTAAAACTTAGTGTTCTTCTTTTATGATTGAAATTTGTATTTTGAAGACTTCCCAGGCCTTAGGTTTCATTTTTTAAACATCCCAGGAAAAATAAAAATGATGGAGGGCTCATGTTAAAGGAATCCTCCATTAAGATAAACATATCTCTGTGAAAGGAAGATAAATATAGCCTACACACAACCTGGATGTAACAAAGCCATTTTCTGCGCCTTGTAATTAATTATGAGTTTTAGGTTCACACTCAACAAGTGTAAATTGGAATAGAAAACATTCATCCTTTTCTATGGTAACTTCAACTACACCTTGAAGCTACTACATAGATCCCTCACCATTATTGAAAGGAGGATGACATTTATTCCCCCACAACTCCCAGACTGGTCTATGCAGCTATCAAGATGTGGACAAAGAAGTTATTTGCAGTGGTCTGTACATATTTGGAGACTATTTTGTTTCCTATATTACTTGCATGCAGATGTGGATGGAACTTCAAACCTTGTATTTTCACAACTGTGAAAGACAAACTAAATGTCGTGATGATTACTACTCAAGTATGGAGTAGTAGATGGCTAGTAAAATAGAATATTGAAAATGGAAAACTATTTTGCAGCACTCCAACAAAGCATTCCAATACTTGGAAAAGGAAACCTTTTTGTAAAAAAGATCCCCCTCAATAACCCTAAAATAGTAGTGCATAGCATGTTTGCAGAGAAAGTAAAGCAGAAATTAAAGTTATTTGAATTTAGCCATTAACTTCTGCCACTTTAACAATAGAAATGGTGTAAAAATCACACATGCCACCTTAAATCTCACCCAATCATTCTACAGAAACATAATGACTATGGGTAATTTGTTACTGAAATACTTTTAAGGGCACCCAAGTCATCAAGGCAACTAAAAACCCAAGAATTTTCAATGAAAAGGTAAAGCCAAACAACA
The DNA here is from genome assembly GCF_026170545.1 of Melanerpes formicivorus. Classification (NCBI taxonomy): domain Eukaryota; kingdom Metazoa; phylum Chordata; class Aves; order Piciformes; family Picidae; genus Melanerpes; species Melanerpes formicivorus. The sequence goes on along the minus strand of NW_027142358.1, from coordinate 14,811,715 downwards.
GGAATCAAGCTTAAAATGCTGTTTACACATCAATCGCAAAGGGGGGAAATGGTGAATTACAGATCTTAGAGTAGTATCTCATTAAGCCAGTGTTTGTATTGCAGTCTCAGACTAATTTCTTCTCCTCAGCTGAGGAAAAAAACCCTCAAACTAGCAGAACTGAAGTTTTTATAGGTCACATGGGATGCCTGCTGCCATGCACCAGATGCGTACAGGAAAAAGAAGGTGGTCAACATATGATATTACAAAACAGTGCAGTTTCAAATATTTTAAACATCATGTCAAGTGTATTCAACAGGTCTACAAATGCATTATATTAACCAAAATTTAGTAGGTGATAACTGAAATCAGAGATCCAGTCATTACCACTGTCATGTTTCTAAATACTACCCAATAAATTTTTTTCTGCTTCCGATTCTGTATGACAACTGGCAGTTGGAAGGCAGGAACTGCCAAGAGGCTATGTACACACACATGTAAAATGTTTCTGCATTTAAATTCCAGTATCTTCCCCTTCTAGAGTTGATGTAACAATGAGAACACTGATACAAACACATGCATCCACACATGAATTCTACAAGCTGAATTTTTTTCTGTAGACTCTACAGGGCACTTTGCAGTAAGAACCGGGGGTGGAAGAGGATGGTATCTTACCTAGCTCCAACTGTATTTCCAAAATATGAAGTGTCATGGTGAAGTTCATTCCCTTCCTTTAAAGGGATTAGATCTGTTCTTCCTACTTATCCTTACTGACAATCTCTTTATTTTTACCTAGGAAAAAAAGTTAAGTCCAACAATGGAAGATAAAGCCCCAGTGCACATCTTTTTTGTTATTACTACTACTTTTATGATCATATACCATTCAACCACATAGGAACAGATACGAGAAACATCTACAATTCATTAAATTTTTAACTTTCTTTTGAGTCTCAGCTGTATCATCACCTTGCTGATATACTCAATATCAGGCAATACAAAGTCCAGCAGCTGACAATAAACTACGTCTAGGATCACTACAGATTTGGCAGGTGGACACGTGTCAACCATCACTTCTCACAACATGCAGAAGCCGTTAATGAAGTTGGCATGATGGGCTGAAATTTATATTTGGCATCTATTATCAACAAGGCCCCTTCAGGTCTCAGATTTGCCATTTCTAAAATGGAGACTATTCTTTTTCCACTTCTCAAAGGAAACTGAACTTAAACTTGAACACTTCTAAAAACTGTGCCTGAAAAAGATGTGCCTGGCACTTTACATAGCACCAACAGTATGGCTTTTGACTGGAAATTTAAACATCTAATTAGAACCATTAAGGCTGGGAATAGAAGAAAAAGGCTTCCACTAAAAAAATTAGTTGTTCAATTTAGGCATATAAACTATATATATAAGCTTCAAATAATTCTTCAAATATTATAATCTTTTAAAAGCAAATGAATTCTAAAGAACTTTGAGAAGTGATGAGATTTAACACATCCAAGTGCCGGGTTCTGCACATTGGCCACAACAACCCCATGCAGGCTGGGGTCAGAGTGGCTGGAGAGGGACCTGGGGGTACCGGTTGATGGTAGGCTGAAAATGAGCCTGCAGTGTGCCCAGGCAGCCAAGAGGGCCAATGGCATCCTGGCCTGCATCAAGAACAGTGTGGCCAGCAGGAACAGGGAGGTCATTCTGCCCCTCTACACTGCACTGGTTAGGCTGCACCTCGAGTACTGTGTCCAGTTCTGGGCCCCTCAGTTTAGGAAGGATGCTGACTTGCTGGAATGAGTCCAGAGAAGGGCAACGAAGTTGGTGAGGGGTTTGGAACACAAGCCCTATGAGGAGAGGCTGAGGGAGCTGGGGTTGCTTAGCCTGGAGAAGAGGAGACTCAGGGGTGACCATATTGCTCTCTACAACTACCTGAAGGGAGGTTGTAGACAGGCAGAGGTTGGTCTCTTCTCCCAGGCAGCCAGCACCACAACAAGAGGACACAGTCTCTAGCTGCGCCAGAGGAGGTTTAGGCTGGATGTTAGGAAGAAGTTCTATACAGAGAGAGTGATTGCCCATTGGAATGGGCTGCCCAGGGAGGTGGTGGAGTCACCATCATTGGAGGTGTTCAGGAGGAGACTCAATAAGGTGCTTGGTGCCATGGTTTAGTTGCTTAGGTGGGTTGGATTGGTTGATGGGTTGGACACGATGATCTTGAAGGTCTCTTCCAACCTGGTTTATTCTATTCTATGTCTAGCTGCCTCTTTTTTAAAAAAAAAAGAGAGGGGGGAAGTAAGCTTTAAGGAGGATCTATTTACAAAGCAGTAATACTTCTAGCTGAAGAGTTAAGAGGAATCTGCATTCTACTCATGCTCAGCTTTTCAGATCCTAAGACACAAAAGACCCACAAAATTACTAGCACATATTATTAACTTCACTAACATATATTTAGCCTTGTTACTGCTCTCAAGAATTAAAATTAAAACTGCAATCAACATTTACCATGGACTGAAGTAGAACAGCCAGGAGGCACCACGGAGATAAACATAGTTATCAATGACAAACAAAATTGGAGGGCCCCACCTTAGATGGTAGGGAGAGGAGGGAAAAACATCAGAGGGAAAAACTCTGCTGCTTTTTGCTGGAAGCAAATTTTTTAAAAAATATTTAAAGAATAATTAAATTAGCACAAATCTTACAAAGTTATGAATTAATAATCCTACCTGTATCAAGTAGCATTGAAATTGAGAACCTCTACTCTATGAAGAGTTCTACTTAAGCCTTTTAATACAATTTTTGTTCAAACTTCAATACAGACAGTCTTACTATGGATCAAGACTTAGTCCATTACTACCTTCTGTAAAAAAAGCCCTCAAAAATCCTAAAGTTCAGACAAGGTCATTTAGAAGCCACAGGTCATTCTGGAAGGAGGAGGACACAAAGGGAGCGTCCTGCAGCACCAAAAGCGTACGGCTGTTTAAGTTGCTGAAGATTAACGTGCTGATACATCTTATCTTATGACTTTTGATGCAAAAATAAAAAGCAAAATGGCAGCCTCTTACAACATTTTTATTCTATTTCCCTTTTCAACCTCTTCCATTAAAACATTCTCCTACTCTCACTTTCACTACCAGATATTAAAAAGTCATTTATTGCAATAAAGGGATTTAGTGATTTGAGAATAACTTTTGCATACTGTACACCCTCTAGACACCCCAGAACTACGTTAATAATTTTCTTCCTATTAATTGTCTCATCAACTCACAGCTGGCTATGCTTTTTATTTCATTATGTTATTCATCAATCTAAAATAGAACTATAACAGAAAAAGAAATTGGAAAGGAGCAATTTCAATATTTCAAAACAGATGCAAATCAACGCCAGAGATGCTGCACGGCATATTTTTATTGAGACAATTCTATACGTGTCTGAAAAATGAACTTGTAATAAACTCATATCCTGTGGAGGTATGTTTTTCCTTCCATCTTATGAGCTAATTATGCCAACACAACATAACGTTTTCCTAAATGCCTCATAAACTGACCCAGTTACTCAGAAAGTATTAGTTTTAAATTGATGTGGTAGATGCAAACTGGAACGTTCGGATTTCAATTCTGGCACCAATTCCCGGATCCCCTTCTCAAGTAATTTAAGGACTTCCTCCCGATAGTTTTTCATATTCTTTTAACTGACATTTTATCTTTATACAGTATCTCAGCAGAATGAACATGCACTAAAACAATGACAGCCCTTCTTTGGCTGTCATCTCTCATTCTGGCAAAGACAGATGTCTTACACTGGCTTATGCCAATAATAGAGCCGACAAAAAACAACAGAGACTACCTGCCTCTGATGTAAAGGCACCAATTCACATTTGTGACACTCATTTGTCAATTAACAGATTTCTTCCATTGTTGACACATGGGACTTAAAAGATGTGGGCTAGAATGTGATGAATTAAAAAAGACAGATGAGTAAGCTATGAGCTGCAAAGTAATACTATAATGTGCTTTAGATAGGAATATCAACTGACACCCCTGACAGGCCATACAAGGTTTTATTTCATTTTGCTCTGTATTCAGGCTTCACACTTTGTCTTCTTTGTTCTCTTTTCATCAAGCTTCTAACATCTCATTCTGACAGCCAGAGACATTTAAGGCACTTTCGTTTCAAATGCAAGTTAGCGTACTTGATTTGTCATTAAAATGCAAAACGATTGCCATTGCAGGTAAATGTAGGTATGCTTAAAAGGTTGTATCTGCAAAGTAGAAGCTGAAAATGGTTTGTGGCTGCTTTGCTTAACTCTTTCACCAGCCTCAGAGTTTTCCTAAGGCAAATGTTACCATGGTCTAATAGAAGTGTAGCAGCACCTGCAGTTTTATACAGGGTGCATTTTACTACATTTAAATAACATAAAAGCTTGAAGTTACAATGTCGCACATAGAGAGGTACTTGTCGAGTTTGTACATAATATCATTTACTCAGGAATCTGAAAAGAGTCTATAATGCAAAACTGTGGGGTCAAAGCTCTCTACTCTCATGCTCTCCTAGCTATACACCAGGGAAAAGTGGCATTTTGTTTGTTTTTAATAAACTACTTGCGATTGGCTTAGATGGAATCACCACTGAGGGAATTTTAACAGCAATTTACTTCATCTGTTCAATGATTACTTGAAGAGACTTGAAATGAAAAATAAATAAATAAATCACATGCTCTGTGGCAAAAAGGAACAGATTTTAAAACACTGCAGAAAATCAGACCTGCACAGGATGGAAACAAGTAACACCTAACTTTCTACATACAGGCACATGTGTGAAGGCATGCCATAATAAGGTTATTTCTGCACAACTGGATAGATTCAAACACCAAGGATCTTGTGTTCAGCATAGAAAAACCTAATGAAAGGAAATATCTATTATTTTCTGCCAGTGGTAAAAGGTTTGAAAAGCAGCAGTGTAATTTGAGTAATTTTCTTGACACCAAGGTAAATTCAAATACAACTTGATTTAAGGAACTTATAGATGACCCTTTAACGTAAGTCTGTACCTACATATCTTTTTTTGTTTTCTAGTGCCTTCTTCCTAGGAAAAAAATGTGAATAGGGTTTCACTCCACTTGCTAGGGTGCAGAAGCTTTTTACTTTTTTTTTTTTTTTTCAGTCACCTAAGAATGAAAGCTGTATGGAAATTTTCAGTAAAGGAATAATTCCAGAAATCTGATTTAGATTATGACCTCATAGTGCTTTACACAAAAGGCACAGAACCTGAAACATTTGATGCTTCTGTGTATACTATGATGCTTACTGATCAATTCTGACACTATTCTGCCTAAATACAGGAATTATTTATTCTGCTACAATATAGGGAAAATGTCTTCATTTCAGATTATGTAATAGGCTATGCTGTAAATACCAGCTGTCTTCAAGGGTTTCTAGTGCTACTTTTTCCACCCACATTACTCTTACTGTTTACAGTGTGCTTCTGTCCCCACACAGTGCAACACAGCACCTTAAAGCTGACTTCACCCTTTTACTTTGGTTTACAGCACCCAAAATTTTCCTCTGCTGTCCTAGAACATACAAAGAAACACTTGTCCATTTATTTTAACCTCAATGCAGATACATGTCCTCTCGTACTCCGTTTAACAATTAGTAGAAAGTGATGGTGAAAACAAAAGCTACAGTAAGGCATTAGTCTCCTTAACTTTAGAAACTTCTTTGCTCTTAGCTGGTCATTTAAATGAGGGTGAAGTTTTTGTTTTCAAACCACCTGTGGATGCAGTATAATATGGTAGCAAAGTTGTGGCCCATGTTAAAGGGGTTGAGATAGATTCTCATTAGAGATGCGTCCACATTTCAAAAGCCTTATTATTAATGGTAGTAACGGACCATTTTTGATATGACTTAAAGAAATCAACACTGAAAGAAATTGAACTACCCTCTCACCCTCCTCACTGAAGCTTGAAGACAATTTACTAACTGTGCACCTGGTAGATCCAGAGCCAGCATTGTACAGGAACAGCTGAGTTAACCTAATGCCTAGCTGTCAATTACAAGTACCACAGCAAACAAAAGAGAGCATTTACAAGAAAGCAAGAACCTCATGTCGCACCTGCACTCAAATCTCTGAGCAGTACCTTCAGCAGCCTTCTGCTCATTTAAGATGCTAGAGCAAGAAAAGTAGGGAGGAAGAAAAGAAGGCACAGAGTAAGGGAATAGACAGCCCCTCACTTAGTTGGCTAGTTTCCATTTCTCAGAAACGGTAGTATTTGACAATTTTTTTCCCAAAGCCATTCCCCACCATAATGACCTTCACACATGACTGTTCCTTTGCTATTCCAAAGTATCTCACTGTCCAAGATAGTGTATTAAATGAAATGTAATAGAAAGAAAGTGTTCAGATCCTTGAGCAGCTGTAATTTTAATACCCACACAATGAACTGTCAAATTATCATAACTATATTGGAATATACATATTATATTTTTTCTGAATATTCAATACACCGTTAACCCTTGGAACATCTAGAATACCTTTCCCTCAGCTTTTAAGCACTCTAAAATAATCAGTATACTTCATCACCTACATAATGAGGTCAAGTTTTCATCTTTTCTAGCCAGCTAAAAGGTCTTGAAAGTGCTAGGAGCTCAAAACAGTATCTTTATACAGGGCTTTTGCGGCCATATGGACCCACAGCTTTCACATCTAAAACAGTTCAAAGAAAATTCTGGTGCATTTCCTTGTGCTTTAAGAGCACTCAAGAAATTTTGGTTGAAGAGAATGAGACAAAAAACTATATGAACAAAAATCTCAAACCGCTGTCACCAAATTAAAACTTCACTATCCCTCTTCTGGTCATAATAAGCCACTCTGTTGCTCCCAAACACTTAAGGATTCAAAATTAAAATATGCTGGCCTCAAAATAATGACACTTAAAGAAAATTATAAACAAATAAATAAAAAAAAATAAACCAAACAAAACTCACAATGAATAAATACCTAAACTAATTACTAAATAAGTTATTTAAGTCACCACAAGTACATGCCTCTCTGACACAGAATACATACGCTAACTTTGATCCTCAAACTAATGTTTGGGAAATACAATCTTTAAAATTATTAAATGTAAGTAACAGGGAGCTTTTCTGTAAATTCATAAACTGAGTTCCTCATTGGCATGTCTGATCACAGATTAACATTCTAAGGGAAATGCTGCTCACATTTCTGAAGGTAATTTAGAAACACTGAGCCCTACAATGTCTTTCCATTTGGCATACTCACAGGGAACAAACAGCACCAGTCAGACCACCTGCCAAATGGCAAGGGCAGAACTGGCTCATAAAATATGAGCCACATTTTCAATACCATTATGTATATTTTAAGTACATGTATCCCCCATCTTTAAGAATCAGCAAAGCAAGCACTGAAAAACAGTGCTTAAGGCAAATTCAAAAATTAAGGATTGAGCATTTTGCAGTCAAAAAAGTTGCAGTCCAATCATTATATAAAAATGAGCCAGCTGAGACAACAGGACATAAGCTTCATACTAAAAAACAAACCAAAATCCCCATCCAAAGAAAAAAAAATCTCAACTTTTTTCATTCCTTTGTTAGTTTTACGGAACTTTAAAAGGATTCATTTTACAAATATAAAAAGATTTTATTTTACAAAATTAGAAAGTTGGTGTGGATGAGTAACAAGCCAAACATTGTCTAGGCTTCAGTGTTAACAATACTGACAGAGCAAGCACCTGACTTTTACAATGGCTAAATACAGCGAGTTGGTGCCCACGCTCAACAGCTTGTTACCCACTGTTACCACTGGGCTATCAACACCACACTGCTGCAACCTTCCTCCTATCAACCTCAATGAAAGCTGATGCAAAGATGAAAACTGAGAACTTCGTTCGCCATTGGAATGGGCTGCCCAGGGAGGTGGTGGAGCCACTGTCCCTGGAGATGTTCAAGAGGGGATTGGACGTGGCACTTGGTCCCATGGTCTGGTCATGAGGTCTGTGGTGACAGGCTGGACTCAATGATCTTTGAGGTCTCTTCCAACCTTGGTGATACTGTGATAACTTACAAGAGCTTATGAGAAAGGAGTAGAGAAAACCTGTAATCATGTAGGTAGGTTTGTATTAAACAAATCAAGAGATTGGTTTGTATGTTGTTGCTAGATAAGTACTTTCTCACCCCAGGACTGCTCCCATTTTGGTCCAATTACTGTAAGATCAGTTCTTCCCCCAGTCATCCATCTCATGCATTGTATGGTTTTTTTGGGTTTTTTTAACCTGTAATATGTTCTTTCTAGGTTGTGTAGAAGTTTACCACTGATAAAGCGCTATTCCAAGTGCTGAATCAAAGTAGACCAAATACTAGAGTATCACCCCACTTTTTAAAATATATTACAAATATTATTTATATAATGTACATATACATACAAACACTACACACATATTATAAAGATCATTATAAATAAGATGTTGTTTTCTCTATGTCTGTATGTACTAAATGCCATAAAACTACATCTGACAACAGCATCCCATACACATTACACTTCCTATGGAAAAATAAACTGGAGAAGTTTGCACATTGAAGTACTACTACTGTGTGGCAGTACAACTTACACACCAACTGCACAGAAAAAACACTAAACACTTAAGCAGTTGAAGAGAGGCTATTCAAGTCTGATCCAGTGTACAATTTCCCTGAGTTTAGGATGGATTACAAACTATTCTCTAACATTCAATATTTTGCATCTCTTATTTGTGTGCTTTTAAGAGTAACTTCTATAGTCAGAATAGAATAGAATAGACCTTCAAGATCATCATGTCCAACCCATCATCCAACACCATCTAATCAACTAAACCATGGCACCAAGCACCCCATCCAGTCTCCTCCTAAACACCTCCAGTGATGGCAACTCCACCACGTCCCCGGGCAGCCCATTCCAATGGGCAATCACTCCCTCTACGAAGAATTTCTTCCTAACATCCAGTCTAAACCACCCCTGGTGCAGCTTGAGACTGTGTCCTCTTGTTCTGGTGCTGGCTGCCTGGAAGAAGAGACCAGACCCCACTTGTCTACCTCAGCAATCAGATGGTTTCAAAAATTAACAAACTCTCATGGGCTGTATTATATGAAGCATGATTTATTGATTCAGTGGGCAAATTAAGTTAAACAAGGAGAAGAAATATAAACAAAGTAAATTATTTTCCAACTGCAGCACTGAGTGAGTAAACTCAGAGAATCATGGTCAAAAAAGAAAATCTAGGAGTAATAAAACAAAAACAGAAATAAAAATCATAAAACTTCACAATTGCCATCATGAGTTTACGGGTAAAGCCTGCAACACTGAGCTATAGCACTGCATTAACTATGACCTTAAAGACAGCATAATTATTGTATAGCATGTCTGGTTTGACACACTGGCTCCTGAGCCTGACAAAAATGCATGGCCCTTTTGCACTTCTACAATACTCATTCTTCACACTTGCATGACCTAAGGCTTTGGAGGCTGTCTTTTTAAACTGAAAAATCATGCCCAAGATAATTATGTAAAGATGACTTATGTAAAATGTAAGATTTAAAAAATGGCACAAACCACACATGACAACATGCAATAAGCAAGCAATGCACAAACAAAAGCTTTGTAAGGATTTTACCTGCCAAATGCCAACTGACTATATGTACCATGACCACTCATCAGGTGTGCTGAGTATTGGAGGAATGGCAAGCAAAACTAGCCAAGTTCTTTATATCTGCAATTAAATGCAGGGAATCTTGATCACTGCATCAAGGAGAGAGAAAGATATCTTTCACCAAAACAGAGAGAAAAAGAAAGAGACAACAGATGCAAGGTTAATACAGGTTCTTCCCTTCAGTCAAGCTCCTTGTCCACACAGTTATTTCTGCAGTCCTTCATTCTTGTTTCGCAACAGCGGTGATGAGGAAATACTGTTTTAGAGTAAGAAAGATTAAGGAAGTCAGAAAGTAAGAATGGTCCATCTGATTATTACACTTACAACATGCTCTTTATCACATTCCTTTCTTTAAACCCCAGTACTCTTTTTTTAAACAAAAACTTAGTTCTTAGTCTTAAAAAACAAATAAGCAAACAGTACCCCGGAGAAGCCAGCAAGACTAGTGACATTCTTTGAAAGCTTAAACAAGTGCATCAAGCTATTTCAAGAACCAACACTTCCCAGAGATTGTGGTAATCTTCCACTATTTAACCACGTTTTTTTCCTCTCACTCTTACACAGATTCCTGTGTCAAAACAAAAACTATTTTTTAAAGACTGATTACAGTTAGACTGAATTAGGTCCTCTGGCTATCCAGAGAAAAAAGTGTAGATTGTGTGGATTTAGCCTCCAACATTACTCCAGAAAACAACTTCAATCTCACAGAGGAAACCAGATCAAGAGAATAGAGTTTACTCCCCACTCAAACACACACACACAAAACATCAAACAAACAAAAAAACCAAACCACACCTATCTGATGCACTGGGAAATGCTTCGCCTCAGTACAGGTCTTATTAACAGCCTTGAGTCAAAGGGTGGCATCTGATCTCTGTTCAAGTCCAAGGAATTTGTTGCTTGACTTTGCAAAGGAGTATAGGTTTTACCTTCACTCGTGACTGCCACAGACCCTTAGAGATGGATGTCATGAAAAAAACCCAACTTCCATCATCCATCATAGCAACAGTCACTAGCTATACCTAAGAATGTAACAGTTCAAGTTCACAATCTTATTTTACTTAATGTCAAACCTGTGCAGTACATTTAACATTCTTACCAAATTAAACAGCTATAGTACTCTTCCCAAGAATTCTCTACTACGCAATACAAGCACACACCGACTCCTCCGCCAAAGGTTCACGTAATAACAAGCCACCTGACACACTCTCAAGGCAAACTCTTCCACAATGTTAAGCCTTCTTGAGTTACGCAGAGGGGAAAACAATCTTATCTTCTGATCTGCCAGATGCAGTAAATCAGTGGGTAATGGCCAGTGCTGGGGGTCAGAGGTATATATAGTGTAGTGTCTTCACAGTCCGTTAGTGACTACACAGCCATAAAAAGTGAAGCTAGGATCAATGGACGAAAAGAGAGGCCATTGGGACTAAAGAAGATAACAGCCACTAGGAAAAGATTGAAATACAATGTATACTCAAAGTTTGCCCTTACATATTACTGAGTTTGGAAAAATAACTCATCCATCCAAAAAAACCCAACTTACATCTTTGGCACAGTGTGCTGAAATGAGTGAAATATTTCAGTAGATACCATGAAGTCATTAATTTTAAAATTAGTCATTCACTGCCACCCTTCATATCAATAATAAACCAATGACTGTGAATAAGATACAGGAGGAAAATACAGAAGTCACAAAAAACTTACACATATGTAATGGTAAATATTCTATAGTCTCATTTAAAGCTGACAAAATAACAAGATACAGGCATTGCAACTGTCTGTGAGAAAAGGTACATTTTAATAGTGTTTTTTAATATTATTCAATGTTTTAAAAGGGGAAAAATATTTTTTTCTTATACATTACCCCAATCACATCTGGTTCCTGTTGAAATGCCACTTTTCAAAAGTGGGATGCATGATGAGAAGGAAAAGGAAGGGAAGAAGAGAGCAAGGAATAGATTTAGTTCTGATTGTCTATCAACTATCAAAAGCAGAATGAACATTTGAAGTCTAAAATCCTTTCTGTTAGTGGTAATACTCCCCTTTTGTTATTACAACACACACACACCCCTATAAAACTTTGCTTTAAACTACTCCCTAGGTGTTACCCAAGTAGCAAGTGAACCCATCATCATGCTTGTCTTCAGTCCATCTAGTAGGACAAGACTATTTCATAGTTATTTTAACAGAAGGATAATTATGCATAAAGCATTCCACAGTGATTAATAAACATGTAAAACTTCAGCCAAAAGCCCATGACATCTGCAAATTTTAAATAATTTAAATGATTCTTTGTACATAAAAACTTCATTTGGCACACTGATTTCCAACTGAATTGCTTCTAAAGAACGACCCTTGGAAGTGTAAATGTACATTTCTTTTAGCACAGTCACAACATTTCAACAGAACTTAAAAAACAGCATCTGGTATTCACTGTAAGATATCCCTTACAAGTAAGCTTTAAATATCCACCTCAATCCACCTCAATCTACAAACTTATTCATTTGAGCTGGGTACATTAGTGGAGAATTTATCAAGAATTTATACATTTCATATTGCTTAGCTGTGGAAAATGCCCTCCCTCGAAGTCTCTAATTACAATTCCATTCATCTTGAAAAGTGAAATACTTCAAGCATAAACTTTACAAGCATTTGTAAACTGTTATTTTTCTCGGAGTATGAAAAGTCTCGGCTACTGCTAAACATCTTTTTTTAAAATACAATAATCTTCAATACAAAAATCTTCAGTACTTAAACATATTAATTCTCTTTTCACATAGTAAACTGTGGTCATGCTTGGAAGGAAAAAAACAACAACAAAAAAAAAACCAAGGAGAGTGAAACAGATTAACTGCATAGCTCCAATACACTTATTTCAGACAACATACTATAAATCATCTTGAAACAAAACAGGCAATTATAATGTGCACAAATGTTATGATACTATGCATCTCTACTGGTCCAACGGTTCTAACTTATTGAAACTGATGGCTGAACAAGGGCATATTGTTTCATCACACATGGGTTACTTCAATTTGAATTCTTTCTTTAGCTAGCCAGTGCTGCGCATATTTCTCTAATATCTAAGAGACACCTACCTATCTGTTAATTGACAAATCAGGTCAGATCTAAGGGGATTAAAATATATGACCAAAATTTCTGTAGCAATGTGTTTTGTTTCTGATGAATCATGTGACCTTTTCTTCCGCCCAATACTGTAAGCACCTAAAATTAAAGCAAGTACATTTTCCTTCAAAGCATTCAGTGAGGACAGAACACAAGCTCCTTTCTCTTTCTACCCACCAGCGTCAGTTCAGTGTAAAAGACACAGGACCAAAAGCCATGAACCAGAATAATTTGAAAACCTAAGCACCTATTTGTAAAGGACACTCCTTTTCCTGCAGAAAATCTGCAACTGCTAGTTGAAAGAAAAAGTACCAAGTAAGGTAAATCAATTAGCTTACTAATTTCTCACCCTCATTTATTTAGCTCTGCACTGTATTTGTCGTAATTGACTATAATTATGTTAATTACTAACTCCAGCATAATTACTATATTTATTGTCATTGAGCATACCATGTACCCAAAGCAAAGCTGGCATTTGTCGGGCATCAAAAAAAAAAAAATTAAGAAAAAAAAAAAAAAGGAAAGAAAAAGAAAGAAAGAAAACCACACAACTATTGGGAGGGGTTTCTCTGAAAACTAGCTGATATACCTTCAGCAAATGAAAGGGCAAAAGAGATTTCATGCAACGCTCGTTTGAAAGCATCGGTTCATTAAGGATATTAATTTTCTGATAACTACACATTTAAGCATGACACACTGGAGCAGTATCTACAGGATTTAGCAATTATTAATGCGTGACAGTTTCAAATGCTAAGTGAATCAATTAAACAGCAGCATTCACAATTTGAGAAGAGATAACTGCTTCATAACTGCCTAAGACTACAATTTTCACATGACAAAAAAGGGCCATTCAGGCTCCTTCAAAACCTGACAGGTCAAGAAAGAAGTTTGAAACAAAAGCACCTTATAACCATCATCTCTCCTCTTTACTTGTCAGATCAACTTTGCTAGTGTCTCCGCTGAAATGGCATCACCATGCCAGCTGCCACAAGGTGATTTTTCATGTCTTGTCAAAGAAATCTTTTATTCTATTTGCTCTGCATTAACATGTTACATTTATTGATCAAGCCCTTTCTGCAGCCACAGCAGGGCACTGTGCTCTTATGCCTAAGGGGGCTTTGATGTCCTGGTGACATTCTAGACCGAATAATGCACATACTAAATGGATTTAATGCAGAAATGTGTTTGTGCATGACAGCTACATTAATAACAGCCCCTCAAACTGATAAATATGCAATTGCTATGATTAAGAGTTACCTAATTACGGTGAAAATATTTTTCCACCTTATAAATAAAACCATCAAAAAGTTTTAACAATAGTGCATTTTCTTCAACAATTTAAAATGCTGTAAAGATCAGTCTAAAGGCTTTTAAAAAAATATGTCATGCTTTGTTTTGAATTCTGGCTTTTATTTCCCTCTCTTTTGTTGTTTACCTTCCTGGTTGGTGCATCTTATTGCTGCATAGACTGGGAAGGTAGAAAGAGGGGGAAAAAAAAGCCTCTCTTTCACATACTCAACTCACAAAGAGAAATATGCCCCTTAAAACTGAAGCCCAGTTTCAAGTTGTCACTTGCCTATTCCCCGAGGCAAGAAAACAGTAGGCAGAAGAGAGAAACAAACAATCTCTAGTCCACAGAGAGGGTATTGCTAAGCCTCAGCCTCACAGAAGTCATGGAGGAACATTCCAGACTAGGATTAAAGTTCAAGGGGATGTTTTCATACATATACCCTCTCAATCTGACAGTGGAAAATATGCACAAGCACACACTGTGCAAATTATTCATGCTTCTAGCAGAAATAATCTGCACCCTAGAGAGAGGAAAGAGGTATCTGTATCGCCATGAACACAATTATTGGATTAATCCTTTCTCATTGGCCAAGATCAAAGATTCACTCTCCCTTTCACCTCACATCTTCGACACGGAAGAAATCTCTGTAAGAAAAAGGAAAACAACTCACAAATTTAAAACTACAGAGGTCAACATTTGAAGATGGACTTCTCTGTGAATCAAACTGAAGATGTTAGTTATAAAAACAGAGCACCTATTTGTACAAAAATACTGACATCTGTTATTCAAACGCTGGAGTACATTTATTCTATAATGTGAAAGGAGCAATATGGCACAAAATAAGTTATCTAAGACAAATAAAAGAACCTTTGAATAGGTTGGGCTTTTTTTTCTCTCTACAAGATAACAGGATATACCTAAAAAACAAATGAATAAAAAAACCTGGTTTCAACCAAATTTCTTACAAATATACATCACATCCATCCTACTTATTCCTGGGTTTCCTTCATCAGAGGTTTCTTTTTTGTTTTGCTTTTTTTAATGACATTTTTAACTTCCAATGATCAACAATAGTTTGTCATCCTCCCCTGAAACACTTTTCAGCAAAGCCTCCAGAAACACTAACTGGCACATCCATGACTTTGCTTTCCATACTTTATGCTTTCATTACATGGCAACCTGGGAATGCTTTTCACATATTATGAAACAAAACAGTGGCTTTTACAGTACTCTGTTATCAAAGAAGTCTATCAAATACAGTTGCCATGAGACTCAAGTGCAGATTTCCAGAGCAAAACATGTTCCTGAAACAAGCTTTATTGAACATACACAGTGTATATAGTTCATTTGTAAAATACCTGAAAATTACTACCAATATCAAATCAAAAGCACTGCTACAACTCTGGACATTTTTTGATGACCAAACCAATAAAGCTGCAGAATCATAATATTCCTAAAGTCAGAAAGGGCACTTGGAGGTCATCTAGTTCAATGTTCTGCTCAGACCAGGGCAACTTCAAAGCTAGATTAGATTGCTTGGGGCTTTGTCCAGTTGAGCTTTAACTATTACTCAGGATGGAGATTCCACTGCCTCTCTGGACACCTCTTCCACTCAACCTTTCTCATCACAAAGTCCTTCCGTAAAAATAGTTGGAAATTCCCTTGCTGCAACCTGTGATGACTGTCTCCCATCCTTTTGCTTTGTATCCGAAAGAGTTTGGCTCCATCTTCTTCATGACCTCCCATTAGTCCCAAAAGGTAACAAAAGACAGTAGAAGCCATTCAAACAAAACTTGTAAAAGAAATCTTGGGAAATCTGAGTAACAAAACCACCACACAGTGAATTCACATAATTTCTTTCAAAAAACAAAAGAGAGAAGATAAAGAAGTGCCTTAACAACCAACAACTAGTTAGAAGATATCCATACATTTTTAAAAACTATTATCCAAATGTGTATCTACTCAACTTTTTTTTTTTCCAAAAAGGAGGTGGGGGTGGGAGAAAATCCTTGGTTTGTACAAAGCAACAAGGTCTATTTCCCAGAAAACCACAACAGCATCTCCTGAAATATGTTATGACGAGATAGGCTTGAAAAGAGTTGTTTGCACAACTAATTCTCTCCCAATCTACTAACAGCATCAGCCAGTCTTCACACTTTTTTTTCCTGTATACCTGGACCGGCTCCTGAAAACACTCATTTACAGTGGAAAGCCTTAAATGCCACAGTAATTTACCAGGGTCTATCCTGAGTTTAACAACTGAGTTATCTATACTATAGTACAATTCACTAAAGCAATTGTTCAAACAAGTATTACATTATAATCAGTCGCATAAAGAAGTTTTGTGACAGCTGTATCATGCAGTACAAATACATCTTTTTGATAAGAGTCTTTTTTGTGGATAAGGGAGGAGTGTGTACACAGCAGACTGCAAAAACTACAACTGCACGTGACTTCAGGTTTAGAAAGGGCAGGACCGTCTTGCAAGAAGAGTTAAAAGCCAACTGACTACAAAGCTCAATACATTACTACAACAGAGAATTATCTCTACATTGCAACTATATCCATGTTAACAACATCATAGTATCATAGTATCATTCAGGGTTGGAAGGGACCACAAGGATCATCTAGTTCCAAACCCCCTGCCATGGGCAGGGACACCCCACACTACATCAGGCTGGCCAGAGCCTCATCCAGCCTGCTCTTAAACACCTCCAGGGATGGGGCCTCGACCACCTCCCTGGACAACCCATTCCAGGGTCTCACCACTCTCATGGTGAAGAACCTCTTCCTCACATCTAGCCTGAATCTCCCCACCTCCAGCTTCATTCCATTCCCCCTAGTCCTATCACTATCTGAGATCCTGAGAAGTCCTTCCCCAGCCTTCCTGTAGGCCCCCTTCAGATACTGGAAGGCAAATAACATGACTGCAAATACTGTTACCCATGGAGTTTTTTTGCAAAAGAAAAAAAAAAATCTTCCCTCCATATTATTCTTAACATAATTGTTATGTTGTCAGAAATGTTATTGATGCTTTAAAGTAACAGAATTTATTGCTTGCTACAGGAGGATGATTCACAGAATCACAGTGTTTGGAAAAGATCTTTAAGATCATCAAGTTTAATTATTATCTAATTACACTAGGCCCAATACTAGACCATACCCTTGAGCATCATATCTAGACAGCTTTTAAAAACATCCAGGGACAGTGATTCAAACACTTCCCTAAGCAGCCTGCTCCAGATTTTGATAACTCTTTCAGCATAGCAATTTCCAACCTAAACCTCCCCAGCATAACTTGAGGCCATTTCCTCTTGTCCCATCCGTTGTGACTTGTGAGAAGAAACCAATATGCACCTCTCTACAACCTCCTTTCAGGTAGTTGTAGAGAGCAATAAGGTCTCCTCTCTGCCTCCTTTTCTTCAGCCTAAACAACCTCAGCCACTTCTCCTAAGACCCATTCCCCAGACCCTTCACCAGCTTTGCTGCCCTTCTCTGGACCCACTCCAATGCTTCAACAAGTCTCTTATACTGTGTCATCCAAAACTGAACACAGCACTCAAGGTGCAGCTGCACCAGCACCTGTCCTGGTCCCTCTGAAAAGCCTTTCTACTCTCCAGAAGATGAACATTCCCACCCAGCCTCGTGCTGTCTCATTCCCAAAACACATTTGACAGTAGCCATATTTACAGAGGATAGGATACCGAAATCCTATATGCAAAATAATATTAAAAAAATAAGGTCAGTAAATACTTAATTGTTCCCTGATACTGAGAACACATAACTGTTCAATATTTCAGCACTTCTCTGGCTTAAATATAGGATTAAAAAATTAGTGACCACTGACATTTTTTTCTTTCAAAGAGAGCACACACACACGCATTTAATGAAGAATCATATTATAAAGGAGACAAAAATCAAACTCCTATTAAATAGTACTATTTATTTTAAACAGAACTCTATAGTATTTCCATTAGTAATAACTAATGGGAATGCTGTAGAATTCAAAATCAATCCACATATTTAAATAATTCTATTTTATTTATAAATTCTAACTGCACTTAGTTTTAGCACTTAACTACACAGTTGCCCAAAAATAAAATGAAACAACAAAAAGACATCATCTAGGAAAAGAGTATTACAAACCGTTTGTGATAATAACCAGAGATCTACAAAGAAAAAGGCACAGAAGCATGCACTTACTTGTATTTTTGTTAAGAAAATTCCATTTCTGTCCCATTCTTCACTTCTTCAGTTAATGATGCTTATTTTCCATTTTGAGCAGAGAACAAACCATAAGCTTCTTACTGGGAATCATTTATGTTGACACAGAAAATTTCCAAACTCACCTGGCAATTTGTGTTCCAAGGGTGCAAGAAGACAAGGCAATCACAGCCTACAAAATAGTGTTGTCCACTTGATAACAACTAAATGTACCTGACATATACATATGTTTCTACTTTGGGAATACATTAATTTCTATTTTTTTGAGTTGGTGTCCTATACTGCACTTGAAAAATCTATGTATTTCCACATACCTCAACAAGTTGAAGCTAAGATCTAGCCTTTTTGCCATATGGCCATATTTTCTTCCTAGGAATTCTGGAATTTCTTCACAGTCTTGACTAATGTAGGACACCTGAAAATTGGAAGCAAAAAGGAAAAGTTTCCTAAGTGGATTATTTAGTTTCCTGTCTCACTTCCATGTCATTGATGCAATGACAATGCACAGTAAATTCTCATTACAGCTTTAAACTACATCAATTTTACTGCTATAGAATCTGTCACAATCTCATTTTCCTATTGATAAAATCAGTTTAACATTTATTACCTCTATAGTCCTATGTACAATGCGTTGTCTCCTTTCAGGTAAAAATAATTTGATCAAATACATCACATTACTTCTATTCCAGTGTTAATACTTTGATCTAACATTACTTTGTATTACCATTCTGATACACTCCAGAATAAACTTTTATTTTTTTAAGTGAAAGCCTCCCAAACCTACTGTAATGAATTCTATACATCTGGATTCATTCATCCTCCCAGTACTCAAATTAATTGTATAAACACTGACAATTTCTCAGCTCTGGTGAGGTTTTAGGCACCTCAATACAACAGAGATGTTGAGGTACTGGAGTGAATGCAGAGGAGGGTAATGAAGCTGGTGAAGGGCCCGGAGAATAAATCTTATGAAGGAGCTGGGGCTGTTTAGTTTGAAAAAGAGAAGGCTGAGGAAAGATCTCTTCACTGTCTACAATTACCTGAAAGGACATTTTGGACAGGCTGGTGCTGGTCTTGTCTCACAGGTAATTAGTGATAGCCTGGAGAAGAGGCGGCTCAGGGTGACCTCATTGCCCTCTACAACTACTTGAAAGGTGGTTGTAGCCAGGAAGGGGTTGCTCTCTTCTCCCAGGCAACCAGCACCAGAACAAAGGGACACAGTCTCAAGCTGCACCAAGGGAGGTTTAGACTCGAGGTGAGGAGAAAGTTCTTCACCGAGCGAGTTGTTCATCATTGGAATGGGCTGCCCAGGGAGGTGGTGGAGTCACCGTCCCTGGAGGCATTCAAGAGGAGATTGGACGTGGCACTTGGTGCCATGGTTTAGTCCTGAGGTCTGTGTTGATAGGTTGGACTCGATGATCCTCGAGGTCTCTTCCAACCTTAGTTATACTGTGATACCAAGAGGGAATGGCCTCAAGCTGTGACTAGGTAGGTTTAGACTGGGCACTAGGAAAATTTTGTTCACGGAACGAGTGGAACGTGCTGCCCAGGGAGGTGATTGAGTCACCAACCCTGGGTGTGTTTAAGGGTTGTTTGGATATGGTGCTTGGGGATATGGTTCAGAGGTGAACCTTGTAGAATAGGGTTATCAGTTGGACTTGGTGATGCTGAGGATCTTCTCCAACCTGAATGTTTCTGTGATTCTGTGATTTTAGATTTTGTGCTGAAAAAAATGTATTTGCCCTTAAACAGCAACTTGCTAGTTAAGTAGATTTCAACACTGTGCTAGATGACTGTCTATAAAATACAGCTATTATCTAAATAGTTAATATAAAGACAAATGCCAAAACCATTGGTTTAAAAGATGTTTAAAAACATGCAAAAATGTCAGTCAAACTTTGTTTTGATAGTATTTCACTTTCTACTAAAATAGAGACTCCTCTGCAGAACAGACTGACAGTATGTACTTTTGCAAGTCATCCTGGTCTCTTACACTCTAAAAATTATTGTAATCTGATAGTACTATATTGCACACCATTTAATTCATTCCATTCAATAGCTTCAACAGATAAAGCTGACAACAGTGAAATAATTTTTACAAGGTAGCCCCTGTTATTAAACCATACTTGCTGTTGCAGTTAAGTTCCACTACCAGACACACCCATGACTTCAACAAATGTTATGGACAAAAGTGGAAGAAACTGTTTGGGGTAGCTGGCATCCTAATAGTTTGGATATAACAAAAACCATTTTGAAGAATATCGAACTCAGTATGTGGGATTCTTTTCTTCCACTTTTCGTACAAGAAAACTACATACATGCAGGCATGCACACAAGATTTACTTAATTTTTCACTGAACAGTAGATTTCTTTAGACTAGTTGGAAAAACACATTAATGGCAGAATAATACTTTTAATTAAGCATTTAGTTCAATGTAACACATTGAAATAGAAATCACTGAAATATGATGCCTATTGATGCCAGGAATGTAAGGTTATCTTGAGCAATTACAATCATGGCAAGAACACAGATGACCACTTTGCTTTTCACTCAGGAAGGAGTAGCGGAGAAGGACCAAGAGACTCTTGACCTGCATTCCCACTGCTTCAGAAACTTACCAAGCCATAAACATTCTAGCTCCACAAGAACAGAAATTCAAGAAAAAAGCTCAAAGCTTCAGCCTTTGAACTGTTATAATATGCAGATATATTTGTACAACTGGTGTAAACAGATTATTCGCAGGCATATTTACGGATGAAATATGGTTGTCATAATCTGCTAGTACTGAGGCCTTGCAAAAGGAATTTTACTTCCACAAAGTCCACTTGAGCCCACTCACAGTGCAAGCACCTTTTCAATTTAAAACAAACAGATTTATTTTTCCACAAAATGCAGAGTGCATATAACTTCATATCTCTACATCACACACACTCAAACTTGCTTCACATATCCAAGTACTCTCTGAAGAACAGCAGCAGCAACTGCCAGCAGTGCAATACATGATAAGCTTTTTTAAACAAGTTCTCAAGAGTTATTTCCCCTCTCTTCTGCTCTTTAATCCATGAACAATGCTGATTTCAATAGTCTGGACAAAATAATAACATTTCTTCATTTTCACTCTTTCAGTTCAAAATCATTTATCCAGAAAAAAATAAAATGTACATAATTCAATATTCTTCCTTTCACATCCATCTAAATACAAATGAGCATGAGATTTGAAGTACATATCCGTGGATGTCATCACAGAGGGGAGAGAGCAAGCCTACTTTTTCCAAGACTTCTCAGCTCTTAGATTCTTAGATTTTTCTATACCAGTCATATAACTTCACATAGGATTAAAAACTGAATGTAGATGCTTCCACTGTGTAATTCTCCAACTCAAACCAAGTACCAGACGGTCACAGTCAATCATTTTTATTACTGGTGCCCTGCTCAATATCCCACTGAAACAAACATTCAGAAATTTTGCCACAAAGCTCAGCATCAGATAGGGTACGGATGTCTGAATTCCTTGCAGGTTCTTCAACATACTGTATGTAATTCCAAAAAAAAATACCTTTGCACAGACTATTTAAAACATAACCAGATAGCAGTTGCACCTCTCTTCTGCTGCAGTTTCAGAGGACATTACCATTTATCTCTGCAATCTTTTTACCATGATATTGTAATCTTAGTAACTCAGAAACTAACTTATTTATTAAAAAAGTCTCCAAATAGGCCATGTATGAATTCTCAATATTGCACATTCCCTTCCATTGAAGGGAATTGCATCTAGATAATATTTTAAGTCAGTTGAGCATTATATTTCACTCAATGCTGTTAAAAGATTGTATCTTAGGCACATCACTAGGATACGCTTTACTCAAAGGGGCTCCAGGAATGTTCAAGGGAAGAAGTCAGTTTGTGACTCAGTGCCATGTAGTGCACCACAGAGACCACAGGCAGAATTTCCTGCAGCAGCTGCAAAATTAACCAATTGCCCCCATATCATACATATTCCACACACAAA
The DNA here is from genome assembly GCF_026170545.1 of Melanerpes formicivorus. NCBI lineage: Eukaryota > Metazoa > Chordata > Aves > Piciformes > Picidae > Melanerpes > Melanerpes formicivorus. Next base: position 14,789,400 of record NW_027142358.1, on the reverse strand, counting down.
CTGTGACCAGCTTCATTTATTCTTGTGGGGAAGAAAGAAAAATATTTTGGTAGTTTTAGTCACGGGTTCATCAGCAATGACACAAATTTGTAGACAAATTTTTCAACAACCAACCACACACAGAATCGGGTAAAGGCCAGCAGGATTTGTTTTACTTCCCAACCAAAACGAAACATTCACAGTGCTTACTTTCAGAGGGAACAACACTTTGCATATTTCAGTCCTTCCCCTTCAGTTTATTCCCGCAGCCTACTCAAGGCCGAGAGCGGCTGGGTCCACTCCGGAGCACAAGCTCCTCAGCTCACCGGATCCCGCACCGGGGTCCATCGCTAGCTGCAGACCTTGCACGGGAGTGAACTGCTGCAGCCACGCTGTTCCCACAGCAAAGTTCCAGCAACACAAGCCTGTTGCAGCTGAGCGGCTGCAGCAGTAGCATAAGTGGCCGAGTGATAGTCCCTCAGCACCAACTATCCCGGTGCTCCCTTCTTTATCCGTAGGACAACTACCACCTGGAAGACACACACTCAACTCGTGCGACTCTGGGCACACACCTGGAAGCCGCGCCGCCTACCCGCGGCGGCCCATTGCTTTAAGGGACAGGACAGCTCCTCAGCTCCGGCGGCCAGAGAGCACCGTGTTTGCGAGACAAGTAATACCTGAGCAGCGACTCATAGCACGCTGCCTGCATTGGGCTGGAAGCTAAAACGCCTCCGCCCCTTGCGAGCCCGCCACCCCCTAACTCCGCGAGAGCCTGCCCTGGCCCCAGAGGAGTCAGCTGTGTGAAGCCAGCGTGGAGTTCAAGCAGCTGCTACCAGTGCCGGGGGCGGGGATGCGCCGGCCGGGGCGGGCGGCCCCAGCAGGTGGGGCTACCGTCGCCTCGGTCCTGCAAGACGCGGACACTTACTTGGGCTCCGCTCACCACGACCCCTGCCATGGTTGCGGGGACGGTCACGCCGAGGCTTTCGCGGGCTCTGAGCCGGACTGGGGCTGCGCTGGGCCAGGGCCGCCTCAGCTTCCTCGCGGCAGTCAGCTGACACGGGCGGAAGCACGGCCGGGCCGGGCCGCGCTGGGGGCGGTGGCGGCAGCGGCAGAAGGGAGCTCCCGCTGCCGGCTGCAGCTGAGCTGAGCGTGCTCGCCTGCAGCGGGCAGGCCCGCGTGGGTGCAGCGACCGCTGTGCCCCCCCCCCCCCCCCCCCCCCCGAGGCCCTGCCGCGGTCTTCCCGTTGGGACCGTCCCATTGAGGAAGGACGGGTGCACTGCAGCGCAGGGGCTGTGACGGAGGCTACTGGCCAGAGCATGGGGCCGGTGCCAGGCTCTGCTCTGCTTCTCCGGGCCGAAGATGTTCCCGTCCGGCGGCTGTGCCAGGCCCCGCTGCGACGCCTTAACTGGAGTGACGGGGCAGCCGTCACATACCTGTCGGCCGTGTTTCAGCACTGAGACCTCATGGTTGGGTTGTAACAGCGGTGGATAAGCCCTGGGGAAAAGTGATGGCAGTAGCTGCTTTGTGACAGTGAGCTTGGGCTTCGATTTCATTCCACGTAATAAGCTACATGACTTGAAAGGTCATCTAGGCTGGCTTCCCCTCTACTGAACAGCCCACTAATTCGTGGTATAAAGCACAACTTGCCTTTGAAGAGATGGATGTCACTGGTAAAGCAACGTTTACAGAATTAATCCCATGCTCTCTACCGGAGAGGCCCACATCCCCATAACCATGTTTTGTGTCTGTTGGGTGAAAAACAGAATTTGGAATTATAAGAAATACCTGTCAAACTGGCTATGCAGGGTGAGAATTTGATAAACTAATGGCATGATGGTAGGTTGTCTCTGGTTAGGAAGAGTAGGGAAATTTAAGGGTTTCTGTAAGAATTTTATGTGAGACTTCTACACATACTTAGGTTTCACAGGCTTGGATCCTAAATCCTGTTAGTCATCTACTTACCCCTTCAGCTGTCTAAACACCTTCAAAAAATCTGGCTCTTCTTTCCCTTTTCTTGCAAGCAGAGGCACATGCTGTGAGGGGAATTAAATTTCAGGAGAATAGACTTTATACATTGCAAAGCTCTTTCATTCAGCAACACAACAGAAAGTGATCTGTACTTCCTGCTCTGACTCTTAATATCAACAGAGTAAGTACTTGGTACAGCTGTGGTACTACACCTCTAGAGCTATTCCTCCTTTTACACTGATTGCTAGACATGAAACAGAACAAATAGTGAAGGAAAGAAAAACGTTTTGTGCCCCTTTTTTTCCTCCCTATGGTGGAATGGATCTAATTTTCTTTGTATTGTAAGACAGAAAAGAATCAAACCCTTCATCCACAGTAAATAAACTGATCCTACACTGATGAATCAAAGTTGCTCTAAGTAGGTGTTTTCCATCAAGGCATACCTGCTAGTTCAGTCATCACTCAGCATGCTTCAAACAATCATTTACCTTATTTATTAGATTATGTAGCAAATAACATATGCCAAGGAAAACAAGTGCTGTGTGAACTGTAAATTTAAACAAAGCAATACATTCTCTTCTTCCTGTATCCACCTCTTTTCATCTCTTCTTCACAAGGATGCAGTCCCCACCAGAACGAAGACACACAGCTCAAGGCACAAAGTGGCCCACTGCTATAGTTGATTTGTCGTAATGGTGTAAATTCAGTTCAATACTACACTCCTGTAAAATTGGAATAACTATATTGAAAACAATTTAGCACATCATTATCTATGTTATTAGTATTAATTTTCGTAAACTGTTAGCTGTCACTTCAGAGGTATCTATGAAGAAAAAATCCTGCCTGAACAGTTTACAAAACAGCACACGAATAAACAAGTCTGTTTTTTTCCATCTTCTTACGTTGCCAGTTACATTAACCTGCCATTGATCCTCCTACTTACTAGGCAAGACCTTGTCTAGAGGGAAAAGTTGCAGGTGCAGCTCCCTAAACTGCGTGACTTAAATTGACTTTATCATCTCTTTAATCAGTTGAGCTGAATTTTGTAAATTACAAAAACAGCTTCAGGAGGTGGCAAACTGTTTTAAGTGCATCTGGCTTATAATCATTCTTTAGAAACCAGTTCAATGTTTTCTTGTACAGACCTGGCCTAGATTATTATCTGCCATGGATAAAATAATAGATCCAAATCCTGTGGTGTGTAGCAACCACAGAGTGCTACTGACTGCAGTGACAAAATGAACCTATTACACTGTGCAGGAAATGAAAAACAAAACTGTAGAACAGAAGAACGGAGAGAAGAGATGACTGTCTTGTCATGATGCTTCCCTAGACTTTGAAAACTTACATCTTAAAAGTCTTAATGCTGCTGACAATTTCCTATGGGATGATTGGCAAATTTCTTACCCTTTTTTTTTTATCCCCCTCTGTTTTACTCCTTAATCTCTAAGCACCCATCACCTGCACAGAATTTGCAAAATTAATGAAAACTCACAGCTGCAACTGTCTACCACTGAAGGAGTATTTTACAACATCTAATCTGAAACTGTAACGAAGTTATAATGTCTCAGATTTCAAACCTGTGAGTCAATGTGCTCATTACATTGTGCCTCATGTTATGACGAAGCTAAAATACATTACAGTGCTACAAAAATACAGAAGGGCTTTTTTAGCTTTTGAGTTTGCTGATTATAAATGTCACTTTCTAATACAGACTCTAGATGATTGCAAGGCTGCATCTGGTTTCAGAATGTTTTTTGACTCTTGTCCCTGCACACCTGAATCCTCTGAATGTTTTCTTTACATTTGATAGAGGTACCTTTAAAAGTAAACTTTTAGAGGACTAAGTTTGAACTTAGGTAATATATTTTAGTTGGTGGTTGCTTAGAAGCTGGAAGTTTTGTGAGGATTCTTTGTAGAAGTTGAAATAATTTATACAACAGTGGGACTTAGCTGACCTTTGCAATGTCTTTTTTTATACTGTATACACAAAATACAAAAATCACTTGTTTGTTTATATTATCAGTTTCACTGCATAGTTAGAACAAGAAGGTAGCACTTCTCTATTGGCCATTCAAATATGATTTCCTTAGATTTTTAACAAATCTTGCCGAAATTGCTTCATAAATGACTTACCTATAGCAAAGCACTAAAGATGGTGTTTATTGTCCAAACTAGAATTTTCAGGTGTTAGTTCCAGGAAGTAACATTGCTAGCACTCTCTGCTGCAAAACACAGGAAAAAATAAGCATGATGGAAAGAAGATAAAATACAACAAAGCATATTGACAATGACAGAAAGAAATACAGTAATGATGATATCATTTGCCATCCCTAAGCTTAACTGCTGGAAATTAGATTTCTCTTTTCCTATTTCAAACATATTTTTTATAATCCAACCTAAAAAAAAAAAAAAACTTTCAATAGCCAATGATAAACAAATTAAAGGGATCTGAAAAGCAAGTTATGCATGTATACCTAATACACTAGTACACCTTTTCTTGAGCTATAATAGTATGGCAGTGTGCTGCTAAATGAAAATGACAGTGGAGTGATAGTTTCTTTTTCTTTTCAGAAGTGTATGCCCACATTTGTGTGTTTGAAACTGTAGGATAAGTTTCTCCAGAAAAGCAGCCAATGAAAATTGGTTATCTCATACTACCATGGGCCCATATAATACCTCTGTGTTTGCTTTGAGTTTCCCACTGTTAACTAATGGCCTGGATTTACATTTTTCCATTCTTGTGGAGCCTTCTACAAGAAAAAGAAAAAAAAAAAAAGAGGGTTAATACTTTTATTAAAAATAGAGGTTATGCCTTTATTCTTTCCTACAACACAGAATCAATGCCCAATCTGATATATTTCCTAAGAAATTATTTTGGCTGTGATTCTTTACCTGTCCCCAAGTAAAAAAAGAATTATTTCTAAAACTGTATCTCTAGGATATATTTGATTAATATTTTCCTGTTATATAGTAGTAGTATGGTATGAGCACATGGTAATTGTTCATGAGTACAGCTCTTACATAAGCTTGCTCCCGCTTTTATTGCAAAGGCACCTTCAACATTTTCTCATGTCTTTGAAAAAGTTCATTTTGTAACCTTGTTAGCATTCTTCTAAAGTAAGTTTTTGTATAGGCTTTGTAATGCAATATAATATAAGCTAAAACTTTAAAAAAAAAAACCAGAAAAACCTCAAAGCTTTGATGAGAGAAAGGGGGGTGAAATTCCTGAAATGTTTATCCACTAATCTCACCTGGCTTCTACTGAAGTTATGACAGTTTTGTAAGCGATGATATGGCTTAAATACAATTAAAAATCCCTTGTGTTACATTATGTAGCACACTATAGGTATTAGGCTAGAATTACAAGTGACACACTCAAAACTAAGGCATAGCTAAAATTAATTGTAGTATATGTTATGGTACAGGCTTAGTTTTGTTGTTGGTTTTGGTTGTTTGGGTTTTTTTTAATATATAGGAGTCTGTTACCTTTAGACTACAGATTGAACAGAGCTATGTAAATTTATCTCACTAAGTTCTTCAATGCGGTGTAGCACCAGAGCACCTAGCATTTTTTAATACATTTATTCTCACCCTATGCTAGGAAAACAGAAAAAAATCCTCTCATTCCTACCTGCAGAAAAGGAACTGAGGCACCGAAATGCTAATTTATTTGTTTAAAAACTTAGGTTCATTAGCTGTAGTCAGATAGGGCACTGAACCTGCACCTCCCAAGACGTAGGCTGCTACACTTACCAGTAGACAATACACTGTCTTGGCATTGCCACAGAGTAGGGCAATGCCAGCGACGAGCAGTGTGAGTAATCTGCCAGTGCAGGCCTAGACCCTGACATGGTGGTAGGCCATGCTCAGCATAAGTGCAGAGCCAGCTAGCAGTGTAGAAAAACAGAGCTGTGCCTGCAGCATGTAACTAAAACAGGACACTGGTAGCTATAAACACAGAAAGTTATCTTGGAACAACAGGACATGCACCTGCATCAACAAACCTCACGTGTCATTAGTAGTTGGACCAATAATCTACAATAGTGCCATGTGTGGTCAGTCATAGGGAACCAATGAAGCCATGCCAACAAGGCACTCTGAGTTTATATAAGTTGTAGAAGTTCCCTTGCCATGCACTTCTGCCTTTCCTTTCCTTCCTTCTTCTATGCTTTACTTTACTCTGCTATACTCACACCATAGGCCTGCAATACTGGAACAATACTCGATCATACTGGTCAGCTGTATTGACTCCAATCTCCATCATCTATACTATTCAGTGTTAATGCACAGTAGGTGTTATATAAGAAAAATTACTACTTCAAATCAGTGAGAGAAGCAAGTGTAGAACCGTAATTTCTTTGCTCCCACCGGACAATATCTTCCAGGCTAAAGGATATTCTAAGACAAAGAATGATTACAACTCTGTGTCCCACCCAGACTATATGGTAAGCAGAAAGATGTTGACATGGGGCATCCACCAGGTCTGTATATTACTGCAGGATTTGGAAATGTTGCTGTAGCACAAACCAAAGACAAGAAATGGTTTATAATTCATGCAATCTAAAGTTTTTTCATAGAGCAAACAAAAGAATGACAGAATTATCCTCCTGCCAAGTTTCAAAGCCTGTCACTAGCCATGGAGGCACAGAACACTTAGTAAACGGAGATCATAAGAACATTTTCTTTTGAAAGAATTCAGTAATCTTTGTATGGAAGCTGTTGTTACTGTTTCTCGTATAATTATATGTTGCATGCATACATAGAGATTATTCTTCCTGAAGCCTAAGATGACTGACTCACAACGAACCTGAACTGCTGTACTTCCCTACAATCCATTACATATAGGTGAATTTAAAGTTGACTGGATGCATTATCGTGGGAAAGTAAATTGCAGTACTGAAGCAACTGTACATCTTCATGCATTGATGCTTGCTTGATTATAAGAATGCAACATGAGCTGGGGGGAAAATTGATTAAATGTGGGATAAAATCTAATTTGGCACCTTCTAACATGGCAGTTCTTGTCTGTATAACAAATTTAGGGGTTTAGAAGTTCAGTGAGGTGTTTTCTCCATTTCTCTGTCACAGCCTGAATATAAAGCTCAACAAAGAAAGTAGCTGCAGAGGCTAGATGAGTTTGTAGTTGAGCTGATCTCTCTTGTCATAGATGTGATGGCAGTTCACTCTAGAACTGAAATACCAGACCACCAGCAGAGGTGGTTTGGGCTGATTTTTGTTTGCCTTTTTTTTTCTCCTTCAGATACTCTATTTATCAAATCAACCCATCTTAATTTACCAATAACACTGCATAATAGGTGAGGCTGGTCTATAAATAGGCATACACTATTAAAAATACTCACTGGAAAGGGTCCTATGCTGCTAAGACCTTACACTCCTAAGGATAGGTGTCTTTACACCAGCAGAAGATTGTATGACCAGGAAGGAGTTCAAGCCAAGGCGTGGGAATAACTAACATTAGCAAACAGGTTCCTTCCCTACTTTTCATGGCCTCATTTTATAATCTTGCATCTGTGAGCTGGTTATACCAGCAAAGGGCAAAACCACAGCTTTCCACAGAGAGAACAGCTGTGATACTGCTGCTGGAAAGAAAGCAGTAAGCAGGTACACAGTCCAATCAGAAGTCAACATAATACAGTTCAATATGGAATAACTTCTGTATTTTAAGGAGTAAAAGTTTTGTTTCCCTATTATTCAGTTCTAAAGCCAGTTGCTGTATTTCATTATACCTTTTAAGCACCAAAGATTCCCACAGAAATGTACGAAAGTTGCTAACAGTTTGGATGGCTATGAAACGACAGAGCTTAAAAGCCACCATCCTCTTGCAGTTTGTTAAACAGCAATATTTTCCCATTACTCAGTACTTTCATCCACCCATCCTTCTGGGTGAGGAGGGATAAATACAACACAGCTAGCTATCCTGTGTCATCTGGAGACATTAGTAGTAAAGGAGCATGCACACACATGATGCAGAGAGGGAGAGCTGAAAGCTGAAACTTACAGAGGTAGTCTCCACAGACTATATACTGTCAATTAAGAGAGATAAAGATACGTAAACCTGGCAACTATAAGAAACGGGTTTTACACTTCTTGAAAATAAGAGAAAATGTACGTTAAATCTAGGTGATTTAGTTACATACTGTTCTTGACTCTTCCTGGTGGTGACTTCAGTGTTTTACTTCTTTCTTCCTCTCTCCTCACATGCAAATACATTAACTTAGAAATCTTTTTAATCCAATAACATGCATAATCCCTTTCCTAGGAAAGATGAAGCTGAATATGTGCTAATTGTAGCACACGTTCTATATTACCTACTGGTCCTGACAGACAATTCTATCCTAAGTTCTCCTGTACTGCATCTAGCACTATTCAGTCACACAATGTTTCTTTTTTTAATAATTAGAAAATTATATGTAAGCTGGTGGAAGAACAAAGGGACCCAGTGCAGTTGGTAAGGTATTTTCTGTAGGAACTGCACTTTAACAAGAAGATGGCATTACTGTGAATGGAATATACACAAAGTTGATATTTGTAGGTCAAGTGCTCCTGTGATACTAAGATTAGGTCCATTACAACTTTCCAAACACTGTCCCATTCCTTCTTTCCAAAAACCTGTTTTCTAGACCCTTCTCACTATTTCAGTGGAAAAATTAAGAGGAAAGAGACAATTCATTCATTGAGAACAGAGTAGTATTCCATAAGCTATACTTTTATGTTTTAGTCTCTGAGACATCTGTTCAAACAACAATAACAAAATATTTTGATAAGCCTTCTTTTGGTGAGAAACACAAAAGAAAGACTGAAAACAAAGAGATTCCCTATTTATATTGCAGAGATTATTAGAAACAGATTAATCCTAAACTTAAGGAAATTCTTGGCTTAATTTTGGAATCAAGCTTTAACTCCATACCTAAAAAAGTATTTTAAAATGTGCTGATATTTGGCCATCATACTGAGAACCTTTTCCACAACAACAAATGGTTCAGAGCTTCTTATTAGTAACTGTTGCTCTCAAGTAAAGATGAAAATGGGCTGTAAATAATATAATATACAGCTTTCCATGTTTAGGTTTCTTGCAGGAATACCAATCAGATGAGTAAAGCTACTGAAGCTACTATCAGCTCATGGTGGATAACATACATGATTAATTAGGAACAAACTATCTCGGTTTGAGCAGCGAGCCGTCCACATTACAAAATGAACATAGAAACTGATACCAGAATTGGCCTATTGGGGAGTGGGGGGGAAGGAAACAAAAAACCCACCAACAATGATTGAGTGGACACAGACAATACAACCATTTCAAATATCCAGGCTTTGTCTTCAGATCAGAATTAAGATGGCATGAGTCACACTGTGATGGTGTAAACTCTTCAGTTTCAAAGTTGACAGTGTAGCATGTTTCAATACCATTAACCTGCCAAAACAAACAAACAAACAAATACATTTCAGGGTTCTGGTTTGGGCTTTCTTTTTAGTGATGGTGTCATGGTTTAAATGCAGCCAGCAACTAAGCACCACTCAGAGTGCACCCCCAGCTTACCTGCTGGTGGGGTGATGGGAGGAGCAGAAAAGGCCTCAACTCTGTGTAAGCACTGCTCAGCAATAATGAAAACATCCCTGTATTATCAACACTATTTCCCATACAAGCCCAAAACATAGCCCTGTACCAGCTACTAGGAAGAAAATTAACTCTATCCCAGCCAAAATCAGCACAAATGGGTATACACATATTTGAGTAACATCACAGCTCACATGATTATGTACCAGGTTAACTACCATGCTACAGCCGTGTTACCTACTGAAGATTCTGTATCTTGTTAAGACAAGGCTGGGTGAATTCTGTAATAAAAAGTAAAAGCTACAGATGACAGATGCTGATGTGTTTTTCACATTCAGTCACAGAAATATTACAAAAGGTTTCATACCAAGCCAAAGATAAAAGGTTCAAGAAGTTTAAAACATTATTATTCATAAAACTTTTGCAAATTATTTTTTTTCCTCTGAGAAGAGGAAAAAAAAAAAAAAAAAAGAAGAAAAAAAAGCAAAATACTTTGTTTATTTTTAGTGGAGTAACTCAATTTATGTGACAGAACTCAAGAAAAAGGAAGCTGTCATAACAAATATAATGGATCAGGACTACAGGACAAAGGAATAGAACACAGTTTTGCAAATTGAGCTCTTAGAGAACTGGCAGTAACCAACAAAACCTACTTTATTCTCATCTCAAAACTCTTGAGAATTATGCACAGTTTATTCTCTGGATAGAAACATCCAGATTAGCCAGCCAAGTTTCTAGCATTTTTCCCCAGTCTGTCAGCTGTCTTAGACCTCTCTATTAAAACAAGAATAAAACACCTATTAGGCTGTACTTTGTAAGAAGGTTCTGTTTGTAGTTTCCAAAGCACTACTAATGAGTAAAAAGGAGAGTCTGCAAAATTTTACAAATTGAACAGCCTGAGAACCATGTGTTGAAGATGAGATTATGCAGTAGCAGTCAGAGATGGTTATAAACAGTTTCTGTTGGCTTGTTTAATCTTATGTTAGTTCATTAATCTTCTATTGAAATAGTTATTGATAATTTACTAAGGTTTTTAGGAATTAAAACTTCATTTCCTTCACTTGAGAATGCACATTCTGGTTCACATGCTACTGATGAAACACATCTAGGAAAGGTTTATTCTAGCCTTCAACCTCTCTGACACCTCAGACATGGCACTGAAGCTATGTGATCTCAAAATGTGGTTTCACATACTCTTCAGATACTGAAGCCCAAGTAAAGTGGAGCCACTTGTGAAAAATCATCACTACCTTGGGCCTAATGGCTCACTTGAAAACTTTTCTTTCTTAAATCTGGCATTTAATGCAAGTCTGACATAAAAGAATTGTGTTGGAAAAAAAATTTGAACTGTTCATGAAATTAAGAAAAAAAGTGATGAAGTAACCTCAAAGATGCAGCATCATGGAGATTATTTCTGCTTATTACACATGTTAAATCATGTGAAAGGATAGCAAGATATTAAATTCAGTTCTTCCCTACTGTTAATTTTTCATCATGAAAAACTGCATATGTAAATGAAGCTACAGAACTGTCCATGCTGTCACAAACAAGAAATTCTAATTAGATGATAACCTCAGGTATGATTTTTTTTACCTGAAAAATTTGAGGGTGTCTGGTACTAATTAAAAATTGTTCTGTTTGAGCAGAAAAACAAAGACCAAAACATTCATCAATGACTGAACAGGTAAGTGAGCAAAAGATTTGTCAAGTCCACTGAAAGATTTTACATATTCTATTTTAAGCTTAATGACTTCTTATATTCATATATATATATATATTCACCATAGGGGCACATAAACAATTAAAATAATACTTTCAAAGTTTTATCTACAAGAAAATTTTATTAGTGTTCATCTTTCCCTTCCAGTGAATGGAAATGCATGTTAATTCCCTTCTATTATTTCAAAGTGTATTCACTCTACAGTATCATAAGTTGTCTTTCAGTGGAAAGATAACAAGTAAATGTGTTTGTAAAAATTGTTCATAATGATCAATTCTTAGTGTTATTTATACTCATTATTTTAAAATACAAAGAAAGCCATGGCTAACATTTCTGAAGTGCCATTCACCTGCAAATTTCATGACATTTTGCATATAATAATCAATTAGGCCCTACTATACACATCTCAGTTAGGCGTTAATATCCCAATTTTACAGTTAGTTACACTAAGGATAGCTTGAAAGGTTAGCTGTCTTGCTCATACCACTCAGGATAAAACCCAAAGATGCCAGCCACTTCTCTATGTGTAATGAAAAAAAAGAAAACGCATTTTCCCCTCTTTCTGAATGGAAAACATAAAAAATAAAAGGCAAAATGAATGGGCAAAAGTTTGCGCTCTCAGATAAATTTTACCTTTTCTTGTCAGACAAACTATTTCTATTGCTCAGCATAGTGTAGATACTTATGCCAACTCAAGTGATCCACTGACATCCTTGTCTTTTAAGTAGGTGGTTTTCAGAGTTTATACTTCAAGTTGTTTATCTCTGTGGTCAGAACCAGCCACGTTGAGGTGACACCTAGTCACCTCTTCTTTTGACTCTGTGCTGCTGAGAATCTTTTCCTCAGCATAGACCTCAATTGCCCAGTCTCCTCAAGTCTTGTTTCTTACTAGTTTCTTACTAGTGTTTCTTACTTGTTTCTTACTAGTGTTTAGTCATGACTTGAAATTCAGTCAGAAAAAAATAAAAAAAAAATAAAGACTGCATTGCAGTCAAACCGATTTCTATGATCTGGTATGCTGCATATCTGATGCCACTAAGGGCATATATTACTCTCCAAGGCCTTCTGGATATAATTGGTGTACCTCTCATGGGCTGAGGAAATGAAAACCAGCATGGGCCTATATTGTCCCAGTGCAAGAGCCGATGAAATGAACCGCCTATTAAATTGGCCCCAAAGTTTCTCTTAGCAGGAAGGAAGTTATTTGTTCCAGGTGGAAGCCTACAAGTGAACAGTTTATACAACTGGGACTCCAAAGCCTGACAGTGTCTTAAACTGACAGGGTAGGTACAGCCTTTGAAAGGTTTGCCACACCTCATTATCATGGTAGAAGCTGAAGAAAAGCATTTTACCAGCCAGCAGTGTGGCAATTCACCCTCAACCAGAGCAGTAACATCAAGTTCCACACCACTGCAGCCCACAATGTGCCTGAGCTATACTCCCGCCTTCACTTGATGCATTTGCTCTCTCAACAAATCTCTGCGATTTAAGGATTCAGCATTATTAGGGAAAACCAAATTATTAGGGAAAACCAGATCCTGGGCTCCATCAGGAGAAGTGTGGCCAGCAGGTCAAGGGAGGTGATTCTCCCCCTCTACTCAGCTCTGCTGAGACCCCACCTGGAGTACTGCATCCAGTTCTGGAGCCCCTATTACAAGAGGGATCTGGAGGTGCTGGAGCGTGTCCAGAGAAGGCCCACGAGGATGATCAGAGGGCTGGAGCACCTCTCCTGTGAGGACAGACTGATGGAGTTGGGGCTGTTCAGTCTGCAGAAGAGAAGGCTCTGAGGTGACCTAATTGTGGCCTTCCAGTATCTGAAGGGGGCCTACAGGAAGGCTGGGCAGGGACTTCTCAGGATCTCAGGTAGTGACAGGACTAGGGGGAATGGAATGAAGCTGGAGGTGGGGAGATTCAGGCTGGATGTGAGGAGGAGGTTCTTCACCATGAGAGTGGTGAAACCCTGGAATAGGCTGTCCAGGGAGGTGGTTGAGGCCCTGTCCCTGGAGGTGTTTAAGAGCAGGCTGGATGAGGCTCTGGCCAGCCTGATCTAGTGTGAGGTGTCCCTGCCCATGGCAGGGGAGTTGGAACTAGATGATCCTTGTGGTCCCTTCCAACCCTGACTGATACTATGATACTATTATTAACATTCCCATCCAACTGTTTGGCATCTCACAAGTTACAGACAAGGGCGAAGGAAGAGATTCCTTGTAACCAAGAAAAATCGTGATCTATTTTACTGTTTGTCTTGAAGCAAGAGAGCTAAATTAGTTTTATACATGTTTCTACAATGCAAGAGACTTTTGGTGTTTCAGGTAGAATGAAAGCACTTGAATTAGTTCACCAATTTGCATAAGTAAAGTAATTTAAGTTATGCTAAAAAGGTATTATGAGCAAAATGTTATTAGTAGAAACCAACACCCTGAAAACACTAGCTACTGAAAATGGTTTTGTCTACTTTTATAAATTACCCAAACATTGTTCCTTATCTATTACTGACAATAGTACCTGAGTGACATGCACTATGCATTAAATATTTTTATAATCTTTCAGAACTATTTGTATTACAGAGTGATAGTAGATATTCGCTTAAGATTTTAAGATGTTAAAGTTGATAATGTACAGTACCTATTGGAATATCACAGATTAGATTATGGTGGATATCTTCAGGCAATTTTATTTTATATGGAATGGAAGAGTGGAAAACTAAGCATTTGTAATCCAAAAAACTCTGCTCACAATTTGACTTAAAGTGATAAAAGCCAAGAAGTTCATATCTGAACTTGTCATTTAAAGGTGAACAAAAAATCTTACGCAGTAAAGGACAAAGGTTCAAAATCAGACACATAATATACAAACAGAGGCTGGAAATACAAGTAACTAAGTTTAGAAAATGAAACATAGAACCAGTAGCCACTGTATCAGAGTCTGCACCAAAAATATAACCATGCACTACTTGTTAGGTAATCTGTGAGCTGAATTAGCAAGCATCTCTACTGCAGAAGTCCAGTCATGCAACTGGTATTTTTGCAGAGAGGATATGAACCATTCTCTGATTACTCTGGCAAGGTAGAAGAGGATATTCTGCATTTCATTCTCTGGTGTCATTAATTTGACATCTTTATAACTGTTAAATTAACCTTTCTGTACTTTAAAAGTCTGTTTCAGTTCCTCATCTTAAAGATGACCTTTACAAGGTCTTTGAAAGTCCACAGTGCAACAGATCTATTGATACTCTAGTGCCCACACTAAGGACAGGTATCTGGAGAAATCTGTGGCTGTTACAGATTAGGAAGGGGGGGAGGAGGGTGGTACCACAAAGATAAATATACCCAAGTTGAATATTTTGGTATCCCATCATTATTTACTGTTCACTGTGAAAGTGTTATTGCTTTCATTACTCCAGAATAAATATATATAGAGAACTACAATCCTGTCACAGGGAAGAACCGAATCTTCTGTTAACTTCTTGGTCATTGCAGATTACTCACCCAGAACTCAAATGAACTAATTTTGCCTTCTGCTACTGCACCTAACAGAGATTTTCATGCCATCCAAGTCACAGAAATTTCCTACATTGGCCCGAAAAATCAAGGTCAGCTTAGGTCCGCACTCACAGCTATGCCACATGGAAACTTTTTCTTATTGTCTTTGTTATACAAATGATTTTAAGAGGCATATTGAAAGAAGCAGACAGTTCTTGCTTTTACCTCCACTGTAAAGAATCCAATATAAGTCCACACATTCTTATAGGAGTGCTGTAAGTAGAAATACACCCTTTTGAAAAATCATATCTACTCTATGCAGTTTTCATGGTAAATAAAGAAAAATGGCATTGGGTTGTTATTTTTTCTCCTTTAGTTTACTAATATTATTAACAGTAACAGATAGAAATTGATAGAAACTGTCCAGGAAAAGTTAAGCATCTTTTTTAATTGGGTTGTAATGGTTAGTGTTTTGCTTGAATGTTATCATATGGGTCCAACCTTCTTCTTTCTTGGTAACACACTTTGATATTAAATACCCATAACACATATGAAGGCATCCTACTTAAATTTGGGTTTTTTTTTCCCCTATTGAGATCATGATAAAAATGTGGGAACCAGACCGTTGGTGATTAATGGACCAAAGCAGCTGCTTGCCACAGTCCAACTAATTTCTGTAAAGTAAAGAAAATATTGCCTTTTAGTCCACAGAAGATCCATGTCCTAAATGAAGTAGCCACAATGCTATTATACTATCTCTGAAAGAATACTTTCATAGATTCATAGAATGGGTTGGAAGGAACCTTAAGATCATCTAGTTCCAGCCCTCCCTGCCATGGGCAGGACCACCCTCCCACTAGGCCAGATTGGTCAAGGCCTCATCAAACATGGCCTTGAACACCTTCAGGGAGGGGGCATCCAGGACCATGCAGGGCTGCCTGTTCCAGTGTCTCACCACCCTTACAGTAAAGAGCTTCTTTCTAATATCTACTCTAAATCTACTCTCCTAAAGTTTCAATCCATTCCTTTTCATACGATCACTACAAACTTTTCTTGTAAGGTCCCTTCAGGTACTGGAAGGCTGCTATAAGGTCTCCTCAGAGCCTACTTTTATACCGTGTTAATAAATAATGCTTAAAAAAAAAAACAGTGTTTTGCTAATTGATTTTATCCTTGTATATCAATATAATTTAAACAAGACTACCAAAGTTATAAAATAATACAATTTGTACCTTTTTCACACTAGCATGAAGATTATTTATGATTGAAGGTCACAAACAAAACCACCATCTTGTATCATTCTGAAGAAAGCAACAAGAACACTAACCAGATATTACAGAAACATGTGGCAGATTGTCGTGATAGGACCAAATGGCCCCAGCACAAACCCAGACAGACACTAAGGTGTCTAGACATGGTCCCCCTCATGGTCCCACTCATCCCCCTCCTTCCTGCAAAAAGCCAGGGTAACATGGGAAAAGGAACAAAAGGGACAGGACTATGCATGTCTGATAAATAACCCCATAGCTATGGTAAGGGCATGTGTTCTGGCCACAGTCTGGCAGAACCCCTTCCCATTGGGTAACTATGTGCTGGTTTCAGTGCCCTATTGGCCCAATCGATCTCAGGCAAGATTTATATACAGGCTGATTTCTAGTCATCTGTGCCTAGCTCAAGTCTTGCAGGCTTGAACCTCCTTGGACCTTGTCTGGCTTGAAACTGCCTCGAGTTGCATAGCCTCAAGTTGCCCAGGCCAGCGCCAGGGATAAAGCCATGAGCATACACACTGCAAGCCACCAGCGAAGCCACGAGCTTAGGAGTCAGAGCTAAGCCTGCTTCCCCTCATGACCAGGAATTTGTCATGCCTCAGTTTCCCCAAGACAAAGCAAGCACCTGTCACAATAGCATCATTAACAGCCCACTGTCCACTAAAGCCAGACCAGCCATCGACGACTGCACCTGGTGCAGCTGCTCCCCAAAGCCTCTAATACACAGCAGCAGCACTCCCTGCTTGGGTACAACCAGTTGTAATTAATTCACTGCCTCTTTGGCATAACTGTTCTTGTCAAGTCTCCCACACACACACTGTGGTCAAGCACCATTTCACTCCCGGGGTATTCTCTTTCTGTTATATCCCTCCTGGTTTGCATAAAATAGTTAAACTGCTGTAGTTGCCCAAATACTGCGCATTCCCCTTGTAAATATATTCTAACTGTACATTGAATCTTTTGATATGTTTTAGCAATTTTCATATCATTAAAAGGTGATTAATACTGCCATATCATTTATAAATAAAGGAAATATTATATCCCTTCAACACAAATGCTAATTCAAATGACTAACTATATATCTTCACTACACACATATGTTGTATTATATCATTTCACAAATTTGAAAATCACTGGAGGAATGAAAAACCTTGAAGCATGTTTGTTTCTGGTCATTGAGTAATGTAAAACACAGAACTTGCACAAGCACCAGCATATATAATTCTGGTTCTAATTTAATTAGGGAGCACAGCACCCTAAACACCAATGAGATGATCCTTTTGATTTGACTATGCTATTAAAAAAGCAAGACACATTCCATAATGTTGGAGCTTTTCTATAGAGACTGCAAGATTAAGTTCTTGTATTTTCATGCTATGGTAATGCATGAAAGCATTTATTATCATATCCATCATATTGTAATTGATAACTAAATACTAGGACCCCATTTCTGAGATGCAGGGCTACACAAGTTGCACGCACTTAATGGCAGAACTGG
The DNA here is from genome assembly GCF_026170545.1 of Melanerpes formicivorus. NCBI lineage: Eukaryota > Metazoa > Chordata > Aves > Piciformes > Picidae > Melanerpes > Melanerpes formicivorus. The sequence continues at coordinate 14,771,903 of NW_027142358.1, read as the reverse complement.
AAACGGAATATAATTGTTGCTAACTCAGCCTAGTCTCTGTACTTCTGTGGCCACAGTTTAGTAAGTTTACTTGAACAGACTGCTTATTTACTATAAGGACTTGTGACCTTGGCCAAGCTCCGGTTGCCTTTAATCTCTGCTCCTGGAACTAAAAGTAGTTCATTTATCAGAGTTGTGAGTACCTGAATGAAGCTGATCAGGAAAAAGTCTTCACACTTGTATGCTTCCACCTACTTTTCTGTCCACTGAGGATATGAACTTTCTGTGAATGAAACAGAAAAAAAAAGACATATGGGTTTTAGGGGGGGTGAATGACATTAAAGGGTAACTCTCTGCTCAGCTAATAAAAAATAAAATTTACGATTAGATGAAGTAGGGCCTGTGCTTAGCTATTTCTCGTTCTTAGTCTGCTTTAAATCCATTAACATTTTGGGGAACAAGCACCCTTCACAAGAGCACTGGATTTACTACCCTTAAAAACATACCCTCACTGAAACAGATAATTTCCACAAAGGAACTTCCCGATACAAAATTTAATTATTTTTCATTGTTGATTTCCTTAGAACTCATATTTTAAAATATATTTGCTGGGGAAACCAGCAAAAATTAAAAAAAAAAAAAAAAAAAAACCACAAAAAAAAAACCACAACACAAACACCTGAGAAAGTACATTGAATTTTGAAGAATAAATTCTTGTTGTTCAGCTCTTCGTCAGGTATTGGGAGTAGTAACCAAGAAAAAATGCTGCTACGGACACTTTACTTTTTTTTTCTTTTTTAAACACAAGGAAGTTTGTAAGAGTTTGTGTCATTGCTTCATAAGTAACCTTCTCCCTTATGACATCTTGTAGAGTCTTGAACTCATCACGTGATATTTTTTCCCTTTCAGCCAACTGGTGCTTCACTCTTTTTGTTTCACCGGACCACAAAGAAGAAGTGGCTATGTGCATACTTTTAAGTTAAACTTGCATTTCCTCATGTTTATCACATTTTCTTCCTCTTCTTCTCTTTCCTTATCTCCAGGTAAGCCACATAACACAACAGTGAGCAAAGAGGTGAGATTCCGGTTGAAATGATGTAATGCTGAAAATTAAATTTACACACAAGTGTTCAGAGTCTGGGTCACAGCTGGGTCACTCCTCTGAGTGGGAGGCAATCCAGCAAGGAGCACTGGATAATGATTTCGTTATGCTGAGGCCCCCTTCATGAAATATAGCACAAAGCTCTACCTTCATATCTGAATCTAATCTAATTCAATGGGTATAACTATTGAGATCGGCTGTGTAGTAGTAAGAGGTTATATTATTTTGTTACATTCTGTAGTATGTCTTCTGTGCCTTTCAACCTACTAGCACCCAGAAATAACCTTTCAGTAACAAAACCCTTACCCAGAGATAGTGGTTTAGATAAGGGCTGGCTGGCTGAGGCTTTTTTACAGAACACAACACAGAAGTGGAAATTGTTTTTTTCTTTTCCTGAACAAAGAAAGTAGTTTGTCTTGGTTGTTTCCGCACATTCCACTATAGCCAAGGCTATTCTTTCTTCGACGTATTTATCCACTGTGTTCATCCGCATCCAGTTATAGGTAACACACACCCTTTCATAACCTTCAGATGAGCTTTCTGTAATGGCTTCTAAGTGGCTTCCATCTTGAGATGTTAAGAAGTGCCCGCAGAACTCGTCTGCCTAGATATGAGTAAACAGGCCTTCACAGGAAGCACAGGCTCATCCAAGTGCTTCAGGCTGGTAGGATAGACTTTTCCAAACACCTGTGAGTCTTAAAAACACAATCACATCAAACGGTAAAATAACCTGTACCATTTCCTTTTGCTATGCCAGTCTTTGGTCTCTTTCACATTGCGTCAGGAAAAATTTTGCACTCCACCTTCAAGGTTTCCCACTGCCACATGTCAATTCTGCAGTTAGCCACAGGCTGACAACCACAGCACCAAGAGAGTGGCTGTCAGGGCCATTTTGCATGAAGCACACACAGCTCCTACCCAGCGAAGCCCTAATGTGTTGATTTACAGAGTCCTTTTGGCTGACATGGGAAAATGAGTCTGGTCATGGTTGATTTAACATTTTATGGGCAAAGAGTCAGCCTGCTATAGTAAGTTGGACTACTGCAAACATTTTACACATTTACACACGGGTCCACAGGAGAAAATATTCAAGATACAAGATATACACTCAAGATATATATTTAAGACATATATTCAAGATATATTCAAGAAAACGGTCAAGTGGTTTTGATGGTCACTATGCTTGAGCTCTGCTGAAATAACTTAAGTATCAAAGAAATACAACGGTGCATATTACAGGCCAGACCTTCAGGCTTAGTCCGGGATTCCTAGTCTGCAGGTACACAGGCCTAAGGCAGGCGGAGCCCGGTCCAAAACCAGACAGCTGCGGTGGGGCACCCCCGTGAGTCTCACCTACCAGGTGCGAGTCGCACCGCCGGCACCTCCTGGCTCCTCTACTTTCCCGCCGTACTTACATGGGGCCGACTACACCACCCCTTCCCTCTCGGCTGCCGCCGCTCCCCACCCGCCAGGCATCGAGGGGCGGGCACAGTTGGCGGGAGGAGCGGAGACGGGCGGCTCCGCCCGCCCCGGCGGAAGTGCCGCGGCCGCGGGACTGCCCGGCGGCTTTGAGCGGCGGCGTCCGTATCAGCATCGCGGGCCGCGCCCTGTCCTTTTGCAGGCGTTAATGGTTGGACCGCCCCGTCAACAGGGTGGGACGGTTTTCCCCGTAATTAGGTAGAGCAAGTCAACAGCAGAGCGGCCGTCTGACCCGTGCTGCCGCTGGTCTGTGTGACCGAACCGAGCCCGCCGCCTAAGTCGGCAGGTAATGTCGCGCCATACCCGGCACGGAGAACAGCTCCTCCACCGGGACGGCGACAACCGCCTCTGCCGCCTACCCCACGCTGCCAGTGTGCACCGGGCAGGGTGCGTTAGGTGGGGGGCCGCGGTGCTGGCGGGGAGAGACGGTGGGTTTCTCTGCCCGCGGCGGCTTCCCAGGAGCAGGTCGCCCGGGACAAGCGCCGCGAGAGACGGGGTTGTCTCTGGTCGCGGCGAAGGGGCGAGGGCGAGAGGGGCATAGAGCCGCGGCGGCACCGCAGCGGCAATGCGCGGCCTTAGTGCGGCCGACCGCCCTCTCGTCAGACCCTTCTCCTGCCCGGAGACCGGCGCTCCCTCCGAGACGAGCAGAAAACGCCCTCTGAAAAAAATAAATATCACGTCTGCCGCATTTACCTCGCCCGAAAAGAGAGCGGGGAAAAGCGCGTATGCCTGCATGGGGGGTACCAGGAGAAAGACGAGTGTTTCTGTCATTAACCTAATAGTAATTGCAAAAAGACTGCCTTTTTTGTCAGCTTCACCTAATCAAAACCGAATATCTGTATGTGGCACTGACAAAATCAGTAAAACTTCACCTTCGACTTTATTGATCTGAACAGACAGGCAGAGTTTTCTATGGTGTTCAATTTAGGGAATTAAAAAAAATCACTCCACTAACAGCATTTGGTACATTTCTAACCCATATGTCACCTCAGTGCTTTAAATAATTATATTTGCATGCAGGGAGTGATTCATAAATATGTCAAGATTGTGAAATATAGGCAGGCATTTCAAACTTTCTATTTAAAAAACATGAATTATGGTCACGAAAAATGTGTTCCCATTTAAGGGTGATACGAAGTATTTGGTGTCTAGTACGGAGGCCCATCCATCATATAGACAATAAAGAGAGTTTTTGCCTGACGTTGGAAATTTATGGTTGCCCTTCTCTGCCCTAATAACTCAAGCATTGTGTCAGCCCATGACAGCCTTTGCAGAAAAACAGCAACCCTGTTATCAATCAAAAAGCCCTTTTACATTTTTAGCAAAACTCTGATCATCCAGACACCCTTTTAATGTATATATTACATCATTATAGATCATTCCGCACTTTTACTGCAACTCAACAAAATGATCCATCACTTCAGGACAGACCTGATGAACGCTGATGTAAATTATTTGCACGTCACTAGTACAGTACAGAATGAAAAATGTACTTTAGGTGGAATTAATTTTAGGGTGTAAAAAGCTAAAGATGAAAGCAGTGGGGATTAGAAGAGACCTAAACGCATCATTAGGAATGACTAAATACGAGCTAATAGTTACTAAAATTAAGATTATTTTAACCTTTTTGGATCGTGGACCTAGACTGTTTCAAGAAGATAACCAAGATATATTGCGTGATTCTACCTGCCCCTACCCCTTGCTCAGATGTAGCTGTCTTGTAATTGTGTCGAGGATTATTTTTATTTGTAATGTAGGTGTTTAGATAAGGTTAATTATTTGGATTCAAGGTTTTTTTTTGTTAGTAGTCACATCCTTAAAACTTCCTCATGTCTCAGAAGATGTTAGTCCTCATGCTGCTGAAGATGCATCTGGTTGATCTGCCCAATAGCCATATCCATAACAAAATTTTAAATAAATACTCTCTACATTTGGGGTCCAAGTGCTGAAACTAAAAATTGCCTCCGTTTGTGTGCCATAGTTAATTTCTAAAGGATTACTGTAACCAATATGTGCTTAGTTGATATAATTCTCTCTCATAGCCTCCAGGCTTTCAAAGAAGATAAACACAGAGATGCCTTTATGATTGCTGAGATTCCAAGATGAGACCAAGGTGTTACAAAAGCTAAAAGGCTCGTCTTTTCAGTCTTAAAATCTAGGCAGCAAATACCAGCTTGGGTACATATGTACAAATTAGAGAACTTGTTCGCTTGCTTTGGGCACAATCATTTTAATTGTAGTACATTTAATAACATGAAATGGCTTTAGAAATGTCCTCACACTTAACAGGAAACATACCCATCCTTTCCCATGTCATCACACTCATTTGACTTGCTCTCCCCCTTGCCGTCTACAAAGTTACCTTAAGGCTTATTTAAAATGAACACTCTTTGCATAAGAAACACCTTAAATGTAAAAGAGGATACATTTGGAAGATGGATGTTGGAAAAAGCAACACAGAAGTAACAATTTTCACACTCGCACGTGAAACGGCATCAATAGGGCTATCTATCAAAGGGCTTAAAAGAGGAAGGGTAATTTTTTTTATTGGGTGCATTCATCTCTTCCTTATCTCAGTGTAACGAAAGGAAGAAAATGAGATAAACTCACTCGAAAACATTTTAGGAGAAGTTTTGCTTCCGAAAGCAGTAAGCAACGACACAAATAAAAAAAAAAGTGATTCTTTGCTTCTTTAGTAAAAGTACCACTGATGACTAAAATTCACGTTCATTTAAACATGACTATTATTTTGAGACATCTCCAAAATTATCACTGCTTACAAAATTATGACCTGCATCTCATGCAGAGTAAAATATATATTGCTTATATGTATTAGGAAAGTAATTACAATCATAATGGTAATTATTTTCAAGTACTATGCAAACAGAGGAGAGGTTTGGAAATGTTGCTTTCTGTTGGCAAGCATTCAAACTATTGCCTTTAATAACATTCTGGACAAAATGCCCCACACCTCTGCCAGATACCTGGGCACATGCATCAGCTATTCTCTGAGCATATACAGGAATAGTGCTTCTCTGCAAATGCACAAATTCGTGGTACAGTATTTCTGTTAATTCATCACATTTCTTAGCAGAAGTATTATCATTCTTGGGTGAAAACAAAACCAAAAACAAAATTGAGGGAAGCACACCGTTTACAAAAATCTATTGCAATGCATATGTTAATAAAAGCCTTGGGACAGATAGCGAAATTTGAAGCACAGGGCAGACAGACAGGTAGCTGAATTGTGTTATGCATGGACATACAGCTCAATCACAACTCAGCAGCTGCCTTTCTGTTAATTAAAAGCTTAACCTTGTTCTAAACGATAGAAGTGAGAGGGTGTAGGAAGGGGGGGGGGGGGGATCTAAAGGGCCTGTAGGGGTTTTGCTGTTCAGTTTAAAAGACTAAATACCCTATTCCAACATGATCTACAGAAGCTGACACTTAAATGGCAAGAGAGCAAGCTCACAGAGCAGGCACGCTGGTGCCGAGGTTTCTGCAGTTCCCTCTCCCGAGGGAAAACTAGTCAGTCCAGATTTTTTGGGTGATCCTGACCAGGGTTTACAGCTCGCCAGCCTGACCTGTCAAGCGGATTATTTTAGAGGGAGATTAATAGGGGAGGCGGGCTGCAATAATAATCGTTTTGTTTGATGTGACAACTTTGATAGGCGTTGATTTACTTACAAACTGATAGGCTTTTAATTGAGCGCCTCCATCCAGCTTGAGATGAAAGGAAAACCGCATTGAAAAGCTGCCCGAGTGCCCTCGAGCCTCAATACTGATTAGCCATCTCGACAGTGAATAGTTCAAGGCATTTTCAAACTTTTTTCCCTCTCTCGCTCTCCTCTCCTCCTCAAATATCTGCCAGCCCACTCCTTTTTAAGAGAAAATAAATCATTTCCATTGTGTGCAAATAAAATCGACTTGACATGCTTGCCAATAGCTGATAGGTAAGGAAAGTGTGGACTGGCACTTGTTAATTAATTCCTCCTTTGCTCTCCTTTTTTTTTAAGTTACAATTTTCCTTTGAAAAGGGAGGAAGACGGGTTCCAACCCTTAGGGTTTTTTGTTTGCCTTGGTGTTTTGTTGTTGTTGTTTGTTTGGGGTTTGTTTGGTGGTGGGTTTTCTGTTGTTGGTCTTTTGGGGGGTTTTGGTTGTTTGGGGGGGGTTGGGGGGGTTGTTTTGGTTTTTTTTTAGTAAGAGAATGAAAGCAACAGACGTCAAAACTTCAACATGACTGCACAAGTAAATGCCAAACAGAAAACCGTTTGCACGGACTCATTTAACAAAGCTACCTCACGAAGGTGAGCGGGACGGAATCTCTCTTCCTCAAGCTCAAGGGAGGAAAAGATCCCGCAGCAGCCTAACCAAAAAACTACGGCACCGCTTTCAAGCTGCAGCCTCACTGCCCGATCCTACGCCTGTGCCTCCTAACTCCGAGACCCTCGCCGGGAATCGTTTTCTGCTTGTGCTAAGCGCACTGAATAAGTTCTCATTGCTCAGAAATGCTTTGGAGGGGGCAAAGGGAAGAGATGTCTTGAGGCTGATTTTTTTACAAGCTTCTACATAAAAAGTTTACAGTACTGAGTGTGATTTAAATCTAATTTCAAAGGCTGGGGGGGGGGGGGGGGAGGAAGAAGAAAGAAAGAAAAAAGCTGTCTTATGAAGTTACTAATTAAATTGCTCCTACATCAGCCAGAAATATCGGGGTTCGTGCTGTTACCCCTCTCCTTCCCGCCGCTTTTGTCTGTTTTACACATGTAGCGGCTGTCGCCTTTGCTTCCCTGGCTTACAAGCAAAACAACCCCTTCCCGAAATCGCCCTCACCTCCATAAGGAAAGAGAGAAGGAAGGGAAAATAGGAAGGGGGGAGCCTTCCCACAGCTGACTCTACCTTGAGACAATTAATCTTTAGTCTTTCACCCTGGGAGGCAGGATAAATACAACGAGAAAACAGATAGGAGTCTCCCCGGTCCTGTAAGGAAAACAGCTGTTCCAAGCACTTTAATGCAAATGAACACAAATGAAGGTTTCTTTTTTTTTTTTTTTTTTTTCTCTCTTCTCTTCCAGAGTTTTACTGCACTCCATTTATCAATTGGACTTGACAACAAAAGAAAGAACTAGGGGAAAACCTGGGGCAGATTCAAGTCACTTCCACTCTATATAAAGGAAAAAGGGAAGCTCCTTGAGGGCAAGTTGTGGGTTTTGTCGGTCCTATTGCAGTATCGGGTTTTATGCAAGATTTCCTTCTCTACGCCCCCACCTTTTAATTTTCACGGTCTTGTAAGATGACCGCGTTGAATGCAAAATGAAAGTACGTCTACGACTTTCCACTGAGAAGTTATGGCAACGAGCTCTGTGCTTTCAGAGACAATACAGAAATTCCAAAGTTTGATAACATTAATTGTATCTTCATAGAAGCTTAAAAAGTTCTGCATATTTACCATACTCTGTACACTATATTAAAAGAGTAAGTGGTTTTAATAAAAGACAGCAGATATACTTACTTGGCTACAGTATTTAAAGGTTAGCGCTTTACGAGAGTGGAGAGGCTGGGGGGAAGGGGGAGAAGAGGGAATATCTAGGAAAACCTGCCTTATGTCTACCTCTTAAGAACAGCAGATCATTAAAGGCTACCTGACACATCTGTTTAGGGACTGAGGGAGATCGGTGTTTCTAGGGAAGAAAAAGGACTTGGTTCAGCAGATACAAACGCGAGAAAGTGAAAGTCTTTCCTTTCGCCTATCCCTTCCAGGATCAGCGCCTGTTCTGGTTGGAGTCCAGGTCAGGAATTGGACGCGACCCCTAAAGCACTTGCCTTGTTCTTCACTTGTCAAACGTGTTTTATCTCTAAGTGACCTTTTTGTTAATGTTGTAGATTGTGTGGGCCACCATGTCAGATCCGGAAACAAAAGTAAAAGATTGATTAACACATTTTGCCTGTGAAAAAATGTTATGGGATGAGAAGGTGGGGGGAATAGTAGGATGCAAAGTACAAAGAGAAAAGAAAAAGGCAGTCCGGGAAACGACAGAGGGATGCGGATTCCGCTCGGGGCATCCGCCGGCACGATAAAAACTGGGGTTGAGGGCAGAGGACTCGGTACGCTTCGGGAGTGCACAGACACAAAGCAGGATGCATACCGTACGCATACCCACGAGGCTCTCAACTCAGCCTGGTTGAAATCAAACATGTAAATAGAGAAATGTTACTTTCGTTAAGGCGAGGAGCCGACTCCCTAGGCCCCCAGCGCCAGCGACCGGGCCAGCCCGTCGGATGCAAGGACGCAGGACTCCGAAAACGACGAGGAGGGAACGGGAAGAGCCCGGCAGCCCTACTCAGCCCCGCACCGCGCTGCTCCGCGCCCTCAGAGCGGTGCGGCGCCGGGGAGGGCTGCCGGATGTTGGCACACAAATAGAGTTTACTCGAAGGATTTATTCCGCAATTTGAATGGCTTTTTCTCCCAAAGAACCCGTCTCTCCTTCTGTTTTCCTTCCTCCCTCTCTTTCTCTCTCTCTCCTTCCCCCTTCAAGTCACACCAGGCTTGTAATCAGCAACAAAAGCTGACATAAATCAAGGGCGGATTGACAGGGGCTGACAAATAACTGATTGATTGCGGTTGGGGAGCACTGACAATTGACGGTGGGGCGGAGAGACCCGAAAGGCGGCGGCGGGCGGTGCGTGACAGCCCGGCGTGTGACGACTGGCCTCCCCCAATCCCACCGCGCTCCCCGCGCCGCCGCAAGCTGCGCCGCAGCGCCCCGGCTCCGGCTTGCTGCGGGCGGGGACGTACAGCTGGCGTTCTGCAGGTTCTTGTCTGAGTCTAACCCCGCGTTGTGAGGCGGGAGGGGCAAGAAAAGCGCCCCGCGCCCTTCTTCAGGGTCTGGAGGGGACGCGGCGCGGCGGAGGCCACGGAGCTGTCCTGGCAGGCTCGCCCTGGGGAGGGGGGAGCGTGGGCTGTGCCTGTAAGAGCGGTGCGTGCCGGACGGAGGGCGGCAGACCGTGCTCGAAGCGGTGTGTGTGCAGCAGGGCTGCGCTCGGGGAGGGGGGCGGCGGGGCCGATGAAGCCCTCCGGCTGCTCCCCCCTCCCCTCCCCGCCCCTCCCCCGGCAGGCGCGGCGCCCCTACCCTCAAGGCCGCCTTCGCTTCTGCCGGGCTTTCTGCGTCGGCTGCGGAGGAAGAAAAACGTTCGCAGCGCGTGATGTGAAACACAGAATTAACGCCTAACCCGTCCTAGAAGCGAAAACAAGGAAGGAGGGGAGGGGAGAGGGGAGGAGGACTAGAAAGGGAAGGGGAAAAAAAGGAGCGAGAGACCATTAAAAACAGAGGAAAAAAAGCCCCAGAAAAGGGAACGTCACATCCCCTTGACCCTCCAATCACCTCGGGGTCCCATTTGATTGGAAGGCGGCAAAGGCTTTAATCTCAGACTAATTCAGCTGCTTTTGAAGTGAGTTTCTTTGCCAGATCCCGGGCTGGATGGGCAGCGGCTCGCATCACAGCTGAGCGGCGGAGGCGAGCGCTCCGCGCCGCGCCAGCCGGGGGAGCCGAAAGCGGCCGAGGGGCACAGCGGCACACGCTCGCAGCCCCCACTCCCGCCCCCAGCATAGCCCAAGGATTACTCGTCTTTTTTTCCTCCTCTTTCTGACCGGCCGGCTCCCCCTTTCCCTCCCTCTCCCCACCCACGCCCTCCCCGCCAGAGAGAGCCACGGGACATTTTATGTTTGTTTTCCTGCTCGGGGAGCGTGTGGCTTTTTCCCCTCTTTGCCTTCACAAAGCGAGTAAGCGTTTCCAAGTGCGAGCGGCGCCACTTGCCCCAGTTTTCATGCGAGGTTTTGGGTCATGATCACATCGCCCTCGGTTTCTGCTATAAGAGGTAGTAAGCGCAGTAGCAGCCTCAGCGAGCCCGGAGGCAGCCCCCGCCGCAGCCGCAGCGTCGCCGACCTCGCCGGGCCGAACGGGCACACTGGGAATAACGGCAGCAGCAGCAGCAGCGCCGCCGCCAAGCCCTGCTTCCACGCCGTCCCCCCCTCGGACCCGCTACGCCAAGCTAACCGCCTTCCCATCAAAGTCTTGAAAATGCTCACGGCGCGGACTGGACACATTTTACACCCCGAATACCTGCAGCCTTTACCTTCCACGCCTGTCAGCCCTATCGAGGTAAGGACCTCGGAGCCAGCCCCGACCCCCCGGGTCTTTCTCCTCTCCCTGCCCGGGCTGTCGCTGTGCATGGCGTCTTCGCCAGCCTCCCCCGGAATTCTTTCTTGAGCCTTGATATACATTTACACCGGGAATCGGGCTTCTTTTGGTCTAGAGTTAGTGCAGGGGACTGCTCCTGGTTATTGTTTGCATGTTTACTGCGCTAACCTCTAATTCCCATATAAAATAACTTTAATTTTTTTTTTTCTTTTTTTTTTTTTTTTTTTTTTTTTTTTTCCTTTCCCTTTCTTCCCGAAAGAGAGAGAGAAAGGGTGAGTGGAAGGAAACGACCCACTCTCTGGGGTCACGATCCGGCCACGCAACTAAGCAGGGCTCCGAGTGCCAAACAGCCTTGCTGCTGCAGGGTGCGTTTTGGCCGGGGGTGGGGGGGTGGGAGGGAGGGGGACGCAGAGGGACAAGCTCAAGCGTGGGTGCGGCAGGAAAACTATTTCAGCAACCCGACCGTTCCCTTTCAAGTACCGACACGCGTTTGTACTTCAGGGGGCCTATTCGTCCCCTTTCTCCTCTGTTGAGGTTTTTGGCGTCCCTCTACCTCGCTTGCTGTTTGCAGGACCGAAACTCCAAACGAAGCGGGTGGTGGGAAGGCTGTATCTGTGGGAATGAATTATTTCATTAAGGTCTTTGTGGAGTGAGGACACCCCTCTCCTCCGGAGTCCGACTCGTTGGCTAACTCGGGCTCTGTTTATAAATAGTGTCAGCAGTCAGGGCGCAAAAATGCTGCAGTCGCTACAGTTCACGGGCGGGTTTGTGTGCCTGCACAGCCGGAACGGCGGGAAGGCAAGCGTCGAGTCGCCGCGTTCCATGCTGCTGCCCCCGCCCCCGCTGCCGGAGAAGGGGTGGGCGACGCTGAAGGCGTCCGCGGTGGGCTCCCAGGGATACGAAAATCCCCAGCCCTTTTTAAAGGCTTTGTGTAAAATGGTGCATGTAGGGAAGGGGGCTGTCAGAGTGATGAGTGAGCACGAAATTGTTCATTACTTCCAGGATGTTCTCTGCGAAAATGTACGGGACAAGTGTTCTAGGTTTACCTCGGGGGTTTTCTTAAGACTCCGATTAAACCTCTGTCTTTTTGTGTCCCTCTAATTTCTGCAGCTGGATGCGAAGAAGAGTCCCTTGGCCCTTTTGGCACAAACTTGCTCACAGATAGGGAAGCCGGACCCGTCCCCTTCCTCCAAACTGTCTTCGGTCACCTCCAATGGCTCCGGAAGCGACAAGGACTCCAAGTCGGGCCCCTTGAAGCTCAGCGACATCGGCGTGGAGGACAAGTCGAGCTTCAAGCCGTACTCCAAGCCGGGCGCGGAGAAGAAGGAGCCAGGGGCTGCCGGGGGCTGCACGGGCGCCCCCGCCGCGGGGGTCGCGGCCGGGGAGAAATCGGGATTCCGGGTGCCGAGCGCCACCTGCCAGCCGTTCACCCCAAGGACAGGCAGCCCTAACTCCAGCGCCTCCGCCTGCTCGCCGGGGCTGCTACCGGCCGAGGGCAAAGGCGTTGAGGACAAGAAGGACTCGGAGGGTTGTGGAAAAAGCGGCGGCTCCGGCCCAGAGGGAGGCCCAGGTACCACCAGCATCAGCCACAGCCGGATTAGCGTGAGCTGTGCCGGGATTAACGTGGAAGTCAACCAGCACCAGGAGAGCACGCCGGGCTCCAAACCCATCGCCTCGGACTCCGCCTCCTCCTGCAGCAGCACCACTGCCACCTCCTCCACCTCGGTCCTCGGCTCCGGCCTCGTGGCTCCAGTCTCCCCTTACAAGCCGGGACAGACCGTCTTCCCGCTGCCTCCAGCGGGTATGAGTTACCCGGGGACGCTGGCTGGAGCCTACGCTGGCTACCCACCCCAGTTCCTGCCGCACGGAGTGGCCCTGGACCCCACTAAATCCTCCAGCCTAGTGGGGGCCCAGCTGGCCGCTGCCAGCAGCCTGGGCTGCAGCAAGCCGGCAGGGTCGAGCCCGCTGGCGGGCGCGTCGCCGCCGTCGGTGATGACGGCGAGCCTGTGCCGAGACCCCTACTGCCTGAGCTACCACTGTGCCAGCCACCTGGCAGGCGCCGCTGGCGCCTCCTGCGCCCACGATCAGGCCCTCAAATCTGGATACCCCCTCGTCTACCCCACCCACCCTTTGCACAGCGTCCACTCCTCGCTGACCGGTGCCACGCCGCCCTCGTTAGCTGGTCACCCTTTGTACCCGTACGGCTTCATGCTCCCCAACGACCCTCAGCCACACATCTGCAACTGGGTGTCAGCCAATGGACCCTGCGACAAACGCTTTGCGACCTCGGAAGAGCTACTTAGCCACTTGCGGACCCATACTGCCTTCCCGGGCACCGATAAACTCCTCTCCAGCTACCCCAGCTCCTCATCACTGGCCAGCGCAGCAGCCGCGGCCATGGCATGCCACATGCACATCCCCACAACAGGCGCTCCGGGCAGCCCAGGCACACTGGCTCTGCGCAGCCCACACCATGCGCTGGGACTTGGCAGCCGCTACCACCCCTACTCCAAGAGCCCTCTGCCCACCCCTGGGGCCCCTGTGCCCGTGCCCGCTGCCACCGGACCATACTATTCTCCCTATGCACTCTATGGGCAGAGACTCACCACAGCCTCAGCCCTGGGGTACCAGTGAGCGTGGGCAGGGGGGCTTTGACACACAACACAGAGTTTAGCAGTGAGGGAAGGAAGCCCTGAAAAACTTTATAAAAGTTGGAAAGAAAAAAAAGCAAGTCTGACTTTTTATAAAATAGTGTTCATTTGAGGACTGGATCCATGAACACTGTATTTATTTATGTTAGCTTCAAGCGGGACAACGAATCATAAAGTGCATTACTTAACTGAGCTCAATAGGTAAAAGTGGAACACCCATTGTAGAATATAAATAAAAAGATAGAGGTCTTCTCTTTAATGTTACTTTAAAATTGCTATGATTGTATTGTACGTTCTTATTTAATGTCTCATTGAAACAAAAATTTACATGCATGTTTGTTACTAAAAAACAACTCGCAATTTGTCAGTTATAATTTCAAATTGCAATTTTATTTTTAAGGTGTATACCCTTGAAAGAGAATTGGTATTTTTTTGTATGTATTCTGGAAGAAAAAAAAAAAAACACACCCAAAAAAGCCCAAAAACAAAACAACAACAAAAAAAATCTATTCCAAAAACCTCATTTGCCTTATTTTGTTCTTTAAAAGGAACACTTAACTATTTTTATTTTTTAAGTCTACCCTGTAAAAAGGGTTAAGTAAGGTTTACGTCATGTACTAAAATAGACAATGTATCGCTTTAAAGATTAAAATTCCATATATTTGATGTATTAAAAGGTTTTAGTTTTTTGGTTGGTTTTTTTTTTTTTTAAATATGCTTTGTTTCTGTTATAAAACCTGAGTAGGTCTTGGATGGAGGCAACTGCTAATTTCTCCTTGAGCGTTTATTCAATTTTAATTAAATTTTTTTAAGCTTTTTTTTTTTTTTAAGCCTTTTTTAATTATTATTTTATTGCAAGCCCCGGGCTCTTAAAAAAAAAAAAGGCAACAAAAAAAACCCAAACAAACAAAAAAAAAACCCCAAGAAACAAACAGAAAACCCAGAGGGAGTATTTTTTTACCTTCAGCAGAATTCCTAGGCACAAAATGAGAAAACAGAGACTCCGTTAAATCTCTTTCACTTTCCTTAGGAAGATTAACTTTTTTTTTTTTTTAATGTGTTTCAATTAAAGTACTTCATTCTTTAGAAAGAAATAGGGAAGGCAGGACTTAATTGTAAAAGACTAAGAAGATTATCTGAAAGCTTTTTTTTACAGTGTAATGCGTAATTATTTGTCTTTTTTTCTAAAAGAGAAGTTCAGAAGCAATTAGAGAAACGCCGTTTGATCTCGTCCACTTATTGGCAATTTCTTCAGTTCGTACCGCAGCACAAACGATCATCACGTAAAAACAAACAAAACTACCTCACAGCTCAGAGAACTCATTTTCTTTCAAAAATGAAGGGAAGGGGGAAAGAAAGAAGCCCATCCATTATCTGGTCCGAGTTTGCTCTTTACTGAAGTACAGTGCCAAACTCGACGTGACGCCGAGAGGGGTTGCCCCTGCCTGCGCCGCGTCTCTGCCTCCCCAGACCGGGCTTCCCAGGGCCACCGCCCGGCTCCGGCTCGTTCTGAACCCAGGTAGGAACAGGGGCTGCAATGGAAAAGCCAGAGCAGCTACCGAAACTGCGGAACGACCCATTGCCACCCAGATAGTAGAAAAAGCGATACCCAAGCGCGTAAAGGCAATGCCAGTGAAGAGCTTGGCCCCCGCGGTCTGCCCGGCTCTTGCAGGGAGAAGCTCAGGCAGAGCCCAATACCTGCTGTCCCTCTGCTCCCGCTGCAGGCTGCTCCCGCACCGGCCCCAGCGCGACACGCTGCCGAGGGAAAAGTTGCAAGCAATGACTTTGCTTGAAAAATCACGGGGGTTTCTCTTTCTTTCGGTACTCTTCCCATATAATTACTGTTCAAAGTTTCCCGTGGTGCCCAGATGCTAATTAGTCTAATACATTTACTCCAGATAATTAGTGAAAGTTAGCGTTAATGTGAAAAAGAGAGAAAAGCCACAAGGTAATGAAGCTCTAGCGCTCGCCCGGCCGTCCATACACCCCGTGAGGCGCGGCGCTTCTGCTAGAGCCTGGGCCGGGCCCGGGGCAGGACTGCACACGGGGACTCCGAGTCTGGGCCGCCTTCGGCTCAACTGAGACGCTGACCCGAAAGCGACACGGCAAAAGCTTCACAGTTTAACAAAATGTGTTGGGTTTTTCCCCCTTCCCCCTTTAAATGGGAAAGGGACCTCTGCCTATCTCTGCTTCAGGGAATGTAAAATGAGCTCTCGGTGTGAATTGAGAGTTAGAGAAAGGGAGGGGAGGGCACTAAGTTAACTTCAATAACAAAATAGGAAGCGGATACAAGCACAGCAAGTAATCGAAAGAAGGGTTTTGTGGGTCGTGGGAGGTGGTGGCGCAGGATTCAGCCAGCGACTCCGAGAAATGCAGGAAAAGCCAGCAGCCCTCACCCCACGCTGCACACCCCCCGCCCTCTCCTGTGGCCCGGCTGCTGTGCGCTAGCAGCGCAGTCCAGCGAGCCTGCCCTCGCCGCTTCGCTATTGGAACTATCCTTAATTTGACGAAAATTACATTTCGGGCTCCATATGGGTGTGCAAGCGCCTGCTACAGATTTGCCGCGATTAAAAAACACCAGCACCGCACACGGTCCTCTTCTGCTAATGTATTTTACAATTACAGATTTCTAGCAGCTGCAGCCCGTACTTCGCTAGCTGGAACCCATCAGCTATCAGGTGTTGCCGGGGCTGGTCTAAAGAGAGCGAGAGAGGGATTTCTGTGTCCTGGAGCCACAGGCAGTCCTGTGGCTTTCGGCTCTGAAAAGTTATAAAGATTACTGATGCGAGCGATGACATGAACGCTGAATGTTATTATTCCTGTTTTGCACAGATACTGTCCCTGAGATTAATGAAAAATTAAAATAGCTTGGTTTACCCATGTAGGGTGGTGGTAAGGAGGTCTCTCTTCCAGCCTTTTTTAAGTATTTGACCTGGCAAGTGTCACCTAGGATTTTGATATTAATCTAGGAGATTTGCCTCCGCCCCGTTTCCCCCTCCCCCCCCCCCCCGTAATAGAGATTGACTTATGGACATTAATGTTTTTAGGTAAAAGGACTGCATTCGTTATTTTTTCTCCAACGTTCATACTAAGTGGATGGGTTGTGGAGTTGACAGCAGCCGCTGGTCCATGCCACCGAACTAAAATAATTTCACAGTGAAAAACCAGCTTGAGAGGACAAGCAACAGAAGGGCAAACCCCATCAAAACCTGAAACTCTGATCAATCTGACCAGAATCAGGCATACATTAGTTTAAATTAAACAGTTTCCTTTTTCTCACAAATCTTTTCTGAACATTAAACTCATGTAATATTTAAATCACCTCTTGTCAGATGCTAAGTGCAACTGAAGAACCAAAACAAAAAATAATGTGTTCCCATCCCCTCTCAAAGGTTTACTCTGGCTGCCACTTCGACAAAATACTTCTGATAAGCAACGCTTAGAGAAGAAAGGTTCTGTTTATCTTATCTGTGGGGAAATGTAATTACACTAGTTTTATGAAACAATAAAACATCAGACACCACAGACTGCAAAGGAGTTTCTGCAATATATCTAAGCCTATATGGGCATATGTATCTTGGCTTATGCACACAAGTCCACACCGAAACACACACATATGCATTTGCTTGCCTGATTTTCAAGTGCAAAACCTATGCCAGAGCTAAAATGCAAAGATTCCTCTGTGAGGGAAAAGCTTTCCTCAGTGATAAGAGTCTCCATTTTCTAAGACTGTAAAGTGACCCGCTACCCATCCACTACCTTTGGAGCTACCCTCAGCATAACCAGCGAAGTACACGTAATGTGCTGGCTGGGGCTAACCCTCTTCTCTGTAATCGGAGGTTTGTGCTGAACTGCTCACATCTACAATTGAAGTCACCTAGGCAAGACTAGTCCTGAAAAGCTCAAAATCTATGAAACAAAAGTAAATGTGCACTCCTGTTTTGGAAAAACATTGACCATACTTAATTATTTCATAGAGAAGACAGAGAGAAATGCTGTCTTGCTTTAATACTGTTTGCTCTCACTATAGCCTTTCACTAGAGCGCCATTTAGGGGTTTTGTTTATTTTGTTGGTTTCTTGGGTGGTTCGTTTTATTGGTTTTGGTTGGGGTTTGTGTTTGTTTTTGTTTGTCTTTTTTTTCCTTTTGGCGGTGTTTTGTTTGTTTGTTTGCTTGCTTTTAAGGAACGAATCTGAAGGTGGAATAACCCTGGAGTTACCAACATCAACTCTATTTTCCAGCCAGATTTTGGGTATAATGTCAAGCATTTTTAACCCCAGGCTAAGACCCCTGCCTCACAATTTTCCGTGCACCATGGAGTGCAGCCTGTACTGCCTCACTAACAGACCTGCAGCAGGAAGACAATCAGTCCTGACTGGAGGTGCCTAATTCCTTCTCTCTCTCTGTTCTAGGAAATGCAGTTCAGGTTGCCCTTTTTAGTTTTAAAGTAAAATTTTTGTTGGGATGACACATAAAAAAAGACAGACCCTGAGTCCACATGCTCCTATGCCTTTGGAGGTGGAACGCTTTGGCAGCAGAGGCAGGGCTGAAATTTGAGCAGGTTATACCTTTGAGCTTGCTTGTACATAAACACAGAAAGATTGTCTTAATGGTGAGTATTTCTTCATCGAGATCAACTGGGCGCTGCTGCTGCAAAAACTGCACCTCTGGTATCTGTGTGTATCCACACAGAATGATGCATAGACTTTGTTCTCTCTTCATGTCTGAAATACATCAATTGCTCCCCCCTTCCAGCCACCCCACCCACTATGTGAAAAAAAAAATAAAAATTGTTCAGGCTTTGAATATTGTAAGAAGTCCCCCTCCCCCCCCCCCTTTTTTTTTTCCTTCCTTTTTTTTTTTAATCTTCAAATGAATTAAAGACAACCTGACAATGCTGTCATCTGTCTTCAACGTCACATCAAGGCAAGAAATAATGATAACAGAGCAGCAGAAAGACGCCCACTGAAACCTGGAGGATATATATACACACATGTATATACACACATATATATCTTGAAACAGTTTGAAAGTGAACTAAATTAGATTATCGTTCTTAGGCTATCGCGGTAAGAATGTGTGGGACTTTTTTAAGTGCTTCATCTTTCCCGTTTCATTTTGTGAAGCGCGTGCTCCTAGACCCGTAGCACTTCTGTGGGATGGGGTAAAACGACGAGCAGGCACATTCCTTGATCCTAAACTACTACGACCAATGGAAACATAAAAATATCTTCCCTCCCCCTCCGTCGTGCAGAGTCTCATTCCAGCTAATAACGAGGGATACTGCCCTCCTGAAGCGCAAGGCCAGAGCGTGGCACATGGATCGCGGAGACTAAGGCGGAGCCGCTATGCCGGGCGGCTCCGCGGCCCTGGAGCAGAGCGGAGGCGCCTGCCCTTTGTCTCTGCGGCCCTGTGAGGATTCGTTCGGGCTCCCGACCGCCAGGCGGCGCTGCCGGGCCCGATGGCGGAGACGAGGGCAGCGCCCGTTCAGGAGCGGCTGCCACCGAGGGGCGAGCGACCGCTCTCTTACGGACAGCCGGGCTCGGCCCGGGCTGCAGCGCCCGGCCGGGGGGCCAGCCCAGCACCGCCTCTGCCCGCACCGCAAACCCATCTAAGTCGCCTACTGAGACAGAGCGAACCTCCGATCTATGCGAAGAGAGGCAATGCAGCACGAATGGATTTAGCCAGATCAAACTAGATAGGCCGGGCTAAACAACAACCGTGCTGATGGTTGGTTTGCTGTTTTCTTTTAATCACGCTTGTAATCTCCTTCACTCTGAAGGGTAAATAAATTGCAGTTGTATGAAAAACAATTGGTGCTACATGTGTTCATAACAGATGGGATCTTATCACAGTTTAACTGTAATAAATTCTGACTTCTGGAAATTGTATTCTTTATGTTAGATGCCTCTTTCCTACTGTATTAATAGGGCTACAAACTTCTAAGAGCAAGCAGAAAACTTTGTGGTGCGAGCGTTGTTCAAGAGCCAGGGCATGCTCCTGCAGCCTCTCTGCAATCGGGGCTTTTTCAAAGTTTCCGTGAAAACGCGTCTGAAAAACCAAAGGAATACAAACCGCAGGCGCTTAGGATGGGAAACAGCTGATTCTTCCGCACAATCTACTAAAGCTAACGGTAACAGTCCTTAAAAGACATGCAAAAAGCCAAGAATGAGCCCTGGCGAATGACAGATCATGCTTTGCAAAAAGAAACTGTCGGAAGAAACCTAGCTGCAGAGGAAGCGGAGATCAAACTTTAGATTAATGCCCCTGCGCGTCAGATCGCAAAATTAAAAAATAAATTTGAATAACCCCTGAAAGGATAAAATTATAATAATAAATTGTCCATATTCACAGAATCTGCGGGACTAATTATTTTCACCATCTCGACTTCCCATTGCTGTTTATCAAGTCGTAGGATAAATGCTTGTAAATCCATTACACTTCCATAAATTCTTTCACTGCTTTCTTTTTAGCCAATGCTTTTGCAACATTAATTGATTTTATTGCACTTTCTGAAGTCACTGTATATTAACAAGCAAGTTTGCTCTGAAAGGGTTGATTTTTTCCATCGTTATATGAAACCCGTGAAAGGGAATTACTGAAGCTACTACAGACTCCAGTCTCTTTATTCCCCTGCTGTGATCTTGATGGCAAATGCAAACTGTAAATTACAAGTTTCTAATAATCTACGCTGTTACAGAAAACAGCCCCTTTATCGCTGGTGAAAAATTAGTCTAAATCCAACCACCACGTTTCCCCCACTGCTTTTAAACGGGGGGTGGCATGAAACACTACTGTGCAATCGAGATCAGACAGACTGAAAAACACTTTGCAAGTCATTTACATTACTGGATGGACAGCAGTTATTTTTTAGGAAAGGATTTTCGATGTATAACTCCAAGTTCAATGCAACTTAGAAGCAAGTACGTGGACTCCAGATCCCTCAAATCCTTCTCCCTTTAACCTCAATCACAGCAAGAAAACTGGACCAAACCAGCCTCAAACTGATTAATGATTTCTCACTTAATACCAGCTGATTTTTAGTTCCTTTACCTGTCACGCTAGCCCCATGATCATTATTTAAAAGTGTTAAAAGCTGAAGTTTACGTCCCTTCGCCCCACGCCGTGCCCGGGCAGCCGGGCTGCGCAGTCGTGCCACTACCCGGCAGGGCCCGGCACTCCCGCAGCGGCGAGGCTCCTGCCTCCGCGCGGCCCTTTGCAAGCCGCTTCCATCCGAGGTAACGAGTCGGCGTACCCTCTACCGGCAGTGTCCGTCACTTCAAAGTACCTCAGTGACGCAACAGTCTTGTAAAATAAATAGGGATAATTACTGTAGATCACAGAAGACACGCGGAACTGACTTTTCCAGGTAGGACAGCAGAATGCTGGTAATTACGAACCTATCCTTCGAATTACAGGTTCAGCATTTGTACCCTATCCCTGTCTGCCCAGACGTAATTTACTACCTGCTGAGACATCTTGCAAAGGTAAACGCATCGGGTGCTAGTAATGCCATTATAATTTGTGCTGGGATGAGGAGGAGGGGGGAAAACAAGCAGGGAACGACCGAGAGCTGCTCCTTGCCCCGCGTCTAAGCCTTGCGGGGCGGCGGGTGGGTGGCTGGGGGGGCGGCCGGGATGCAGGGCAGCAGTCATGCCCCAGGACGCACTCCAGGGCCAGCCCTGGGACCTGCAGCAGCACGGCCCCACGGTGCTTTGCCTCTAGTCCGAGGCAGGGTCCAAAACAAAAGCTGGGGCGTCTCCTTGCTCCCCAATTTCCTCCACGTTGGCCCGAGCAGCAGTCACCGTGGGACCCTGCCTGCCAGGGAAGGTCTCGTTGCTGTGGCAGTGCCAAGAAAAGGACCGTTTTGGGACATTTGGCCTTTTTTCATGGTAAAGCACGCTGTTTAAGAAAGGCCATTGCTGCAGTTCATCTACTGCCATGGCTTTAGAGTGGTCAGTTCAACTGAACTGGAACAGATAGCCCAGGCGTACAAGCACCCATTCAGCCATCCCAATACCTAAACTTGCAGCTGCAAATAACATGTTACATTTTCACTGAAGTTAGTAAGCATCAACCCAGACTCTCAAACACAGCCATGCCATCTTAGAGCTTCAGGGAGATGTGTCCCCTCTTGTACAATTTAGAGCCCTTCAGTCTCTCTCTGTGGACATGTATTTTTTTTGCTACCAGGAAAGGCCAACTGCTACCACCATCTACTGCACTTTTTCTCCATGCTTCAAATACTTCTCTTGAGGCAGAGGAATCCATATCAATTCCCAAACCCAAAAGGTTCCAGACCCACAGTTCTCACTTACTAGATTTCCTGATCACCAAGCTAAACTAATGTGGCAAAAATCCCCACTCCCTCTTTGGGAGACATTCAGCTTTGCATAAAAATGCACCAGGCCAGAGCAAAAGAGAAAGAAGGAATAAGATTATTTAGCCTACTGGGTATGGTGCTTGCCAAAGACTAGAGCTCAAGTCTCCCAGTGCCCATATTTAATCATGTTCCCATCTACCTTTCTATTCTCTCTTTGTTCAGGAAAGTTTTAAGCATTCTACACATACATTAAAAAGAAAAAAAAAAAAAGTACCATTTTCATCATGCCCTTTCAGTATTCAGTATCACTAAGGTTGGAAGAGACCTCAAAGATGATCAAGTCCAACATGTCACCACAAACCTCATGACTAGAGTAGGAAGGATACTACTGCCCACTGCAGGCTTGAACTCATGACCTTCCAACATGAAGGGTTTTATGCACTACCAACTGAGCCACTAGAGTTGCCACTGTAGATGGCAATTAGAGAAGATGGTTCTATTCAGGTGGAATAGAAAAAAAAACAATACAGTTTTGTAGCCACCAAATTATTACATAAAAAGCTATCAGGGGCTTCAAGCTACCATTTTTAAAAAAGAAATTAGAAACCACCATGACATGCTAGGTGACAGCAAGCTTCGCCTGAAAAAGCCTCAGTAAAAGCCAAAGTTTCCCACTATATGCATTGATTATACAGTATAAAATTCCTGGTTCTTGTAGTAAAGCTCCTGGCTGTGCAAGTAAAAATGTTTATCTTCTTTGGTTTGTATTTTTATTACTTCGTCCCACTCTATACAGAGCCACTGGTAATCGTGGCCCTCCCCCCACCACACACATATGTTGTCCTGCTGCTGCCTACCCCTGCCTCTATCAAGCTAACACAGAAACTCACTGACAGAGACTGAAACAAAGCCAATCAAAATCTCATTTGTCCCTGCATGTATTTTTACAATATTAAGTTAATTTAGTAATATTTTTAAGATAAAATAATAGTCATGTAGCCACTTTCCATCATGGAACACTTGAGATCATGAATCTGAGAACAGTTTTCTTTTTCTTTTGTCCTACATTCCCCCTCCAAATCCCTTTCCTTTGCAAGATTACAATGTCCTTAAATGTATATTGCACTAGCTGGGAATGTTTTCCAGATAAAATAGAACAGCAGATTTTTTTTTCTTTAATTTTTAAGGATCAGCTGCTAAATACATGCTAGTAGAAGTGTCAAACATTTTATGAAGAGAGCTAATCACATTTGTAATCATGTTCCTCAGGATGACTTTACGGAATTAGGGTAAAATGTTATGCTTGATCAAAAGCAGATATTCTACATATATCAAGGGAATTTAGACCAGATGGAACAACTAATTTTTTTACTTCAACTGTACCATTTGGTTGAGAAACAAATGGCTGTTGATGTATCTACAAATCAGGTACTGATGAATTCTGAGAAAACAGGTTACTCAGTGCTACAATCTTGTTCCAAAGTTGGAAGAGTATTATAGGTCTTACCACCCCAATGGACAGTCAGTGCTTTTTATAAGATTGGTACAAATTCCTACACATAGGCATTATCAAAGTAAGCAAAATTACTGGCAAACTCCACCCAGTGCTGATACAGGATACCAGTATAGTTTATCCTTATTAGAGAACATACTTGTGAATCATTATAGCTGCACATATAACTGGTCACAGGTTATGAAAAAAGCTAACTCCAAGGGAGAAAATATTTATTCCAACTAGAACACTTAGACTTGAACAAACAGTGTTTCACATACTTAATTGTGTTTGCTCATCAATGGGATTGTATAAATTTACATTTATACTTTTCAACTATTGTAACTCACTCACCCCCTAGGTTTACAACCTAATGTGAAATTCTAGTAAGCTTGAAATCAGCAGAACTTTTCTAGCAATCTTAAGGAAGGTAGGATGCCTCCTGGGACAAAACCTCAAAAGCAAACAAACAAAAACCAACCAACCAACCCTCCACAAACAAACAACAAACCAAACAAAACCCCCCCACAACACCAAAAAACTCACCAAACACAGAAAAATCAACAATAAACACCAACAACCCTAAAGCTTACAAATTCTAATTCCCTGTAAATAAGGACCAAATAGGTGCAACACAATTGAACAATTCATGACAGTCTGGGGAAGGGGTTGGGAGAACCTTGGAGACAGTTATGGGAATTTTGGTTTTATCTTTGGCATGAGAAGATCTGGGTGACAAAATCTGAAGAGACCATGAAAGACAGACCAGTAGTATGCAGGTTAAAAAAAAAACCCAACTTTGAACACATGTACTTTTAGGTGTTATGCAAAACAGAATGGAATAGATTTTTATCAGAGACAGTCAAATTTTGCTGGTGCCTCTGCAGGTAATGGGAGCATGTGAAGGTTTATCAGCATATCTGTCTGATCAGTAATCTGTCATGTTTTAGACAAGAAATTGCTGCATTTCAGTGGTGGGTCAGATGTGCACTTTTAACCTTAATGTATGCTATTTGCACAGAATAGTCTTTGCCGGTATTTTCCCAAGAAAATAAAGGAACAATAATTTTTAGCTGAAAGAAATATCTTAAATTAATAAAAAAAAATAAAGGGGGGAAAATATGATTCTACATGTAAAACACCACTGAAAATATTTACATCTAGTCTGATAGCTAATGATCTTGGATGAAGCAACGGCAATAATTTAGTTTTATTGCTCAGTAATTTATCTCAGTTTTTGTATGCATAGGTACATAGACCAGTTTACACACTAATTTCAGTACTAGCAGAATAGTACTGCTAGTACTAATAGAGTTTTGCATCTCCATCTTTGAAACAATTATTGCATCACCATGTTATTTTATCATGTATTAAATATCAAACTTGTTTGTGGAATATTATCCTGGTCTTTTTGTTGTAGACATTAAAATAAGGACAGGCATATTTCTGTGAAGTCTCTTTTGATATATTTTGTAATAGTTTAATTCTAGGGGGGGGAAAAAAAAAAGTATTGTGAGTTTTATAATAGATAAAATGAAATTACACTCTCCGCATCCCCACCACAAGCTGTCCTTAGGAATGCAAGTACATACAACTCTGGAAGTGTAATAATCATCATCTTGCTCATTACCTGGGACCTCCAGGGCTGAATCGTGACCCTTTACACCTTGATTTAAGTACCCGACCAAGCAGCTGTAGCATACTCATATCCGCTCTTGGCCAGATGCTGACAGAGTGGGAGGCATAGCCCAGTGAATAGTGGGCTACATATGCATACCTACTTAAAAGCAAGTTAAAGATTGGCTAGAGACTAATCCATTTTATAGGCTAAGAAATTGATTTTCAGAGGAGTTGAACTACAGGTGCTCAAGTTTCTTAAAAAAAAAAAAAAACAAAACCCAAACAACCAAAAAACCAACAAAACCTAAAATAAAAATCAACTTAACTCTGGTAGTGCAATTAGCAGGGTTCACTACAGTATAGGAAAGCATGGGGAACATTATGTTAGATTCTGCATTCCCTGAATCAGTGTCCATTGTGACACAGGTATTTTTTCCCGGAGTGGTGGCCAAGGTAATTTGTTTATAGCTACAAAACTAGGGATAGACTACAAATGTTATCTGTAGCAGTAACTTCTAGCTATTCTTAGATGCAATATACAATGCAATTAAATCCTCATCAAAATAATAAGGAGCTATAAGATACTTTACATTCTATTACTGATAAGGAATATTAGAAATAAGCCAGCTGTAGAAATCAATTCTGGATCGAGTCAGACAAAACTGATTTAAGTTAAACAGGATAACAAATGAAAGGGTTCTAATTTCTCACAGAATCACAAAATTGCAGGGGTTGGAGAGGACCTCTGGAGATGATCTAGCTTCTAGAGCAGGATCACCTAGAGTAAATTACACAGGAACTCATTCAGATGGGGTTTGAATGCCTCCAGAGACAGATTCCACAAGCTCTCTGTGCAGCCTTTTCCAGTGCTCTGGCACTGTCACAGTGAAGAATTTTCCCCTTATGTTTATGTGGAACCTGCTGTATTCCAGTTTGTGTCCACTGCCCCTTATCCTGTCACTGGGCACCACTGAGAGGAGTCTGCCTCCATTCTGCTGATACTCACCCTTTAGAGCATTGATGAGATCTCCCCTCAGTCTCATCTCCTCCAAGCTAAATAGACCCAGCTCTCTCAGCCTTTCGTTGTAAGGTAGACCTTTCCAGTACCTTAATCATAGTGGCTCTCTTCTGGACTCTGTCTAGTAGTTCCTTGTCCTTCTTGAACTGAAGAGCCCAAGACTGAACATACTATTCCATGTGAGACCTCACCAGGGCAGAATAGAGGGAGAGGAGAACCTCCTTCAACCTGCTGGCCACACTCTTCTTTCTGCACCCCAGGATGCCATTTGCCTTCTTAGCAGCAAGGGCACATTTTTGGCTCATGGTCAGCCCATTGTCCACCAGGACTTCCAAGCCCTTTAATGCAGAGCTGCTCTCCAGTAGATTACTTCCCAATTTGTACTGATACGTGTGGTTGTTCTTTCCCAGATGCAATGCCTTGTTGAATTTGATTAGGTTTCTCCCCACCCAAGTCTCCAGCCTGTCCAGGTCACACTGGATAGCAGTACAGGCTATCAGATTGGTCAAGCATGAATTCCCCTTGGTGAATCTGTGCTGCCTAGTCCTGATAATCTCAACTTCTTCAATATGCTTTACGACTTCACTAAGAACAAATTGTCCCATCACCTTTCCAGGGATGGAGGTAAGGCTCACTGGCTTGTAGTTACTGAGGTCCTCCTTCTTGCCCTTTTTGAAGACTGGAGTGACACTGGCTTTCCTCCAGTCAGAAGGGCAAGCTCTGGTGTAGTCATGTCAGGTGGACTGAGGAGCTAATAGATCAAGCAGGAATCAAAATCTGACAAATATTTAATGTTAAGAATGTTAAAATGGTCAAGAATCTATATTCCAAACACAAGTAGTAGTAAAAGGAAAC
Organism: Melanerpes formicivorus; assembly: GCF_026170545.1. NCBI lineage: Eukaryota > Metazoa > Chordata > Aves > Piciformes > Picidae > Melanerpes > Melanerpes formicivorus. The sequence continues at coordinate 14,745,190 of NW_027142358.1, read as the reverse complement.
CCACAAGAAAGTACTCCAGGCCTATATGCTCAAGAAATGTATTACATGTGAGAAATTAAACAAAAGTAACACATGGGAAAAGCATCTTTTGTTTCCTCATCAGTCCTTATCTGCGAAGCACAGCGGAGTAAGACGTGCCAAAGGAGCCGTGTTAGGCTTTGCAAAGGATATTGAAATGGATGAAGATAGTTTCAGTTACATAAAATGAAAGAAAGGAAGGAAGGTAGCAGAGATTAAAGATAATGAGACATGCTCCCAAACTCAGATGGATATTTTGCGTTACTTTTTAGTTAAAGGGCAGAACTGAGCATAGGGTGAAAGGGAAATAGTTAATAGGAACGACCTTAGAGAATGAAAATCAGGTGAAGTAGAAACAAAATCGAAGCTAAACTCTAGGACCCTAATTAATCTCCACTCTGACTCATAACTCTAAAACAGGAGACTACAACAGTAGCAAGGACTTCCTATCAAACTTCACCAATACAAAATCAGTGCGAAATGAATAAACATTATTTTAAAAGGGGAAATAAGATGTCTAATGCTAATATTTATCATTCAGATCCCAGTAATAGCTAAAACTTTACAAGTTGAAAGTAACAAGGCACATAAAAAATAAAATAAATTTAGAAGATATAGGCTGAGATTATTCAAAGTAGATTACAACACATTAATTTTTCTCTAATTTAAAAGCGTAACAAATCCTAGGATTCTGGGCTAAAAAGCCATCATTGGCATAATTTCTCAACATTAGTAAGAAGGCTCAGCTAAAATATAATGGCTATGGATCACCAGGGTAAGGCAGCTGGAATAACTTCTAGTAGAGACAAGGAAAAATAACAGCATTGTGTAAAGCACTGGGAAAAGCTCACCTGAAATACTGCACACAGTCTAGTCACCTGCATTTGAGACATAAACTGGAACTAAAGCAGGTAGAGGAGTAGGACCAGTAGGGAGATCAAGGCAACGGAAAGCACATTTTATGAAAGAAGATTAAATAAGCTTGATTTGTTTAGTCTACTATAACAAAAGCTGAGAAAGCTTGCTGTCTAACTGTGTTAGTTAAAAAGCAGAGAGGAAAAAAAATACTATTTAACTTAGAGTAGAATTTTAGCACAAGAACAAATGGTCTTCGGCTAGCCATTAATAAGCTAAGTTTGAATTTAGAGTCTAGCCCTTAACCTCTTAACCAACAAAGCACTGATGATGAACCTTTCTAATAGATGGTACAAGTTTGGTGGTTGGTTTTTTGTTTGGTTGTGTTTTTTTTTTGTTTGGGTGGGCTTTTTTGTTTGTTTGTTTTGTTGCTGTTGGTTAATGTTTAAATCTATGGTGGTAGCTCATTGTTTTGGACTCTATCCCAAGTCAGTGCCAATGGCAAATGGCTCACTGGCAATGCTGTAAAGCAGTCACATTCTGTAACAGCCATCCTCTGGAAACAGCAAGAACAAACCACACAACTGCTGTTAAGATGGAGTACAACACACTTAAGAAAAAAAAAAAAAATAGCTGATATGATGGTTGCAGTAAGGAGTGGAGGACCCAGTAGTCCAGTTAGGTGCCTTCCTATTCTAAAGTGTTGTGATGGAGGAGTTCGTAGATAGGATCAAATCTACCATGATTATATGATTTAATAGCATTTTTGTTCTAGAAGGAACTGTATAATATTAGCACATAGGTAAACTCTGTATTTTTCATTCTACCATTTAAGAAGCCCTAGTCTGGTTTTTAACAACAGAAGTAAATCATAAAACCACCATGTTGCAGGAAAGAAAAAATGCTACAGAGCCCCTTTCTGAAAAGGAAAGGCATCCTGACAAACTATTACTTTTTTTTCTGTGAAAAATGAGTTATCAGCAAAACCCATAAAACCTTAAGTCTAAAAAAAGTCAACTTTTATATTTTTGAAGAAAATAATACTGCCTAAAATAATTCCTCCTCCTTAAAATGATATACCACACTGCAAGATACAAAAGTAGCAAACAACCTAAAGGCTACTTTGATATCAAACATAAACCTCTGTTTTAAAAGAAAATAGTGTTTTATAAAGAAAGCCTACCTTCAATAGCAAGAGAAATAACATTTGAACCAAAAAAGTTTTAAGTTGATGATGACTTGTGGAAAGATTTTTCCTGATGTATCCTTACAAAGGGGTTGAGAGAAGTTAATGTGACAAAAAAAATTCCTCAAATGAAAAAAAAAAAATTATCTGCCTTCAGCTTAGTCACCAACCTGCTTGCAGTCATCACAGATGCTCCCTGCTGCTGTAGCATGTGGTCTTCCCCAAAGGGCACAACCCATAGTGGAGGTTTCAGGGAGAGCAGAGAGCCCCACCCACACTAGCTCAGACACAGCTCAGCACCTGCTCTTATCTATCCTTTCCAGTAGAAGAAAATGGTTTCTTATTTCTTCTTAAGCAGCCAAAGGATGGGTTATCTGGACTAAAACCTCCCAGCGGCCATTTTTGTTTTTCCCTTTTAAAGAGGAGCACAGTGTGATGAGGGTTACTGTTCCCAGGTGAACAAGTTCATAGATTCATAGAATGGTTTAGTTTGGAAGGGACCTTAAAGATCATCTAGTTCCAGCCCTCCCTGCCATGAGCAGGGACACCTTCCACTGGTCCAGGTTGCTCAAGGCCTTATCCAGTCTGCTCTTGACCACCTCCAGGGAAGGAGGCATCTGTGATGTCCCTGGGCAGCCACCCTCATTGGAAGGAATTTATTCCTAATATCCTCAAGCTTTGAACTACTCCCTCTTGTCCTATAATTACAAGCCTTTGTGAAAAAGTCCTTTTGTGACCTTCTTATAGGCCCTCTTCTGATACTGGAAAGCTGCTATAAGGTCTTCCTGGAGCTGCCTTCTCTCTAGGCTGAAGACCTCCGACTCTCTCAGCCTGTCCCCATAGATGAGGTTATCCAGCCCTCTGATCATCTTTGTGTTCCTCCTCTGGACCATCTTCAGCAGTTCAATGTCACTCTTATGCTGGGGGCACCAGAACTAAATGCAGTACCCCAGGTGAGGTCTCACAAGAGCAAAGCAGAGGGACTGAATCTCCTCCCTTGTCCTGCTGGTCACACTTCTTTTGATACAACACAGGACACAGTTGTCTTCTGGGCTCCACGTGCACATTGTCATCTTATGTTGAGCTTTTCATCAACCGACACCCTCAAGTCCCTTCTTGAGACTGCTCTTGAACCATTCCTCATCCAGCCTATATTTGTGCTTGGGATTGCCCCAACCCAGGTGTAGGACCTCGCAGCTGGCCTTGTTGAACTTAATGAGGTTGTCTTGGGCACACCTTTCAAGCCTGTCCAAGTCCATCTGAATGGCATCCCTTCCCTCCAGGGTGTCAATCGGACCACATAGCTTGGTGTGATCCGCAAACTTGCTGAGGGTGCACTCAATTTCACTATCCTGTTGATGGTGAAGATGTTAAACAGCAGTGATACCAGTACTGACCCCTGAGGGATGTTACCTGTCACTGGTTTCCATTTGGACATGAAGCCATTAATTGCAGCACTCTGAGTGCAGCCATCAAGTCAATTCCTTATCCAGCCAGTGGTCCATCCTTCAAGTCCATGCTTTTCCAACTTAGTGACCAGGATATTATTGATTGACAGTATCAGTTGCTTTACACAAGTACAGGTAGATTACATCAGTTGCTCTTCCCTTATCCACTGATGCTGTAACTCCATTATAGAAAGCCACCAAGTTTTTCAGGCACGATTTCTGTATGGTGAAGCCATGTTCATTAACACCAATCACATCATCTTTGTTTTCTGTATGCCTTAACAAAGCTTTCAGGAGACTCTGCTCCATGGTCTTGCCAGGCACAGAAGTGAGACTGACTGGCCTATGGTTTCTGGGATCTTCCTTTTTTCCTTTTTGAAGATGAGTGTCGTTCCCCTTTTCCAGTCAGCAGGAACTTCATCAGATTGCCAAGACTTTTCAAATACGATGGACAGTGATTTAGCAACTTCATCTGCCAGTTCCCTCAGGGCCTGTGGGTGGATCTTGTTGGACCCCATGGACTTACACACCTTCAGGTTCTTTAGATGGTCTCAAACCTACTCTTCACTTACAGGGGGCAGATCTTCCTTTTACCACTCCCCACATGTGTTTTCTGGAGCTTTGGCAGTACAGCTAGAGTTTTGTCAGTGAACACTGAGGCAAAGTAGTCATTGAGTACCTCAGCCTTCTCTGTATCCATCGTGACTAGCCTCCATTCTCTTTTTGGAGAGGCCCCCTATCTTCCCTAGCCAACTTTTTGTCCCTGATGTAGCTGAAGGACTGCACAGTTTCTCTCAATTTGCCTGATTCATGTGTGTCCCATATTTGGGATGGACATTATTGGCCTAGCAGATTTGTGCAAGGTGATTGCAAAATGGGGGCTGCAATGGTTATACCCAGTTGTTTTACACCTCAGACAGGGTTTCTTCTGAGTAAACAGGGAGGGAGGCATGCAAACCCTCACTGTCTCCGCAGCCATGACTGACTCTGAAAGCACCTTGGGGTTCTCATTGCTAAGGAGCAGAGGCAGTGGTGCAGCTGCTCCTGAGGGGAGGCATTGAGGAACCTTCTAGAACCCCCTGGGGTGTGTGTGTGGAGGATGTCTTGCTGACAGTACATGGTGCTAAAGGCCCCAGCAGAGAACCCACCTGGCCCCACTGAGTTCCAGCTGCCAGCCCCATGCTGGTCACCTCACACAAGATGAGTAGCTGCAGAAATCATTTCAGTTTCGGTTTTACAGCATGTGGGAGCAGGCATTTTATGTAGTGAATAAGGTACTGCAGAAAAAAGAGGCCTATGGAAAACTTCAAGTCTAAACATCTCATATGCTAGCTGGTGCCCTGGCTCCACTCAGCTGATGAACCCTGTGTTTACTAGAAGGAAGAGAGAGAGCCAGATCTTAGTAATTAAACTTTTCCCAGTCTTTGTCCTTGAATACCGTGAATCTGATGCTCTCTGAAATGAATACTGAGCTTGTGCAGGTGGAGTGACTCAAGTATAGGTTGCATCAATCCTCAATGTATCTTTCTTATTTTGCCAAGAATAGTCAATAATTGTTAAGGCTGATGATATCTACTTAAAGAACAAAACCATATCTGAAATGAAGGAATTATCTTACTTACAGAACCTATTTCAGAAATGTAGAATGACCTTGCTGGAAAGAAAACCAATTGGTTTCAGGCTCACATGATTCTGAAAAATGTAATCACTGAATGTTTCTGTAATGCCTGACATCTGTAGTCCACTGTGATGTTAAAGAGGGATGCAGGCTCCTGCGCACAGCATGTAAACTGTAAATATGACAATAGTGCTGACTATTCCAATCTGCTGGGGGAAACACTGGGACAGGAGACTTGGGAAAATAAGCGTATAAGTCTTCATGGACTCTTCAGGAGTTGCCCTCTCTGCTGAGACTAGAGCTGAGGCATGTCTGAACAGCCAGCACCAAAATATTTCTTATGGACAAAAATGCAGTCATTTGGTGGTGACAACTTTCACGTGCAATTATGTTAAAAGATAAACTCATTCATTCAGAGGATGATGCTAATAAGACCACCTAGTCTATACTTGAATTGCTAAACCCTGTATTAGAGCAGAATATTAAAATGGAGGTACAAAACATACACAAAGTAGAAAATGAGCAAGTTTAACTACATATTAAGAGCTCCTACTGATATTTTAAACCCTGAGTATCAGGTTCTAGTTCTACTCATTCATTAATCTTGTGTCGTCTTTGAAATGTGTAACTTGCTATTTTACTTTTCTAAAAAGTAACTGCAGATAAAATCAGTAATGGAGACAAATGATGGAAATTCAACAGTGGAAGGTCTAGGGCTTGGACATTACTCTTTTATCAAGGCTTTGAGACAGCACTCATGACAAAACTAGGCAAACACAGATGACAAACAAATACTTAAGACCATGTGAAGAAAGAAAAGTCTTTTGGTTAAAAAGTCTAACATACTCCCTTTTTTCCTCAAAAGAAAAGCAACTATGCTTTCTTCTCCTAGATTTTTATATGAAGTTGATGGAACATTGTCACACTCAAAAACTCTCCCTCTTGGTTTGTCAGTAAACAAAGGAAGAAGAAGGTTTTCCTTCTGTCCGTAGTACTTATTAGTTTGCTAATGACACTGAACAAAAAATACGGAGGATATGCAGTTTCTAAAACCTCCAAAAGACACAAGAAATAGTAGAGTAATAAGGGTGGGGGCTTGTAAGATCTATGTTTATTCTGCAAATGAAAGTGACATTTTCAGATCTTTCAGCTGCATTTAGTAACAGAGATACAAATTTCCTGTAAATGCAGGCAGGGATAGACTGATGATTTATCTACACAGAGTTGTGCTGATTTGACTAAAAGCTTGACTGCACATGGAATTAGTCAAGAATAAAAGCAGCATTCTTACTGAATAACTTCTTGTGCAGACATGCTTGTTGTAGAATACAAACTGGAATAAAATAATCACATTATGTGATAAGCTTCTATATGTAGAGTATATTTGTAGTGCTGGTTGCCATTCACAATCTGCCTCAGCCTGAGATAATTTTCAACTACAATTTTTAAAAGCCTATTAATTAAAAACTCTGGGAACCCCTTCAAGGATTTTTTTTATTTCTGTTGGAACTAAATTATCTTGGTTTGATTGAGAACAGATTTTAAATACATGAAATCTGTAGATTTCCTGTACTTTCCTTACAAATGTCATGTAATCCAGAATCTCACCTGAGCTCAAACCTCAAAATCTGGGTTTATATGTGTTTTGAATTCATGTCTTCTCATTTTGGGGACATACTGACTTGACAGTATTCCTGTGTCAGTTCCACAGTTCCCTAGGCTGAGGTTTTCTGGCCCTTCTGTTTACTTATTCCCACATTACTTCTCTATATAAGACAATGCATTTTCCAGATGTCTGTGCATCATCTGGTCAGATGTCTCTGAACTGCTAGGAGAATAGAGAGTCACATACGACTTCTGATTGGCTTCTGGTGTGAATTGAGTAAAAAGTGTCATTTTGTGAGGGACATGCACAGTTGTGCTTTATAAGAAAGCTTGTACAAGAAATAGAAAAAGAAATGATAGAATAATTGACTAGCCTTTGGCTTGAAAGAACTAGAAGATTTCAGCATCAAATCCTGCATAACAAAGACCAGAGCAGTTCTAAAAATGTATATGTTTCTTCCACTGTTAAAAGAACTAAGAATGTTCTATTTTCTCCTTCCTCAATCAGCATGAAGACTGCAGTCTTACAAAGTCTCAAACAGCATGGTGTCCAAGGCACAACTAAGGAATGCTAGGTTGCAGGGAATAAGACAAAGTCATAGGGCTCAGAATATTGAGCAAATGGGAAGCTCTTGGACCCAGTACCAAAGGTCTGCTCAGGCAAGGGGTCGAGAAAAAGCCACAAAGAGCTTTAGTTGGTGAGAAGTTGTCACTTTATTATTGTTCTAGACCAATTGCTCTGTACATACAGAATTTTTCAGATTATGGCTGAGGAAATCACTGTTTATGATGTATCACCCTACAAAATGCATTAACTTCATGAGGGCAGAAGGAATGCTACTTCCTTGTCACTACTCTACTTCCAGCATAACCTCTAGCCCACCACCAAGTTAAAGTCAGCTCAGATAGCTGATTTTAAGAATATTGACCTCACTTTCAAACTAATTATTTCTAGCTCAAATTGGTTGCTAAAAAAAAGGGGGAGGGGGAAAAGCAAAGCTGGAATTATAGGAGATGTGCATACTTCATGTTCTTCCACTGTATCATTTTGTCTTACTGCTATACTGTTACAGATAGTTTTACTAGTGTTGTCTTCATAGCATATTCTATGCTTTTTCACGGTGGATTAAATAAAAGATTAAATTAAGAAATTCCTTAGTCACAAGAGCTTTGGGCTACTGGTCTTTTCATTCTCAGAAGGGAAAAAAGGACATGTGCTTAGTGATGTTCCTCCACTGCTAATTGTTAATGCTTGAGAATTTTCCAAACAGGAAAAATTCAAGGCAACTGGAGATTCTGTGCAGATCAAATATGGCCTGTTCTGTGGAGTTGCCTCCTATAAGTAATCTCCTAAGTAGACAGCAGCAATAGAAAATCCTTTTAGTATAGGTGCTGTCCAGCTATAGAATTGCAAAACCTCAGGTCTAGGGATTAACATCATTTTAGGAATGATGGAGGGAAGGCTGCATCCCAGGCTTCTCTAATCTGAAAAAAAGTAGTAATGTGTCAACCTTTTGGTCTGATCCCTTTGTGCAATAGTCAGACCTGACAGTTTTTTGGTTTTAGGTGTCCCAAATCTACAATAATTACTGGTCTGTCCATCAGCTAGTAAACTAGCTTGAAACAGCTTTTGTACAAGTAAATCACCAGAGATGAAATAAGACATATTAATTATGTAAAATTACCAACTTTTGGCCATGTAAGCTGCTTAGTGTAGAAGGAAAAGCTTTTTTTTTTTTTTTCTCCCCATTTTTCCAATGGTGAAAAATGCTTTTTCTTTCCTTGCTTTGGTAGGACTGCTATCTTAAATAGATCTGAGACAAACACGCAGATTACTGGAGAGTAGATGGGGAACCAACAGGGAAAATTTTCTTGAATGATCTGTCACAAGAAATGTATAAAGGCTCGTAATGCAGATTGAACCAGGACCTCACATTCAGTGAGGAAATGGAAATTGTGAAAGAGAGAGAGAAGTGAATAGACAGGGATGAAACCACAGCCCCTTTGTTCTTTGATGCTGATCTGGAGTTGAAGGAGCAGAATGGATAGCAGTTGGAGGATTACCCTACTCTCTCATTAACTTAAGTTGCTGAACCCTGTTTTAACATACATGAGTACCTGTAGATAGACCTTCTCTCTCACAGCCATACAGTGACTGACAGATAGGGAGAAAGTCCTCAAAGCTGTGCAGCAAACAGCTGTTCCTGCCTTTCACCAATTCCTGGGCAACCACTCAGCTCTCCACTACTGCTACCAATGAGAATAAGTTGCCTGATACAAGTGTTTCTTTAACACATGCCTTTTCAATTTTGTAACTCACTACTAGCAGAAGGGATTCTTGTAATGGTTTTCATTACAATGTTTGGTACTTCAATACTTCTCTATTGTTAATAAAGTGGTTTGATTGTAAAATATGTTAGGATATAAGGCACAAAGGACCATGAATTTGTTTCAGAAAACTTTTGTTATCTTCAAATTATTTTAAGATGTTAGAAAAATCAACAATAAACCAGAGCACTACAACAGCACCCTCCATTCCTTCATTACTCCTTCAGATACGTTACCACTCATTGTGGCAATGGGGTGCACAGTCCCAGAAGAATTACATATTCTCTTTTCCAGTGGTGGCAGATGCTATCTTCATGTTGGTACTGGACCTTGAGACTTATCCAGTAGTAATTTTCACTCCGCACCTAATTTTCATCTCTACAGGCAGCAAAACTGGCAGCACCACTTTTGCTTCAAAGACACACTCATACTGTTCTGCAACTATGCAGTTAAACTTTCTGCTGTATGCTCTGAAGAGAATTGATTTTGTAAAATGATGGCAAAATACACTGTTTTTCAGAAAGTGTCATCTTGCCCAGATAAATAGGAAATTAAAGATAAGGACACCTTCATGTTGAATGTAACTCAGTGCCTTTGTGGTCAAACAAGACCTGCATAATAACTGAAAGATACCTTTTAGTTGTCACATATACAAGGACTATTGATGGAGATAATGGAATTAAAGCTGGCACAGTCTCCAAGTTACTATTTCAGACATGTTACAAACATTCTCAGTTTATGGATGTATTGCATTATTAGCTGATTCACAAACTTTATTGCTACATCACTAATGTTTGCCTTCTAACATCAAAGTAGTTAGTTGAACACAAAAATCAAGACAATCGAGTTCTACATACTTTTTAAAAAGAAAGACTAAGACAAAATGGGATGCTTGTGTTAAATCTCTGTGGTAATTCTAGAAAAGGATTGTGATTCAGAAAGCTGCTGTTCATGAAACAAGTACACTGCTAACAGGAGCATCTTTTGCTGGATGGACTTCTTAGTGAAATTCCCAAATAAAAAGATGAGCAGCATCACTGCAAGACACTTCTTGGCTATAGCAGTGTAAGGATCTTACCTGTTATGTTGTCCTAAAAAGATATAGAATTTCACAGCAGCAGGAAAGCTTCTGGAAAGGAAAGCAGCAAGGGCAGCTGCACTGTTAGGGAATGGGGAGCCAAAGGCAATGCCAGTCACCAGGGCAGGATCCTGGTTGTCCCAGTGAAGAAGAGGAGTGGGACCATAGATAGCAGCAGATGTCCAACCAAGAAATCAGATTATTAAGCAAGTTCATGATGATGAGGAAGGTCCTAGGTCAAGCTGGCAGTCAATTTGGACATCAGAATCAGACCCACTAAGTGTAACTGAGGTCATGACCTCTGAAGAAGTAGTAGGTTCCTGGTGACAAAGTGAGGCCAAGGCAATCAGCCCATGGGTCTAGCTTGGGATCAGGGGAGCCCATTGCCAGGCTGGAGAGTGGTGTCTCCCATGGTCTAGTTCAGGCAGAGACTGAGACAAGTCCAGGGTCTGTGGGCAGGGTTTAGGGCAGACTGTGGATGAACCTGGTAGTTTTAAGCTGTGCCTGGAAAATTTTCCACAGATCTTGAACAGAAAGTAGTAGAACGTAAAAACATCCCCATTGGGTGTAAAAAGGAAAATAATGATAAATTCCAAATAATCCCATTAGATAGATTACAAACATAGGGTGGTTGTGTAGGCTATCTTTCTCTTTTCACTTTCTCTGCTCTGGCTGGTGCTTCTGTGGGCTTTTGCTGACCTTGGCTGTGTTCTTTGTTGTGGCTAAATACTAACAAATAACTCTCTGCTCTTTCTCTTGTCCCTTGTGTACAGGGGGGTGGAGGGAAGGGAGCAGGAAAGAGGAAGCTATTAGTAGCCCCCCCACCAGTTTTGTCCAGGGGGGTTTCTTGTGCTGTTATAAATTGTAAATACCTGCAAATCTTGTATATTTTGTACATATTAATTGTATTTCATTTTAGATTGTAGTTTTGCTTGTAAATATAGCTTCATTTGCTTCCAACTGAACTGGTCTGTCAATTTTATGTTGGGGGTAATTTCAACCCACCACAACCATTAAGGTTTGTTAGAACTCTGAGGGCCCCAACAACTGCAGAGTAGAGTACTATCACCAACTCATGTCCTGTGGGCTGTTAAAAACTCATTAGATATTAAGAACTACTACCTTCTGATGTTTGAAGATTTCCTAGAGATGTAAGTCATTTCAGAGTTGTCCTGTTTCCTGGCAAAGGTATTAGAGTGAAGTTTTATCATTCCTGTATATTATTTAAATCTCATCTGCTACTTCTGCTAAAATTCAAATAATTTTCTCAGTGAAAGAGAAGTGGGAAATGCAAATTGCTATTCTGTAGAGGTGAATGTGTAATTCTGCATATGGCCAGAACTCAGAATTTAAGAAAATCATCCCAGTGCATCTCTTAGGTACTTACACTGCAACGATCTGCTGCTCTCAATCTGAAACTTTTTATTAGTTTCATTCAAAACAAGCTCACTGACTGGCATGCATCACAGAATGATAGGTGTTGGAAGGGACCTCTGGAGATCATTAGTCCAACCCCACTGTAGGAGCAGGTTCACCTACAGTAGGTTGCACAGGACAGTGTCCAGGTAGGTTTTTCATCTTCCTGAGATGGAAGCTCCATTACCTCTCTGGGCATGGGTGATTATCTGAAGACAGTAATTAGTCTTACTGCAGAAGTGTGTAGAACTCATGTATTTCACAGACTCAGTTTGGACCCATTCTAAAGGTTATTCACAAAAGCAAAATGAGAGTATTTAACAGGCTCTTTACAGTGAATTTTTAATGCAATTAATATTGGCTTATTTTGTGTAAATAAACAAGAACTGAGAAATCTAAGGCTAGGTAGAGGCAAGATTTTGTCATTTAGGGTCGGTTCCTAAAAGGCCTCATCTCTCAAATAGTACTTGATAAAGAATGCACAAAAATGAACATTTTAGTCAATTGTGTTTGTTTAAATGACAGTATGGCGCATAAGCCCAAATTGTTTCGGAAAGTGTTATCCTGGTGTTCAGAAACCTTGTACTTGGGCATTCAGCCAGAATCTATCACCATGGATTTACAACCATCAAGACCTTGACAAGTTTTATGTCTAAAGAAAACCAGTTAGTCAATTAATGGCTAAAGACTTCAAAACATCTTTTTGTTAATATGAACTGATTCAAAAGATGAAAGACTAAGCAAATCTTTTCAGTAGTTTTCTGTTCTTCTGAGGAGGACAAATGAAAAAAAAAAACAAAACCCAACCACAAATCCTGCTAGCACACATAATAGTTAACTAGTAGCCAATCATTTAGAGTAACTCTTCCAACAGCAATTGGTACATTTCCTCTAAAACAGAAAGGAACTTTCAATAGATTTTACAGTTTCAGACTTGAGTCTTTTCTTTAATTGGATGGTGCCATTTAATTTTGAATGAAATAGTTTTTCTTTTATTGCATTCTGATACATGCCAGCTTTGACAGAGAAAGCAAGCAACAATGCTCATATGAAACATTAAGAGCCATACTGTTGTGACTTTGCACTTCAGAGACTTGAAATTTGTTCATTAAAACGCTTGACTACAGTGGTCTCTGTGTTAGAGGTAATGCAATAATTGGAGGAGGCACAATCCTTTTTGCAAAACCTGGTTTTGAACTCTCTGAAGGGAAAAAAAATAACAAATTGTCTGCCTCAATTTCTTTTTGTATTCTTTACCTAGTTCATCTGAACATGGCTGCACTTAATGCTGGAGATTCTCAATGAAATACTGTGCCCCTAGTAATACAGAAAATCACAGATTTTTCTCATTCTGAAATCTAACAAGATATCTTCTAGGAATCTGTCTTCAGAAAATCCATAGTTCTGATTCCTAAAGCTGCTCAGAGCTCATGGCTCTAAGTGTCATCAAGCAGCCTCTAAATATTTTAATGTGGCTTACAATGGACACAATGTAAGCACATGCATACACACTGCCTTGTAGAATTTCCTTGCAGAGGAACCAGGCCTCCTCCTGCAGGGCTTGACTGCCAGCCAGCCAGAGGGGTGAGTGTCCTTGTGCCACTTCCTCCTGCCTGCTTGACCCTCCTCAGCATCCACCTGGATGCCTTCTAGATCAGCCAAGGATTTAGGGTGTGCTGATTCCTTAAGAACCTTTTAAAGAAAATTTGGTCCCAGTGCACACTGCCCAACACTGTTGACATCAGCAAGTTTGTGAAAGAGCAAAAATTCCTTGCTGGAGGCAAATTCAGTGCTTTCTCTTAATGGCCTAAATTTGGGAAAATATCCTGCTTAAGATTAGCACAAATGCACAAACACAAACCACTGCTAACATGTTGCTGGATTCAGCTTTCTATCTAGAATTCTGCAATCCAATTATTTTAAGTTCTCGAGAGCGACTTTGTCTTCCGAAATACTACAGTTTTCTTGGTACCAAGAGTTTCAGCCTCATAGATGACCCAGAATACAAAACTAGGTCTTCAAATGCTATAGGTGTAACATCTGCAAATCTCACTTTAGGTTTAAGAATATTCTGTGTAGAAGATCCAAAGCCAGACAAGTGTAATGTCCTGCTTCAATTTCAACACCAGTATGGAAAATTCTGTAGCCTAAAGCTACCCAGGATCCTTCTACTGTAAACCACATTAAAAAAACAAAAAGAAAAGTTTATTTTCAGATTGCTTCCTCTATCAGTGAATAGTCCTACAGCTAAACTGATTCTCTTACTGCAAAATAATGCATAGGATTTCCCCTCTTCCTCTCAGAGAACCAACTTCTGTCCTTCAATTACATTCATCCAAATAATTTTAACACTCTCTTTTACATCTTTCTGTCCTGTTTGAATAATTGTCATACCTAAAGGCACCTGCAGAGATGACTGATGGAGCATCTTCAAGCAGTCATCAACTTTCTGAATATATAAATTGTTTATTCAGTGTTCAGGCATGAAGATCAAAGTGTCTTCACTCCTATCATGGTGGCAGTTCTATCAGTAATGCAGATGCATATACATTACACAGTGCCACCATTTTTGGGAAAACAACCACAAGGCACCAGCCAGAATTTATTAATTTTATTTAAATAGATTTCTCAAACATCTCTGAGTCTAAGGAATGGTAGAGGCAGACTAGGGGCAGCTTGTAAAGGAACTTAGAAATTCTATGTCCATAGTACTTTTATCCTTGTTAATATGAATAGGGGTTACTAAAGTCCATGGAGATGACTCCAGCTATGCAGGTTAAAGGTCAGTGTTTCCACAAAACTATGGTTACTCCCATCAGCCCAGCTGATAGCCTCTCCACCTCATATTGCCAGGAAGGGATTTTCTCCCATACATAAATTCCATTAGATTAACCACCACTGGTAGGCGGGCGAATGGTGAAATCACATATTTTCAGTAAAGCCAGTAGTTGGGATTTTCAAGGGCATTCCTTTAGTTTCAACAGGAATAACAGTGAACGTACACCCTGAAAAATTCTGGTTTTGCATTGCTGTCAAAAGGTGCAGCTCATTAAGAGAGGAAGCCTTTGTTTTGTTTAATTTCAAAGTTATAAAATATAATACTGTGAAACTGTGGCAATAGTATCTCAGCCAACTTAAGCAGGGATGTAATATATTAACAAATATTTCCTGAAGCAATGAAGAACCAAAGTGTGGTTTCTGCTTTTTGCCTTCTCTTTTTGCCCCAGCAGCTTAAATTTTTGGTGAAAGATAAACTTACTCATTTTCAAGGATATGCTTTCATTAATTTAGGTCTAAAGCCATTTGGAAAACAGGTTAAATATTTATCACTTCTTTAATCTGATTAGTTGAAATGTTGCTGGAAATATCAACATTTCAACATGTGAAACATTTTCATTAACTTTACCAATGTCAACAGGGACTGGCTCTGCAAAAAGTCAAAGGTGGTAGATCTATGCCCAGCAGCTACAACATATTGAAAAACTAAATCACCTCGATAAATCTGTCCCCAAACCACCAGACAGAACTGACTTGCAAGCATTAGAGTTGTCCCCTCTTTTGAAATCCACAGCATGAACTCTCCTTTTGTGCTTTCCAGAACATTTCATACATCAGCCATTAAAAACAAACAAACAAACAAAAAAAATCAAACAAGAAAAAGCACAGGCTTTTCAAAATGTCTCAGGCTAGGTGACCAGAATAGCCAAGTCATGAACTGTTGGTAAGAAATATTGACTGAAACAACACATTTGGAACTCCTTGGATACTCTAGCCCTGACCTAGAAGTATATGCCAATGTATATGTCTATGCATGAGTATAGTTCCTCTGGGGGTTCCCACTTCTTCATCTGACAACTGAAATAATTTGAGGGGGAGAGAGAAGTTTTGCTGTGTAAAAGTTAAGGGGAAAGAAAGTTCACAAATTCCCTATAAAGTTCACGTTTACATTTGACCATATTTTGACTCAGGAGAATTCACATATGAAGTAACGTGAGAGCTTTCCATGAAATCCACAGGAAACCAACTTCAGGAGTTTTATGAAACAGGAAGAAGAAAGAGCTAAAATTCCATTCTATTACAATAAAACATGCAGCTTAAGGCAATTAGTTAAAGCATGCATTTCAAATTTATAAAAACTTCAATGAAAATTAGGCATATGGACCAAGACTTAATCAACTGTAGTTATCAAATTCAGCCAGTACTGAGCCACAAGCTCTGAAAGGCCCCATTTGACTGAAAAAATGCAACTTTAAAAAAATTATTATTTACACAATAAAAGTAGCAATAGCACTTTATGTGAAATAGGAAAGAATTATTGCAGCAAAAAGTCATTCTCACTCCTAAGCTGAGAGCTTGACCCCGCTTTTCCCCCCCAGACTGAGACTGCAAGCATGGCTTCACAGATACCTCCAATTTACATGGTGAGAGCGCTCAGCGTGTCTTTTGTATACGAAAATCTAGCACTCAGCAATCTTTGATTGCTGATTACCACCCTTCCTCTCCTTTTTCCTTTATAACTAGGTTTATAATGAAACATTGACATAGCCTTAACTATGGTAACATTAGCATTTGCCATTATAATTAACAGATTCCTTTTTTGTGTTGTTGTTGGGATTTTCATGCATGTATTCTTCCCAGTGCAGTAGTTACAGATGGTATAGCTTGCAACATATACTATCCCTAAATAACAAATAAATTCTTTTTAGAATATGTCTCTGATGATTTAAATGTAAAAGGTAATAGGCAGAAAATGTAGTTTCCTTACAAGTTTCCTTTATGGTTGTTTGACTGTCACTTTTCTGCAGATTTATGATAATCATTCTTGCAACAAAAATGTTTACTTCACTGTCTAAATAATAAGGTAATTTGTTACAGCTAATTACTCAAGTGCTTCCTTAATCTCAATTAAAAGATTCTGTCCGATTTTCTAAATTTCTGCAGCGGTATGTTCCAGAAAATTTTGTTAATGTATTCCCAATCACATATTTGCTAAGGAATGCATGGCCCATGCAAAACTGAAATGCTAAAATACATAGCTGCAATCTTAAACAATGATTTATTGTGACATGGGATGTGGGACATTTCCACAGCTTTTGTGATTGCAGTAATGAAGCTGTAAACCAAATAGCATGAAATGAAGCAAGGCCTTACAATTTAATCAGCTCGTAAACAGATCTACTGCATCAAGCAAATGACATTATTATCCATCCAAAGTAAATCATGCTAATCTCAGGAGATAAAATCAACATCATTAATGGTCACATGTCATATTCATCAACACTAAACCATCCCTTTTGACAGATTAATCCTAACTACAGCTCCCACGATGTATGGTAATAGGGCTTGTAGCATACATTTCATTCAGCAGTAAGGCTAACCAGCACTCTTAGTCTGCTATTACAAATAATTTTTTTATTGATTTACATATTTTAAAATGCATTTAAGGTGAGGTACCATTAAAAATCCTGTCACTATCACATATTTCTTTCTCACATTCTCAGCCTGTATTAATAGAAACTAGAAACTAAACACTGTATGCCATATAAATACTTTCTTTAACACACTGTTAGCAGTAATTAAAGACTTTTTGCCTCTGTTTTTCATTCAGCAATGAAAGTATGTGCCCTTTTTATAGGGTTTAAAGAACTATTGATAGTATTATTCTAGTATCTCATTTATAGCGTAGTAGTGCATAGTGACCCCAGCCATGGATCAGAGTTCCATGGCACCAAATAGGATCCTGAAAACTTTATTATCCCTCATCCCACAATTAACACAATCTGGAAAAACCCGAAGTTGCACTTATGATATTCACTCTTCATTGCAGTTTATTTTGTCTTGCAGACTGTTGTTTATTTCTGCTCAGACTCCAGTTCCTGAATATTGCCTATATGTTCCAAACACAAAATATATTTATTTACCATAGAACTGACCCTGTACAAAGGCTTTTCAAAAGTGTGCACTATTCAAAGTGTCACTTTCCTTGAACAGGCACTGAATTATATTGACAGGCACATTATCAAGGGCTGCTGACTGACAGAATGAATGACTGCGGCTACATGCCGCATTGCCAGTCATTGACTGAGTGGGTGCAAAAATTATCTACAACCTTTGTAGATCTAAAGGACTCTAAACTAAGAGTAGAAAAGATATATGCAAGTGATTTACTAGTGCAGCATTTATCAACTTTGTACAAACATCCCAACTATTACCCAAACTGCTTCACTAATGTAGCAATTCATTAATGGTTTATTCTCTCTCACGAAACTATTTTTTTCTAACGTTCCTTTTATGCAATTGTTAATGTCATATCATTCAATATGTGTTTATATTTCAACAGGGAAATGTTTGGGGTAATAACTTCAAAAACAACCACTGCCTCCTGCCTTTTATTTAAGCCAATGTGGGTTAAGATGCATTTTAGTTGGATTTAAGAGCAAGACAAAAAGTGTTAGAGACTGCTCGTGACTGAGCAATAGCAATCAGTAAGTTTGGTTAAGAAAGAGCATAGAATACTTCCTGGACAGTACTGGAACTTGAGTAAAACACTAAACTAAACACAAAAATATTTATTTGCAAAAATAATGTATTAGCTGGACTTATTTTTGATTGGCATAATGACAGCTTGAAGAACTAGACCACAAAAATCTACTTCTTGTAAAAATCACATCCATTGACTAGAATAAAAAAAAAATATTAATGGAATGTTTCAATAAGTGCATTAATTTCAAAACCTCAAAGTACTAAAGTAAGATTTACTGGGATCCATTGACCTTTAAAGAGCTTTTAAAGTTTTTATTATTAACTGTCACATTAATTACCAAGAATTGTTAAGAATCTGTTTTTCCAGAATGTGTTTTTTATGTTGAAGTTCTGAATACTTTCTCTTTTCTGTCACTGTCCTTTTTGCTCTCAGTACTCCCTTACTTGAAGCCCTACATAATAAGTTACTTAATCTTTGACAGGCTGCAGACATCTGTAGAGCTCATCAGTGATGGTGGTTACAGTACTGAAAGAATTGCTGATGAGGAAGAATAAACCCCCCCACTCCCCCATCTTTCTCACAGGATTTTGTGCTACTGCATAATGTCTTTGTGAGATCATTGTGTAATGATTCTTATCCAAAGCTGTATGCTAGTACCTTCTAGACACATGCACTCTTACAAAGGTTTGGTAGTAAAACCAAGATGAATGTAATCTGTCCTTGAAGGCGTACGGTTTTGATAAGCAAAAGAAACAAATCCATTTCTCAGGAAAAACAAGCCAAACTGCCAACAGGATTTCTTGTTGGATTAAATATATGCAGAGTAGAAGCTTTGCTAGTACAGTTACTGTGGAACGAAGTAAAGGGCAAAAATAGTCTCTGATGTAGCTGTGACACCGACATTTTCCCATTTAGGCCATGTTGTAGTAAGAGACTGCACTTGTGCAAAAATAATTATGACCTAAAAAGAAGGATTGCTTGTCTCACTTTTATCTACAAGAGGTGAAGGAACAAAAACATTCGCTAGGAAAAAGAACGAGAGTGCCTCTAAAAACTCACTTCTCTGATCAGTGGTGTGGATTAGGATTACCATTACAAGGATAATAACAGTCCCATGCAATTAACTGATAATAGAAAGTAGACCCGTGGAAAAAGGCCTGGGAGCCAGCAATGTATCCGTTGTGGCCAAGAAGGCCAATGGCAATGGGGTGCATCAAGAAGAGCGTGGCCATCAGGTTGAGGGAGGTTCTCCTCCCCCTCCACTCTTCCCCAGTGAGGCCTCATCTAGAGTTTTGTGTTTTATTCTGGGATCCCTAGTTCAAGGAGGACAGGGAGCTGCTTGAGAGGGAACAACAAAGGACTCTCACAGAATCACAGAATGTTAGGGGCTGGAAGTGATCACAAAAGATCATCTAGTCCAACCCCACTGCAGAGCAGGATCATATAGCCCAGATCACACAGGAATGCATCCAGGTGGCTTTTGAATATCTCCAGAGAGATAACTCCACAGCCCCCCTGGGCAGTCTGTTCCAGTGTTCCATCACCGTCACAGAGGAAATTTTTTTCCTCATGTTTCTATGGATCCTCCTATGCCTCAACTTCCAGCCATTGCCTCTTGTCCTGTCATTTGGCATCACCAGGAAGAGCCTGGCTCCATTGTCTTGGCACTCACCCTTTACACATTTATAAACATTAATGAGGTCACCCCTTGGACTCCTTTTCTCCAAGCTAGAGTTTCAGTTCCCTCAGTCTCTTCAAATAAGGAAGATGTTCCACTCCCTTAGTAATTTTTGTGGCTCTGTGCTCAACTCTTTCAAGCAGTCCTCTGTCCATCTTGAACTGAGGGGCCCAGAACTGGGCATAATATTCCAGATGCGGCTTCACCAGGGCAGAGTTGAGGGGGAGAAGAATCTCTCAGCCTACTAACCACACCCCTTCTAGTGCACTCCAGAATGGCATTGGCCTTCTTGGCCACAAGAGCACATTGCTGGCTCATGGTCAACCTTCCATCCATTAAGATCTCCAGGTCCTTTTCCCCTTCGCTGGTCTCCAACAGGTCAGTCCCCAATCTGTGTTGATACATAGGGTTATTCATTCCCACTTGCAAGACTCTACACTTGCCCTTGTTGAATTTCATTAAATTTCTCCCTGCCCAGCTCTCTAGCCTGTCCAAGTCTTGCTGAATGGCAGTACAACCTTCTGGTGTGCCAGCCACTCCACCCAGTTTTGTGACTATGAAAATGATTAGGGGATTAGAACATCTACTTTAAAAAGAAAGGCTAAAGGACTTGGGGGATTTTAGCCTAGAGAAGAAATGACTGAGGGGGTATCCTATCAATGCTTATAAATACTTAAAGGGTGGATGTCAGGACCAGTCTTTTTTGGTCTTTTCTTTTTTTCATTGCCACTGTTTGGGTTATGTAGAAAAAAACCCTAATGCTGTAGCTAACACCTTCATTTTAATAGTAGATAACTGTATACCTTCTAATTTAGAGAGGCAAAAGGTTATTATGCATAGCAGCAAGGGGAGCAATACTAGATAGGCAAACTCAAATCTAAGGAAATAAGAAAACTCCTTCTTATGCTCACTGTATATGAACATACAAAATACATGTAGCTCATCACTAAGCAAAATTAGCCTCTCATTTTTATACCTGCAAACTTTACAGTGACAATAGCATAGATTTCAGCCTACCATCTTTAAGCTTTAATTTCTCATGCTGAAAAGGAGAGAAATCCTGACTGGAGAGAAAACACAGCTTTTGTTGAACCTGCATTATAAAATGACATAGAAGTTTGCTATTGTGCTCTTGGTTTTCAAGTTTCCTTTCTCCTACAAAGTAGCCAGAGAGACAGCTTACAAGCACAGGGACCCTTGCAGTTAATTTAAGGTATGCTCAAGACAGCACAGCTAGAATGAAGCATTTTTTTAAAAAATAGTTTTAGCCAATCATTACTGTAGGATGGATTGTGAATTGTGAATTTTTATTGTAGAAAAATCACTTGGAAAATGCCTACCTATACTTCTTTGTTATTTTCCCTTTTTTCCTTCCTTCCAGAGGGGAAAAAAAATTAGTTTATTATTGCATTTTTGTACATACAAAAGATGGTGAAACCACATACATGATAACCCATTTCTTAGCTGTTGGCAGTGGAGTTGGAGAACACTGGAAACACTTTCTGGATATTGTTTGGATTATATAAGGGTCTTGAGAACACAGACTTTAAAAGACTGATTCAATGGATTAACCATATAAATATACTATAGATTTAACCATTATATTAACCATATAAATACAGCTCAGTTAACTTTCACTTTAGTGAAGTAACCAGGAACTCAAGTATTCAGTGTCTGAGGCCATGACTGCATTTTTAGCTGAATCCCACTGGGAAGATAACACCTGGCCTTTACGAATGAACATAGAGTGGCTGCTGGGAAGGAGATAGTAATCCTTTCCTCCCATTCACATTTTAATGGGAATGATAATAATATACTGAGTGACCAGAACCACTTCTTCCTACTTGCAGCAGGTATGGACTTGTCAGTCTTTCAATCAATCTAGGGAGCTAAGCAAACACACTCCTTAGATGACATTTGAACTCTTGGAAGTCCTTCGGAAAAAAGGTGCCTGAGCCACCAGATTTAAGTCTTCATGAAGTTCCTGAGGCAGCATGATTTTTCTGTATCTCTTCCCATCCCTTGCCAAGAAGGCATTGCACCTCTATGGGAACATCTAGCCTATGACCCAAGCAGGAACCATCCAGTCTGACTTGCAGATGCTAGTGCGTTCGACTTTGGTTGGAATATAGAGAACTCTTTCTCTTGTAAATGGAAAACATTTTGACTAAAAGCTGTCAACTTGAGGCAAGCAGTGAAACCCACAAAGCTTTTTCAGTGTCATTTGGTAGAGGGAAAGAAAAAAGCCTTCGAGGAGAGTGTATGAGTCATGGGATTGGGTTTCCAGAGGGCTCTTTAGGATTCTTTTAGGCCAAGAGTTTTCTAACACTGTCAGAGCAGGGACTGTGTGAAACTCAGCAATTTTGACTGTCATGCTATTTTTCAGTTCCAGCTTTCATCACTTTGTGCCTTTTGGGTCTAACTTTGCCTCCACTTAAGTGGTTGTCAATGTGGAGTAAATCACATGAAGAATACTTAGGGCCATGCTCTTTGCTCAGCCCACATAAGCTAAATCCTCTGAAATAAAGGAGTATACTCACTTCCTCAGTATGGCTATTGAAATTCTGGAGAACTAACTGATAAGCTGAAGATGAGAAGCAGTTGTTTTCTCTACCATGTACTCCATTCATATCTGTAAGGATTCACAGCCCTCTGCTACTTCTTAGGACAGCAGGAAAAATATCTGATGTGATTTTTGAGCACAATACATGAGTAGAAGAGACTAAAGCCAAATGTATTGCACAGTGCATGAATAGCTTCAGTATGAACTAATATATTGGTTTAGGGGGCAGAGGGGTGTCCAGAGTTGGACCTGGAACAATCAAGCCAGTGATTCATGGCTTTCAGTAGGGAGACCAATGATTCTTGAATTCCAGCCTCTGTAACTATGCCTTGCCATTCATTCTTTTTCAGATGCAAAATATTGAGGACATTCTTTCCCTAAGGAACACATGCTAAAAGACATTGGGACTTGCTAACAAATGGGAAATTTAAGCTTTGCTTCTTTACATGTTAGGGTAGGAGATAAATTGGGCTTTTTTTTCCCCCCTCATTTTTTTTCCCCTTTTAAAAGTCTACATTACTGACTTGATTCTGACTTAGACTCTTGCATAGGAAACTCATGTAAGTGTGAAGCCTCTACAAAGGAGCCAGCTTCACAGTAGGAAAAGCTTATGTTGTTATTATTAGCAGCCTGAGGTGTGGCGATTATTTTTCTTCTGGTATTTTGCCATCTCTTTTAACATGCATTGCCACAAAATGACTCATGAGAAGGGGTTTTTGAATGGAGCTCAGTACTTTTGGCACAGATGCCAACTCTGATCATAGGGAAACCATTTACTTTTCCAATTACGTGATCAAGGCACAACCCCAAGTACTGCAGAATCTTCTCTTACCATGTTAGCCCAGCATGAATGGCCAACTAATAAGCAGAAGAAAGTGTCTGGTGAGCTTTATAGTCAGAAACTGTAAACAAGTCTCAAGGCAGTCAATTTCCCTTCGTTATTTGCATGCTGCTCTTGAAGACTCTTCATGGAATTAGTTTTCAGAAATGTATGTCAACAGGAATAGTACAGATATGGAAATTATAATTCCTCCCTTCAATTGTTAACACTTAAAGTGATATCTGACTGACCTGTCAGCTTCTATCCTTCATCTGGCAAGGTTTTAAATCAACAGTTTAGTGGGAAACAGTCTGATGTAAACTTGAGCTAGAACTTAGCTAGATAAATATCATTAAAGAACAAACCTCAAACAAATGTTAGGCTTCATTGTCACCTACACACTTGTTATGCCTATTTAATTTACACAATGGTCTGTTAACCATGAACTCTCCCCCACTGCAGGAACAGAGAGTGTTCTCCTTCACACTTCTAAACTTCCAGACTCCGCTTTCCTCCCCTCTTTCTCTCATTTTTTTCTCTCTGATCATAGAAATCCTCTCTGTAACTCTTACCCATTAGTGGAAAGCATTCCAGCTTACCACAGATCCTCATGTCCCTTACTGTTTACAGGACTGTGTCCCAGTTAAGCAATACTGGGAAGAGATTTTGTCATAGATGATAATGAGCATAGGAGGAAGCCCATGTAGCAAATTTTACATTAGATCCAGGTGTATTTTTATGTAAAAGGTATTTTTCACTTAATGCAAATGACAGGGCTTCAATATCCAACTGGTATATTCTTTGTTACTCTGTTTTGTGCAAAAAGCTTTTTCGTTCACTGTACTTTTGGTTTAAGGGCACAAAATGAAGTGTGGTACTTAAAAACAGGCAACAAATGTACCTGATGATTTACCATATTTTATTTACATTATTATATAGCTATTAGATGTAATATTGTCTGCTTCTGTCACATTCTGCAATGTGTTTGATGATTCAGGGAATAAATAAAACCCAGGGTTAGCAAATAAATGAGAGTAGAATTGGCAGCACACCAAGTCTCTTTTATTTGACTGAGAGAGAGATGTGTTACATGGCCTGTTTAAACTATGCCAAGAACTGAGATACACCAGGTGTGTTAGACCATGGAGGAAAGCCCTTAAAATGCTTGCAAAACCTAGATTTCTGTTTACTGGCTTGCCAGAATGCAAACCCAGAAAGCTTACACTAAAAAGTTCAAAGAATGGGACCATGTGCTACTATTTCCTAAAATTTTAATTAAAGTTACAGAATGTTACATATGCCCTAACAGTGACTATCCAGTCCCTCTGTGTCTGTCCCTGTGATAGTATCTATAATATATGTAATTAGGTAAAACTAGTTTAATACTTACCCTAGTGATTCTGAAATAATATAAGTCAGTTCTTTAAATCAGATCAAATCAAATCTTTATTCAGCCAATCTTCCCTTAAGTTTAGTAAATGGGAGTTTGGACTGAGAGTTTTAATCTGTCCAGGTGTTTCTCCCCACCTCCCCAGGTCATCACAGGTGACTGCAGAGTGAGTTAAAACTAAGGAGAACCTGAGCAAGACCTTCAGAATAAGCACGAAATTAATGCAACTCCAATGTTGCAAAGAGACCTTAGTGAAGAGGGTCTAGAACAAATAGTACTTAAAATTGTTAAGTTTTCCTGTGATCACACTGAGGATGCGTTCAGGCAATTCACTAAAGAACTGACTGGGGCACTAGTTTTGTGCTTGCCCTCAGGTGATTATGATGCTCTCCACTGCTTTCTGCAGGGTGGGGAGGATGAGTGATCCACACCCACTTCATTGCAAAGTCAGCCAAGGCAGTCTAAAATACCACAGAAGGCTACTTGAAGTAATCCACTTAACTTTGCACTACTGCGGGACCAATAACCTTTGGCAAGGGAAGAAGTAGAACTAGCAAAAGCTGTCTTACGCTAGTTATGCAGTGAACATCAGACCACAGCCTGAATCAGATATCAAAACCTGCAGGGAGAGAGATGAGGGGGAGAGAAAAGGAAGGGGAGAGGAGAGACAAGGAGGATGGGTGAGGGGAAGAGAAATAGTGAGAGAAAAACACAGAGAGACTACTTGTTCCCTCTTTATGATCTGTTACCAGCTCTCTGAGCATACCATATCTGTCTACTAACAAAATAAAGGCTTCTTTAAGTTTCACCCAGTCATTTATTTGTTTTAGTGATTTTCTTCCCTGTCTTGAATAGAGTGAGATTACTTTTTAAAAACCAACTGCAGCAGTGGTGACATGAATTATCTTCCTACCAAAGTACATTGTCTAGGATTCAGTTATCTCTGAGACTAGCTTTTTCTCTGTATCTTCTAGTGGTTATAACTTACAACTGCCCGGAGTGCTTTTATTGTCTGGTTCAAACATCTTGATGGACAAAACATTCCTACTGTCTCTGTAACTCTCTGTCTGCCAAAGCTTGAGCTGCAGTGTACACAAAACACTGAAAGTAATGTCTGCTTAAAATCACTTTGCATTTAGTAAGAAGATATTGGGATAATCCCAGAAAAACACTGAGAAATTTGTGTTGATTTAATGAAGAAGATAATAATGCCATGCTGAGGTGGAAGCATGTACTTGTGTATATTGGTTAGTGTGGCTGAGTTAGAATAAACAAAGAAGAGATCCCTAGGATAAATTCCTAATTCCAACAAAGTCAGCGGTAAAACTGCAGCTGACTGTAGTGAGACCAGCATTTCACCTCTCTCTTAAAAAATAAACACCTCTGTATTTTTGTAATTATACTTGCATGTGGTCAGTCCTCTTTTTGTATATGTGGAGATTACTGTTCTACAAAGAAGCAGATACAACTTTCCTCAAAAGTTTCTTGACAAGAAAGGCAAGAATTCACTCATTCTTCATTAATATGAGCACAAGTGTTATATCACAGGATGAACTATATGTACAAAAAATAAACTACTGCTTATCTCACTGCTAAACTATTTTAAAACCAGTTTTAATAGTCTTGAAAGCAAAATAGACTCAATAGATCTAATCTGCCAGTATGTTACTCCATTTGTACGCCAGCGTAACTCCATTGATTTTTGTGCTATTATGCCACATAAAAATGAAATAACGCAGTATGGAATCAAACCTATTCAAAGACCAACTGATGGTCCTGTTCAGAAATCAGATGAATCAAGAAAAGCTAAATATGTTGGGAGGAGGTTATATTTCAGCTGTGCTGTAGTGGAAGGAAGGATCACACACTATAATAAATAAGCTGGTTTCAATGACAAAACATGTTTCACAGTGGAGAAATCATGTGAAATATCAGAACTATATAATTTTTTTTACAGAAAAAAACCCCTCATCATTGTCTAAGAATAGCCTCTAGCTTGTTTTTCCCCTTTGAGAACTCTACTCATCCTCAATTCTGCATTTCTATTTCTTTACAGAATAAAGTTTGCTAAGTATGGGTTACACAGGCAGAAAGATTTGTTGCTTTGGGACTTGGGACAAAATCTAATTTTAGTAGGCTCTATGCTTCTGCTTGTAGTGGTGCAGTAGAATATCAAATGCTCTGTTTAGTTGTGTTAAAGCCCTGCGTTTGCACTGATTACAAGGTTCATTTTCATGATCCTTTAAATTACTGGCCTTCGCCCTAACATGAAAGCAACCCTTATTCCATTAAGCCCTCGGTTCACCCAAATTACTGAAAAATGGGCCCTCTGTATATTCTGAAGTTCAATTCACATTAGCCAGCTGCTTGGTTAGGGTAATTTAAACCAAAAGATGACTATTGCCTTGCTCTAAATAGGTGCTGTAGGCCATAATAGGTTTTTAGGCTTAAACTGTGTTACGTCACCTCGAGAAATAAGTCTCAAATGCGGGAAAACCATGTTTGATAAAATAAGACCAACATTGGTTTTGACCTAGTTTGAGCAAAGGTGCAGAAAAATCAATGAGCCCCAGAGCAGCTTAAATGCTTTGTTAGCCTTTTACTACAACATTATATATTACATGCAAATAATGGCACAAATTTAATGCAACTATTCATGTCAAGCCATTTCTTTGAATTTATATTTTATATTTTACAGGTCTTGAACAGCAACATTTTTCTTTTTAGTGCAAAGTTGCTCAAGGTTCACTGGAGACTCTTTTAAATTGCTGCTTCCAGAAAAATAACAATGTAAAATGACATTATGATGTATAGCACCCTTCTGAAGACTTGAACTAGTGCAACAGCAAGCCACTAAAACCTCTGGGAATGAAGCAATCTCCAGACCAGTATTGTCCAATTGTCCTAACTGCATAATTTTTAATTAGTTGTAGTTAATTTCCAGTGACAGCACACTGAAATCAAAGTACAGAAAAACACACCGGGATTTGGAAATTACCATTGTTAGATAGCTTCTCTATTGCAGAAGAGAACTGGATCTGGATATTACCTGCCTGAATGTGTATCTTTTTTCATTAATCTGTTTCTATAATAAAGATAAGACATACAATGGTGTTGCTATGGTAGTGACAGAGCTTTAACACTTAACTAGCTGATATGCATCAGGATAACAAGTAGTCCATAACCTTTTTCCTTTGGAGAGGCTGTTATCTATCAGTTCCAACAGTTGTCTCTGTTAAGGCTAAGGAGGTTTAGGATTATGGAGAAAACAGGCTACACGTTCTCTGTTTTTGTCTCCTGTCCCAGTGGGTTGGTTATTCCTGCAGGGGACTCAACAGTCCCAAGTTGAAACACTGTCATTACCAGCAGATTTCAAGAGAAACTGACATCTACCCCTCTGTGAAGGTATGTCAGAAATCCCACATTTGTCAGTGCCAGAGGCATAGAGGGACTTTTCTGCCAAGACATGAAACAGTACCTATGACCACCCAAGTCTCCAGGCAATGCTAGCCTTACAGCAGTTGTCTTATCCCAGTCTGCCCTGGCATGAATAACCAGTACGCAGTTCAGCATGGCTTGAGGGTGAGGAACTACTGAATCTTCTTCTTTCCGATAGGTACAGTCTGAGCATTAGTGAGGTCACACAGAGGTTTGCTGTATCCCAAGGCCAGAAAAAATACATACCAAAGAAGTGTCTGGTTTCTGTGTTCCTTAGCACTGTTATCTGGCACCAGTGTGCCTTAAAGATATAGACAGAAGTGCTATAGATCATGGGCATCACACCAGAGATAGGTCACTGACTTTAGAATACTGAATTATGCTGTTAAGTGTTTCAATCTTGCAGATGTTGTCAGGCCATATCTGTGACAAATTAAAATGCTATATCATTTAATCTCGACACCACTAAAGGAAAAATACATCTATGAGGTTAAATGTGACAATATTTTCAACAAAGTTTTAATGACAAGATACACCTCTACAATTCAAAGTGCAAAACAAACATTACCAAGTGAACCTAAAACAAATGGAAGAAGCTGAATCATCATCTATAGAAACTGAAATCCTAGCCTGACAACGCAATAGACAGAGGAAGCCAGTGTTCATTAGTCTGTGTGCCAGTGCCCTTTCATCACAGTCAAAAGGCAAAAAAGTCCTCCAGGGAGCTGGTGTGTGCCCATTCACTCCTTATTAAATGCATTGAACTCACCTGAAGGAGATTGGGTAGTATTATGAGGTACTTGTTCCTCTCTCTGCCAGAGTCTCTGCACATGAACTAACTTGCTTCACAAACCAGTTCTCAGAAGACAACTACTCATCTATTCAGATTAGTTACATACAGCAGAGATGGCATGACATGGTCTTTGCGTGGTCTATCTCACAAACACTGCGTAACAGCTTTGTACAATCTGGGAATTTGATCATGAAGATGATCAAGTCAGGGGGACTGAGGACTGTCTGAAATAATAATAATACTTCTCTGAGCATTAACACATTCATGTTATAGGTCAGACATATTTTTTCCAGGAAAATACAGTTGGAAGAGCTGTTATAATTTCACTATGGCTTGCCAAAAAAATGCAAAATAGGAGCCTGAGTAATTCTCAGAAAGAAACTTGTGCTCCCTCAAGCAAGGCCTCTGTTACTGAATCAAGTTTGTATGCAGCAAATGTCTAGTTAGCCTTATGAAGACAAGGAATCAATTATCAAATTATTTCATGTTGGCAAATCTGATAATTAAAAATAAAGTTAATTTATGCATTTTTAAATGTGATTTACTCAAAGCAACTCGATGTTCCTGTCAGAGCCCCCAAAGTTTACTATTACAGCATCATGCTCCTCCACCTGCAGTCAGGACTTCCTGTAGGCCAGCTGCAGTGAGCTCACATGGCAAGAGGCAGTCTCCTGGGAACTTACTCTAGGAGTGGGCAAGACTTATAAATGATACAGTAAAAGCCAAAAGCACAGTGAAGTGAAGCCTCATTACAGAAGTCCCATGAAAAGTTGTGGTCTGATCCAGAAAAATATTCCAGCATTTTGGTACCCTAGCCAGGGTCCCCATCACTGGACAAATTGATCTTTAATGAGAAACTGTGTAGAACTGGACAAGTCTCCACAACCTAATTTCTCCTGTTTCAAAAGGTAAAAAATTATTTATTTTCTCTCTTTCTTTTAATACTTTTGAGGTCCTTTTTCCCCTTAGGGGAACAGAATCTGTTTATAACTGAGAACCAATGCAAAGTGCAATAGAACTGAGGACTACCTAACACTGGAACACAATTTATATATTCACAGCAAGACAAAGGGGAAAATATGCAAGACTAGTTATTTTTGTTAATATACATGATTTTCATGTTGCACACTAGATGCCCCAAATTATAGCTCTGTTAACAGAAAAGATAACAACTTCCTGTACTTTTAAGTGCTGGCTAGTGCATAAATTCACTATTTTTGTGTGTGTGGTTTTTGTTTGTGTTTTGTGTCATTTTTGTTTTGTTTTTGTTGGGCTGTGGTGTTTTTTTTTTTTTAATGAGTTTTTTTCCCTCCTTCCCTCCTTTTTAGTTACTTGGCTTAATTAAAAAGATTCAAAATACTAATGTGACCTTTGGTGCAGTTCTATGATTCACTATATTCAAGAGCATCTATTTTTGTTTGTATAATATCACAGCATAAATGGTGTCATCTTTTAACAGAGTGTGACAGAAGCTTAATTCCTGGTGCCTATGAATCAGGTCAAGAGCTCTGCTGATGACAGTGAGTTAGAGATTTACAGTAGACCAGACAAACTATAAAAACCTATGGTAGGGATTATGAGTTATCAAGATGTGCTGAGCTGGCACATGCTGCTAAGTCTGCGGTCAGCATTATCTAGAGGGAAGCTACAGTGTCACAGCTGCACAGCACTCTATTACTACCAGTTAGCATCAGGAGTATCAGCAATGGAAAGACTTTAAAAAGGTTTGAAGACAGGAGAATAAAGAAGAGAAATCAGAAGGAAAATGCATGACAAACAGTAATGTGTCTACGACTGGCAACTCGTAAATCCAAAGGTTGCTAGCAAACAAACTGTACGTTCAGCACTTTAACAAAACCATTCAAGGAAATAATATCACCATCAAATTGAAAGCCTTCTATTCCCTTGTTCTGGCAGGAAGCATGAGGAAAGCAGTATCTGTGGGAGGCTGCAGTTTTTCATGCAGTGATCCTTTGTTCATTGCACATATCATCAACTGATTATTTGCAATGGAGAAATTAGATAGGTAGGAAAAGGATTTCCTGTTCTGTCATGCTTTTCTTTGAACTCTATTTATTCCTTTCTTGATTTTTAATATATACAAGCACTTTGCTTATGGCTCTGTGTGCGCTTGCATCAATAAAAGCATAGAGACACACCAGCTTTTCTGAATGACTGTCTCTTCACAAACTACAATGGGGTTCACCCATTCATATAGCTGAAGGTTAAGTCTAAGTTTTACTTGCTCCAAATTGACTAGATATCACAAATAAGAGTCAGCTTCAGAACTGAGGTATATTTAACAATAGTATCATAGTATCATTCAGGGTTGGAAGGGACCACAAGGATCATCTAGTTCCAACCCCCCTGCCATGGGCAGGGACACCCCACACTACATCAGGCTGGCCAGAGCCTCATCCAGCCTGCTCTTAAACACCTCCAGGGACGGGGCCTCGACCACCTCCCTGGACAACCCATTCCAGGGTTTCACCACTCTCATGGTGAAGAACCTCTTCCTCACATCTAGCCTGAATCTCCCCACCTCCAGCTTCATTCCATTCCCCCTAGTCCTATCACTACCTGAGTGCTTCCAACAGTTTTCAACCTTCCTCTTTGCAATGCAGATGGGACTTACTAAGGTCTGAAACGTTACTTCACTTTCACAAAGGTGATGGGCCTCTCAGAAAGACAAAAATCATGGCCAATATGACAGCTTTTGGGTTTCTGCAGATGTTCTCTTCTGCACAGAATTTAGAATAGAATGAGTAGCTGGGGATGTGATCCGGCCATCACAGCTTGCAGTTTGAGACACCAGTGTTTTGTTTTTCATTCAATGGCACATGCAGAAAAGTTGATAATAATTGAAAAAGGCACAGAAAGTCACAAGAACATACTGGTTTTGCTAAAGAAAAAATAAAATGTAGTCATACTTCTTTGGAACAGAGAGAACATTTGCTCTGTCAGCAACCATCTTCAGGAACATACACCTATCCTTGCAAATTCAATTTTATCTGAATTGAGGTTGGTCCAACTTGCCTTTTATCCTCCCAGGTGAGCTGGTTCTACAGGAGCAAAGAGATTAAATCTTCCAGTGTGATAGAAGAGATAGCTGAGTGCCATCTGCACAGTAATAAGTCCACTTATGGTCTGAAATATTCTCACATACATATCAAATAAAAGAGCTGCACTCAATAGCATTCCACAGAATTTCCCATAACAAAGAGCCTACATAAAAAATGACCCCATAAGATTCTTCAAGATTTACTGGAAAGAAAAGAATTGATTCAGCAAAGATCAACTATACCATTCCTACCAGATACTCAGGCAAGCCAAGAACATCTTATAATGAATCGTACAAAAGGCAACTGAACGA
This sequence comes from Melanerpes formicivorus, assembly GCF_026170545.1. Lineage (NCBI taxonomy): Eukaryota > Metazoa > Chordata > Aves > Piciformes > Picidae > Melanerpes > Melanerpes formicivorus. The sequence continues at coordinate 14,713,099 of NW_027142358.1, read as the reverse complement.
TACAACAATTATCCATTTTGGTCTGAAATGAGTGATATACTCATGACTTCCTGAAATAATTAAATTAACTGCGTGCACTTGTGCCTTGCAGCAAAAGCCACTCTTCCTCAATTTGCAAGTTTGATCTTTGCCAGGCTTAGCACAAGACTGATATGAGGCAGCCATACTAGCTGTTACCTATTTCAGGAGATGGATTTTTAAAATGTGTCCTGATAACCTGGTAGGAGTAACCCATGTATTATCCTTCTGTAGAAAAGAGCTGAAAACTTGGTCAGTGAATGAATGCCTTTGTTTCAGCCACACTGGGCAACCACTGTTTTTATGCTTGTAGACAAAAGGTAACTGATACGTATCTCCAAACTCCATATAGAAGAAAAAAGAAGCCTAACAACTTTGATACAGGTATCTCCTCTAAAAAATGCTCACACTTTCTCAGTGTCTACCTGTTAAATTTTAATATGATGATGTGGAAAATATACCAAAGTTACCTACCACATGGGAAAAACTGCTATCTACACAGCTGCAAGCAAGATGCACACTGACCGGCCAGCAGTGATTTCAGTGTCCAGGAGTGTATTAGTAGAAGATAGCTATATAGCAATTAGGTTTAACTACCCCTTTCCAACTTTTCCAATATGCAGGAACTCCTTGAATTAAATGGCTACTAAACCAAAGTCCACATCAAACACAGGCACTTTGTGAACAATTCCGCCCCTCCCCCAGTTTAATCAGTGATGTTACTTTAATGTATTGGGCCACGGTCAAGTCAACACTCATACTGGAAAGCAAGGCTAGTGCCCATACATTACTGGCTATTGATAGACAAAAGGTTAATATTGTTAGATTGAGCTATGCCATAAAAGCTGTAATGTTTTTCTTGAGATAACCTCTGTCCAAAATTCTTTCATAGCTTAAAAACAGGAAACAGTAAGAGAAGGATGGCTTACTAAAGTTTTTCTGCATAGGCTTTCTCATGCAAAGCAAGCCACCATCCTAGAATACAATGATTTCTGTATTAAAAATGTGATTTTTAAAGTTGGAATAACTGATTTATGTTGTATATCTGTGAGGCATTATAATACATGGCACAAAAGAGAACTACCTCATCAACAGCATAATGAACAAGTTACATGTCACTTACGTGCTGCCATTATTAGTATTTGAAGTGAACAAATTTTTTTTCCATGAAATAAGATTTTAAAAAAGCCATTACTTAACAAGGTCATTGCAGTTGGTAAGGCTAAGGGAAATTATTTTGAATTCTACAGTTTGGTGACACCAGATGGATGGGAAAGTCGGAGAGAGCAGATTTTAAGACCAGTCACTTCAAAGCAGACTAAGAAAGATCAGTAGGCTCTATGTGAAAGATCTAAGTAAGAATATAAAATTGAAAACTTGACTATGCCATATTTGCACATCATGTTAGACCCTACCATTATGGGGGACATGCTGTTTTTTACTCTTAGGGAACACTCTTCATCATGAAGTGCATACTTTAAGTACAGCCACTCAGCTTGGTTTCTGCTCACTGTGTGACACCTAACTTAACATCCCACATCCTCTTGATGCCTTTTGTGCTAGAAGGGCCACACAAGCTCTGCAATGCCAACACAGGGTTCTGACCAGAGTGCAAACATTAAGCAATTTTTTGTTCTGCAGCTGCTGTGGGCTCAGAAAGGCAGGTGGAAGACAAAGATTGAATTGTGGGAGGAGCAGAGGTATAGTCAAGAGGTTAGTTTCATAGGAGCAGAGGAGCTTATTCCTGGAGTTCAAATTTTGGAAACTGAGCCTATTATATCTCATCTCTTCCCCTGTCAGCAGCTGTCTGTGAAACTATTCAGTAAAGCCTGTGTCTAATTCCTTTCTAAAGGCTAATAATGAGAGAGGATAACAGCCCTTCTTTGCATCATTTAAATCCCAGAAGTATGCATATCTAATAATACAAAATCACTTGAAGATGTATTAGCAGTTATGCTATAAATATTATTTGTTTTAAATGTGAAACAGTAAAGTCAGCTTTTACTAGTTCTAAGCCTGTCAATCAAGATTTAGGTAACACAGCCATGTATACCATGAATCATGCTATTTATTCCATAAAACCTCTACACTATTCAGAGCAGTTGGATGTTGTGTGCCGAACAGAGCAATCAATGAGGCTGGTGTGTGGTTGGATTCTTATATCAACTCTTCTGCTAGTTAGAACACATGAAAAAACAGCAGTTATGGCTAAAACAAATGAATGCCCCTTAAGAGGTAGGCTTTCTCTATCTTCAGCCAAAAACTTTTATGTGATTCTAAACAACCCACTTGAAGACTTTAGAGGGAGTCACCAGCTATGTTATTCCTTAAGCTTCAAGTGATCAGTGTGAAAGCTGTACAGTTCAAACTGTACTTGGCATCGACTGTCTCTTCACTTTGGACTTCAGGTCCTTTTTTTGCAAAAAGTGAAATACTGAAAGAGATCAAAGATTGTCTCAACATGGACACCTTGGACAATTCTACTTTTTTTTTTTTTTTCTTTCTTTCTTTCCAGCTGTGCCAGTACTCTGTGTATAAAGTAAGAAAACTTTATAGACAATCCATTCATAGTTTTAAAATAGAGACAAGGGCCATGTAGTCAATATAAAATTGTAAGAGGTAAACAAATCTTTCTTACTGAGGAGCAAGGGTGTGATGGAAAGAACATAGGACCATAGTAAGGACTAAGCATAATCTGAAGTTTTAAGTTGCTGAGGGAAAAGAGAAGAGCATATAACATGCTTTGTTTCCTGGAAAAGAGTTGATTTAGAGAAACAAATCCTAACAAGAACCTTTCTAGAGAAGTATACAGAAGTCTTAAGAAGGCAGCAGCTCTTAACCAATCTTTTGTATTCTGTCATGGCACTGTTTGAGACCATAACCTGGTTTAGTAGTAGTCAGTTAATGGCTAAACTTTGTCTTGCAAAGATATTTTGATTTTTTTTTGGTGGAAGGTATCTGTATAAGGAGAGAGAGAGGGGAATCAAGGCTGTTACTGACTAAGCTCTGTGTTTTAACACAATGGTGAACTTGAGGGGAAGATGTCTTGTGATTCTGAGCTGAAGCAACACAATACAATATGGTAGACACACAAACACATCACATCTGGATGCAATGCTGGGAAGGTTTGGGGGAAGGGAGCAGAACACTCCTGGCCTCTCCATCTTGGGTTCTGAGATTAGATATTGGTAGTCTAACTGCAAATCAGCAGAATTTCAGACTTGCCAGTCGGCCAAGGGGAAAACAAACACAGGCAGAAACCATCATAAATAGTTTCCAAGAGAGATGTGCTGTTCAAACAGGAGAAGAAATATGACAAGATCAGCCTATTTTATACCTGGAAGCAGAATATCTTTGTTCTCCCCTATAACAGTTATCTGGCAGGCAGAGACACTTCAGCTGCCTCCAAACACAAAGACGCTGGGCTCTCAAGTTAAAATGAGGACAGGCAGGTTTAACTAGAACTTAGGTGAGAGACTTAAATCACAAATCCAGCTGGGCAGAGGAGGTTGCAATTGCAATTCCCTTGAAATTTGTTCTGAAACAAAAGTCTTGGGTACTGCACAGATCCATGCACCAGTGCTGGAAGAATTGTGTGTGTGGTTTGGCTTTTTTTTTTTAAAGGCAATAGTCCTGTGATCATTACAGGTAATTTGGCATTTTGAAAGAGAGAAAGAAAGGGTGATACTATACAGCCAGTCAAGAAGCTCTGGCATTCAGATAGTTAACTTCTCTGCTATTTAATTAAACATTGTATTATTGTCCACATTAGGTACCTAACACTGCATGGCTGGTCCTGTTACATTTGACTTCGGGCCTTGGAGTTTGACATGAAGATACTATCTTTGTAATGCAAATTATATATTTTTAGAACAAAAAGTGTCATTATGTATACGCACACATAACAGTTAAAGTTGTATCCAGGCTTTTGGAGGTTTGTAAAGACTTCCCTTTAAAGCTGCTAATTTAAATAAATTTACCGGTCTCTACCCCTACAGTTAATGCTTGATGTTTCATTCCTTCTGTGTCTGGTATGTATGTGTATGATACACACAAACAGCAACAGAAGGCCTGTCATGTAGCTAGAGAAGTGTTAAAATATTTACTTCAAAATAAGTCTTGGGAAAAATAACATAATCTGGATTATTTCCTTGTCATCTCATTTGCAGGGCCAGTGTTACACACCCATATTTACAACTATTTTCACAGCTATATTTTACTTATAAGAAGACATTTTCCATCTGCCATTCAACATATGAATGAGTGAGAAATTGATGTTTAAGCTATTTATCAAAAGGTATCAGAGTCTTAGTCTCCTGTCTGTGTTGCCATGCACTGGAACTTTTAGACTACATTGTGTTTTCTCTTGCAATATGAAAGAAAACAGAAAAGAAGTTCACAGTGGCTTGTCTGCTATGCTAATCAAACTGCTTGCAGAGGGCTGCTTTATGACTACCACCTTAGTGTTTTGAAAGCTTTGTGATTTTTTTTGGGGGGAGGGGGGGTGCAAAATAAGCATGCTTTTGGATAGCATGTCAGTCAATGAACTAGAGCTTTGAACAGATTTTTATCTAATATGTGCTGATTATATATCTACTGCTTTGCATTACATAATTACAAACAGCTTTGCTTCAAAGAGAGAGGGGCTTCCTTCATCCCAGAAGCACAGACACCTCTACTTGGAAACACCAGCTGCTGGTTTTCAATTAGAAAGGATGTTGCAAAACTGTTTTGGTCAAAGTATGAAACTGCAGCAGTAGGAAAATCCACTGCTGAAACTATCTGGAAAATTCAAATGGGCATAGTGCCATATCTCCAGACTGGAACACAACACAGTGTGACAAATAACAGCTTTGTCAAAATACTCATCTGGTGTAAGTCAATGTTACTCCACTGCTTTCAAAATAGTAATGCTGATTTACATCATATGGTGAACCAGGCCCTCTTCCTTAATTTAGGATCATTAGAAAGTCAGCACATCCAGCTGCACAGCCACCCCTCTGCTACTGGGATATGGGCTCAGAGAGATGCCTGCCTCGTGCATCACAAGACTCCTTCTTACACTTTTTCTAATGTCTGTCATGAATATTGATTCACTGCTCAGTTTGTGAAGTCTGTCAAGACTAACTTTTGCTGGTGTGACTATTGCCCTAGGTTGTACTAGGTTGCACTAGGTTTTAATTGCAGTAGGTTGTTGTTTGATGCGTGTGGTTGGTTGTTTTTTTTTGGTTTTTTTTTTTTTAAATCAGGTACATAAACATTACCTATTCCTCTTGTAAATAAAAGTTTTAAAATCTCAATGTTGTTTCTTAAGATTAAAAGATAGGTTCTCCTCTCTCTAAAGAGCAGCAGGTACGTTTTATCAGAGGCAAGAGAAATTTATTACATGCAAAGGGCCTGAGAGGTTTAGGATTGTGGATAGTATTGACATCTGCCTTACAGGAGTTTAACCAAAACGTTACATCGTATCTGCCATAAAATATAAAAAAATACTGATAGCTTTTAAAAAAATATGATGTCAAAAGGGTATAATTAGAAAAGGAGAGGATGAAATAAAACATGGAAGATCTTTCTTCATTTGCTTAAGGGAACTTGCCTACATTTTCAGAGATGAAAATCTGATGTAGTGCTTATTTGGTTAACTAGGCATAAGCTTGTGGTTCAGTTTAAACATTTTTGCTCACTTTAGTCTTACAGGGATTGTCTGTGACTGTAATGTCTTTTGAAGGGACAAATTGGTGAGCACAACTATTAGCTGGGTGACATCAAAGAGCATTAATCTTTTGTTCTATAGCAAGGCCAAGACCACATTAGTGCATTTCACCTAGTCATTATTAAGACTGTAGCCCAAGGGTGTAATAAATGTTTTATGGCATGCAAACCAAGGTAATGGAATGCAAATTTCATAATACATCCATACATTTATTTTCTAATAGAGTAAATGATGATGTATTTTATCCAAGAAGAGCTGCTGAAGTTCAGGAATTCATAACCAAAGATAAATACAGCCCTTACTTGGTTTGGGACAGCTATCTTAAGAGGAAAAAGAGGTCTGTTCCAAAAGAAATTACCTAGTTAAAAAAATCTTCAAAATCTTATTCTTTAATGTAAATCTCTCTTAAGAAAGTTGGATGTGGTTATCTTACATGTTTATTTCTAATTGCATTTGCCTCTTTGAATACTAATGGATTATTTTGCTTATATTTGCCTTAGAAATATATGGGAACATTAAAGTGTGAGATTTTTATAGGTATCAGGGAGCATTTTCCCAGCAGAACTTAAGTTATGTTTATTATATTGTATTCAGAATTATTCCTGACTTACAAGAGTTTAAGTAATCTAAATAATAATATAAATAATTGTCAGTGTTGTTGTTACTTTAACCTGCCAAACTACAGTGCAAAACGTTCAGTGGCCTTAGTGCTGATTGACTGAATTACTCTGTGAACTGCCCCTAAGAAATGTTTTAATTTAATATGTACCTTATTTCCCGATGATGCACAGTGCTTTTGATTCTACCTAATAGTTTCATGTTTGTTCATTGTTGTGTTTCTCAGATAGAAGTACAATAACAGAGAGAAAATTGTGTTTCATAGTATAGTCCAAGTAGACACTCGAGAATGATAAGCTCTAAGACTATAAAATCTCTTATAACTAACTAAGGATAATGGATAGGGAAATGTTATCAGTGACTGTTGCACACCAAAGTCTGGATCTTGCAAAACTAGAACTGTAACCTATGGTCTCTCAATACTTATGCTCAAGGGTTATATCTTTCTTATGTCATCCCTAAAGCAAAAGATTTGTATATGCAGTGTAAAAGTTAATGACAAGGTCATCAAAGCATTTTAGCCCCTTGAATAATTTTTCATTGAAGTAAGCTGCCTTGATGACCTCAGACCAACTGGTCCTGAGTCACATTCCTGGCTGAAAGCACTTAAAGTCTGATGCAAAGCATACAGGCATTACTGGAAAGATTCCTATCGACTACAGTGGTCTTTGGATCAGGCCTTATATATCAACACACTATTTAATGTATCTCTGCTCATGTTTTCTATCCTTGAGTAAAAGATTATAAGAAACTTATTCAATGGGACAAATTCATTCCTAGCATCACTGAAGTTACCCATAACTAAATGTGGTTCCTCATTCTCTATATGGAAACAGTCCCTTTATGTCTCAGTACTCCTGATGGCTAGGGCATGCAAGCACTGTTTCTGTGGTGACTGAGTATTTCCAGATGAGGGGAAACTTGTGCCAAAAGGAGAGAGAAATCAGTTTAAAATGATCCTTGAGTACCATGGGTTCTGATTGAGAAAGCGCTATCACTTGTTGCATTGTGCTCCCTGCTGTAGTTGTCAGAATCTCACTGAGGTGGTAGTGTACTTATGTAGGCTTTGTGGCTTGGACAGATAGAAAATATTCTGAACAAAGCAAATTATTTCATTTAATTTCAACAGAAGAAAAACCTGCTGTTCAGATAATCAGCCTGGGGTCTTGCTGAAATATGACTCTTTTAGCACCCTGGACAGTCAGATGTATTACTTTGAAGTAGAAAAGGAAGCAACAATGAGGAAGAAAAGACATACACTCTAGTACATATCTCTTACCTAATTGTGACAAATATGGCACCAAGAGAAGACATGAAGTTGTTCTTTGGGAAGCGCAAGAAGGAAAGAGAAGAAGATACAGTGTATTGGGTTCATTGGTTGGCATCTATGATAACTGCCTCTGAAATAACCCACTATTAGTCTGATATTTCTTTCCAGGTTTAATAAGTTTAGAAGCCCTCATAAATTGTGTGTTCCATATCTCCTAGGCAGAAAGCACAGGGATGATGAGCTATGAGATTACCTGGAATACCTGACTGCAGTCCTTGTTCACAGTGTTTTCAGAATTCAGGGCTCTTTTGTATGCTAGGATTGAAAGCAGTATGTTGGGGCTTATAGTGGTACATCACAGAGTTTTCACTGAGCATCAGGGGCTACTGGAAAGTTTCAGCTGCAGTGTTCTCTATGACTTGGCATGACTTGAATTCCTCCTTATATTTTATTTATAAGAGTAAAAAAAAAAAAATAAATATATATATATATATATACAAAGTAACTGCCTAATATTCTGAGTCTAGAAATATTGATATAGATCCTGTATTTTATGTAACCGAGCAGTTCCTTTGACTTTATTTTTCCTTAGAGCAGGATTAGTAAATTAAATTAAATCTAGTAAATTAAATAACTTGAGTGACAAGAAGGCTAAAAGCTGCAATGAATTAATAAACAAACAAATCTAAATATTCACCTTCAATATCCAAACTGAACAAGTAAAATAGTCTTTGGCATAATGTAAGAACTCTCCAACCCCAATAGAGGGCTTATGGAATACCTGGTAGGGGGTGATGGCCTTTGAAGACAGCTGTTGGAAAGCACTTAAGTTCACTGCGCACTTTTGTAAGACTTTTAAAACAACAGTTGTAAAACATGATGCTAACTTCATGTTAGCATGATGAAACTGTCTACCATTTGAATTAACTAAGGAGTAGAGTCTCATTGCTGTATCAATGAAAAAGTTTGGTTTTTTTCAAACTTGTGAACATACCAATTTGCTTATAAAATACAATGCAGATAAATTCTGTTGCATTAATTTTAAAAATTTTAATTAAAACAAAAGATATATTTAAAAGGGAGGGGAGAGGGTAGCTTGGACAATGCTGAAGAATAATAAGAAGCCCACCCCTAACTTCAAAATATCAGTGTGCTCATTCCTACACCCTCCAATGTCCACCTCTCCCACTTCATTATGGGAATGAAAATTCTTTCCTGTTCTATTTCATTATGAATAAGGTGAACTTGAACAAGTTAATGCTTAACTCTTAAGCAGATATGAAAGAATTTAAAATGTAAAAGGAAAATGTACAGAGGTTTACGTAACTCTAAAGATCGCAAGAGGTTTAATCTATTTTATGTTTGAAAACTATGGAGGTTAATTAACTTCTCTACATCATGCAGTTTGAGATTAGATTATATTCAAATAATCTCTATATTTATATATAATATTATTATATTTAACTGGCAGTGCAGATTTTAAATGTTTGCATACAGACTAATCTCAAACCATCGCAGCAAGACCTAGGTTAAGGTTTGAAAAAACAGCTGTCAATTTCAGTGTTCATTGGAGAAAAACTTAACTTTTATTTTCAGTGAAGTAGTGCAACATGGTAGGGTTTGTTGGAATTGGCATCTTAAATGCCCTGTACTAGACCTTTCCAGCAAATCACCATATAAAAAGACTATGTTGTTCATCATTTCTCCTTGCATTGATTTGCTCAATTGTTAATAATATGAATATGCTACATAACCCTTAAAACTTAATGAATTATTCTGAGTTTGGTTCTTTCCATCAGCCTGAATAAATAATAATGCACAAAGGTGGAAAGGGAAAGACATGCTTTACCGTTTTCCTTTCAGATAATTGCTTGTCTGTAAAATGAAGACACCACTGGGTCTGGGCAAAGACCTCTTCTGTAATGGCATATTAAAGGACAGCAAGTGATTCAGCGCATTTCCTGTATGCTGCTTCATTCCCTATATAAGAAAAGTTCAAGTAGTTCCAGACGCTTTTAATGCCTTTATTTTGCCAGAAGATCTCCCTCTGCCTTTCTCTTGGTAGATAAAGAACAGAGATTTTTGACTGACTTGCAGCTTTGAGGTATTTTCTGGAAAATTATGTTTTATGATCATACTCCTCTATTCTGGAAAAGACTAAACCAGAAATTAGAGTTACAATTTCAAATTTACCTTAGAGCAGTGTGAGATGGACAGTCATGACTCACTTGTCACTTCTATCACTGGAAATAAGAAAATTAAGATCTCTTTCACTCCAATTCATTTTTCTGTACCAGAGAAGAGCTACCTTTGTATCTTTAAGCAACAACTGAATGATCACACTTAGGTCTACAAAAAGACACAGGTAAAGAGGCAAAGGAAATGGAAGAGAGCAATTTTATTAGCTGTTACCGATAGAAGCAATTTCCTGATTTATTATACAGGTCTATGATTTCAGTAAATCATCAACCATCCAGTATGGTGAGAATGGGCAAAAAGGAGAAAATTATGAGATAGAGAGGCAAGTCAATATTTGGCTGCAATTGCTAACATGTTCCAGTAGTCAGCAATTCATTGCCTGTTCATTCATACTCAGTATTCATTCATTTGGCTGAAAGCATAAGATTCCTCAGATCGCAAGGTATGAACCCCATTCATTTGATAGTTGTGCAATACTTTTTTGCATTTACTCCAGATTTCCAAACACTGTAATTTCCAAAAGCCTCATTTAGTTCTGTGCAATACAAGAGCATGAGGAAAAAAAGTCATTTGCCAGGGTTATATTACTGTTTGAAGGCAAAGACAAGAAAGAAGTTATCTTAGTAGACAATGGTGCATGACACTGCAGACTAGACTCAAATTATTCTACACTCAACTGATTTACATCCTTATTCTGTTGAAATTCAAGTTTTTGCTGTGCTGATGGCTGGCTTGAGACAGAAGTGAACTGATAGAAAAACAGAATCATAGGATTGTAGAATTGTTTTGGCTGAAAAAGACCTAAAAGATCATCAAGTCCAACCATCAACCTAACACCACCATGGTCATTGAACCATGTCCAAAAATACTATGACTATACATTTTTTAACACCTCCAAGGACCACTGCCCACAACCTCCCTGAACAGCTTATTCTAATGCTGGACAATTTTTCATTACAGAAATTTTTTCCTAATATCCAATCTAAGTTCCCTCCTCAGCACAGTTTTTTGTTTTATTACTTGAGACTGACCCCATCTCACTGCAACCTCCTTTCAGGTAGTAGAGAGCAATGAGGTCTCCCCTCAGCCTCCTCCAGACTAAACAATACCAGTTCTCTCAGCCACTTCTCATGAGATTTGTTCTCCAGCCCTTTCATCAGTTATGTTACTTTTCTCCAGACGTGATACAGCCCCTCAATGTCTTTCATGTAGTGAGGGGCCCAAAACCGAACACATTATTCAAGGTGCAACCTCACCAGAGCTGAGCACAGGGCCACTTCCCTACTCCTGCGGGTCACACTGTTTCTGATACAGCCCAGGATTCTGTTGGCCTTCTTGGCCACCTGAGCACATTGCTGGCTCATGTTCTGATGGCTATCAAATAGCAGCTCCAGATCTTTCTCTACTGAGCAGCTTTCCAGCCACACTCCCCAAAGCCTGTAGCATTGCATAGGACCCAGCATTTGGACTTGTTAAACTTTGTAGAACTGACCTTGGCCCACTGATCCAGCCTGTCCAGGTCCCTCTGCAAAACCTTCCTACCTTTGAGCAGATCAACACTGACCCAGCTTAATGTCATCTGCAAACTTACTATGGGTACACTCAATTCCCTCATCCAGATCATTGATCGATATTAAAGAGAACTGACCCCAAAACTGAGCCCGGGGGAACACCACTAGTGACTGGCTGCCAACTCCACTCACCACCACTCTTCGGACTTGACTATCCAGCTAGTTTCTACCCAGTGAATTGTCCACCCATCCAAGCCACAAGCAGCAGATTTCTCCAGAAGTACAAAGGCTAGATGCCTGTTTAATGGATGACTGTTCAGCAGAAGCTGATAAAATCAACACAGAACAAACTAGTCCAAATTTACTTTTGGTACAGATTCAACTTTACTTCCAAGAGTTTCAGTGTCTTAAGATTTCACATGGTCTAAGAAAATACAAATTTTGGTGCCTATTTCTCTATAGAAGTAAACAAAAAGACCTCTCATTTTTTTGCCATTCCCTCCAGAAGGGAGGTGCATGCTTTCAGCTGTTAGTTTCAAAAATCATCCACAGAGTAATTGGAAGGCTGTAGCTATGTCTCAAGCACACATGAGAGATTCTGCCACCCATCATCACATCTCATAATACATGTACCTTCAAAGAAGGAGCAGGATAAGCAGACTTCATAATACCAACATTTTTGTATTAATTTATTATCTAGCCCTGGTGCACTGAGTCACTGTACCAAAGAATACAGGTCAAACTGCTATTTCCCTGTGTATGGAGGCATTACACCTAGAGAATTAAATAAAAATATTTGGAGAGTTTCTAAGGAAAGTGTAGGTTGTAGCGAGAAGTGAATAAAGCTATTAATTTAGCAGCATTTTCCCCTTCTGAATCTAGTAAACTAGTGATAGATATGCCCACTAATGAACTACCACCTGTTAGAAAGATGTCACGCTGTACAGCTGCAAATTCCATTGTGCTCTTACAAGAAGTCCTGAGCAAGTTCCAACCTGAGGAACACTGCATGTACCCCAAATTTCAAATTAAGTTTTAGCGGGGAGGGGGAGGTGGGGAGGAGGACATTTTGTAATGAGTATGCAAGGGTTAGCTGCTAGCTCACTAGAAACTGCATTTTATCTTTACCATGAGAAATGATTCACTCGCCCTTTTCCCTGGAAAAAAATTGCTCAATGGAAGGAATTTTATCTATGCATACATCAAAAAGCTAAGGAGTCATGTCCCTGCAGAGTCAGCTGATGCCTCAGGTCCTACCTTGCAAACGATTTTCCAGAAGTTGTGGAATATACAAGGTACACAACAGATGAGATGGGCACTTAACATTTTCGTCATTCAGAGTCTTTACAGGAACAAAGTAACTGAGCGCTCAGGGAACAACAGCAAGAGCAGCAGCAGCATGTTTTGAAACTGTTGTTGGTGCAACAATAGTTTCAAATATCTCTTTTACAGTGTTGGAATGTAATCTTTCCTTTAACACTCACTCACAGAAAACTACAACAAAAAAGATAAAGGATATTTTGTTAGCATAGTAACAGTTTAATAATGCAACTACCATGGAAACTGGTGCCTCAGTATCCTCTCAGAGATTTCATACTTGCAGATTTTACCCATTGCTGTATCTGAATTGCCAGTCTGCATCCCTGACCTTTAGCATACTCTTGTCCCAAGAGCTCTGTCCATATCTGCATTTTTAAGCTTGACCCCGACTCTCTGAAAACCCCACTTTCATGTGTATGAAATTACACTCACTTCTGAGCCCAGGACCAGCAGCACATGGGCTTTGTTTTGATCTTAAACAGGGATTAAGTCCACTTTATAAAAGGTGGTTAAGTTCAATAAGTGAAGGAGCCTTGTAACGGGCAGAGTACGGCCAGTTCTCATGGCAAAGGATCCAATTTCCTCGTGAGAGGCTGATCAGGAGAATGTGGAGACAACCTACCTAGTCATAACTCTGATGCAAGTGAAAGTCATGTAGTTGAAAAATTTCAGTAGCACACATCTCTTGTGTATACCCCTTCACCCCCATCCCTAGTATGTTAGTTACCATTCATTGTTTTCAGTGAGCAAAAAACTCCTTTCAGGTTGAAAGCTATGAATAAATTTTCAGTAACTCATCTGATTAGATATTGTGCCCTCTCATTTTAAAAAGGACTTTTCAAAGGCTTAACCTGAATCTTTAAATGATGAAGAATATATTCAGGTGAAGGATGCTTCCCCACTTTACAGGTTTTTTGTGAGCACAGCAAACCTATAGCATTGGTTTGTTTCTAAGCATATTTGGTTTTGAGCCTATACAAATGTATTTTCCCCTACAGAGAAAATATATATTGTAAAAAAGGATGCATTTATCTTTACATGCTGGAGTAGCCCATTACATTTCTTATAAACAAGAGGAAAAGTTAATTTAAAAGTGTTCCTAATCACAAGGAAGAACTTATTCAAGTGAGCAATAGGTGTAAGAAGCTTTACTATTTCACTGTAAGCATACACTTCAGAACTAGCAGTTCTAAATTTTACAGCTTTGGTGACCCACAATCAATTGTTCTCCTAGATCATGCTTCAAATGTCTATGCCATGACTGTTCTCCACTGAAAAATACTTACAGTTAACTGCAGATGTTGTTTCACTTGCAAAAAGAAAGTGGAAAAAATTAATATTAATAAACTACACAGGAAGAGAAAATGAGAAATACTATATGGCTCAGATCTCTGAGAAGAGCACGACGTCAGTTTGTAATGGGCAAATAATTCATAACAAGTAACATTAAATACTTTGTTTTACTCTAGCAAATTGCACACTAGCAGATAGTGATTTTCTCTAATTTACTCGTAATTCACATTTTCCAACTAAGTAATTTCTGCAAAGAGTTACTGGTCTTAGATATTTTGCTGCAAAGTATTCCATCGTAAAAGAGATGGGTTTAGAGCAATTTTGATTACAAAATTTAGATAATGTTTTGGCCACTAACTAGGCAGGTGTAACTCTTAAGATTCAGTTTCCTGGTATTTACAGGTTTATTTACTGTCAAGAAACATCCCAAATACCTGATTAAAATACTCCAGCACTAGAAATTGTCCTCCTAGAAAGATCATTAGGTAACTCTAGAAAATTACTAGAAAAGTACCAAAAAAACCCCCAACAATCCACAAGAAAATGAGAGAGTCTGGAAAAAAATTTAATTGATACTCAGCAGTGAGTTGCAGCAGCCTTTAAGTGTCTAATAGAGGAGCATTTATCAGGATCTTGAGGACAGACTAGAGTCAATGCATTCAATAACTTTCTCCATTAGCTAGTAAAAGAGATAGGCAAAAAAAAGTAAGACTGGTCTTCCTTTCTATATGTGAGTGGGAAAACAGGCACATGAGTGGGAAAAAAGGTTTGCTTTTATTCTTTCTGCTTGTATTGATCATTCTGCCATTTGTTTTTTTTTTTTCCCCACTGAAGTGGCTTGCTTAGGCCAATAAAAATTATAAATAGAAAATCAGAACTATATTGGAAATGCACAACTGAGAGGAACATCTACATTTCTATGTAGACTCGAATTTCAATGGCAGTATCTTCTTAGATGGTGTCTTCATGTGAAGAATACCCAGCCCTTTCTGGACCAACTCAAGCTTCATTTTGATTAAAAGAAGTCAAAAGCTCTGCCCTATTCACTTGCTCTATTCTCTCACAGAATTATGAGGCTGGATGCCTACAGTGGCCACTTCACATATGTGCATTGCCCTAGACACCTCTTTGCAATGCTGACTCCAAAGCTTCTGCAAGATACAAGATACCACAACTGAGTCCTCAGCCTGTGGCACTTCAGGGAAAGCACTTGAGAAGAGAATAATGTGCAAACTGCAGTGACGTTTTGATAGGTACACGTGTGGTTTCAGACTCCAGAACTGTTTAACGGATGCTGCATTCACATATGCATATGTGTGGGAGAATTGTTTGATTTCACAACAGGAAGAGGAGGCAATTTTCAGCTTTTGAAGGGAGCTCTTTGTGAAGTGGGCTGAGGGCAAAAGACATGGAGCTATCTTCCAGCAGAGCTCAGGCACTGCTTGGGGAAGGAATGGCAGCCTGGCATGCGTCTCTATGCTGAAAGGGAACTCTCTCCAGCAATGACACTGTAGTTTATTCTACTGAAAGCATATCTCTTAAGAGTTGCACATTTTTTAAGTGCTGTTGCTAATTTTTAAATTAGACTTCTTGTTTTGATGAGCAACAGAAGAATGCGCATGCCTTCAATAAAAGTGCATCGCAGAAGTCTACACAAAAGATCATGCAATCCCTGACATGCCCAGGTAGAGGCTTATGAGAACATTTGATGTCAAACCTCAGTCTCAATTACAGTATGTGTGAAAGATTTGTATCAGAACTCAGACTGCTGTGTCATTTATTAATATGAATGTACTAAGGGCTTGCTGGCTCAGATCTATTTTGTTATCTGCATTGTTTTGCTTTTGGTTAATAAGTATAGTTTTGGACTCATGGGTTCTTTTCAGCAAGAGCAATACTTTTATTTGAGCTCTCAAGGACTGAAGTAACATTCTCAGCCAGAATGAGAAACGTTTTAAAAATAAGTAAAGCATTGATAGAAAGGGGAAAGCAGCTCCTCATAAATGCCTGTATTATCAGCACTGTCAACTCTAGAGCCTGTCCTGTTTTAAGGCCCAATCTTTTGCATTTCCGTAATGTACTGTGGTCTTAAATCTCAGAAATTTCTCATTCATACTTCTGTCTTAGACCTCACAATACCTCATCAATTATGTTCAAGCTGTCCCTAACCTCACTGGAAAGTGTTCTAACATCTCTCAGCCATATCTTTCAAATGCTATGAGGCATGTGAGCTTATACAAAAAGTGAAAGATCTGTGGGAATTTCCTTAGGAATGTAATCAGATTCTCTGTAAATGCTTTTGGGAAGCCTGAAAGTCACAAGAAGTAGATCTTTTCCTATAAGAGTTGTCTTACAACAATTCCATTGCTCTAACACTCCATATATTTTTCTAAGCACACTCATCATAACATGTAATCATGTTTTCTTAATTTTTTAACCCGACTAACCATGAAGTGCAAAAAGCAACAGGAGAAGAAGACAGTCATTCAGAAAAACATGACTAAATTCAGAAACATCTTAACTTGGACTGCATGAAATTAGCAAGTGTAATGTTGAAGAATGAAATTTTGTTAGAGTTCTGCAGACTGAACTGATACTGCTGTCCACAAATAAGGAACAACATTATTTGCTTTGTCCTCATTGCTCGGAGCAACAACATTCCTTGCTGTGGCAAAAGGAAGAGTGGTTTGCATGGGAAGATTTCACACCCCACCCCCTTGTCTCTGAAATAAAAGTGGAATTCTAGAATATGGGAAGATTTGTGGAGCCTAGTGGAAAAAAAAAAAAAAATCTTTTCCTCCCTTACCTTTCCACCAGTTCTAACTAGCCTTTTACACACATCACCTAATTCTGATTTGCTGGGACTTGATTTCGTAAGACTTTGTGCTACAAGTAGAAGCAGCCTAGCCTGGGCTATTATGGCTCTAGTTTGGCTGGTGAAGTGTGGCTGGTGAAGTGTACCTGGCCTGTCCACCCAGCCCACTGCCCTCAATTCCAACTCCCAAAGATTTTCCTTCATTCTAGGACACTGGTTTGAGACACTTGTTCCAAAGCTATGCAGCCATAATAGAGCATTTTTACTACAAATACTGAAGATGGCAAGCATTAGACTATCAAATCACGTCAATGATATTTTGCTTTGACCGTCATGCCATCTTTGGAGGGAGCTCTCAAAACATATGGAAGTCTAGGCTAACTCTATTTAATGTATTGCATCTGTTGCATGGCAACCTGCCTTTCAAGATACTGTAAACTTTTCAGATTTAGATAATCTTTGATTTATCCTCAAGGCATTTACACCTTGTAGCTTGTTGTTCACCTAGATATACCTTGTCTCAAAGGGAGAATTAACATAATATGATGCCCTTTGGAGATAATTTCAAGGAGCAGTGGGAACAGAGCAAGATGCTGAACATAGTGGAATTTGTTTGGGTTCTTTGTGTTTGTTGGTTTTTTTGTTAGTTTGGTTGTTTTTTAAAAGTAAAAGACACTTGCCTGTCATGGGATATGTACTCTGCTAGCTAGTTTGCATCTGTACTTAAATTAATATAGTTCATCTCAATCCATTAGACTACTTGGTTGGATTTTTTTCTTTGTGTGTTTCCCCTTCTCTACTGGAATATCTCCATTTCCAAATATAATTAAAAATTGATGGATCTAAGTCTTCCTTTGTTTACTTGGACATATTTCAAATGTTTTACAGAAGTTCCTCCCCCCCTCCCCCAAGTCCCATTGCTTAAGGAATCTTGGTGTACTGCTGGAAACAATCCTGCCTGAATGGGAAGATGAAGCTGATTATTTAATAGAAATTTTCCAGCTGTCCCATTTTTTTTTTTTTACCCTGTGGGCACAATGCTTTGAACTGGACAACTGCAGAAGTTTGATGGATTTTCTCATATTTATATCATGGCTATTATCTATCTCTGCAACAAAAAAGCAGTTGGTTGTTCATGAGCAATACCTTTCACCTTTACAGACTACTCAAGATGTCTTTCAAACAAGGCTTCAAGAGACAAAGGAAGGTATATGAAGGCAAAGAACAGCTATGTTTCAAAATTGGAGTAAGTTTTTTTCCCCCTAGTCCTTAATAAAGCAAAATACACCTTGATATAAATGACAGGTTTGCTTGCTTAAAGACAGTCTGACTGGCTTATTCATGGAAATAATCAACAGTTCCAACAATTAAGAGGGTCTTTGCATGACAAATCCAGCTTAGAAACCAGGTTTGTCATTTGACACAGGTTTTATGGACAATTCAGTAAGAACAAACTCTCGTTATTGAGTCAGTAAATAATAATGATAATGCCATGAGACTAGTGATTGTTGTCAATGAGTAACAAGCTTATGCTCTTCATGTATTTATTATATTTTCTGTGCTCATCTGATATTGAATGTAGCTTTGTTCACTACATATATCTTCATACTGCAATCAATATAACGGTACACTTTTCATAGACATCAGACTTTAATATTAATTTGTACTTATTTATATGCCACAGGAAGACATGGAACATCTTCACTCCTATGATAAAGCCTTCATTCAAAATAAAGTATACTTATATCATCACTGGGGTTAAGAAGATTTTATGTTTACTACTCAAAAGATTTATGGGTCACTCAAACATTTACACTCTCATACATTTTTATGACAGTACCATGAAGTAAATTTGATATATGTTCAGAAGAGAATGATAGGTTTAAATGTCTAACAGCTGCTCTTCTGAATTTCAGTGATGTTTTAAGTGTTGCTACCATTTAGCACTTCCACTGTTCACTGCAATTTACTGTTTGCCTGCATTAGTTATTTGTATTTGCACATGAAGACAAAGGGATAGAATTAAGCACAGAGCACAAACAGCTTTACTTCCTTTAAGCCGCCTGAATCTAATCAATCTTATGGCAAACATGTGTGGAAAGAAACCAATGCTTTTCAGAACATTTATTGAAAGATTTTAGTCAAAAAGCATCTTAGGCACAAAAGTTGTGTGCACAACTACACACCCTTTCCTGGATCTACGTTGAAGCTTACTGTGCATTCTGAAGTGCATTTGACTTCCTTTATATCACAAAACCAGTTCTGATGAGTAAACAACCCAGAGGGGGGCTGATTTCAGCAAAACAGGCCACTGAAATTGCATTGGGTTGGGAGTGGCAGCCGCAGTGGGAAGTTCTGGTCTTTTAGTTCCAGTCAACTGAAACAGCTTCAAATACTGCTGTAGTCTTTTGCTGTGTGAAGTATACAACACTGTAAAGTACTCGATACACTTCACTTAAGATTGTTTTACACAGAAGGGAAATGAGGTTCTCTAATCACCCCCTACTATGAACCAGAGGCAACACAGGGACAATTAAATAAAAAAGATAAGAATGTCACTATATTCAAGCACAAGCTGTGTTAGGGGACAGGGTAGTCATCACTAGGAACCACACGTTTGCTGCCACATGTTTGTGACTCCTTATTCCATACATAGCACCAGTCGTTTCACAAATACCTGTGGACTACAGCAGGACTGGATATGGCAATGAGCTGTGAGTACTGTATGTAGCCCTTCTCTAACATAGTCTGTGCTGCATACAGAGTCAGTTCTATGATTAAGTTGCATTTATGTGACCACACATTCCTATTTGCCTCCATTTTGAAGAGAGGTTAGTTCATCCCTGAGTCAGGGTTTCACAACTGCTTCGTTATGTGAATGAGCAAAAGACAGCAACAGTGAATTCCAAAAGCAGCCAATAAATCTTTCAGAAGCCTAACTTTATTTTAGGACTCATGCCTCAGGCAAGACGTGTGGCTTAGAAAGGAAAATGTTAAATGCATTTTAAAAGTTCTGTAAACCTGGCTTACCCAGTTTCTGCTGTCTATGTTATGCTGTTCTGAAGAGACTCAAAACTTAATAGCTCCATCAAGTTGA
The DNA here is from genome assembly GCF_026170545.1 of Melanerpes formicivorus. NCBI lineage: Eukaryota > Metazoa > Chordata > Aves > Piciformes > Picidae > Melanerpes > Melanerpes formicivorus. The sequence goes on along the minus strand of NW_027142358.1, from coordinate 14,693,245 downwards.
GAAATAGAATACTCTCTCACTTAGAAGAGACAAGCTGCTGTTAAGTCTAAGATTATCATTGCAACACATTTATTTCATAGCCAACTTTGTGATTGCCTGGAGGAATACAACATGGAATTTACTCAAAGAAGGATTCTGTTAGAGCTCTAAAGTTGAGGTTTATCTCACAACCTGCCATCGCTTGGACATGAACAGACAGCATAGTCCTAGTGAATATCAGTTGTGCATTCTGTTGGTTTGGTTCTAACCTTCACTCTTCCTAGCCACATTACTCACTGACATCTGCTAGTCTCAGAACAGTCAGCAGAAATGATACTCTAAATCCACCTAGAACTCTGGCATCACATAGCCCTTCCAAACCTACAGTACCTTGCCAACTGTTCAACATCCACAAGAATTCTGTGCACTCTGTAGAGCCAGTCTATGATGAGATATCATGCAACAGTGCAAGGCATTTTGCCATATGGGAAATAAAACAGAAAAATCACTTGCTGGCTCCACAAGAGTCTTGGTACTTGGGAAAAGCTAGAGAGATAGCATTCTAGAATTAAAGGGAGGAAAAAAAACCACAACCCCCAAAAAAGATATTTTTCATAATATGGAATCTAAAGGAAGAGGGGCGCTGACATTTTGTTTATGAAGTGATGTGTATCTAAGACAACTTGGCCCTCCTACACTAGAAGCCTTCCAAAAAAATCTATAAAATTTGAAGAAAGAAGAAAAAGATAATTTCTTGTGAACATTTATATATCTGTGAACGTAGTCTACCTGGACTTCAGCAAGGCCTTTGACACTGTCTCCCATAGCAAACTCCTGGCCAAGCTGTCAGCCCGTGGCTTGGACAGGAGCACTCTGTACTGAGTTAGGAACTGGCTGGACGGCCAAACCCAGAGAGTGATGGTGAATGGTGCCACATCCAGCTGGCAGCCAGTCACTAGTGGTGTGCCCCAGGGATCAGTGCTGGGCCCCATCCTGTTCAATATCTTTATTGATGGTCCGGATGAGGGGATTGAATCCATCATCAGTAGATTTGCAGAAGACACCAAACTGGGGGCAAGTGTTGATCTGTTAGAGGGTTGGAGGGCTCTGCAGAGGGAACTTGACAGGCTGGACAGATGGGCAGAGTCCAAGGGCATGAGATTTAACACATCCAAGTGCCGGGGTCTACACATTGGCCACAACAACCCCATGCAGTGCCACAGGCTGGGATCAGGGTAGCTGGAGGGTGGCCAGGCAGAGAGGGACCTGGGGGTACTGGTTGACAGTAGGCTGAACATGAACCAGCAGTGTGCCCAGGTGGCCAGGAAGGCCAATGCCATCCTGACCTGTATCAGGAATATTGTGGCCAGCAGGAGCAGGGAGGTCATTCTGCCCCTCTACACTGCACTGCTTAGGCCACACCTTGAGTCCTGTGTCCAGTTCTGGGCCCCTCAGTTTAGGAAAGATGGTGACTTGCTGAAATGTGTCCAGAGAAGGGCAAAAAAGCTGGTGAGGGGTCTGGAACACAAGCTCTATGAGGAGAGGCTGAGGGAGCTGGGGTTGTTTAGCCTGGAGAAGAGGAGGCTCAGGGGAGACCTTATTGCTGTCTGAAACTACCTGAAGGGAGGTTGTAGCCAGGTGTGGGTTGGTCTCTTCTCCCAGGCAACCAGCACCAGAACAAGAGGACACAGTCTCAATCTCTGCCAGGGGAGGTTTAGGCTGGATGTTAGGTAGAAATTCTTCACAGAAAGAGTGATTTGCCATTGGAATGGGCTGCCCAGGGAGGTGGTGGAGTCACCATCACTGGAAGTGTTTAGGAAGTGACTGGATGAGGCACATAGTGCTATGGTTTACTTGATCAGATGGTGTTGGGTGATAGGTTGGACTTTATGATCTCAAAGGTCTTTTCCAACCTGGTTAATTCTATTCTATTCTGTTGTCTCAGAGAAGTGAAGCCAGCTGACTCAGGTGTGCAGAACATAGTAACTCAGAACTACAGTACGGAAGTAACAAAATAGAGCTGCCCATCCTTCATCGGGATACTGGGTAAGCACACTTTGAAATAATCCACAGTCTTAAAAAGACAAAAGAAGGCAGAAAAAAAATTATTTATACCAGTCCAGATAAGGTGACTTTTTAATACATTTTAAGTCAAAAATTTTGTCACTGAAATTATTGGTCACTTTAAACTCATTGTACTTCCTTTCCCTGTGCCTGAGCTTTTGCCTGTATACTGTGAGGCTCTCAATAGTTTTCTTCTCTCCTTGTGTATTGATGAATGACTTCAAAGCATTTATTTGGACTGAAGGAGATGTGTCAATAGAAATACTAATTCTGAAATTATTTAATAAATGACATTTTATCTGAGGGCTAACTCACTGCAGTACAAAGACTTGGACAATCTGAACTTCCCTGAGTTACTAAAAATACTTGAAGCAATTTTCTTTGTGGAAGATATTTGTGGGGAAGAAGAAAAGATTCATTTCCATAAGAAAATATTGAACAATTGGAAGTTAGGCTGATATTAATTTCCATTACTAGGTGACTTCTGAGCAAAAAAGTTCTCAAGTTCATTTTTGAACAAATTAATTTCTAATGTCAAACAGATTTTCTTCTAGTTAAACACTTGTTATGCAGACACCTTGCCCTCAAATGAATTTAAAAACATACATTAGAAACCCTAACCACTAATTTATTATATTATTGTTTCTATTCAGTAAATCAGAAACAGTCTCTTACTATTATAATTATATGGCCTAACATTATTTCCTTCTATACATAGATTAGATGCCCAATTCTTCCAAACACATTTCATTATAACTAATGAAAACCCCAGATAAGTAAGTGTGGATACACAAATATAATTTATTAGCATTACTTTAATTTATACTCCCAAGAAAACTTACAGCAAGGTTCAGATTTGCTTGCTTGAAAGAAAAAAGAGAAAGGATAATTCCGCTTTAATTAAAATTACACTCTGAGGTACAGCTGCAAGGATGAGCCATTCTGGCTAGACCATCATTAACTATGTATGTTAGCATTTGTTTGTAATTACAGCTAGGCATGAATTTATTAGAAACCCCAAATATCTAATTTCAGCATTCAAGCACATTTTAGTCCCCCTGAAAGTGGATAGTCCATGTGCTTAAGATCAATCCTGAATGAGTGTTTTGCTGAATTCAAGTGAAAATGAGACTTGGTCACAGGCTTAGTTTATGCATCTGTGCTGAGGGGTGGGAGGGAAAGATGTAGAATCAAGAGTGCCTCATCTTTCGTAATTCCATGTTAGGGGTGTGTCAGTCCTTGGACACCACAAGCAGAAGAAAGAATTTAGCTTTAGAAGGTGGACACAGCTTGCCCGCAGCTTGACAACCAGCAGAGCTGGTCCAACAGGCATGAACTTAAAAGCAAAGGTGGAATCAATATGTAGGGTGTAGCACATCAAGATCATAGTCCTAGCACTCTGCATACAAACATATACGTAGTGCTTGCAGCTGATATCATGCCATGCACAGCTGCAGTTCTCTGTGCATTTCCTTGCAAGATCATGCAACAGCTAAACTAGCATGCCTTGCCTACACAAAACAAATATGCAAAGCAAAATGCAGACTTACATATATGGAAGATCAAAACCAAGGTGTCATACAATACTTCTGAGTCACAAGTCACTCAAGAGCCATAAGTAGAGGGTAGAAGTCCTTTTTTCAAGTGCATCTAGATATATCCTTAAATATATCCTTACCACAATCTCTCTCATCTACTTGTTATGAAGCTGAGCAAATAGGGATTTCACTATGTTCACTGATGTCCTCAGACACCACAGACAGTCCTTACATCCTACAACATCCTAGCTAACTGTAACAGATACCTCAGTTGAGTATCATCTCCCTTCATGACCCCACAAGCACATTTCTATGGTGCAATGTTTCACAGTATCCTGATGGTTTCATTGAAAACAATTGACAGATCAGTTAGGAGACAGCAAGTACTTTCCTCACAAGTATTTAGTAATTTCTTTGTAAGCATAATGGAGGGAATGAGTGAACATGTACTCTTCCCCACTTTGTGGGATTAGGAAGATATTTCCAAAGTATGAAATTAAAAGTCATTAATTTCCACATCCAGAGCGATCTCTTGCTGAGTAGCTGAAGCGAGCAATGAAAGATGTAAGGAAGGTGTACCTATCTTCTGAATTGCTCTGAAGTTTATGCCATGTTTTGCAACTGCAGTGTGAAGACAAATTTGATCTAAAAAGCAAGCAACTCAGAATGATTCACTATTATATTCACTTCCCTAGGATGCAAAGATGCTGGGAAGTCTAGAATTACTGATTTTTATATGCTTCTGAGTAGTCTATATAGAATTTGAAACCAAAGTAATTTTTTCTAGTTACAATGAGTTCTTTGGAGCCAGCAGCTACTTGTATGCTTATGTTTTCATCACTATTTAGACAAAAAAAAATGGTTTGTAAGAAGAATGGACAGCATTCATTTTTGCCTCTGGCTTTCTGTTCCTCATACTTTATCCTGACCTGCCTTTAGACTAGTATGACCATACTATATTTTAATTCTTTTCTCCTCCCATTTTGGGAAAAGCCTTTCTTTTGTAGTTTATGAAAGATTGATCATGGGAGAAAATACAAAGCACACCAGATTCAAGGCTTCAGCTCTCACACTGTGATCAGCATTAAAATCTGGATTATACAGCTAGAAATCTCTGACTGTCTTGATTTCATTCTTATAAAAAAGGAAAATTTATGTTAATAGTTCTTTCTAGAAGGCCTCACAGGAAAGAATTAATTATTGAGGCTTCTAGACAAAGTGCTGGAAAAAATCTTACTGTACCTCCATTAAAGCTAATGAAAGAAACCTGTTGACCTCAGGAGCATAAGACTTCAATGTCTGTAAACAACACATCTGTAGGAAGCTATACCACACAACTGATTACATTTTTCCTTTAAAATTAATCTCATGGAATTAAATTTGTCCACAAATATTAAGGATAACCCTTCAGCAGTTGGTTCTTCACACTCTACTGTATTTTGTTTCATTTCTGCTCCACTCAGCAGCCAAAAAAGTCTGGGGTCTGCCCAAATGTTTAATTGTTCCAGGTAACAAAGAATTCAGCACCCACCAAGTCTGTCTTATGCTCTCTTCTCAGTTAAGGTGATTCTGATCTGCAAAGCTAGTTTATCAAGATTATAACATAAGAAAGCTGCTCTGAGCATACATGCTGTGAAATAGTAATAAAAACAGCACAGGCAGAGCTAATGCACAGAACATGGATCAGATGCACCAAGTGCGTGATGAGAATACCCTTGGTGGGAAAGGGCTATTTGAAAGCTGCCACTGGCCTCTGCCCCTTTGGAGACTCAGGACCACAGTCTTGTCCCTGATCTTGTATCGTTATTTTGCTGAGCTTGCTCTAACGGTATACCTGGCTGTAAAAACACAACATGGCACAAGCAGTCCTTGTGGCTTGGAGGGGAAAAGGCTAAAGCAGGCAGCACCCAGCAATGCTGTGGTTCCCTGAGAGGGCTGGGGGCAATACCAGCAGCTGTCAAAGCCCTTGTACAATCCGCCATTTGGAAGAGAGGGCAGTGGCTCAGACCACTTTGAAAGCCATGACATTCCTGACCTGCCTCTCTTAGGAAGCAGATGAAATTTGGGCCTTAAACTTTTATTTCCTTTCTCATTCCTGACAGGCAAAGTGTTTTCTGTTAGTTGCATTAAAGAAAAATGAAAAGAAAGAAAAGCAGAGACAAACATTTCTAGAATTATTTGTTAATAATTTTTGGCAGCAGTACATATACTAATCTCTTGCTGTGACCATAATCTAAGCCTAATGTTGCTCCCAAGGAATGCTGTGGCAGTATTCCCACTGACTGCACTGTGAGTGGATCTGGGGCCTTTGTTTGGTCAAAGCTGTTCCAGATGGAGTCTGAAGGATTCCCACCCGGCATTCCAGTTGTAAAGAATGACTGCTCTTCTCTTTCAAAAGGAGTTTTCTGGCTCCAGCTATGGCTGACCTGTTGGGACCAATAGTGGAACTGACCCTCTAACATCGCACAGTATGACCCTTTGGGAGAAGAGGGTAATGCTGTGTTTTATTAGCTTCATTCTAGTCTAATCAACACTGGGATACTTTCTTTTGGTGTAATTCCGTTTAGTTTTGTATATACTGAATGGGTTTCTTCTGGTCATGAAAATGTAGCTGATCCCAGGCTATAATATTTAATTATATAATATAGTTATTATATAATTATAATACACCAATGGAACAGACTTTGAGGAATGTGAACTTAAATCCCAGTACCAGTGTACCTACCTAAACCATACCAGAAGTATAATAGAAGGGAAATGCAAGCTACCTCAAAAACAAATCTAACAGCCACAAAAGGGAAAACTCTTTAGGTCTCTTGTGAGGTTTCCTGGGATATTTAGGTGTCTAACCAATTTTTCAGCATTCAATTTGCATCTCACATGATAAAGTACTAATATTGTTATTAGTCATTATTAGTGAACTATTCACCTAATAGTAATTTGTGACCAGCTGAAGTGGGCATAGATCTCAGAACAGATTATACAAGGAAACGAAGCTCTTTGGTATTTTTAATTAGAAAAGTCACTGGTCACCTGTAAAATGTAGGCTATATTCATTATGTATTATTTCTAAATAAAACTTTCCCTCTCATGACTTTGACTCACTGGCTTAGTAGAAAAATAAGACCTTTGCAAGTTATTACAGTACCCAGCTTGGAATTTTTCCTCAAAAATGTTTGATTTGACAATACCATACAGTGCTGCCAAGCTCTCAGTTCAGATGAGAAGATTAACCAACTCATTGACAATGGTTTTAAAAATCCACATCTATTCAGAAACTTCCAGTATAAGAAATTAAACTTTGTCCTCCTTTCTCTTACGTGGCTGAACCTGTGCAGGCTAAAAGCCATGTACTCTGATGAATACTCTAGCATTAAACAATAAGGCATTAGTGAAGAATACATTGACACAAAGCATTTGCATGCTTTGATGGAAGATTTTTGATTTCTCAAGTTGGGTGTGCACTGTTACAGCACATAGATACCTTTGGTACACAATGCAATCAGCAGCTTAAGAATGTTTCATAAATCAAGGTTTTCTTGTCTTTCTGGTCTATTTAGCCTTAGAAACCAGAAGAACCCCAAACACAAAAGGACATCCAAACAGTCTGTAGACATTTTCTAAGAACTATTACGCTAAAATGTAACCCTTCAGTCAAATTTCATTGTCATGCATTGAAAAACAAAGGACCATACCAAGCAAATTATTTAGGTGCTCCTGCAATACATTTAAGATTCTTTTGTATTGATTCAACTGTCTGAGAAAAACAGGAGTTCTGACTGTTTTACTTTCCTCTCCACATAATTATTATACAAGCGTTACCTTTTTTTTTTTATTAATGACTGTAGGTGTACCTGTTTGCCTAAGGTGCTTCATTGGCTCAGTTGCATTACAGGACTAGAAAAAAAAATATAAGTTTACAAAAGTTGGCAGAAAGCAAAGGTGGAAGGGTGGGGAACAACATTTTTGAATACACTATTATTCACCAAAACAAACTCATGTTTTAGTATCTTGAAAGACACTGCTTAAAACCCAAACCAAACAATATTTTCCTGTAAGGTCCACACTACTATGAGTGAAGTTGGTGATTGTCTCCAAGATGATACACTAGTGAAACAGACTTTGCAGCCAAGAAGAAGAAATAGCTATAATGCCTTGAGGGCTTCCAAAACCTGTCCAACAGTTTTGCCTTTGCTAATGCACATTCCAGTATGATGAAAGATAGGTAAGGATCAGAAAAAGAACACATAAGGTATGTGATACTTTGTGTTCAGCAGGTGTGTATGACATTTTCTCCTTTCTGTTTTTTTCAGTGAGTGAAAGCTTGTGCATATTCTTCAGACTGGCCCTCCATTAAGTGTTCCTTCATGGAAATTAGGGGATATTTATGCACAGTGACCAATGAATGGATGCATTCCAGCATCTGCTATTGTGTATTTCCTGTAAAGTCATTTATTATTCCAACAAACACACTGTTCTTGGGTAGACGTTTAAGATTAATGAGGCATTTACTCCTATTCAAGAAATAAGCTCAGAAGACACATTTTCTCCCATTCATCTGTGCTGATAGTTTAATTAATGTCATTAATACATATAAGTCACCAAAACCTGGTTTTGGTAACCCTGAGGAAAGTTGGCAAAGCAAAAAAATTTGAGGTAAATCTATAGCCTAACATTTCCCATTGTTTCCAGGTAGTTCAGGATTCTCCAGGCAGTGGATAATCTTAGAGACTAACAAAAGCTCAAGATGCAATGATCTGTGGTAATGACAGAATATCAGTCTTAACTCTCTGCTTGTGTGGGCTTTGTCAAATCCTTAAACTGATCTAATTTTTTGGTTTTTTTTTGGGGGGGGGAGGGTGTGCAGATGCATGTCATATTTTTTTTCTCTCCCCAGTATTAGAGAGAGAAAAGGAAAGAAAATACAGTCTCATTGAAATTCATGAGTTGATACAAAAGACTATAAAGAGTGCACTAGTCTTTGGTATTAGGGATACTTTTAACAATGTGTAGCACTCCACAGATAAAACAAGGAATGTAATGGTTCTTTAAGTACTTCTGGATTGGTTGGTGGGGATTTTGTTGTTGTTGTTCTGTGGGAGTTTTTTTTTGTTTGTTTTTTGGTTTTCTCTCTCAAGTTTATGCATGGAGCCTTTATTGATAGGGATACCTAATAGCTAGGTTCACTCAGACTGGTATGAAAAGTTTGGTGTTAACTAGAATGTCATTGACTTAACATAGAAAGAAGAGAGAACAGGAAAGCACGGAGTGAGAATAGGAATATGCATTTAGTAGGAACCAAAATTACAAGGTTGCATTTAACAGAACTTCACAACTCTCATTCCTTCCAGGTTGGGCTGAGTGGGGGAGGAAATCAAAGGAAGTATACCGCTCAGACACCAAAACACACGTCTTTTCTCTCTGAAATCCTATGTAGAATTATCTTTTCAACCATAGCCTTACAATTTGGATGCTATCCTCCCTACCGTCACCCAAAATGATGATCTGAGGATGCTCACAGACTCCTGACTCACAGACCGTTCTTATGAAATTAGAACAGTGGTCCAAGGATAAAATCTATCTGTGATCCAGACAAATAAAATGCACAGCCATATTACAGGTATAGATAGCTGCTTGCTGAGCTTCTGGAGACAAAAGTCTGAGAAAATTTGTAATTAAGAGATGTAAAGAAATTAAATTTTTTCACTTTCACTCTCAAAGGCTGACAGTAGGAAAAGAATCCAAACCAACAAAAAACCCCAAACCAAAGAGGCTTTCAACATTATTTTGACTCCACAAATAAGGGAAATAAGCAAATAAAAGCACAAATGGAACTGCTTATAGAGTAGTGGTAAATCTCAGTGTGTTTCAGCTGCTGGCAGGGCCATGCAGTGATATGTCAACATACAAATTTGCTTCTGAAGATAACTCCCGCTAAAACCCATCCCTAGTCTGCAGTGGATGATTCCAGGCACACGGAGGGACATAGAATTTTGTATAGTGCCTGCTAGAACAAGGATCTCCTGCAGAGTTGAACAGAGAAAATTCTATTAGCTGCTCTCAGTCTTACTGTAATGCCTGAAGCAAAACATGGAGGCCAATATGATAACCAGGAGGCCTAGAGAGATACACTTAAGTTTTCAAGAAATCTTTCTAAACCCTGTCCCACAAAGTTTTGCTTATACTGGAAATTCAGTGATGAAAAAACACCAGTATAAGCATCTTTCTTGCTTATAAAATCGTCTCTCTTCCCCAACTCTACCAGATCTAAATGGCTGTTACATGGTAATAATCTTCTCGGTCTGAAAGAGTGATGTTATCAACAGGTGTAGGGACAGGCTATGGACAACTACAGAGTTAAGACTGGCTAGAGGTGTGCATCAGGCATACAGACAATACTCACAACCATGCCCCCTCCCTCTGGGAAAAGAAAAGAATTAGAAAAATTGGACAAAGAAAGATACAGGAAGCAGAATTTCCTGTACAAAAAGTGTTTCCATGGACATACCTAGTTATTTAAGATGCTTATCCCTTTATTGTGGGAATAATACAGATATCTGCAGCATAGATAATAGAATAAAATAATATAATAAAATAAAATGCATAATCTAATTATCAGTGGAACCTAAGGGAACAAACTTACTGAAATTTACTACTCCAAACCGTTTAGAACAAGTTTGATTAGTACCCTGTGGAACTTTCATGTTTCTTTTCCTTTAAAGGGTTCCCTAGCACTTAGCTTGTGGCTGTTAGCATTAGATTTCAAGGCACACTGTACTAAACTGTGTTAGGCATGTGAAAGGACTTTCATTCCTCATTAGCTGAACAAAAGAAAGGATTGTAACTTTTAAAAAGAACTAAGCAGCTTTGTAAAAAAAAAATAATAAATAAATTGTACTTCCCTTTAACAAAAATCATACTTGTTAAAACTTTTTTTTTTTATATTCCAAGCTGAACTGTGCTTCAACTCAAAGCAAATAAAGTCATCAGTTGACTCCATTCTATTAGTGGACAGCATTTAAAAAAAAAAAAAAAGGCCAATGGGTCCTTGAACAGTGGTCCCTTGTCCGTCACATCAAGACATGGCTTGTACTTCACACACTATTGACCATGAAAAGCAATCTTGCGACTTTTGAAGCCCTGTCACACAGCAAAAAAGCAGTACAAGAGAAAACTTTTCTTGAAATATCGAGGATGGGGGCCTGACTGCTCTCATCTCCTATGATTAATGACTTGTGGCCTCATTGTGTAGAGGCTGCTAATTAGCTTCAGACTGATTAAGGCTGCAGAATGCAACATTCAGCTTGATAAACTGGGACAGCCCCCACTCTTCACCCCAAACAAGTCTGCTGCAGAAACTCTGGCATCTAGTTTCCTGATAAAAGCAATGAAAACATTTTCACTGGAACGAATGTAATCCCAAGAGGCTCTGTGCTTCACCTCGCTGGAAGTTTGAACTGTAGTATCTTTCCATATAATAATTCTTTACCAGTCCTATCCAAATTCCCTGCTTTTTGTCTAAAAACTTGCTTGGCACAATTAATAAACACACATAACATACTGACAAATCTTATTTGAGACCCATCTAAAACACAGTTCAAAAAGCAAAACAAAATAACAAGTGGATACTTCTAAACTTTTGTTATCCACTTGTTAACAACTGATAGCTGATTAGTTATAACACTTCTAAAGAGTTGCACACAGCATTCTTGGGTGCTCTTTATAAACACATTTTAAGAAGAGAGCAGAAAACTGTCAACTTCTAAATTGTTATTGCCTAGCATTTTGGACACCTGCTTTGCTGAAATACATGCTGAACCTTTTATCTGGTAAAAACTGCATGCCACGGCCAGAGAGGTGGAAGTCCAGTAACACAAGGAGTTCTTGCCCTGACCACCGCTTCCCCCAGCATCGAATTAATTTTGTTTGCTAAGTTGCTCTTCGCATACAAAAGCATTACATTCCACCAACACAGGAAGGTTGAAAATATTTATACCAGATTTTTAACACTAACCCCATCAAACTGATGCACTACAGCAGAAGGCTGATTAGCTTAATAACTGGTTACTCATCCTCTGGGTACCAGCAACCAAAATTAAAATCTTTAGCAGCTCATATAACAAAGTAACAGGAGCTTACTTTTTCAAAGACCTACAGTTCCAAGAAAGGGGAAAAATAATTTTACATTTACAGAACAGCTCTGAAGAGGGAAATTTCTGGGGTTTTGAGGGATGGATTGAAATGTCGACAATTTCTCCTTTATTTAATAAAAAGACCTAGATAAAGAGACCATGCAAATGTCTATGCAGAGAGGATAAGTTGGCCAGACTGTTTGAGTAGAATTTTGAGGTATGAATTCATGAAGCTTCTTTTTGTGCTCCATATTTCCCAGAGCATCCTTCACATGTGCCACCCTACCAAGAGCAACACCACTTATTCATTTGCATTGCTTTAAACCCACAAGGCACCTGTTACACCAGGTACGGTATGTTGTGTAGTGAGAAGACAGTTATACTTCAAAGGGTTAAGTTCTAATATTTGAAAAACTCTTCCACATAAGTTGCCACTACAAGTAACTGGTGCAGGCCTTGACAATGGAAGGGATTGCAGGGGTGGTGCTAAATTTATAAGAGAAACCAGATTGTCATTGGAAATAGTAGCTTAAGGTAATACGAGATGACTGTAATAGACAGTACAAGCAGAAGGGCGTCATCCACACCACACACAGCCTCTTTCAAGTCTCCAAAAAGAAGCCTTAGTATATGCCTGTCCTGAAGCATGCAAGCAATCCCTTTGAAGTCAGCAATAATCAGGTTTAAGTACTCGTGTACCTATACATTTATTTTCACTGTAACTATACAGCATATACACTATGTAGTGTAAGCGCTAATAGACGAACTTCAGCACTGTTGTAAGGTAGCACAGCTCATCTGACACCAATGGATCAACGTCTCACTCAAGACCTAGGAATTAACTTAATGTTTATAAGCATTTTCCTATGCCTTACCCTGTTTCTTTTTTGCCTTGTTTTGCTTTCAACAAGGCTCTTTGTAGTGTCATAATTCACAATCTTTCTAGTCAGACTTTGTTTATAAAACCTTTATTGTTCCAGAACAATGGAGTTGTGACCTGTTCAAAGGCAGGATTGCAATCAGGGCCCTCTATGTACTTTCTCAGGGTGCACTTTCTGATGAAGCAAACAGACCACGCAACCCTATTGATGTCAGCCAGGAGTGGAAAAATAGGCTCCCTCAATAAACCTAAACATAAATCTTCCTGCCCTATCTCACCATCTGTATGAATTCACCTAAAGTACAAAATTAATAAGCAGAACAAGTATCCCCAAGCCTAATAGGCTGCAATACTGTTTGCAGACAAACGTGGATTTGTTCTACACTTCTAGCAGTTTGAGGGAATTCACAGGCATAGAAAGCAACAGGTGGAAACACAGCCTGGGCCAAAACAAAGTGAATGAGATTAACCCTAACATCATGAATATGCTTTATCCTTCTGTGTTTGTTCCTTCCTATAAATTTTCTTTGGGGAGGTTTGGGCCTTCTGATGCTTTCTTAACTTTACTTCAGGACTCTTAGGGCAAGCATTTCAGTAAAGTGTCATTGGGAAATATGCAAGATGGTGCTGCCTTTTTTCCCCATGCAAGTGAACAAAATCACAGTTGTCACTTTTTCTCCCTACTCTGTAGGCACTCTCAAATATATATATAATTGAGAAGAGTGTATCATCAAGTGACAGCAGAAGTAACATTACCACCTTTTTCCTTCCCTTATTGTCACCTTCAAACCACTACACCATAACATACAAGTTTTAATTGAATCAAATAATGGTTTGAGTTGAAAGAGACCTTTAAAATGTCGTCTAGTTTAACTTGCCTGCAGTGACATCTTTAACGAGATCAGGTTGCTCAGAACACCATTCAGACAGATCTTGACTGTTTCCAGGCATGGGGTATCTACCACCTCTTTGGACAACCAGTTTCACCACCCTCACTTTAAGAAAAAAACCTCATCCTTTCACGCAGTCTAAAACTATCCTCTTTTAGTTTAAAGCCATTATCCAGGTCCTGTGAAAGAGATTGTCCCCATCTTACTTATAGGTCCCCTGGCTGCAGTAAGGTCTCTCTCCAGAGCCTGCTCTCTCCAGGATGAATAATCTCAACTCTCAACTTTTCCTCACAGTAGAGGTGCTTCAGCCTTCCAACCGTTTTTGTGGTCCTCCTCTGGACACACTCCAACAAGTCCATGTTATTCCTGTGCCAAGGACTCCAGAACCAGACTCAATATTTCAGGTTGGGTTTCACCAGGGCAGAGTAGAGGGGCAGAATAACCTCCCTAGATCTCCTAGCCACACTTCCTTGTGATGCAGCCAAGGATAATTTTGGCCTTCTGGGCTGCAAGTGCACATTCCTGGCTCATATCCAGCTTTTCATTCACCAGTACCTCACAAGTCCTTCTCCAGAGAGTGATCCCAATTCTATCATTACCCAGCCTGTACTGATACTGAGGACTGCTGTGACCCAGGTGCAAGCTCTTGCACTTGGCCCTGTTGAATCTCACAAGGTTCATAGAGAACCACTTCTCAAGCTTGTCCAGATTATTTTGGTGTGTCCACAGCACCACTCAGCTTGGTGTCATCTGCAAACTTGCTGAGGGTGCACTTGATTCCACTGTGCCACTGATGAAGCTATTAAACAGCACTACTTCCAGTACAGACCCCTACAGGACACCACCTGTCACCAATTCCCGTCTGGGCATCCAGCTGTTGACCACTACTCTTTGAATTTAACTATCCAACCAATATCTTAACCACAGAACAGTCTACTTGCCTCTTCTGGTTTTGGCTAGGATAGTGTTAATTTTCACAAGAAGTTGGGAGCAGCCACAGCCAGGATAGCAGAAACCCCACCACTCAGTGGGACATTCAATACCATACTGATATCATGCCCAATATGTAAGGGAGGAGATGGCTGGGAGAAGCATACACAATTCAAGTAGGTGGAGGGTGGCAAGGAGTTACATTTTATATATAATTTTATTAGTATTATTGTTACTGCTGTTGTTTCTTCTATCTTAGTTTTGTTGTGCTAGGGTCTCCCTATCTCAACCCACAGAGTTTTACCTTTTTCTATCAATTCTCCTTCCTTCTTCACTGAGGTGGGGCAAGGAATGAGCAAGTGGCCACGTAGTGCTTAGTTGCCAGCTAGGCCTAAGAACAGTACCATAAAATCTTTAGTTGTCTAATTTAGAAGGAAGGAAATTGAAGGGGACTCAGTTGAAGGCTTTGCAGAAGTTCAGATAGATGACATCCATAACTGTTCCCTTATCCACTGATGTAGTCATTCCATTGTAGAAAGCCATTAGATTTGTCAGGCAGTACTTGCCCTTGAAGTCACACTGACTGTTTCAAATCATGTCCCTATTCTCCATGTGCCTTACTATAGCTTCATAGGAGGTCGTGATCCATGACCTTTCCAAACAGAGGTGGGGATGACAAGTCAGCAGTTCCCAGAGTTCCCCTTTCTACCTTTTGAAAAAATGAGTGCAGTGTTTCCCCGTTTCCAGTCACCAGGGCTTCACAGGAGTGCCAGGACTTTTCAACTACCCTGGAGATTAATTTTGCAGAGCAAGCTCATTAGGGCCAACTGCCTACTTGTTTCCTTTTCCAATTTCCCTTGCAGATGTGATACTGACTGTATCAGACAATCAACCAACTAGAGCTGACTATACACACAAGTGTAATACAACCAATATTACACACAACTTATCTTGTCCTCCTCCTCTAATCAACTGGATTATTTAATTCCCCCTCCCACTGAGCTCTTACCATGATGTGTTATTTTCTATGCCTCCTTTGCATGCTTAGGGTTACTACACCTACTTAAAAAGGTACTAAACACAAACTATTTTCACTACAAAACACTGTGGGGCTATCAGAAGCCTTTATGACTATGTAGATATACCTTGGTGGCTAATAGAGTGGATAAAAGATTTACTACATTAACAGAAAATCATTTAATGAAATAGTTAAGTTAGTACAAAATACTTATTAGGGTACTGAAACATTATCCAACACTGTGTAATTTTCAGGTCATAAAAGAAATACAGCATCACCCAGTGAAATGTATGATACCTTCTGCAAGCAGAGAGCTGCTCAGCAGAATTCATTTTCTGAATTAACTGAACCACAACACAGAATAATTAGCGATGAGTGTATACTTAAATAATTTAGTTACTTTGTCAGTATTTGACATCACAAGATGAACAGAGGCATACATCTAGCACCTTTGACCTTTGCTTTTCAGATTCCGAAAAAGTATAAAACTCCCAACTTCAGAAGTCTTAAATTGCAGACATTTTATATAATGGGGAAAAAACCCAACAAATAAATAAACAAACAATCCCCCCTCCCCCAAAAAAAATAGGTGTTTAATTTGTGTATTACAAAAAAAAACCCAACCATAGAGTTATTTTTCTTAATATCTATACAGTGATCAGATTAATACAAGAAGTACTTGAAACAACAATTTAAGCTTTACCACTGTATGTATGCACATGCATATTATATATGTGTGTATACACACACGCATTTCCCTTTCTGAATCTCACAGGCCTTGGCTAAAGCACTGTTGCTAGGAAAAACAAATTGAACTGTTTTAAATTTATTAGCTGGCTCGAGAGTTTAATTCACACCAAATAATTATGCAAGTGAATGTAGGCTCCTTTCTGGGGAAAGGAAGGTCTTGGATCATTTAAGACCCAATTCTATTTGCCCAAGACAAATAGAAAAACTATCTGCTCCAAATCTTAAATGACCTTCAGATCTGACTTACCAGTGTATACTGGGAATACCACATTTTTGCAAAGCTGAACAGTCCCAGCAGTCCAGGCTTACTTGCCTCTAGAATACCACCAATGAACTTGGTTTTTCTAATTTTGCCTCCAGTGTCACAGAGCAGTTATCTATACAAGGTAAGTATTTGCAGTAAAAGTACAGGCAATTATTTACCCTCATTTGAAAATGTAACATCCTGTAGTACTGGTTTTGGAGGCAGGGTGAGGATTGCCTAGAACATGGGTGAGGATTGCTGTGTCCCTTTTGAAATACCCATGTGGTCATTGGCCAACGGTACTTGCCCTAATTCAGATTTACCATGTTTTTTTCTACAGATATTTAAGAATAAAAGAAGAGAATGAAAGAACTTGCTTCAGAGCAGAAAAGTAAAGGAAAAGCTTTTCCATGACTTCAGTAGATGGGGCCTTCAGATAACATCTAGGTCTATTATAGACTAAAAACAACACATGCATGTGATACAAGTTTTCCTTATCACTCTGGAAAGAAGAAAACAAAAACCCCAGAGCAAGCACCAAATCCAGCAAACAAACTGAACCTCAAACTGAATTGCTCAAATGTTTATGGGAAAACTGAAAGCACTTCAGAGCAGTAGCTACCTTTTGGTCTAGTGTCAACACAGCTTCTACCACAGGCAGTGACCGGTCCTGTTTGTGACCGAGTCTTTCAAATGCCACTGCCTTCAGTAACAGCAGCACAAACCCATCACAAGTTATTTATAAATGTGATTTATTAGTTATGTTTTTAGCATTCACTCAATTCTGACAGCAATAGAATTCCTCTATAATGTTTTCCATCTGAATAGAGCATGTCAAAGTGCTCTGCAACAAGAAATTACTGTTTAAAATGTGGGGGAAAAATAATAAAAATTACATTGTTACAATGGAAGACAAAGAATCTCATCTCAGTAAAGTCCCACTAGAGGGGAGACGATACTGTAAAAGCATCAGAACTTAAAGTATGACAATAACTCATTTAATAATATAACAGTTCTGTTGAAATGATGCATATTCAACATATAAGCTTGTGTTGATATAAAGCAAATTCCAGACAATCTGTTTGTATTCCTACCTAGAAAGTACTTCAACACTAAATAATTGTTCAGTTAGTGTTTTTAAAATGGCACACTTATTGCTGTATCAGCTGACCTGGTCATACCTACCTAATGGCTAATCACTCTTAGTGAGAGAAAAACAAAGCAGAAAAAATAATGAAGAGCAAACACTTACCTTGAGCAGTGTCAGCAGAAAAGAAGGGTAGCGATTGGAAAGCCTTTTGTGTGAGATTCACGCAAAGGGGCCAGCCTAGAAGGTGAAGCAAAGCAGGGAGTCCACTCATGGTCCTAGAGGGTTGGTGAAGGTAAACAGGAGTTGTCCATCCATCGAACTTCACTAAGAATTCGTTAGTTTTTCTATGTTGAAAATTCAATTAAAAAATGAGGAAACTAGAAAGAGCTCTAGTACAATATCCTTCCCCTCATCTTCCTCCAAATAGCCAAAGGTAGCACTGAATTTATTTAACAATTCAGAGAAGAGTGGGGAAAAAATCCCCAACCATATTTTTAAATGCCACTTTCAGTAAAACTAGAATAACTATGCTTTGCTCTTGCGTAAAACAACCGTACAATACATTAGCAGCGGCTCTTCAGTATGAAACAAAGCATTCTGTTAAGCCACCTCACTGCTATTATACTCTGGTGATGGTTAGCAGCTGAATATCACCATCAAATCAATTCATCAACACCTTCATTGACTTTGTCTGTGGAATGGCAACAGCTCCTAGCTGTCAGTGCTCCCATCAGCACAGGGCCTGTGAGAGACTGCAAGGACAACTGGAGTTCAAAGAGTTCTGCAGTACCATAGGAGAGGGTGGGGTGGTCAGAGGTACAGTTTGCTAGGCACTTCCATTTCTACCAGGATACTAGGTACAAAGGTAATTGTGGTAACTGAGAAGTGAAAATGCTCATCTCTGTGCTAGAGCTTGTGTGTCCCAAGCACAATATTTCAGTTAAATAGCTAAGAAGTCAGAAGCAGCAACCAGAGAGATCAGAGTGTATAGGTGCTAGAGGAGGTCATGATGGAAGAGAAATAGAACAAAGATTTGGAGACATGAAGACCAGTGGTGACAAGGCAAAAGAAATATATTCATCTGCTTTCACATGAAGATACCAGTAAATAGATTATCTGAATATTGCTAATAGATCTAATTACCGGAGATCTACAAGATTGCAGTAGTGGCAACCAGGTTAGCATCAAGCTAATTACAGGTCCAACAGTGACACCATCATAATGTGCAGACATTTTTGAGGCAGTGTTTTGTCAGACCAAGTTAATACAGTGGGTGTAAGGGCAGTAGACTTTTGAGCGTACAAATCCTTGTTTGATGGCATAAAGAACTTAAAAATCAGTAGCAAGGGGAAACTTGGCCTCTTGGTATTTTGATTACGAGACAGAATATTTTGAAGAAATAAATCTTATTGCATAATGTAAACTAGCTGTGCCAAGCTAGGTCATAACTGATTAAGGGACATCCAGAGCATCTATTTCCAATTAGCAACTAGGAAATTAAGTTTATTTTCAAGTATTTATTGTGTACTACAAACCTAGCAAACCCAAAAAGACTAAGTATATTTTAGATTCCATATGAAAATTAGTGCCCTGGGATGTGAGGGGGAAATCACCAGTATTTAAAGTTGGTAATTGAAATTATTAATAATAGAGAGAATAATATATCCCCTCTACATGCAAGTCATCATAATGCTTAATAATTGATTGTAATTTCCTGTAATAAATACTAATTAATTAGTTTACAAAGTAATGTAGCTTTATGTTTAATCACTATCCTAACAAATATTTGTTTGTGTTATGTCAACAATTTAATACAGTAATTTATAAATATTTATTGCTGGTTTCAACACTTCTTAATAAAAAGCAGTTGTTTCACATAAATACCAAAGCAATCTACAGTGCTCAACTGTGTCCTCAGCAAGCACTCAGGCTGAATTATAAATCCTTTTCCATCTGTAAGCCTGCATGTTGACAGTGGACCAGCCAGCTGAAAGTCACAAAGAGCAAATTGAGCAAGCCTGCAGGGACCTTGCCCTAACCTGGGATTTATCAGCATTCAGTCTGCCTGTCTCTAAGGAGTCCCACATTTCCACAGGGAAAAAGATTCTGTCACTCTTCAGAGACAAGAGCATCCTTCCAGCCCAAAGCCATGGAGTTAAGGAGCTCTGAATAATCTCTCCCATCTCTATACAGCTTCCTCCCTTTCTTCAGGCCTCTTCAAAGAGTGCTTCTATTGCATCATCCTCTAAGACAGCATTCCTCTTCCTCCATTAACTCTGCTAAGACTGCAAACGTTTCTGACAGCTTTTTCTACTCAGTGGTTTGATTCATCTGTGAAGGTTATTGGCTCCTACATTAACCTCTTTTGTGCCATGTGGGATGTGTATCTCCCACTTACATTCTCTAGGCAGGAGTGGCAGCAGTAACAGGGCAATGTGCTCTGTGGAACTCCAGGAATGTGATTGCAGGCAGTTCCTGCAGGGTGAGGGAACACAAACCTCCTGCCCATTATGGGCTCAAAGATAATGGTGAGACCAGCGGTTAGTTTCACTGCTGCAAGAAAGACATTCACTGTACAAGAAACATAAGGAAGGTGGCCTAACTAAATAGAGAGGTTTGGTTGATGCTTAGGGAGAAAAGTGGTGTCTATGGCTATTGGAAGAAGGGGCAGGTCACACGGGAGGACCACAAAATTGTCATGAGGCTATGCAGGGAAAAAATTAGAAGAGTCAAAGCCTGACTGGAAGTGAATTTTGCTTCACCTCTTCAAGAGAATAGGGAATGTTTCTACAAACGTATTAACAACAAAAGGAGAACTAAGGAGAATCTCTGTCCTTTGTTGGATTCAGGGGGGAACATGAGGTTCCCAGATGACTGGAAACTGGCCAGCATGATACCCATCCACAAGAAGGACCAGAAGGAGGAGCCAGGGAACTACAGGCCTGTCAGCCTGACCTCAGTGCCAGGCAAGATTATGGAACAGGTCATCTTGAGTGCAATCACACAGCACTTGCAGGATGGCCAAGGGATCAGGCCTAGACAGCATGGATTTA
Organism: Melanerpes formicivorus; assembly: GCF_026170545.1. Lineage (NCBI taxonomy): Eukaryota > Metazoa > Chordata > Aves > Piciformes > Picidae > Melanerpes > Melanerpes formicivorus. Next base: position 14,672,677 of record NW_027142358.1, on the reverse strand, counting down.
GCAGGGGCAGGTCTTGCCTGACCAGCCTGATCTCCTTCTATGACCAGGTGACCCGCCTGGTGGATGAGGGGAAGGCTGTGGATGTAGCGTATCTGGACTTCAGCAAGGCTTTTGACACTGTCCCACATAGCAAACTCCTGGCCAAGCTGTCAGCCCATGGCTTGGACAGCAGCACTCTGGACTGGGTTAGGAACTGGTTGGAGGACCACATCCAGCCAGCAGCCAGTCACTAGTGGTGTACCCCAGGGATCAGTGCTGGGCCCCATCCTGTTCAATATCTTTACTGATGATCTGGATGAGGGGATTGAGTCCTTCATCAGTAAACTTGCAGATGACACCAAGCTGGGAGCAGGTGTGGATCTGTTAGAGGGTAGGAGAGCTCTGTAGAGGGACCTTGACAGGCTGGACAGATGGGCAGAGTCCAAGGGCATGAGATTTAACACATCTAGGTGCTGAGTGGCATTGGCCACAACAACCCCATGCAGTGCTACAGGCTGGAGACAGAGTGGCTGGAGGGCAGCCAGGCAGAAAGGGACCTTGGGGTACTGGTTGACAGTAGGCTGAATATGAACCAGCAGTGTGCCCAGGTGGCCAGGAAGGCCAATGCCATCCTGGCCTGTATCAGGAACAGAGTGGCCAGCAGGAGCAGGGAAGTCATTCTGCTCCTGTACTCAGCACTGGTTAGGCCACACCTTGAGTCCTGTGTCCAGTTCTGGGCCCCTCAGTTTAGGAAAGATGGTGACTTGCTGGAGCGTGTCCAGAGGAGGGCAACAAAGCTGGTGAGGGGTCTGGAACACAAGCTCTATGAGGAGAGGCTGAGGGAGCTGGGGTTGTTTAGCCTGGAGAAGAGAAGGCTCAGGGGAGATCTTATTGCTGTCTACAACTACCTGAAGGGAGGTTGTAGCCAGGTGGGGGTTGGTCTCTTCTCCCAGGCAACCAGCACCAGAACAAGAGGACACAGTCTCAAGCTGTGCAGGGGGAAGTTTAGGCTTGATCTTATAAAGAAGTTCTAGTCTAGTGCTTCCCCTGCCTCTTTTAAGCAGGCAAATCTTGATACACCCACCAAGACAACATGGAGAGTAGCAAAATTTGCCACCTCAAGGTGCTTCTGGAGGTCTTGTATTGCAATGGTAAAGGGAGGAAGCTAACACCAAGGAGCTCAGACCTGGAGCAAATTTTTATAAATTTAAGGCTGCAATTCTGCTTGCACCTTTGCTGTAAATATGGACCTCTACAATATGAGGTTAAGAGCTAGACTCTGCAGCTGACTCATCTAGCAGACAGAGCTCCTGTGGGCCATTCTGAGACACAGAACACAAGAAGTAAAGGGATTAGATTGTATTGTAGATTGAGAGGCAATTTTGGTGCAGTGTTAATCTCCAAGGTTATTGTTGACAAAGTCACTTCTTAATGTAGCCATTCAAGAGAAGTCTGAAGACCCAAGGATAACCTGTTTGATGTCACACTACAAGCAGAGCAGGTGCTGTGTTTGCAATATCTATTTAATATCTAGTGTTGAAAAGTGAATTGATTGAAATGCTGTCAGGCTGCATTTTGAATGATTACACTACTAATGTCACCTACAGGCATCCTGATGGACATTCTGTCATACACAGAATACAATAGGCTGGAAATCATCATTTACAAATCATCACCTTTGAAAGTACAACTACTGCTTCAGATGGGAAAAGGGGGAAAAATAAAAAGGGGAATTGGAAACACGTTGAAGAAACATTAACCTGAGGAAGTGAGCAAATCAGAAACACCAAATATTTGGGCTCAAGGATTTCTCATTAGGGGGAATTTTCAGCCTACTGTATTTCTTTTGGAGTGTTCCATTTCAAAACCTGTATTTCATTTGATAATATACTTCTACCACAGGAAATCTAATCAGGTTCTCTTCTACATTTTCACTGCTATTCATCAGTATGGCACTTTGGGGTTTTGCTCATTCATGCAAGCAGTTTTACAAAATCTGTCACTATATAAGAACATGACAAAATTAGTAGTAGAATACTGACATATTTTTGAAAGGATATGGGGATTTAGCTAAATAATTTTCACTGAGATTAATGAGAATTTAGTCTTTAAATTCTATAATTTATCATATAAATCACACTTCTGGCCTGTATTTCCTTGCCCCTGACACAAACCTGTGTTAGAGTTTATTAACATTCATGTCACAGCATTGAAGTAAGCAAGATTTTGGTTTTTTTTTTTCCAGTGGCTACTAGTCTCCATAAAAGTAGAATTCTGTGATTAATTTTACATCATTCTGGAGATTAATTTTAGGAATGTGGTAAAGCCTTTGGCTAATAAGTGCTCTCAGAACCAACATTCCAGAAAGAGAAAGAGAGAGGACTAAGGAAATGTCAGTGTTTAGCCACAGTCATCTGCTATTATCAGCTTGGGCTGGCTAGCCACCAATAACACTGAAACCTTTATTCAAGTACTCTTATGTTAGATTCTGGGAGAAATTTTATATGAATTTATTATGAGTATATGCTTCTAAAACCCAATAATAACAACTGGTATATAGGCTAGTTGTTCAACTGTTTCATTTAGAAATACTGGTGTTTTGTTCAGATACCAGTGTATATCTATATATCCTCAAAGAAATTATGCTCTCTTTGAAGAATATAGAAGACAGCATCTTATCTAGAAGAACATTTAAAATTCTCTATAAAATTGTCACTGCATCAGGGAAAATCACTACAAGAAGGACATTGAGGTCATGGTGTGGGGGTCCAGAGAAGGGCAATGAAGCTGGTGAAGGGTCTGGAGAACCCTGGAATAGGCTCCCCAGAGAGGTGGTTGAATCCGCATCTCTGGAGGTGTTTTAAGCATGTATAAATGGGGGATGGTTTAGCACCAGACTGGGTAGAGCTAGATAATGATTGGATTCCATGGTCCTAAAGCTTTTTTTTCCACCTGAATCAGTTCTATGATTCTATAAATGGGGGCAGGAATGCCATTCTGAATCTGCACAAAGTCACACATCATGTTAAAGAGTTCTATGCCTAAAAAATAGAAAAATATTACATGCTGAAGCAGGAGCTACTTACACAGTTGCAAAATCAAGTAATATCAATACTGGATTTGTTCTTCGGCCCTTGAAAACCTATGGTCATGAACTGAGAACAAGTCTTCAACGTCGGTGCCTAGTCCTGAGTAAAATCTTACCATGTGTAGCTGTATTGGGTTTAGCTGAGCTGGAATCAGTTCTCCTCAAAGCATCTTTCTAGTGCTGTGTTTTGCAGCAGTAGTTGATAACATAGCAGTGTTTTGGCTACTGTTGAGTAAGTATCCAGCCTGTGTCTTTCCAACATTTCCCCACACCAAGAGTATGCTGAGGGGTGGGCAAGATCTTGGGAGGGAACATGGCTGAGCCAGCTGACCCAGACTGGCCAAAGGGGTACTCCATGCCATATGGCATCAGCTCAGATATAAGGATGAAGGGAAAGTAGGAAGTGGGGAATGCATCCATGACGTCTGTCCTCTTAAGGAACCACCAAGCTTAGAGAACCCTGCTTCCGAAGACCAACCACTGTCCTGCTGATAGGCAGTAGAGACTAACATCTCCCTCTATGCTTTCACTTCCACACGGTCTGTTGATTTTGCTTATTGCTGTTATTAAATTGCTTCTATCTTATTACTGGCTTCTGTTATATCTTCCCCCTCTACCCTGTCCATTTAAGAAGGGGAGTGATAGAGCAGCTTTGGTGGGCATTTGGCCCCTAGGCCAGGGCCAAACCACCACAGCAGCAGTGAGGTGTTCAAGCAGAGACAGTTTTTCTTGAGTAGGGAAGATGGGATGGCATCACAGAGGGGCCAGATCTTGTCTAAAGGAAGGCTGCCTAGGAGCTCTCCTGCTGCACTGCATCCTATAGATCTTGAATCTTAAAATAAAGCCACTCATCAGGAAGCAGGAAGAACAGGGCTTCTCCAAGAAGTGAACAAGCTGGGCAAAGTGAGTAACTTGAGTGCAGCCCCACACTGTCTGAACAGGACTTGGCTGGCAGTTGTGATGAGGTCCACTGACAGTCCCAAATAGGGTGACATAAATAGTCAAGTGCAGGATTCTTCTAAGAAGCACATCAAGGAGAGGAGGCTGGAAATTGTCCTGTAACACAGGCATAAGGTCCACTCAGGACACAGTGCAGGAGACAAAGCTACCTTGCAGAGAAGGTCTGGAGTCCATCCTAGAAAACCAGTCAGCAAGCCAGGGCAGTAGATGGATGGCGGAGGGACACCTAGAACTTGGCTTAGGGGACAGCTGGTTGCCCAAGTCTGAGCCAAAATGGGACTTCTGGACCTGTAGGCAAGTGTTGTGGGTGGGGGTCTCAAATGAGCCATTAAGGCCAGTCAGGTTTCTAACACATTCCAACCTATTCTTTGGAAAGAGATGGGAGTCTAAAGCCCTGCTTAAGCAAGAAATGATGCTACTTGTCTAAGACCTAGTTTTGACCTTTCAATAAAAATATACACCCAGTCTTATGCCGAAAGGCTGGCTTATGGCCAATAAAGAATCAGGTGTTTCTTCAGCATCTGATACCACCTTGCACACAGGCATGTGTGTGGGGAACAAAAATTCTGCCCAAAGGTTGATGGCTAGTCTTTCCTTTTACTTGCCTGCTGGGTAAACGGCAAAAAGCAGTTTAAAGAAGAAAAGTTTAAATGTTTAAATATTTATATAAGAAAGAGACAGAAAAGCATTCAGGATTTACATTTTTTTGTTGTTGTTCTCCCTAAATTAAGCCTTAAATCACTAAGTCCTATTAAAACATGGGTAAAAGTCTTTAATGAGTAAATGGTAGGCTCATTAGCTTGTGTGTCAATTTAAACATAAACAAAATTAATGGCTTATAAAGGAATCTTTCAATATTTAGAAATTAGATGGCTGCCTGATTACTGAGAATTTGTATGCACATTCTTTTCTTTCACTGATCTCCTCTTTCAACATCAGGAATGGTAACACTGTGGGAATTGTTTACCCAAGATCAGTGTGGTTCAAGTATTACTTAGGATCTTAGTTAGGGTTTCTTGGTTTTTAAATGTTTAGTCCTTGGGGGGAAGTGAAAATGACAGCAGGAAGAACCTGGAGGTAGTAAGCACTGCTGAAGCTGGCACTCGATGACAGGAGGGGAATGGACACACCAGGCACTATATTTTATGATACAGCAAACAGGGAAGTTTGTATTAGATTGTATCACTTCTGCTGTGCCTTGAGCACATCTGAAAGGAAAGAAACAAAATGATGAAAGTTACAGGGTACAAAGGTGAGAAGAGTGCATAGAGGGCGGGAAGCAGGGAATATGTGTAAAATGGAAATAAACATTTGGGGAGGGAAAAAAAAAAAAAACAGCAAAGAACTTGCAAGCAATGGTTTTGCAGTTCAGATGAGAAAGAGCATGTTCCTTCCTCCCTCACCCCTAGTCCTACCAGAAAGAAGAAACCACTTTGCCTAGGGGGAAATGGCTTTGACATCTAATGATCTGAGACTCGGGTCAGAAGGATGAATACAGTCATTTTCTGAGAAGTAAGGCAGGCAACCAAGAAGGGCAGGGTGTGTGGAAGTAGCATTCAAAAGGCATCTTTGGATGGCCTAGGATTTTAGAAGGGCATCCACCACATAAGTGATCCTCTCATAAGGAATGCTAGGAGCCACAGATTCTTATTTTCACAAAGGTAACATTCAGCTGATTTAGAGCCACAAGGCCTATGTGGGCATACTGTTTTGAAACATGAGCATGAACACCCAAGCTCTGTACACTCAATGCAGCATTCCAACACATGGAAACTGCAAACATCTTGCTGACACTGCTGTAGGTAACCTTCTTCCAAACTTGTACAGGTGTTTGGTGTGATCACTACCCTGCCTTCCTGGGCAGCATTACTGAGTACAGTGAACCCTGCTCCCATGACTTGCCCTAGGTCAAAGTTGCAGCAGAGTAGTGGTGATCCACTGTAGAACAGAAAGGTTGTAATACCCTCTTCCAGGAAGACAAACGCTCTCTGAGGCTTTTGTATACCTATAGAATAGCCATCTGTCCATGGAAATTAGTCGGCCTAGTAAGGATTCAACAACAAAAGACAGTGTGTGATCCCTGTCAGATGTGCTACCGTCTTCTTCAGTATGTCAAAGTCCTCAAGATGCAATCATTCTCAGGAACTGATACTGGGGAAGAGCAATGCCTGCCTTTCCTGTGTTACTTTCACAATAAAATTGTAAAGCTGCAACACTGAGCAGGACTAAAATTCACTGGACAAACTGTAAATGCTGCAGGAATTCAAGGTCCTTGACATTTCACAGAACGCAAAATTGTGAGACTGAGGAAAACAAGCTAAAGGCTAAGTTAAGATATGTCTACCAGCTCCTAAGAAGGATCAGCTCAAATAAGGAACTGCAGTTGCAATTTCCTGCTTGATTGTCACTTTCTTCCAGTGAAGAAATAGTCTGCTACTGGCCCTTGTCAGGAACAAATTACTTTCCCTTCACTGCCAACTCAGCTCCACACACCCAGCACAGAAGAGAAGCAACACTGCAAAAAGCCAGTTTCCCCCAGAGGATATGAGCTACACAGGATGGCAATCTGCACAGATCATTTTGAAAGGGTAACTTACTCCTCTCTACCACTCTCAGTAAACACAGGATAAGTGGAAATTTTGTCCTAAAAGAGTTGGAAAAAACCTGCCATGCAACATATTGCATAGGAATGATCAAGGAAAATTTTATTCCCATGAGACCAAGCATTAAAGACGACTAAGATGAAATCTAAAATCTAACCATAACAGAAATGTGGTGAAAGTATCTTGGTATTTTAGCTTGTGTTGCTGGACAGAATCAATAAGTGTAAATACAAAAAATGGTGGGGTTTTGCTTGTTTGGTTGGTTGGTTGGTTGGTAGTTGTTTGGTAGTTAAATGAATTACAAAGAAAAGTAATTCTAATATGACTAATATGAGTCTTCCAATTCATTCACTTTTTGTGTGGGCAAGATATAACAGGCAAAACACAGGCATTCATTCTGCTCAGGACTTCTTCACCTCATCCTTTCAAAAAATATTATGTGTGTGAAAAAAGAGGGAAAATTGTCAGCAAAGAAGGTCCAAAGTGTAGGGTACTCACATGGAGAGCCACTTGGAGTTTGTTCTATGGTGCAATCCAAAAGGCCTTATTCAGCAGTCAACATCAATGGTAGGAAGGCATGCCCTGAGGAGTTTGGGATTCCAACCTTAAGAAATAATTTTTAAAAACCCTGAAAACAAAATCACTAAAGCAATGATGTAAGCTCTAGAATCATTCCATTATCAAAAAGATTTTCCTCTTTGTATGTAAACTTTGTAGTTACATGATTAGGATATGTATTTTGGTGCCTTGCTCTTTCTTTGCTAGGATTTCTTCAGCCTGAATGAACATTTATAACTTTACTGCATCTATCACACTTTAGTACGCCCAGACTTGGACGATTCTTGCCTACTCACTCAAGTTTCTGGTCTTGTTTTCTCCTAGGAGGAAAGGAACTGCATCCATTCATCCTTTAGATTTTTTTCTATGTCTAAAGTTAGTGCTGTGCATGGATACTTCATCTATCTGGTGGCATGCTACCCCGTAGAAACTGGGGCAGGCAGTCATGCATATGTTGGGTGCTGTTGCTTTTTTGAGAGGAGAAATCAAACATTCTTACCTTTTACTTCACATACAAGGAAGAGGTCTCACATTCAGCACACGTGACAAGTATTTTTTTTTTTTAGCTAAATGCTGAAAATGATAACATGGTTTCTGAGCACAAGTGGTGGCATCCGTCCTAACATACGATTACTGGTACCCGTGCCCTTGACAAGTCTAACTGTGGTAGAAATTACATGGTGGTCACAGGACTGCACAGTGGGAAAGGTTAAAAAGGATACCGCAGCCTTTCATTCCTCTGCTCCTCTGCTCTCCCATTCTTGTGAGGACCCCTTTGGACACCCCTGCTAGAAAAACATTTGTCAGAAAGCGGAAGGCAACCCAATGGAAAACATCAGTGAACCTGTGTTTACTTTATTTAGAAATGACACCCCATCCCTGTCCCCTGGGGCAAAACTTCTTTTCTAGACATGACCTCAGAGATGTGCTACACGCACCCTGCACAATTTATCACCATGCTGCCTATAATTAGGTTTGTTAACATACAGCCTAGTGCAGTCTTGTTGACTGTGAACTTAATCAAGTTACTATTGAGTTCTTGTATGCATTGCTTCGGGTGACTGTTTTACTTGTAGAATTATAGCTGCGACCAACGTGAGGAAATTAGCTCTGGACACAAGTTTTTTACTTTTTCCCCCTACATGTGAAAATATTTAGCAAACAGTGACAATGATGGAAAACAGTAGGAAACAAAATGTTCTACATTAGTATAAAACATGAAAAATGCAGCAAGGACCCTCAGTGGTACAACATGTGTTATGCTGGCTGGCAGTCCATTAGGCTTGATAGACATTTCACTTACCTAAGTCAAATATAACAGTCTAGTATTCATTAATATAAGAAGGGGGTTGTGGAATCAAGCCTACCATCTGGTTAGAACGACAGAATAATCTACAACTCATGATTAGGTCTAAGGAGTGGAATTTCACTTTAATCTTTTTCATTGCTCGAAATTTCCATCTGCGCAGTACGGCACATCATTTTTCTTCAAGACAAATGTGCTGTTTTTCATGTTCCAAAATTAGATCAGAAGAAAACGATTAATCATGTCATGGCCTGGGAAAGGAAACAAAGCCCTGATATTTCTCTCTCTCCCCCTACCCCCTCCCCTCTCTAGCGCTGGCTGTTTGCAAGGTCCTTTCTTTCCTTGCCTCGATTTTCATCACAACTTTCAGAGCTTCACGTTGTGGTGGGCTAGAAACATTCAGGAAACTGGAATCTGATATATAGATATGGCTTTGATTTGCATAGGCGTTTATATTTTCCCTTTGCATCTCCCCCACCCCCAGTTTGCCACTTCATCTTTTCCTCCTCCTCTTTCTCTCTCCACCCCCTACTATGTGCCCCCTGGCACAGGACGACAGATGGTGACCTGTTTGCATGTGACACCGTAACTGAATCTAAACTCAAGGAAACAAGTCACCGGGCTGCAAATTAGTGAGACCACACAACTGTCAGGTGGCAGTCCCCTTTGACAGTTGTAGGCCATTATAGGAACATTGATGTTTTCGCAGTGTGACAAAAAGGAATCCTTTTTGCAGCAGACCTGTCTGTCAGCTGGCTCTCAAGTCATAACAAATCCCTGGCACTCAGCTGAGGCTGAACATTCGCAGCGTCAGGAGGATGATAAATGACCTGAAGGGCTTTGAAGTGCCTTGGCAGTTCAGATGGGTCCGCAGTGCTGACAGAGAAATATACACAACAGCGTAACCAATAATGAGAACATTAAACATTCCTGCTTTGTGACAGGCTGACAGAAAAACCCAGCCTCACATCAATCATCTTTGGAGATATAACCTTGACAATTAGCCCCCTCTCTGATACTCAGAGTAACCTTCCCCCTTCCCTTCCCCCCCCCCCCTTTTTTTTTCCTTTTGCCTGGCTTATCTACCATGATCTTTTTTTTCTTTTTTTTTTTTTTTTCCCCTCCTGGTATGGCAGAAAGGGAAAAAATAGCAGAAAGGAAAAAAAAAAAAAAAAAGCCCACATCAAAAAAGATCTTTTCCTTTTCCTCCATGCAAAAATAAAATATGCCAGGACAAAGTTTATTTGATGGACTTCCACGTATTTCCCTTTAGGAGAAAGGAATATATTTTTTGCCCTATCTACTAAAGCATCTGTCACTACAAATACTCCTAGCAGAGTTTTGTTTACATTTTATGCTTATTTTGTTCCTTAGGTTTTTTTCCTTTCCTCAACTCCTACATTCATATCAGTGCACTTTGTTGTCAAGCATCGTCTTCACTTTTAAGAGTGAGATGATTAAGCATGCAACTGTCCCCTTGTTACTGTATTCCAGGATCATTCAATAAAACAGATAGTATCTCAGCTTCTTCCTATAATCTTTTGTTGGTTGGTTTTGTTTTGATTTGTTTTATTGTGTGCCTGTGCACTGATTTGTGATTTAAAAAGTCATTTTACAGAGCAAAAACAATCTTCAAAGGATAAATAAAATGTATAGCTAATGTTCCTTAAAGATAAATACTTAAACACTTCTCTGGAATCATTCTCAACAAGGAGCTGTGGTGTATCCTGATCTTCAGGACATTCTCTGTGCTCGCAGCGAATTCCTCTTCCTTTACTCATCACAGGATTGGCAGAAATTCTTCCTAATACATACAAAGGACTTCTTGCCATGGCTCTCCTGACAGCTGAGGGGTTCAGGTGGTGGGGTCAATAGGAGTGCTCTGTGAGAGGAGAATTAGGCTTCTGAACACTTTTTGCACTTTCTACACTCCTTCCCAGTAGCTCTGAGGCTCCCAAGTCAGTAGTTCAGCCCCACAGAGAGATTTCAAAGGCACTTAAGCACCCTTGTGAAATAGCCTCAGTCATAAGTGAGGTTCAAAATTGCATTTGCTGCTGAGGTTTTCATCTGGAGGAATGTTAATAATGTTAAAAAACAAACAAACAAAAATTGTGTCACTGAAAGTAGCAACAAATCCTTTAAGGTGCACTGTGCTCAGGTCTCTGTCTCACTGTTCCTGAAGGGAATTTCTGTTTTGCTTATGCAATGACACTCTTGCTCTTATTGAGTACAGCATAACTCAGATACTTTGATGTGAAGTCAGGCTAGTTAAACAGATTTACACACAACCAAGCACTGGTAAATTTAAAAAATCTGGGTTTCTAACCCTGAAGTAAAACCTGTCCCCAAGGCCCGTTTTCCTGCACATTCTTTAAGGTCCCTCTGCAGTGCTGGTGTAGTGGAAAGATGAAAAGGAACAAAAATGCAAGGCCTTCAACCTTCAATACAGTTATAGAAGAGCCAGTTACAGACCCAGATGACGCTGCTGAAATAATATATTCCAGAGTCTGTCAGTTGAGTCCTGGTGCTGTCAAAGTATGTCCCATGCACATAGCCACAGCTGTTGACTTCACTATTAAAAAAGGTCAGTGTGAAGGAGAACAGAAAGGTATTAGAAAGATGATCAACGGTAAGTGGCAAAAACTGCTCAGCAGCTGCATGGCTTCATTTGTACTCTGAAAATATTTTTCTTCTAAAAAGACAAACCATGCAGTGCTCATTTCATAAAACAGCAACAGAAGATTTGCCTCAGCAAGACTATGAGGAACTGTTTCACTCAGGCATCTAATTTCAGGAGACCAGGCAGATAGTGCTGGAAATAGAAAACTTCTCTTTGCCTCCTTTATAACTACCTAGTGTCTACTGACCAACTGTCTTGCAGCACACTGAAAATATACTATATACCACATAGTATACCCTTCCTGGAGGGACAGGAGTTCTGCTGAGTCTTTGAAAAGCCTGGATGAAGTTATGAATACCCAGTTTGGGCTGAGGCTCCAGCACAGCCAGGCACAAAGGACTGTGCATTCACCAGCAAGAATGTCTTCTCTCTTTCCTCTAGGTCTGAGACCAATTTCTCATGACAGAAGGGCATCATCCAGTCTTTGGCTTCTCTGCTGAGACAGTGAAAAATTAATTCACACCATTCTCCCAAAGACAGATTCCTCAACTCATTAAAAGTACTGCTCTGCTTGTTATGAGTCTGTCTCACAGCCAGAAAACCTTCTCTCACTGTGATAGCTGGTACAAAGGGAAGGGGCACACTCAGCCTGCATACTGTATCTGTGTGATCTCTCATGTGCTTGATTTTAGTTCTGTTTCACATATCTTCAAAGGAAAGGCCATACTCCACTTTTTAAATTCCAGCATGCATCATTTCAAGGTCTGCCAGACAGGCTAGATAATACCATCCCCTCTGCAGATATGAGCACAAAGTGGGGAGCCAGACATGCATGAGACACTCACAGACCTCCATTGCTTTGACAGGTTGTGGTCAAAGCAGGTATGATTTTCAACCCATAATGACTCAGGGCTCAGAAAGTATATCTTCCCACTTTCCTAATCCATTTTCTTATCATGCTTTATGGCCTGTCCTACAGAATCATCAGTAATTGTGTTTGGGTCCTAGCTGCTGCTGATTGAATCTATAAAGGATCTTTGTAAGATAAATGTGCAGAATAAATGAACAGTTTCCTCCCATCAGCTTTCTTCCCTTTCACCTGCCTACTTGCAGAAGAGGACAGAGTGCTTTCAGTACTTTTCAGTGAGAAGAGTGATGAAAAATTCCTCATTCACCACTGACAAGGACCAGGCAAGGAGCCTCATGTCTTTCACACAGTTTAGCTTGTAGAAGACCCTGACTTTAGGAGTTGAGGGATGCATTCAGATCCCACCCTAAGCAGGACCATCAGTAAAAAGGGATGAAAGGCCTCCACCAAATGCTGAGATGATGATAGAGGTAGAGTGTAGCCATCCAATTGTTTTCTTCTGATTGTGTTGGAGGACTGAGAAAGCACTTGATGTGTCCAAAGATTTGAGAGGCCCCAAAAATCAACTGAGGCTTAAAACTGCTATTCATCAGAAAGGCTAAGGAAAGGAAGAGTTTGGAGAAGCTGTTTGGCTCCTCTGTGAGATCGGACAAGCATAATTTTTGTTGTCTTCATTTGATGAAGTCTTTAAGAACCAAATCATGCTGGAATTATATATACTAATCAAATCTCCTGGGACATAATTCTCACCCTGCCATTTTATTTGGCTCACAGCCTTAAGTTAATCACCACTCCTTGCCTCAGTTTCCTAACAAACAGGAATGGATCCATTCAAATTACACTCACCTGAAAGGCATGCTGTAAAATTTAATTAAGCCCTGCAAAGCACGCTGCAATTGAGAGATGAAAAGGTGCCATTAAAGGCTTCTAGTATTATATTTCACTAAGACTTTCAGAAATATTTTGGATGGAGTTAAAGAAGGAAAATAAAAAGGGAATAAATCATAAACATTACAGAATAAATGCTGCCTGCCTCTCCTTATCTGAAACTCACAAGGCATATAGATTACATCTAAATAATCCTTTGTATGAAAAACTGTCCATACATTTGCACGCAAGATGTAAGGACGATGCTGGTTTTATATGAAAAGGAATATACATGTTTCCTCGCACGCTTTCAGTGAAGTTAAAAGGGTTAATAAAATATAAGTTGAGATCAAAAGAAATCTGAGGTGACATTTTGGCCTTGAGGCCTTCTTTTGGCTGTGGGAAACAGAATGAGGCTGCTCTGCAACCTACAAGCTCAAGTACAATTAGTGGCATTTTCAGACTGCATGCTTTTTTCTAGATTAAATCTGTATAAATGTGAGCATATGCAGTGAAAACACCATGAATTTATTTTTTTTCAGTGGAGAATTACTAACTGCTAAAGATGGAAACAACCTAAGAAAATTCAAAGTTATGTAATTAGAAGTTTATATCCACCCAGATCAGACTTAGATAAAACATTAAAATTATCATTATAAAATGTGCTCAAATCGTCAGGGCTTGGTGCATGTGTGTGCAGCTGCAGTGTCATGCACACATTATGAGGACAACTGAAGGCAGTTGGGCTTTCATCTTTTGACTCAAGACCTCCCCAGGACCTATGCATTACAGCACGAAGAACCACACACTCTCTCAAACACTGTTATTTATGTAACACATGGGAGGGAGTGGTTATGGAATAAATCAATACTTTGTGATATTTGTTACAAGCCACATGGCACAGCTGAGCATTTCTAAGGTCTTACCCAAGATCTGGCTTAAAGGGAGCTTGTTACAGCTATATTAAAATTGCCCAATAAGTGAGGTTACCAGGGAACTGCACTGGGGTTTTTTTGTGTATGTGGTTTGGTTGGTTTTGTTTTTTTTTTTTCACTGGACTATAGCCTAGTGAGGACAGGCCTTTACAGGTGAGCTGATCTGACCCTTTCCAACTCAGGCTCTTTTTCTGTACAAACTACAAGTTGATCTCCTTTCCCCACTGCTTCCATTCCTAATAAGACTGATTCCTAAGCATAGCTGTGATTACAGCTGTGGTCAATTGCTCTAGATTAATCAATAGACCCCTCAAAAATATCTAAGCATACTTGATCCCTGCTTAGACTCTGCTTGTTCAGACCCCTGCTTGGAAACAACAGTGCGACTACACAGTGAGACAGGGATACAGTTTTCCCTTAGGTCCCTAGGCTAGGAGGTTTTATGTGAAAGTGGAATTTCCAGAAGATGATGAAGGTATAGGTACCTATTGCTTTTTATTGACTACACGAAGAGCCTAGGCATCTAGCTTACACACAGAGGCTAGAGTGGCTATATGAGCGCTGAATACCCTACACAAAAATTCTTTGAGCTTCATGACAAGACCTTGTACAAACAGCACCATTTTAGTTTAAATACTATATGACCATCACTTTCCTGTGTTCTTTGAAATTAGACTTTGGTTTAAAAACACAGCCAGAGAACCCAACTAACTTCTCCAGTTTCATTCAGCCAAAGCATATTTACTAAAACTTGTTTGGTGAAGGCTATGTTTTAGAACACTAACAATACTTAAAATACGATGTTATCTCTTCCAAACACCAGAACAACTGAAGATGCAACAAAACTCAATAAGCTGCAAATTCACTGGGACAGAGCCCATGCTTTCTCATTTTGCTTGCTCAGCACCTAGTACCTCGTTCAGGATTAGGCCTAATAAAGTATTTAAAATACAAAGTGACGTAAATTGATAAATATGATCCATTATACTGGGGATTAGCTATTAAATAATAATCTAAAAGCCACTAAGTAAAAAAAAATCTCAGAGTGCAAGTGACAACTTGTGCACAAAGAGATAGTAAAATATCTCATTATTTCTTGTGTATTAAGAATATACTCAATTACAACAGGTAAGGAAAGACATGCAATTCATAAAGACACCAAAGTCAGACAAGTACAGGAATAAATAACCTGCAAGAACCATGAGGTTGTATGTACAAAGAGGTTGCATAAGGAACTTGCCAGACAAACTTCTTACAAAACTGCTGAGCATCAAAAAGAGCATCAATAAAAAGAAAAGAAAAATAAAAGGAAAAAAAAAAAAGAGAAGAATCTGTATATGATACATCACATATTAGTAAATCATTTAATGGAAAGGCACCTGAGATATTCAACTATGTTTGCTTAGATGATAGCACAAAACTGGGTCTAAAAAATTTTAAAATTCAGCTTTTTCTTTATTCTACTGCTCAGAGTTTATGCATTAGTTATCTGTTCTGTCAGCTAAATCAACATATATTCTTTTACCTTCTGTCTCAGCTTTCTTAATCAAATATTTTTCTCTTTTCGTGCTCTTCCTTCTTAGCTCCTTGGTTTCCACTTATTATAAATGAAATTCAGAACACCATTTTAGAGCATCAAATACCACTGCTCTTGACTTCTTTCTTTGCCACTTCTTTCACTATTTCTGCTCCTTAAAAGAAGGATCAAGCTTTTTTGGACTATCTGAATCTTCTTTTCCAACTGAAGTCTTTCTTTTTTCACTTATGACATAAAATATGTTTGTGACAGCTCTGAATACTCCTTTGCTACAGCCTTTACATAGAAAACTCATCTGTTCAATTGTTCAGCCTCACCTCACTCGCTAGTTATGCTATTTCACACCACTGAGATATCTGTAGACTGAGTCTTTAGGAGTAAAGAAAGCATTAATTGATGTTAGCAATTTCTGTTGAGTAGTCTTAAGCGTGTCTGCAGTGTCACATACACTAACTACACACAAACTCCTCAAGAACAAAGGATTACAGGGAACTGCCCCTTTGAAACTTTACAGAGACTTCATTAAACTCAAGTTTTTAATATGCTAGTAATATTTTTAAACTACTGATCAGGTGATATAAAGAGCTGATACAATAATCAAATTTGCAGATGATAGTAAATTAGGAAGTGTAAACATAAGTGAAGATGGAGAAATAGCACAGAAGACCCGAGAAAGTTTAGAAATAAGAGCAGAAAATAAGAAAATTAAATTCATCCGGGAAACATGCAAAGGTAGAGTACATCTGGGGGAAATATTTCAAAATTAAATACCAAAAGTAATCCGATCTTGTGGTTCAAGGTGTAAACTGATTGCCACAGCTGAAATAATCCTCTCAACCCACCTGCTCAGCAACATAACTGGCAAGGTACATTACGATGGGTTTTAAAAGATCAGGCACAAGTTATTTTTGGAGGCAGGATGTCTGTCTCTTCCAGAAAATCCTCTGCAACATCTATATTCAGAGAAATAGCCAGCATTGAGAGCATGTTCCCACTCCTGGTCAAGCAAAATATTTGCTTACCTATCCCCTTTCATGCCTAACTGTTATCTCCATCCGTCTGTTTGTATACTTACTGACAATTCAGAATAGACCTATGACATGATGCCAGTGGTACTAACAGGTTAGAACAAGTAGAAAAGAAGAGGAGAAGGAGATGCCAGGCTAGTTAGAAGGTGAATTATTTGGGCTCTTAAGATTCCCAGCCTCTGAGAAACTACCTCAGCTACTTTTCACTCTCAGTGGCCATGGGGACTGCTATACCAGACGAGCAGTAATGTTGTCAGAAACACAGAACCAGATACTCAGTTTATGTCAGTCAGGGTTTTTCTGATGACTTCAAAGAGAATAGCGAGTTTAATGTGAATTTACAGTGAAATGGGATATTGAAATGCTTCAGCACAACTCCACACAACATCCTCAGGCTCCCCACAATCAAGAGCTAGTGAAGAGGTGAGGCTTTGTATGCTATTGATAAATCCACAGCAAAGATATCACACAGTTTCGGCCCCTAAATGCCATTAACTCATAGAGAAGCTGGAAGAAGTGGAATGGAAATCAATAACGATGAATGATCTCAAACAGATGGACTTCTAGAAAAGTCACTATCTTATTTTATAACACATTAAAAAAAGTATAAAAATGTCATTAAAATACAGAAATTAATTATATCCCTATAGCAAATCAGTTTTGTTCTCTCTTTCTGCTTCATAGCAGAGCTTCCTCTTCAGAATTAGCTTCCTACTACAGATCTAAAGAAACAGCACATAGACCTTCACACATTCCTTGCTCTGTTCTTCCTAGATAAATTGAACAAGAATGAAATTAGAGATGAAGAAGAGTCATTGGTTTCACCCCTCATTCAGATCTGTGCATTGCCGAAGACTTCTCCCCCTCTCCCCCTTGTGTTCAGTTGATTCAATTTATTACAAAACTCCAGAGGTGTGGAATGGCTGCATAGACAGTCTTTGCAGCTGGATTACCTCCCATCACTGAAGTGTAGCATGGTCCCATGCAGGCAAGAACAGAATTCCATAGAAATTAAATTGAGATTGACCATCTTTCCAACAAGATTTGCTGTAGCACAAAGAACAAAACATACATTTTTCTCAAGAATTTTTGAGTCAAGGTTGCAGTTTGTGTCAAGCTAAGTTACTAGCCTTTACCTTCCATGTAATCAGAGTGAAGCTAGTCTCCTGTGGTGCAGCTTTCCTTAAAAAGTCATACTGAGGCATATGAAATGCCCATTCCCTCCTGGTCTCATGGAAATCAGTTTTCTGAGGGTATTTTTGATGGAAGGAAAACAAAAAAATAAAACCCAATTAAAAAAAAAATCTCACTATTAATAGTTGCTAACTTGTCACACATTGGAGTGGGTTGGTAGCTTCAAGGAGGACAGGTTAATGTGTCGAAAAACATCTAGTGAAGAGATCATTTACACGTAGGTACCAGAGGGATGAGGATGATCTCTGGCTAAGCACAATACTTGGATCCTAAGTGATCTGTGGCCTGCTCCTCAGCATGCCATGTATTTCTTGTTCAGATCCAAAGAGATGGCTTTAAATGTACCTTAATTCCAGGTCTGTAAAGCTAGTACTTTCTCAGCCACATCTATTCATGCTGCAAGCTATGTGCGTGTATGGTGTATCTCACGAGAGGGGACAGGTTTTAAACAGAGAAGGTATTTCCAAAGCACATAACACTATTACAGGCAACTGGCGCTGTTCCATTTCATTAGGCTCATATGTCTACAAAATCTCCAACCAGAAGAGATCTGTGGCTTGCAATCTATGGACCAACAATTCGTTATGATTCACTTTGGGTGGGCTGAACTTGCACTTAATCATCAAAATCTATGCAGAGGTTATGGGTAGCACCATTATGCACCGTCAGATACCTCCAGCTCTCAACAGCATGTAGGTTTTCCAGCAGTCACGAACCCCACCCTCCACAAGCTCTTTATAGTACATAAGAAGGTTGGGCATGAAGATGGAAATGCAATCGTGATATAATGGAGGGTGGTGCCTGATACTATCAGGGATTTTAATACTAGTCTCATTGCTGCAGGGATTGAGCACTTCCAGCTCAAGCTGGGTGCTGGCATCATCCAACTGTCTGATAGAGAGACCTGTAGGCAAAGCCGTGGTTAGGAAACTTGAGATGAGCAGATCTTCTATCTATATAATGAGCTAATTAAAAATTAATTTAAACATAGTCTGTATGAAGTGCTGAAGCATATGATGTGGGGTATAATCCAATGCTGGATTTGACAACCCACAGCTGCTACTGCATATTCAGTGTTTCTAGACAAAATTATATACTTTTTCTGCCAGGCTCCAATGAGAATTTCCCTCACTGAGCACTTGAGGATCCAAGATGCAGATTGAATGGTTAGTCTGTTTGATGTTGAGCAAGGTAAGAGCTCAGATATAGAGGTTCTTTGGCTGTGTTTGCACAACCATAATGTTTCTTACACTAAGCAAATGTTCTACAAAGTGAGCATGGATACATTTGCTTTCCTTCTCAGTTATTACTGGTTCCAGACTTTCTTATGATGAACCAGCTTGTCTATCCCAGCACTTTTAGTGTTGATGTAGCCATAGATGGGATGAAAATATCTGTATTGATAATAAGTACAATAGGTATTTTGCTTGCAAGGCATTTAGGCCTCTGGGAGCCCCATGGTAAGCTGAAAAGCAGGCTATGATTGCATTCCTCTGCCAATGAGTCTTAGCTAGGACACATATAAATATGAAGTGTCAGGAGCTGGGAAACTAGAAATCAGTGTGGTAGGAGTACACTCAGGAAGCCATAAAAGACAGCTACATATCTCAAGCTGTAATTTAGGTGCTAATTATTCTGCTGCAGAGACATTGGGACTAGTGGATTCTCCTATCTCTGTTCCTAGCAGAGTGGCCAAAGCTATGCTATGATATTATGGCTCCACTTGCAGGACCAACTAGGGGAAGGGATGTTCCCTCACTTGTTTGTTTCTTAATAGGAATACTGAAATAGCCTAGACTGAACAAGTATTGCAATGGATTTGCTAAAAGAAAAGTCTGTTTTAGTTTGAATGAGGACAACTGGAAGGTTGCCTTGACATGGAGACAAAAAGCCACACAAACATGAGTCTAGCTATATGAAGCAAGACAGGAATAGGATTGCTTGTGAGCATACTTACTCAATGTGATAATTTTTGAATCTGAAAACAACCACTATCACTTATGGTTCACTAAATGTAGGTATGTTTATAGCTTGTTTACTGTGCTAGTAAATAAAATATTTTTCCTCTTACTTAATAAGCATGTTAATTAATCACATAGCCTAGAAAAAATTAGGTGAGAATCAAGCATGGCCACACTTACTTCTATGGTGTTACTGGTTGCAGAATCACTATGATTATTTACAGGAGTAGCCTCAAACAGTCTAAGCAGAACAGAACAGCAATTGTGAAACAATGACCTATTTACATGAAAGAAATCTTGCATATTCAGTAAGCTTTCCCAAACAGCATGAACACATCTGGCCTTTACTCAGCACTTTTTTCCTGCCAGGGTTCCCAAAGCAGGAAAGGTACCAAAGTGCCAGGATTCTCTATTCTGCAGTGTAGAAGCCCAGTGATGATTTCTTGGATTAAGGAAGAGAACCATAAACAACAGTACAACACACAATATTTAAATTGAGAAAGAGTCTCCCATTATATACCTAGCTCAGTGGTAAAATATCAGCATAGAATAAACAGGTATTTATTTTCCTGATTCTATGCAGATACTCTTTATTGCTTACTGGATTTCCATGTGAGTTCACAAGAAGCTAGCTGGTTCTCACAAATGGGTGCATCTCTGTGTTTTATCAGTAGTACTTTCTACATGCTACCTTTATCCTATCTACAATGAGTTTTCATAAAATTTCAAGCTGATATCAAAATACAGTTTTCTTTTTTTCCAGCACACTTACATATACATCCAGGATTAACAACACAATCATCAGCTACAGTCCTCAGTCCAAGTAAGGCACTCTGTGGAAATGCCAGTGTTCATCTGCACAAGAGATGAGTTCTCTTGTGGGTTATTCAAGACTTCTCTATGAAACAAAGTACAAATTTCCAGAAGAGTTACGCAGCACTAGAAACTTTAGTGTCTGTTGCTCTGTGCACATAATGTGCCTCTTTTTGACCTTGCTTGCTCTACCACATTCCAGAATAATCTGTAGACAATATTAGAGAGATGACCATAGTACAAGAACATATACAGAACAGAATATACAAGAGATTGTATAAAACATTCTTCTGAACTTTTCCCCACATATATATACCAATGTTTTGGTAGTTCTGACAATGAACTTAATATTTACCACATGAGACCTGATAGATGCCGTCCCTGTTGAATCTGGTGATATTTGTAATGATTGCCTGTTACAAAATGAAGACAAGTATATATTTACTGTTGAGCATAGAAGGACAAATTAGAAAAATACCCCACCTTCTTGTCATAAGAAGGAAGCAATACTCTCATGTTGTGTACCTCACGCTTCAGATCTCTCATTTGCATGCATTTCCCTTATCACATGTATTGACTGGTACTCTCTACAGCTTATTCTTTAATCTTTAGTAATTTCTCCATTAAACTAAGCTTTAAATACCCACCATGCCTATTCCTTCCTGCCAGTTTTGTACAAAGATTAATTTTGTTTAAAAAATGTTGAAGACCTGAATACTTGAGTGAATTTTTACACAGTGTTGAATAATTAATTCCCCAGGTGGTGTCTGGAATTTTCTTGCAGTTTGGCATGGAGGCTTGCTATAAAGAATGAGCAGAAATAGGTTCCTATAGCAGTTTACTCAGTTCACGCTGAAGAACAATTTTGAAAATCCATAATTCTGTTGCAACAGAGTCTTCCTCATATATTTTTTTTTCCCCTTGCAGTTTCATTTGAGGGGAAGAGTAAAATTTTCTCAAATAGCATCTTTATTTTTAGTCTGTGTTTAGATACTCAGAGAACAGTTGCATCTTGTGTAGGGTCCATGTAACAAGGAGGAGAGTTTTGAAGTAGAACTTGATCAAAGACACTTGATTTCCGTACCTTTCTGAGGCTGCTCTGACATAGCCTTTCAACCACACCTATTTTTTAATTAAACTCCTGCTATACTCCTTCAGCATATCTTTTCAGAACATTCCTGTATGTGATGGATCCAAAGCACACAATGCCAAAAACAGGCCTTAATTTATATTTACAGCAGCAACTACTGCTATATGTAGAATATAAAATAGAAGTATTCACAAGGAGGACTTAAACTCTTCAGTGGATGGGGCAAACCCCCCTGTGTTTTTATGCTGTATGTTTCTATACACACTATGTCTGTGTGCTGCTTCTTTCTCAGCTGCTGAAGAAGCAATCTAACAAATTGAGGCTGAAACAGAAAGAGCATAGGTGCAGCTAAAGTAAGGATGTGATTTCATGGTAAGCTTCATATAGCTGAACTTTGAAATGCTACCGAAAGGGATATACCTCCCTTTCCGCTACCTCACCTGTCTCTTCTCCATGCTTTGTGTCGCCACGTGTGGTTGCAGGCCTCAGCAGATAGCCAGATCTGTTCCTCAATGCAGCTGGACAGCTGGATGAGTGGTGCTGCTGACACAACAGCAAGGACAGGGATCAGCCACTCATTTTTCACTACCTTTGCAACAGTTCAGAAGTAGATTAGCCATAGCTGACACAAAACTATATCCAAGTGTCACCTCTTGTCGGCGATGGAAGGAAAGAAACAATTTCCATGTTACTTGGTGCACAACAACCAATCACATTGCTGATAAAGAACAAACATTTAGAATACTTGCCTTTATGATGTCACGGTCATTGATAATCAACTGGAAACAGACATAAATTGGACAAATGCTTGTTTGAAAAGACGGGATAATAAATGTAAATAATAAACCAAGTGAAATGAAATACTAAGAGAAGGTTTTGTGGACAGAGAATTGTAGGGCTTGAACATTCGCTTTTCATTACTGTCTTTCTCATCTTCATCTCAGAGAATACAACTTCCAAAACTGCATTTAATATTGGTGTCATGATAATTGGTACTATGTTAAAAAATGGCTTAGGAGGCAGGAAATCTGACCCAAATGGTGCAAAAGGCAATATACTAGTGGCTTCAGCAATTTTTGAATGAAACCTTTAATATTTGTCTCTACCTATTATCCTTCTCCCACTCTGCTAAATTAACAAGAAGGACCACAGGAAAACTTCCAGAGGTGTAAAAAGGAAAGTCTAGGGAACTACAGAATGAATAGTGCAAAATTAATATTTTTAGTAATAGAAATTGTTACCACTGAGGAAAAACAGTAATTAAAACCCATATCAGAGAAAGAATTAAATAATGGGGGGGGGGGGGGGGAAGGACACCTTTCTCTACAGCAAATATCACTATCCATTATGAGTGCAAAGATTTCAGATTAAATAGATCACCACTCTGATCCTGAATGACAACTTCTATCCAACTCACTGCTCTTCATATCACCACCAGTGGCACGGTGCCTCAAGCCTTGATGATGTAAGACAGTATGATACACACACCAGTGCTCTGGACTGCAGTACGATATACAATAGCAGTTCCCACGGCTGTCAGGAGGATGCATGGATACCTATTTCCAGGAAGGGTGGGGTGAGAGCACTTGGAATGCAAGTACTGAAAGTTCAAGTCAACAGGTTTGGAAACTTGGCAATGACAACACAGACAAATAACTCAAGATTGCAGGGCACCTCTGTGACTGGCATAAATCAGATGAGTACCACTCAGTTCAAATGCCAGTGCATGACAGATGAGCAACCACTCTGTTGCAACGCTCCTCTGAATCTAGGTATCTCAACTGCTTGGATCTCACCCAGGTTTCTAGTGCTTCCTCTAGGCCAGGAAGAATATGAAAATTGTGCAAAATGTTCTGCTATTCTCAACACAAAGAAAAATAAAATCACATTTGCTCATGAAAGTTGATGCTTTGTTTTTCCTTTCACAACAACGAAGACAGGAAGAGGAGCAGTAAAAAAGAATAAGGAACTTCCTCCCCTTCTTTCATATCCCTGCCCTCTAAGTGCTTTCCTGCTGCTAACAGAAATGAAAGTCAAGCCTGGATGAATCCAGAGAAGATACCCAGAGGCACCAGAGCAGTGCTGGACTGCATCCAATGCCACACCGTAGTTCAAAGTCTTTAAAGCCTGCAGAACTCCCACCACGATGTAGTTCAGCTCCCCACCCAAAAAGCCATATACCTAGCAGCATACTGTCTTCTCAGCATATCACCCCTGTGACAATAGGTCCCTATCTTCTCTGACTTCTAGCAGTAGGTGTCACATGTGGCTCTCATTGTGCACAGATGATGAGCATCTCTGTTCTTCTTGCCCATGGTACCTTCAGCCACAGGTCAGTGTCAGGCAAAGCTCTTTATTTGTTGAGCTTTACTGACTGCTTCTGCCCCAGCTACGCCTTTCCATCTGTTTACTTTTATGTATTTCATATGAAGCATGAGATTTTGCTGGGCAGTTACAGAGGACTTCTAGCAAGTTCTTTACTGACTGATGGGATTCAAAGATGTCTCTGAACTGGCACTGCAACAGACTGCTTAGTCTTGGACCTTGCAGCCTTCAGGCCTACTAGTCAAAATGCACATGGAATAAAGAGGTAAAATAAAAATGAAACAAAGAGATCAAAAGCAAACCAGATCTTTTCAAAATATAGCAAGATTTCATCCAAGTTTAAGAAGTTCACTCCTTAGGAGAGGAAGGACTCAAATACCTGAACTGTTGATTTAGCCAATCTCTTTGCAACAGCAAAAGACAGCTCTTAGTTGTAAAGCTTGGCTCTATTAATACCAGCATCCAAAACAACTGAAATCATGAAGCATCTGGCTCAGTCTATTATAGAAAGGCAGGTAGAGACCAAACTCTGTGAAGACATTTGAATTTTACTTTATTTCAGTGCTGGTGGTGAGAGGGTTCAAATACTGAGTTCTGGGCTTCCTCTGGTAAAACCGTCATGGTTCTCTAACACCAGCGCTTTCCAAAGAAGCTGCTGTGGTGTGTGCTGGAGGGCTGGGAGGAGAAAGGAGTGGAGGAAGAGAAAAAAGTTCCTCATTTTCCACTATTGCCCTTCTTCATGTTTTCATGGCTGTGTATTCAGAGGATTGTCTTTCCACAAGCAAATGACTAGAGATAAGCTCACCCCAGATGTATCTTCTCTCATGTTTCAAGCACTTGGTCTCTCTTCTTGCTAAATGTTTAGTTACGGCATGAAAAATGGACATGTAGAATGAAGACATTACCCCCTTGACTAGCACATTTGCAGAAGGTATGTCAAAGATCTGAGGCAAGGGGTATGGACAAGCTTTCAAGAAAGTTTTTCCCCCCATTCTCCTTTGCTTGCTTATTGGAAGAGCAATAAATATCAAGCAGACAGGCCCTTCTCACAGTTACAAAGCCTACCTGTAACTGAGCTGGATAATTAGCAGCCTTGAAGATGATATATGACTTTCATTACCCTTTGGGACTGGAGACTAAATGAGGACAGAGCTAATTGCCGTGCAAAGCAGTTTGGCATGAATGAGAAAAATGCAGGCGCTGTCTCCTGCCAAAAAAGGGCCCTATTGCTGCTCTGATCTCATGGCTGGTTTTTGCCGCAGGAGTTCACTTGGTGTCCATAAATCATGGTCTGCTTACAGCTGAAACTGCACTGAGTCATCAACATGCAATAAGCTGAGTGACAGATTCCAGCCTGACTACATTAGAACTTCAAACTTAGTTCTCTCCCCCCGCAACACTACCCATACTTAACAGAAAATTAAACCCAGACTACACAGACATGAAGGCTGTGAGAAACACAAGGCTTGTTTACTTGACAATAGTTTTTTAAGACTGATGTTTCCAGGAAATAGCATCATGCATTTTGAACAGGAGAGGGCCACAAGTATTGAATTTAGAACACGGCCCACTGGTATAGCATTTGCTTTGTCCTTCCTTAAATAATTGCTGATTAAAATGTATTACCTTCCTTTAATGATCTAAAGTGGCACTTTGTCATCTCAGTTCTTATGGAGATAGATTTAGTCAGCTATCTGAGAAAATATTTTGCTGCTCTTTAAAATTAGTCCAGAAGAACCTGAAATCTGATTGCAAATCTGCTTCCAAAGTGACCTGGGGCACATTAACATCCATATTGTACCCTTAAGGAGTGTGGGCTTCTGGGCAATCTAAACCATCAATGCAAAAGAGAGTCCTTGAAGATACTGTTTTCCTTTCCCCATTCTGTTTCACCAAAGAATTTTTTTTGCTTTTCCCTTAAGGTACCTTAGGTCTATTTTTTTTTTAATGGAAAAGATTTTGCTGATTTTGCAATATGGTATCCTGTCAGATCCTAATCAATTAGCCCACATCATTTCAGTATAAGGCAGATACCAATTTAACTCACAGAGCTAAGCCTTCTGATTTTCTCTAAGGGCAGTCACATAATTCATTCTTTGTAGTGCCAAATTATATTTGACATTTAATTTAAAACTCAAGGTACCATAATGCAAAATCTCACTAAAAATAATGGTGATAAAGCAGAGGAACATTTCATTTGACAGTGGGGATTTTTTCAGCTTATTTATACACCCAAACTTCCCCTCCCATCACCACTTTTCAAAGCTCCAAACTCACCAGTGTTGGTTATCCAGGCAGTCACTTTCTCATGATTTTAGCCTCTACTCATGCTTGCATACAGTAAAGAGGCACTTGAAGGTGAAGCCAGAAAGCTAGCTGCTGCTGCTAGCCTTTTGGTGAGTGAGATCTCCTCTCCCTGAAAACACATGGGCTCAAAAACATTTCATGCATTATTGCTGCTGCAGTTAGTAGAAAGAAATAATTCAATGCAGTGGCTGGGATAACTGGAATGATTGTGTGTGGAAAGGGGAAGGGGCATCAGCCTGAAAAG
This sequence comes from Melanerpes formicivorus, assembly GCF_026170545.1. NCBI lineage: Eukaryota > Metazoa > Chordata > Aves > Piciformes > Picidae > Melanerpes > Melanerpes formicivorus. The sequence goes on along the minus strand of NW_027142358.1, from coordinate 14,646,394 downwards.
GTGGAGTTTTTCCACTTTCAGAAGACCCAGTGCAAACTAACCCAGACAACAAAACCAGCCTCCTTTACCATTCCCTGCTATGCAGTAACTTCATTCACAATCACCTTGCACAATGGAAGTTTGTTGGTTCATAATGTCCAGACTCTGACAACACAACTTCAAGACAAGTTAATAAGAAGAGTGAGTTCTGCTTTCTTGAAATGTCACTGCCAAACACAGGGAATTCTATCCATGGATTCAGTCAGCACTTCTAGTAGAAACACAGTCAAATTCTATTAAAAATGTTAGTTGGAATAAACATGCAGCCATCTCTGTCAAGGTGAGTTGCTTGTAGGGACTAATTATTTCTGCTGGTCGTGTGCAAAATGCTAAGCGGACAGTGACTTGTCTGGGTAATCCAGCACAGCCCTATTAAAAGAGAAAGTAATGGATAACAGTAGGCTCTGGTTTGTTGAGACAATGCCATACAGCAGTAAGAAAAGTACATCGGTGGTGCAGTCTTCCTGAGGGTGACTCAACTTTTGTCTGTCAAAAAACATCTTCTGCTTTGCAATAAAAAGAAGCAATTGTCTAATGTTCTCATCCTTTATGTGCCAGATTAACTCTCAGGAGGAAAAAAGAATTATCACTGGTCACAACATGCTTCTCAACATAACATTCTGGTATGTTAGGACTTACTGTAGATTTACTGCTGAATGCAGTACAGGGCTGAATTCTGATATTTTTGGAGTGAGATTGTAGGCCTCAGGTCAGGAGTTCTTTATTTCACATTTGCATGTAGGTAACTGCATGTTACTGGGACATAAGTTCAAAATCTTGCCTATTTGCTCATGTGAAGAGATTAATTTCTTTTACTACTTGCTATATTCACATTTGCCTTATAGAATACCCAGAGTATTATCAGGAGTATGAAATGTGGACAGGAAATAAAGTGGCTACATACCAGAGTGAGAGAGTGCATTATCAGTATACTTGGAAATGAAAGAAGCTACACTTCATGTTAATGCAGTGTGCCTATGTGACAGATTTAAGTTAGTGAAACAGTTGGGATAACATAACATTGCTGTAAGATTTTTCTACATTCCATCAGATTTCATTGGGAAACATAAAAGCACAATCCCCAAAACTTCTGTAAAAGCAATGTTTCAGAATTGTATGACACAGGGGTTCCTTTCTATGGTAGGTATCCTGTAATTTAGCTCTTCCAGAATTCCTGAGATAAGACTGCATCAAGACCTTTGTTTTCGGTAGCAAGGGTTTTGGTTTATAATTGCAACAACAAGCATAGCTTTCACAAGTGTAGATAATTGCTTTGTTAATCTAATTATACTTTGGCTTTTATGACATCCTGTGGCAGAGTTCCACAGTTTCTTAATGCTTTTTCAATGGAAAAACACTTCCATTTTCTTAAGCCCTATTACAATTTTAAGCAATGGAGAATAAGCATTCTCTATTACTTTTGCTTACAATTTAATATTCTACAAAGAGGAATTATGCAGCCCTCGGACCTCTTTTCTAAGCTCATTCTATTTGGCCTCTTCTCATAAAGAAACCTTTCCAGAAATTGGGTCACTGCTGTTGCCTTTTCTAAGTCTCGTATGTAGAATGTTTTTTGAGTTAAGGATAAGAAATACAAATAATTTTCAAGATGTGAACATGTTATAGATTTGTATAATACATTTCATACTCAGTATTGTCCTAATTATTTTTTTTTTAAATCCATCTAGGTATACAGAAGTGGAAAAACCCAACACAAAACTGCTCACCAGCTGAATAGCAGTGTTTTTGCACAGAAAAATACCCATGCTCAACATCTTCAGAGCATTTCCACCAACTAAAGATTTTGCACCAAATTCTTGAGGAAATTCAGCTTTGGAAATGCTTTTTCAGAATAGTTTGAATATTTTCAAAAAGGAAATTATCAAATAACTAATGTGATTGGATTATTCTGAGAAGGACAAATTAGTTAAACAGCCATTTTAGTAGTTTATTTATGTCACTAAGCTTTCACTGTTGCAGAGACAGAAGCTTAAAAAGAATTACTAGTTTAAAACTGTGTTAAAAAGTATATGGTGAATAAATGCAGATTAAAAACTTGATGTTTTGTATCACAGAGAATCTTAAAATAGAATTTAAAGGAGATTTCAGACCCTCAAACACTTAAGTTGGTTCAAAATACTAAGATCTTAAGCACTTTCACTGAAGAATAAGTACACAAATAAGAGCCTAACTTTAAATTTTTGGAAGGCCTTATTCTTAATATCTTTTTGTATATAAGATTTACCATATTGCTTTGCAAGGGTTGTGCCAAATACATGAAACTCACTCAGAGTTCTTGCATTCAGTGAGGTACCTGCTTTTTAATTACACTGTGAAGCAAATTTGTGATAAAATCTTCTTATAAATACAAACAGAAAACTAAATAATTGGGTAGGAAGGCATAAGGATTGGAATGGAGAGAGTGAGATTTCAAGAAAGAGAAGGGATACAAATGGTCTTATGGCACAGTCTGATTTCTGGAGAAAATTATATTTATACTAACGTAAAGAAAGCTAAGAAATTAAACTAAATACTACCCATCAAATGGATTATGTTTTTTGAACCCTTTTTGATACAAGATTCTAAATTAATAGCATAGATACATTTGTCACAATCCTCAATTGTGGATGTTTTCAGCAAGCTCTATTCTGCTCCAATTTAAACTCTCTTAAATCTTGCTCAGCTCTATTGTGGTATAATTCTCCACATAATTTAAACATATGTCTGACCACAACTCTGGGTTCTTTTCATATCTGTATTAAGAAGGGTCTTTCAAAGCACAAGCATCATTCGCTTAGAACAGTTTAAATTCACTGGATTGTGTCTGGCCATCCAACCCAAGGAGCTGTAGCACTTCGTATTTCCTTATCACTCTTTGATCAAAATGTTTCTGAAATTCCAGATTAATTCACAACACAATATTTCAAGTACCGTAGGAAGGTTTTCAGATGGGATAAGTGGAGGTTGTTTCTGCTCTACAAGCAAGAAAAAACAAACCAAAACCAAATAAAATCCAACAGTCCCCAAGCCAAAACCAGTAAAGTCTAAATGGAGCGACGTATAAAACTGAAGGGAGATGGAAGAATCTCACTTTATAGCTCAGGAAACAGAAGTTGAGAAAGAAGAAATGTTTTGTCCAAAATTGCCAAGACAAAGGACAAAATACAGATACAGATTTATTAAGGCCCATTACGGATCCTGAATCACAAAATTATTTTGCTCAGTGAATAAATGGTAATCACAGTCTGACCAGCAGCCTACTGAGCTCATAAGGAAGAATTCTTGTTGGTTTTTAAAGGACATTTTGATCAGAGTCCATTTGGTTATTCAATGAATGTAGCTAAAAGAAACTTGGAGCTAGAATAAAGTTGAGGATGTAATGCAGTAGTATAAATTTTTAATTTTTTTTGTTTTAAAGGCATCTCTAATTCAATGTCCAGGAATAATATAATATTTACAGAGTCCCATGTGGTGTTCAGCTCCATGTATAAAAATACTTTGCATTGTTGGTCCAATAATTCTGACTAAAACTGATAAAGTGACATATAGGCCCTTGAAAACAGTAGTGGGGTAAAAAAAATAACAAATTGAATAAAGGAGGAAAAATAAACTTGCTTAAGTGTTAAGGGAATAAAATTGAAGCCTTTTAACCTTACACATAAGTTCCACACCAATACTTTTTAAAATCAGTTGAAAAGCATTTAAAATCAAATTGATTTTGGCTTTTACATTCAGATGCACTTCAGCTTTCCCTTACTCGCCTATACAAGTAATGTCCTCAGCCAACCTGTTTTAAAATGGGTTGAAAATCAGTTTGTATGTTCACATGCTTATTGGAATTTTCTCATTTCCATTTCACTCAGAGCCAATCATGATCAGATTAACTTGCTGGGGAACATGTCAAGAAGCTGATTTCATGGGTATTTTAGCAAAGAAATGGTTCCTAATGTAGTGAAACATTTTTTGCTTATAACATGTTGACTATTGCCCATTTTGTGTCAATAAGTGGCAAGATAGATAATCAAAACTGTTCATATTCATTCTGAAAAGCTCTCTTCTCCATTGTGTGTAGACCCATAATCAATCATGAAAGAAATGTAAAATTAAAAGAAAATATTTCCTAGCTACATCTGCTTTTTTCCAGTAACAAAATCTGGAATATGTGCTGCCTTCCATGTATGGGGTGGCAGGGAAGGCTCCCAAACTAGACACTCCCCTGCTCACATGCTGCCATCCAACTGTGGTTCATTTGGATTGGATAGCTGCTATTTGAACTGACATTTAGTCATCCAGTCTGAAAGCAAGTATGCTGAAATGATGCAACATAACATGCTATCAAGGCTGTAATAGGATGTAGAACATCTGCCACTGACTTTGATAAAAAGAATAAAACACTCTGAATTGCTTTGTTTTCAACATTCTCTCCCCATACTCCTCACATGTCCACTTTTACTTAATTGTCACTGATGTTCTAAGGAGAGATGAATGGCATCTCATAAGAACAAGAAAAAAAATGTGAAGCAGGTGCCCAAGTTCTATTAATGACTCTGTTGGTGACTAGGTAAGCTGTTTATAGCATTGTATCGAGTTCACTGATTTAGATGGCTCAGTTTTAGGTTTCCAGACTGAGAAGATGTACATGGTCTACTTTCCACTGTAAGTCAGTACTTCAGCACTCATCATCTTCAAAAAAGAGTCAAAATAAGCCTGCAAGTAAGGTGTTAACTGTCTCAGGCTATGCGTCTAAAAACCGAACATTTGCAATTAAATGATATCAGGAAAATATTGAATTTAAGATCAGATTAAGTCAATTTACTTGCCTGTAAATGAGAGATGCTGTGGTTTCAAACAACGCTTTAAAGGCCTCTGCAGATCTCAAGTGAGAAGTCACCTGCAAATATTACATTTCAGAGATGATGAGTGGGAATGGAGTGGGAGGTTATATAACCTGATAATATCAGCGATTTGAAAGAGATTAAACTATTTAACTATTCAGCAGTGAAAAGAAGTCAAGAAAGATCACTGCAGACAAGGAATAGAAAGACAATATAGAAACTGACTTGTGCAGGCTGACATTGTGCCTCAAAGAGTATTAGCTCTACATAGTGGTTACAAAATTATAAGTTCTCTAAAACCAGTCTGATTTTATAAATATTTACTAAATTGTATAAGAATTGCCTGGCATTAAGCTATAAATATTACACTGTGATGTAAACATGAAAAGAATGATGGGGTTTTTTTACACATACTCGATTTAAGATTATAAGATTTTTTTTGATTAAAAATAAAATTAATTTTAAAAAAATCCCTGAGAGTCAAACAAAGCCCCTGATGGTTAGATTCCAAAAGAACAATCCACTCAGAGTTCCTTTCATGTGCCAACAACTATTATTTATATTGTTTATGCACTTTCATCGTGACAGCCCTAACATTGAGCAGAGCAGATAGAGTCTAACAGTTACCACATTAGAAAAAAAAAGCCCTCAGAAGGTAAATATAGTGAAGTGAGGCGATATTTTTGGATCATGTGAAATGTAAGGCCATCCTGATACTCTGTTTTTATTGGTGATTTTATATTGTTTAATGAATTTCTGCACTCTTTCTACAAAATAAATGCTGGCTCAATGAATAGAGCCTGAATTTAAAGGAACCACCCTATTAAACCTCGTCTTGTTTGAGCCTGGAGAATCAGAACTGTTGTAGGCAGTTTGTTTCGGATTTTACTTGAAAGCTCCTGTTCTACTAGTATGACATTATTTAACCATAATGTCTTTCCCCCTTTTTTAAAGGGTAATGATACAACCTAAGAAAAATAACTGTAGGGGGAAAAAAGACCCCCGTTCTAGCAAAATGTGGTATTAATGAAATTCTGTTTGTATTAACATTTTCTTTCAACCCTGATCTTCCTGTTCAGGGGGATAGTGTCAACCTGTCAAACTTTTAATCAAGAGCAGTTCATTGATGCTTCCATTATGTCAAAAAGCCTCACCTAGGTGACTTCAAGGGAAGACAGCAGGCCTGGCTTTCTCAACATCCAAGATGATGAATTTTTCATCTCTCACCCGCAACTTTCAATTTCTAGTGTATGTGTATGAACAGACATAATGTATTTTTTAATTGTGGCAAATCTATACTCTATGTAGGTTTTCAAGTTGTAAAGCCAAGAGAATAATAAGGAGGTAAGTACATGAACGACTACTTTCTTAATTTTTAGGTTTGCAAAAATGGGGCTAGTTAGAGGGCTGAAATCTATGTGTTCATAATACCGTGTCATACCTCACAGTCTAGAATCTTCCTAGAAACTGTTTGACTTAGGTGTTTCATTTTCAGATACACTGATAATAATGACATAATTCAGCCTATTAAGAATCCTCTCTATTGCATAGATCTCAAATTTGGGGGCAGATTCTTAACTCCTGCAGTAGCTGCTTTCCACAAGTCAGAGAATCATAGAATCACAGAATTGTCAGTGTTAGAAGGGACCTCAAGGATCACCTAGTTCCAACCCCCGTGTCATGGGCAGGGACACTTTTCACTAGACCACGTTGCCCAGAGCCACATCCAGTCTGGCCTTAAAAACTTCCAGGGATTGGGCTTCCACCACCTCTTTGGCCACATGTTCCAGTGTCTCACCACCCTTATGATGAAAAACTAAGAATGAAATGGACAAAGAGTCAGTTTAACCAAGCACCTGTACCCTCATGCTTTGTTGGGAGAATGCTGGATTTGGAAAACAAAATTTAAACCACACACATGTGGCAGCTTCACAATGTCCTCCTCTACAGTAATCCCCTATTCATAAAGGGAACTTTGATTAGGAACATCTCTCTCTCCCTGATGACAGAAAACTGAAAAGATTTCTTGAGGGTGTTAAGAAGGGTGGAGAGCAACCTTAAGATAATTCTGATTTCAATGTCAGTATTGCCATGGTATACATCTGACCCAGTGTGAAAGTCAGAAAGATTTTCATAACCTATGCTGCAGACAGAAGACAAGTCTCAAGGAAAAGTATCAATCATCCTAGCTTCTCAATTTAATCCTGCAAGAGTTTCTGATTTTTTATAATAGAGTTTCTGCTTCTACAGCTCCTATTGTAATCAGGAACAAAGTTATCTTTTTGCATTCCTAGTAATCTCCATTATTTATCAGTTCCATGTACAGCAAAATGAGTTTTGACTAAAAATACTGTGTTGATTCATATTTGGGAAGTGAAGCCAAGGAGAATTATGATATCCTAAAGGTATGGTTAAAGGAGCCTCCAGATCATGGATTTTTAAATAAGTTTGTAAAGACACAATAATGGTGAGCATACCACTTCCATCTAAATAATTTAGTGTTCAAGATTCTGCCAAAGGAAAGATTCTCATCCATTTTGATGCATTTTGTTGGGCTTTTTAAACATATATATATGGGTAATTTATAAAGCCAAACAACAAAGCCAGAACGCTAGAAATGTGAAATGATCAGCTAATTGCAACACTAGTTTAAATTATGTTCCTAAGTATTAATTTTTCTTTCTAAAATAGGCTGGATATCTACACTCTTTATTCAGCCACAAAGACCAATTCATTCTTGAAAGTAGCAACGTTTAAATCATCCAGGCCTATTGTTTAAACTTCCAGCATTTAATTTCTCTACTTAATGGTTTACGTATTTTTTTACACAAGTACAGTATTATTTTATTATACCATGTAAAAAATATAAATTGAAAATAATCTGTGTCACATTTGCTTCCAAAAGAGATGAGAAGTGATGGAACAGGAGACCTAAACTACAGAGATGTTTTGCCTATAGACAGGAAAAGTTCAGCATACGCTTCCCTGGGAAGATACGTACTCAGAGTATTAGCAACATACACACACCTGAGTTCATCCCTCAAGATCAGATTGGTGGAAACATAAATGAAACTGGGACAGCTCAATCTTTCTTCCATTGTAGTCAACTGGAATATTGACAGCGCTTAAAGAGCCAAGAGAATGCCTTAATTTAGACCTTGTGGCTTCTGCACTGAAGCAGGTTTTGTGGGTAGGGATCATGACTATGAGAGACTCACCTTGGAGGTGAAGTGCTAAATGTGCCAGAGTGCCCCTCCAAACATAGATGAACTGAAAGTAAAGCCTTCAGTCCCTGATACAGCTTTTCTCCCCCTGGGGAACCTCAACAAGCAGCATTTGGGGGCCAAGAACCATGCATGAGTGGTTTATTTTCTGATCTCCAGGATCACAGGTGCCATTAGCTAGACAGGTGAAAACAGTAGGTCCCACAATGACAGGAAAGCATTCTGATGGATTGCCCCCCAAAGTGCTCCTTAAGCATTAGGAGCTCTACTAAGAATCTAAAAAATATATTTTTCAAATTGTGCTTTTGGGTACAATACAAAAATTTCTTCTTCTGAAAAATATTTTTACTAAATATTTCCACAAAGCATATCCAGTGTAACAAAAGGACTGTACCTGCAAAGCTGTTCAAGGATCAGTACTTCTCAAATGCCCTCAACTGCTCCTTTTCTACTTGCCTTTATCTGTTGTGTCAGATTATGCAATATCAAACTGCCATCATGTTCCACTTTAGAAGTGACTACACTTCATTGGTGGGCAAAGTTACTGCTTGCTGAGTGTTTGTGAGGTTTGATTAATTAGTGCCTATAAAGTGCTTTGAAATTCTTGCATGAATGATGTTACAGAAACACTGAATATTGCTGCTGCTATACAGGCAGGTACATGATTCAAGATTTGATGTTACAAGGTGTGGCTGGGTCTTACCTTCTCTTTGAGAAAACAATCTGGTTTCCTTCGAATTCCCTCTGGCAAGCTAGTTGAGTCTTCCAAGCAAACCAAACCACTGCAATCTTTCTAGGGTAGGGGAAAAAATAATAAAAAGAAGATTAGATGAAGGGTATTTCTGAGAAGTCATTACCTGTCTAGGATATTGCACCTCTAGGTGGTCTGATAAACTTCAAGGGCACCCTGGTGATTAAATTCATTATCAGACTAACTTAATTTTCTTTAACTTTTTTTTTTTTTTTTTTTTAATAATCAAGTAGGATTCTTTTAATTGCTTTCTCCTCTAGGTGTTTTACATAGACACCTGACTGCCTGTTAAAGCATCTTCCTAAAGCATCTTTATCTGTGATATCTTCTTTTAGGCTGGAAAGATCCACCTGTCCCCCCCAATCTCTCCTGCCCAAAGGGAGTTATTACCCATCGTATCTTTTTCCATCATTTCTGACAGTGAACTTGACAGCTCCCATCTGCTCTGGGAATCATAACTCCTCACAGGTGATTCATTCTTGACCAAAGCAGGAAGCTACAGGTCCAAGTCCAGATCCAGACTTAAAAGGCCCAAGCTGAACTCCGTTATTGCCCAGACATACTTGTTTCAAGATTTATCTGACTCGCTCACTGCTACCATACTTGGCTATGGTCATTACTACACTGTTGAGGCCCTTCAAGAACATGCTGCTTTTTAAGGCAAAGACCAGGATTCGTCTGTCCAATGGACAGGTGCCCTGTGCTATTTGAGAGGCCCTAAGGCATCCAGGACATCTGTGTGGGAATAAGAAATATTACACAGGACCTAAAGCAGACTGACACTCCCCCAGGGTAGCAAACGAATGCCAGGCAGGCTACTATGTAATAGCTGAAACAACAATGGATGCCAATGATGAAGCCACTGATTTCTCCCTGGACTGTTCAACTTCCCTGTTTTCTGTTACTGTAGAGGGCTTCAAAAGGATCAGTCATTTCGATCCTCTGTGTTGATCACACACATTACATCCTTCTTGTCTTGCTTACATTAGACTAACAGTTCATGATCCCCTGGTGCTCTCCTTGGTTTTAGTCACAGCATGGTATCCTAACTTTCATTTTCCTACTCATTCTATTCATTTCACATCCTGCACCCAATAACAACATTTTGCTTTTTATAATAACTTGTCATTTTCAGACATACCTTTCTGCATATAGGAACCTCTGGGTTTTAGCTCCTTTGGGTTTACTTACTTTTCTAAGAATTGGAAAGAAAAAAGTAACAATGGTTTTTGCCCCAGGCCTTAGTAGTCATGCTTACCTAGACTGCAAGGCCAGTGTTCAAGTATGTCTCAGTTTAATCTATTTCAAAATTCAGCATTTATGAAGTTCAAACAGACCAAACAACCTTACTATCTATTTAATACTGCAATCAGTTTCTTAGCTGCCATCAAGGCTGATGCCATCTTCCTATTCTACATATTCAGGGACATAAATCCTATGCATGATTTTTTAAAAGCACCAAAATATTCAAGTGCTTAAGTGAAGAGTATCAGGAGTCTCTCACTCGGTCCCATTGAATGAGGTATAGCACACATCAAAATTCGGGCCTTCAGTTTTCTGATCATAGTTCTTGCCTGTGCACCTTCCAAAAACTAGATTAGTAATCTAATGTAAGCATACAGTTTCCTTCCTTAGAAATTAACAAGTCTATTCTGACCTTTTCCCAGGACTGGGCTAGGATTTCATGGGGCACTTTTAATTTGTCAATCACAAAATGCTTTTGTGCAGCTTTTACTGTTCCGTGTATGCTTTCAACTGGGTATTCATGCCTGGCCTGTAGATACATTTCCTGGCTCATCTCAGACATGTCTCTATTCCCAGGTGTGAAATACGTATCCACTGCATGATCTCAGCTGTTAAACCTCCTGGGATTACTGTTTGGTTCCATTTAAAACAAAAGCTATGCGGTTCTTCTTTCACTTCCTGTGGCACTTACTCCTTTCTCTCTGGCTGACTATGGATTGCAAATTGCTTTACTGCCTGTCACACACCATGCTATTCTGTTGAACTGCTTCGAATGGCTCCATTTGATGGAGCACAATCAGTAGCAACTTTTCACCTCATTGTTTCCACTCTCTGCCTACACCAGCACTCCACCAGTAAATACTACAATCTGCTGATGCAAGCTGGGCTTGATGATTTAGACCTCTTTTTCAACCTTAATTGTTCCAGGATTCTATTATTTCACACAAGCTGTTTCTACTCCCCTTTCTTGGGCACCACAACATTGACACTTTGGGGACTCTGCAAGCATGTAATGCATTAGGGACTTCTGCTCTGCTTTCCATTTTCTTCTCACAAGATTCTACACCATTTTCAGTGCTTAATAAAAGTCCAGTGTGATAGACTCACAGTTGGGCTCACTTTCAGTTTGCCTTCAGTCAACCTAATGTTTTGTCTCCAGCACCCACAGAGAAAATTTGTCACAGGTAAATATTATGATTGTCATTGCCTATTATCTGACATCTCTTTCCTGTAATTAAGATGTCCTCAGCTACAATGTTGGTGGCTAGAGGCACAGTATTCAGTTAATATCAAACATTTTGGATTTGGAGCTGACACTGATAAGCATTTGTGCTCATCAATACCTGCTAGAAGGCATAGCAAAGGTCATCAAGCAGCTGAATAGCTCTTCCTCTTCAGCATGTCACAGTAATTGATTCCCCGATTTCCTCCTTAAGTCTTAAAACATCTACTCCACCATGACAGGACACATCCACACATAATTTAATCCACATAAAGAGGACAGATGGGAGTGGACAAAATGAAGGTGTACACCAGGCTCAAGCCAGGTGATTATTCCTGCTTTGCCAATTAAAATCACATTGCCATTTATGCTAGTTTAACAATAAGCATCTATTTTACATTCTGCTCTTTGTTTCAGAGCAGATGTGTTCATTCTTACTTTTTAAACTGTCACCTTTCCTTCACTGTGGGCTTAGGTTAATAAACTGTACATCAAGCACTGCTTAAAACCTGGCTTCGCAGGATGATAACTGATGAGGGAGTTGCTTTTAATTACTGTACAAGTGAGTAGATAAAAATCACAGCCTTAATAATCAGCTCCAGAAACTGACAGCAGCAGTGTCTTACATTTCAAATGTGGATTATTTTTTCTTTCAGCATTCAGCTACAGAAGGCAAATGTTAGAGGTTGGATCATCTTCTGTAAGCAAGCCAAAGTTATGTGTAACATTTTTGGATGCTAATAGGACACAGTTCTGGCAGAACACAAGTATGGGTAATGCTAAAGATTAGAGCAAGCATGGAAAGGAAAAAAAACTGCCTTTTTTTTTTTTTCCCCCCAATGCAAACTTTCAGAAGAACAATCGTATCACCTACATCTGCTGCTGGAACTTCTAAAGTCCAAGGATAGAAAATACAAACAACTTGTGCAGCTATCAAGAGTCAGAGAGAGCATGAGGCTTCCCAGATTGCCTTCAAAACCAGCAGCATTTGGCCCATTACCATCCACACTAGGCTAATGTATTTTTAATAGTTCACCTCCTAAAGAGATAGTGCAGGCCATGCAATGCAAATTAGCCAGCCAAAAGTGAGAGAGTTTGTGCTGTGAGAAATTTCAGGGGAGGATGAAATGAATGAAAGCAGGATTACTAAGTGAGTTTGGTGCTCTGGTAAGAGGAGAAAAATGTCCTCATGAAGCCCAGTAAAACTTTCTTCTTTTTTTTTTTTTTTTGGTTTATTAGGTGTCTGAAAAAAAGTCTCAGTTGCAAAGTACGACATGTTCTTTTTCTGAAGACTCATCTGCAGCACAGGGGCTCTGATAAATCAAGTGCTTTTTTTGTTAGCCAACTATGCAGGGTATGGGAAGCTGAGGCTTGTATTATGTCTTTGTAAAAACATTAGAAGTTGCTTGAAAGCTGCCACGTGAACTCCATTTTGTATGCATTTCAATGCAGGTTTTTACAACAGGAAAAATAAACAGCAGCTCAGGAAACCAATCTAAAATACTGTAGACCTGGATTTGTTTATTTGTTGCTTTCCTGCTATAGATTAGCCTGTCAAGATAGCTCCTTCATGTAAATATTTAAGATCTACAACAAAACAATTGTGACAGGAAAAAATCAAACTCTGAAAAGAAGAGAGGAAAAGGAAGATAGATAGTTTTATTTATTTTGAACAAACCAACCACAGATATGGCTCTCTTGGATCTATCAAGTGTGTTCTTTGATGAAAAGGAGAAATAAAAGTGTTGCATATAGTGAACAGCACTTAGCTCCTTAAAACTACATAGATCTATAGATTCAAAGTTGCCATATTTGTTTTCAGATTTATTTTTTTATGGGCCAATAATTTTAGCTCTCAAAAGTCCACACGAAAAATGGAAAATCCAGGATTTGAGAACTACAGAAGTTCAGAATAGTAGTCATCTGAATGTCTCCTCATTTCAAGTTGGTAAAGTATAATGTTACTTCACGCCATTTGGCTGCAAATGTAAATTACACCTTTTTTCAGTTGTTAGGACAGGACAGAAAACCACATAATTCTAATGAGTCATAAATGTTTCACCATTTTTTTTCTTCATTTAATTCATATGGTGCCAACACCTGTGAAAACAATCAGCATCATAGCTGTGCGCTCTACTTAAATTTGCTTTAGGCTATGTTTGAGTAAAAGCTTTTATATCTCATTTCTCTGCATTATTAACAACATGATGCCCTGAATAATTCTGTAATTGAAGTATGCTCATTTCATTCTTAGCTATTTTATTGGGACTAGAAGAGGTTCTCAAAAACTATGACAGTCTTAAAACAGGCAGAGACACACATGCAGCCATTCTTGTTTCTTACTGTAACAATCTATAACAAGATCTTCACATTATTTTTTATATGCTTTGGCAGTTTTGCACCTTGAATTACAAATAAAAAATGTTAACTCAAGAGTCATACTACAAAGATTTTCCCCAAAATGCTTTGCAACTATTGCTCTAAGGTGAGTCCATATCATGAGAGCATCATCTGCACTGAGCTGAATTTTATGCTGTTGCCGAAGGAAAGTGCATTTTGTTTTCCAATGGGAAGAGAGCAGTGGTTGGAAGCCTACTTCTGGGATCACTAGATGGCACCAGAGAGGAATACACATTGACAACACTTCAGTCTTCAGCTACGACTGGGCAAAGGATTGGTTATGGCAACCTAGAGCAGAAACACATCAGCTTAAAGGGTAGGATTTTCAAGAATACTCTAGGTGAGATTTACAAACACATTTCAGTGTCTGAGAAAATGACATAATGACTGGAGGATACAGAAAAAGAGCCTAAATCCTCTGGTGGCATCTGTCCACCGTAGGAACCCTTGGTAACTTCACCTATCTTATATGTAGCCCTAAATGACTTCAAATCGAACAATTTGCAAATCTGTACAATTTTATAACATAAGGGAAGGAGGTACTGAGCTTTTTCTTATGTTTCAATGGGATTGTGGCTCAAACATCCTCTAAAAATTTCCTTATTTAATCCCTACAATTTAGTAAGTATGGATGTATGAGTACAGTGTATTAAACTAGAAGATGTAGAGACCATGATACTTCCCAAAGAGATCCTTACACGAAGTGTGTCCAAAATGTACATTCCAGTGCTAAACTGCCCATTACAACCAATGGTCCAGGGCCAATTTGTGATCAGAAAGCAGCCCAAAGCTCAGCTGATAAATACTTCAAGCAAAATTTCCAGTTTTCATTCATCACAATAATTTCCATTGTAATCCAGAGGTATGGGCATAATCAAATACTGTCACTGCTGACCAGCTTAAATCAACCAAGCTAGTTAATATAAACCTTGTGAACTGTAGCCTTATCTCTGCACTGGTGCCACCTGCGTACATGAGGACAATGAATACTGAGCTGGCCATTGTAACGGTTTAGTGCAAGGGTTAACCTGCCTGCTCCCCCAGCACGTTAGTGGGGGAAAATTAACACACAAAACTTCAGAACTAAGACAAAAAAAAAAAAAAAAAAAAAAAAAAAAAAAAAAAAAAGTGAGATAAGAGTAGATTCACTGAGGACATTCAGATGAACATAGTACTAAGTGCATAATTACCTTAGCCTATCTGCAGAATGTGCATGGCACAAAGCAACAGCAGCAAGCAGAAGCAAGGGAGACAAAAGCCCAAGCCAGAAAACTACTCCCCTATCCCTTCTTGTCCCATCACCATCCCAGCAGAAAAAACAACCCAGCACCCAAAAACCCAGAACCAGCAACTAGTACAGGAAGCTGCACACGTTACAATCTGAACATCAAGCCCCATAATACTTTGCTCCATCCAGTACTTTTTTTTTGAAACTAGCATGACTGCAGCATGGTAGGATTAGCAGCAGCAGATTCAACTCAATCCATGACACTTTCATGTCTAAAAACTTTCAACACTGAATTTGAGATGATTAAAAATAAGTGGTCTGATAGTAATTTCTAAAGTGGTTACTCCAGCATTCTATACATATTTACATGGTGTGTTACATTACAAAACTAAGCAGAAGTTCTACCTCCAGTTTCTTAATGGATAAGAATCTACACCTGTGATTACGCACCAAACTACCTTACAGGCAGTTTCCACAAAACACAATCACTAGCACAAGTCAGAGGATGAACTTTCCTTCTTCTTTGGTTCTCTTCAGACTTCTTCTTAAGCAGCATGGGACTCAGGGAAAATTGGAAGGAAGCAGGGAAACCAGTTCCGCTCACACAACACCTACACGTATACCTATTTACAACACTATGCACCAGACCTAGTGTCATTTAGTGGCACAATATACAGCAATGTGACTAAGTGACAATGAATCTCATCCAATTCTATCTCTACATATTTCAATGCCCTTCACATGCTGAGACCAACTGCTTCTTGCAATTTTACCCCTTTCTGACCTCCCTCTTGGCCTACGAGATTTTTCTTTGAAAGCTTAAAAGAAAATTCTTGTGATTTAGACAGAAACTATTCTCACCTTTATAGGAAAGAGGTTGTCCTTGCAGAATCTATTCCAAAAGCCACTCAGCACATCAGGGCTTACTTTGCTTAATCCTCCATAGTTTACCTAGATGAAGGTCTGTCTAATTTGAATTGCTGCTAGGATGTTTAGAAAACATGAAAGGAATATATATTTCAAAATTTCACTGAAATTATTCTTCATGTTCTTGAAGATGTCTGGACATCCTGATCAATAAAGTACCCATGAGAAGCAGTATTCTTCATTGTTCCATAAATGCATTCTTAACTTTGAAATGGAACAAGAAGGGAATATTTATAGTGGCTGTAACTTAACTTAATTAAATGAATTAATTAAAATAAAAAGCTTTCTCAGACTAGGAGGTCCTGAAGCAAAGAACAGAAGAGAATGAGCTTTACCTTTCTTTCTCAATAAAACCAATCTCTGTTATTGAAATGCTCAACTAAAAATCAGATTTTTACTTATGGGAATACTCATTTTCCTGACTGTAAGCTGCAAATCTTTCTTAGTGTCAGTTCCTCTACTGTGAAGGCAGCTTCTATGCTATCAACTTTAGGAGGACAATCTTGAAATGTTATTAATGAGAACTTATTGTATACCTCATGTTTGATGTAGGTGCACTCCGCCTCCTAATGGAAGTCGCATGTGTTTTTCTCCCAAGTATGCCCTAGTAAGTAATGACCCATCATCAGGAAGTGACTGATGACAATTGATCATATGGCCATCTACAGCAGCAAGAAATCAGAGTAATCTCTCAAGAGAATAATCAGAGAACAATTTTCCCAGGTCACTACTAGCAAAGAAGCTTGCTAAAGAAGAAAACAGACGCAGTCTTTACCCTGGATTTTCTTTTCTCTCCCAGATTTAATTTTATTCACAAGGTGTGCATTTGTTTTTAGAACATTTTATGAGGCAGACTGAAATGTTAAGGGGTTTAAGGAATAGGATACTGTCACCTCCACATCTTCAGTTGAAATCCAGTTTAGGTTAGTAATGAACAAGAAGTATTTACCATTGCTGTTCAGTGTCTATGCAAAATGGATTGGTGGTTATGGCTCACTTCCCTGTAATAAATGTGCATGCCACAACTGGCAACTCCGTTGCCATTCTCAGCAGAGAGAGCCAAGAATTAAATGAAGCATGGGAAGTAAAGTTACTTTTCCCCCACTACAGGCCAGGGTGGAGGCAACACTGGCAGGAGAAGCCTTTTCTGCTGCTGCCTGAGCACGGATGTGCCACATTTGAGCACAAAGACATAAGTGTCGTGGGCAGCCAAACTAACACCTTTTTGAGGAACTGAATTTACTAAACTTCTTTAAAAACAATTTCTTTAAAAAATTAAAGAATTCAGACACTGTCTCGTATGGGGCAGATTGGTGACTCAGTCTGGTCCATGTCCTTCGTTATGCTAAAGAACAGATTAACCTGCCATTATAAAGAGGTTTAAACTTGACATAAATGCAGTGGATTCCCAGTACATAAGGCTTCTTTGTCCTGACAGGGACATAGCCCTAGGATATTAAAAAACAATCAGGACCTTTTTCTACCCAGAAATCATATGACAGATGGTTTCGTAGTCCAGGAGGCTTTGACTCTTTGACACCAGAGGCCACTACACCAGGAAGTTTGCTTTTCCTTATACCATAGAGTAATTCCAATTAAATGAATGTAGTCAACCATCCAGACAGAGCAGCATAAAAGGGAGCAGAACCTGCCCCACCCTTTTATCCAGCTAATTCCAGAAAGAAAAAGCAACTAGCACAAATTATAAAATGCCACCACAGTGCCATTCTGAGGGTATTAGCACCATCAAAAGGAATGACACCAAACACCCTTGCACATGGTTACAGCAAGAAAAGAATGGAACACAGGCTTTTAGCCTTAGAGTGATTTTACATTAAACAGCACTGAATGAAAAATGCATGAAATTTATTCTAAAAATAGCACAATGGGTCAAGAGAATAATGATCTCGGTTTACGCAGCTAAGTGAATTTACAGTGATTCCACCTTCTGTATTTCATAAGGTATTCACTGTGGACCCTAAAATTTCCATGGATGTGAACACTTTATCCATATATTATTACCACTGTAAACATAATTATTTCAGCATCGTTATGCTGAAATTTATTGATATTCTTACATGCTTGTCAAGATGCTCGTGTTCACTGTATTCACCCATCACACTCTCCCAGAGACTGATGACTTCTGTTAGCCTGTTAATAAAAGTCTATTATATATAGTTCATCCATGCTACTTCTCTCAAACAATATTAATGCAAGCTCTGTGGCAAGAGGCATATTTTTAACTTGCAACAATACAATGAGGCTTATTTCATTACGTTTATTAACCCTTTACATTTTACTCAGCATGTCCATTCTAAGCCATAAAGAACAGATTCTTCTCATATTCTTTTACATTGTTTAAAACAATGTTGTTCACCCAGACCAAGATTTCAAAAGCAATTGGTGATTTTTATAACCTATGTTTGATGTATTTGAGATGAAATTGGGATAATACAAAGTGCAGATAATTTTATGAAATGTTGAGTATCTACCTTTCAAAAGTAAAAGAATCACAAGCTGACAACTCAGAAACTGAAGGACTCAACACCAATGTTGATTGTGAATACAGAATACAGAATTAACCAGGTTGGAAAAGACCTTTGAGATCATTGAGTCCAACCTATCACCCAATACCATCTAATCAACTAAACCATGGCACCAAGTGCCTCATCCAGTTTCTTAAACACTTCCAGTGATGGTGACTCCACCACCTCCCTGGGCAGCCCATTCCAATGGCAAATCACTCTTTCTGTGAAGAATTTCATCCTAACATCCAGCCTAAACCTCCCCGGGCATAGCTTGAGACTGTGTCCTCTTGTTCTGGTGCTGGTTGCCTACCCTTCAAGTAGTTGTAGACAGCAATAAGGTCTCCCCTGAGACTCCTCTTCTCCAGGCTAAGCCACCCCAGCTCCCTCAGCCTTTCCTCACAGGGCTTGTGCTCCAAAGCCCTCACCAGCTTTGTTACCCTTTTCTGGACACATTCCAGAGCTCCACTGGCAGCACACAATGGATGAAAGAAATTTCTCCAAATAATGTGAGATAGCAAAGCAAAATAATAAAACAACCTCACAACCTTGAACATTCTCAAAGCCCTAAATGCAATATGCTGGCAAAAGTGTTTGTTTGGGGTTTTGTTTGTTTGATTGGTTAGTTTGTTTGCTTTTTCCTCTTTATTAGGCAGGACAATGTTGGTTTTTTTCCTATAAAATCTCCTCTAGGATGAACTTGTTGACTTCTGTCACTGGAGTTTTGGCTGATTCAAAGCTATTAAAATGGAAATGTGTTGATACTAATAAAAGAGCCAAATTATTAGAAGTTAACATACTTCCTGTACTTCAAGATATTTGGGCTGGACACATGGGATTAGAAGGGGGCAAGGGAGAAAAATTCAGTCTGCATGTGAGGAAAACAATAAACATTATAGATACTGATATTTTAATAACAACCAGCTTTCTTATTCTTTTTCTTTTTCCTTTTTTTTTCCTAAGTAGAACTCGAATAAGCCTATAATAGTAGAACTTCCATAGTGAAATAGTAGTATTTTTAAAAGACAAATCCAGAAAACAGTAAATCTTCTGACTCTCCAACAAAATGCTTACAAAGTGTTTAAGCATAGGAGCAGTATCTCTTACTTTTCTCTGGTGTAGATACTTCTCTTGCAACAGTTCAGCATTTGCTTAATTGTTTTGCTGTGTGTCAATAATCATGTAAAAACCTGCAAGGTTTTAATAGAAAATAACCTACAAGGTTTTTATAGGAAATAACATCACTTCTTTTTCTTGAAAAATACATCCATTTACCAGAAAACCTAGGTTTAGTAATCACAGTCTGAATTACCATGCTTAGATCCTCATCCTGCACAAATCACAGGCACTCCACTGACTTCAGCTGAGTCTCAGGGCTCCAGACAGTGCTGTTAGTCCTAACAGCTCTCAAAGGCTGGATACTTGGAGCTCAGTCAGAGAGGCTGTGCTAGATTTAGCAGTAATGGCTTAAAAGGTTACCTCTCCCAGCTGTCTGCAGTGGTCCTCCACAAGAAGCTGAAACAGTGCCATCAAAAAGCAACATGGTCCAGCCCTCATTCACACTGCTCAGAGCCAGTACATTAATTTTAACTGCCAATGGCCTGCAAACTGTGACAGTTGATGAACTGGCACATGCTTGCATCTGCTGCCTTCACTAGCAGGGTGGAAGACCATGGCAAAGTGGAAAGGTAGACCTTACAGGTGGTAACCCCTTCCTCCACCTCAAGAAAATTAATAGTATTTGTTTGCCAGAGCCCTAATCTGCTCAGAGTGGAAGGATATGTTGAAAGAAGAAATACCATTTAACTTCATTAGTAAGGCAATGGAGAGAGAGGATTTTCTGCATTTGATGAGGCAGTGAATGGGAAAGAAGTAGTGTATATACAGTACCCCTTGTAATTTTAATTCACATTGCCCCCTCTCAGTGAATAAATCTTGTTAAACCTTATCCTCTTGGAGACCATCTGGATGAAAACTATTCAGGAAACGTCACCATGCTACAAGAACTTAAATCTCACCGTAAATCTCAGGATGTCAAAGCCAAGCATGCATGCCTTAAACTCTGCAGCTGTGACTCACTTAGAGTTGCAGACATGTGTGTGCAAATGGTGCTTCCCAGGAAACACATTGCTACATTTCAGTAACTTTTAAAAGCAAATGAAAGCAAACTCAGGGATTTTCTCATTTTCATATAGCTTTGACTTTTTTTTTTTAATATATACAAATGAAACAAAATACTTTAATAAAAGCTACATAAAATGTACTACCTTATTAGAACTGTACTGGCTCAAAAGATCTCCACCACTGTCCTTATCTTTCTCTGATTACTTCTCCTCCTCTTCCAAAGTACATGTGCTAATGTGGCAAGCTATGCTCAAAATCAGAAATCATCATTACTATGGTCTGTAATCTGATTGCCTGCACAGTTAGACACCTGCCTTCCTGGCAAAATTCTTTATGAACAGGGCATGAGCAGGTTGGCTTTTTAAATGCCAGAGACAGTCAAACCAGCTTTGATCTCAGCTCAGTGAGAACACTATTCTTATCTCACAGCAGACAGTCTTCCCTCTATCTACCCCAAACCTAGCACAATGATTTTTACAGAAAAATATTTCATCTTGAATTCACTGGTTACAAAATATGGCAAAACATAATGCAACACTTACAAGGCCATCCGTTCCATAAGGATAAAAACAGAAAAGTATTCTAGGCTTAATCCTTAGACCAAAATGTTTCTAGAGGTGAGTGCAGGCTTGGTGAAACAAAAAGTTCTGAAAGTTTGGTTTGTTTCCACAAAGGGAAAAAAAAAAGTCGAAAAAAAGCTGAGATGATTTAAAAAAAAAAGTTACTAAAAACCCTCAAGCTAAGATTGCTCGGAAACATTTTTCAAGTAAGAAAAAAAATGTCCTTAAACATAGGTAAATTCCAAGCAGAGTACTTACTATTCATTTAAGGAAAGTATTTTACTTCCTGAATTCTGAAAAATTTTCACCCTGGAATTGCCAGACAACTTTAGAGTCAGCTACTTTGCACAATATTAGTAACTTAAGAGCCTGGGAATGGATGGATTACGTGTGTTAGATGGAAACAAGTTTCATTGGCCCATCAATATTTCCAATACATATCAACACACCACAACAGATGAGCAGAGCTTTCTCCAATAGCTGTGAAGATTTCCTGATGAGTCAGCTAAGATAACTGGACCTCACTCTTGCATTCAATACCGATTAACCCAGTTTATTTTTGTAAAAACCTCTGGTTCTGTGGAGCTGCATAACACCACTGCACAGCATCTCAGCTACCATCACAATAGCAGACATGAAACTGACTTGTTAATGCAGATTCTTGCTTGACTATATATGCAGAAAAAAAGAAATCAATTAGCCGTAGGATGTAATAGGTGCTATCCAGACATCAAAGACTGCCCTGGTGGCTCCCTGAAAAGCAGTACAATCTTTCCTCTCAAGTTCAGAAATACTACTAAGAATTATCAGCCTTCCACTGCAAAACCAGTGTTGTCTGTGCCTTAGTAAAATGGGCCTCAACAGATGGTTCTGCAGAACAAACCAGTCATATCCCCTATAAAGGAAACATTTGCTAGCTCAGCATGAAAGATGATCAGGTACGTTTTGTTGTCATGCAAGGTGTATTGCTTCTACTTTTTAAAGCCCATGCTGGGCTCCAATTCCTCCCACATGACTTTGCACACCAAACTATGGAGCTAAATTAAGAAGGGTTACTATTTTAGTCTGCCTGCATAGTCAAGGGATGGAGACATGTGGGCTGAATTGCCCTCTGGAGGTGTGTATCACTTTCCAGTATCAATGGGGGAACTTCGGGTGATTAAGTACTAACTTATATGCCTCAGTCGTATGCTTCAAGTCAGGTGGCTCAAGTCTGGGAGCAACTGTGCTGCTTCTCCCATTCTAAACCAGTGCATGCTGTTGCTACATATTGCAAAAGGCAAACACTAATGGTTTTGGTGCTAGTGATAACAGTATAAAAGTTAATGCTTTGGATCTAACCCTAGGATGATGACGATATTATTATTATTATTATTATTATTATTATTATTATTATTATTATTATTATTATTATTATTATTATTATTGAAATCCAGACTGTTTCCTCCTTCAACTCTGCAGTGCTGCATAACTGGTCATAAGGAGCAAGATTATTTTCACTGTTCATGGAAACTTTTCCCAGAGCTAACCACTACTGGAAGCAGGACAGAAAATTTGCCAGGCCAACTTGCCGCTCTGGTACAGCACGTCAGTTGTTCCTATGGCAAGGAGTGTATATATTTTGTTTTTTAGTGTACAGTACAAGGAAACAATGACTCAAACTGGGTTTCACAGGTGAAGTTCAGATGAGTTCAGATTTATTCAAGCCCTCTCAGTGTTCCCATATGCTTGACTCAAGTCCAAACATTTAATTGTCAGCTCCAAACAAAAACTTCCAAAGAAGAAGCAGAGGAGGGGGTTGTGAACTCTGCTTTCCAGCACTAAGGACTGGAGCACGTTTGGTTTTTTTTTTTTATATAATCTGTCATTTGTACTTTTTCATACTAAAGGTGACAGTCTAATTCACATATGACCAACACCCATAAATCATGTTGGGGGGAGGAAATATTCATAAATCCATATCAAACAGCACCCAAATTATGACAAATGACATGGCAGTCATAAAATTGCACAAGCACAACTCACCAAGTCATTAATTTCATGGCCGTGGAAAATAAACAGACACATTTTTTTCGCAGCCCTAATAAATTTTAAAAAACTCAAAGAATGGTCCATCTGCTTCGAATAATTTTTAATTTCCTATTCTGTCTCGTTCCCATTAGCTATTCCACTGAGATATTTGCTAAATTCTTTCATTTGCCTCCTCCCATCTGTATTCAATTACTCTATTCCCAAATAGAGTTAGTTTTTCTTTCTCCTAAGCGCAGTACAAAATATCCCCACCTGTACCTTAAAGCAAATGTTATGTGTGTTTTATTATCTGTTAGACTCTATGAGTCATTCTAACTCGATTGCTTGTGCTGAAAGACTTGGAGGGCAATCTGATTTTGATGTTTTCTGGCTTTGGTGAAAAACACCTGCCTGATTCTCATAGCTAATCTATTAACTTGGTAAATGCCTCAACAGATGTTCTAGAATCAGCTAGGGATCAGGGTCTGTCCTCGTGACAGCGTCCGCTTGTAAGCTTGAAATATTTAAATGTTCAGAGATCAGAGGCCAATGATGTGTTTTGGGTACAACCTTTCACTAAATCATATTTTTTCAGTTGGTCCCTGGAGTGCAATCCACATACAATAAGTGGCTGGAGTGTTCTGACTCAGCAGGCCAACAATACAGGCCTCCTTGAACTTTGAAAGGACATGAATTTTAAGGAAGGATTGGCTTTTTTCTTTCTTTCTTTTTTTTTTTTTTTTTAATTGAAAAATGGAACAAATTTTAGACTGTGCTGAAGCCATTCCCTTGTAAGCTACACGTCTGTTTTCCAGTTCCTCCTTTCCTTTTTTCCTAATGAATCCATTAAAAAAGTACAAGTCTTGGCTCTGAGACCTGCCTTTCCAAGGATAACTTAATGTCTCTAAGGAACCTGTTCTAAGCTGTCATCTTCTGTTCGGGCCAGAACTGCTCTGCATGATTCACTTACTGTGTGCCTGATCCTCTACTTTGTTACACTGGTTTTAAGCCAGGGTTGCTCCACTGATGCTAAGCCATTCCACTGTTACAGCATCTGAGGCTGCACAGACTGGCTGGGATCACTGGACCAGAGCAATCCCTTGAGAGAGCTTTACAACTCCCATAAGGGTGGGATAGATGCATGACATCAGTGTCAAGCCTGCATGAATTCCCCTTTTGCAGGTTAAGGCAGTTTTCTATTCAATGAGAGCCACCAGAACAACACAAAGAATAAAGAAAACCCCACTACCACTGCTGCATCCCTCTGCTTTTAGAAATAGCACCTTGTCAGTCAAAGCTGGCCCTGAGAGATTAAGAATATTTATTATTTTTGTGAGCTTTTATATCATCTTGATTCTTGTAAGAAATGCTCAGGGCTGTGATCATCTGTCCCAGATGACTCAATTTGAAAGGGCTACAAGTATCACTGTGAAAATTTTCTCACTGAGATTAAGTCAAAGCCAGAACAACTAGAAATCAAGATAACTTTCTCTGACCTTCACTCATCACTTCAATCTGGTCTCTTCACTTACCCTTTGTCTACCTTTACTTCTTCATTTGCTAAATGGACTCTATTAATGCAAACTTTCTTTACTGTTTTGAAGCTTAATTAGTTAATGTTTGTAAAGTGTTTTGAGATCAATACAGTATTATTACTAATGTATTCAAAATCTCATCTCTGCTGCTATTTGCTCTTGGAGGCTTGACAAGAAGGCTTTCATTGTGCCAAGCCTTCAACAACCCTCAGAAGCAGCTCCGCTATTAGAGCTCTCATATGAGTGATCAGCAGATGGAGTTGGAGGAGTGAGAAGGGAAACGACTGATTCATACCATTTCTGCTGTTACACATACTGTTTTCTAGAAGATGAAATAGAAAATAAGAAGGGAGGGTTGATAAAAAGTACTTAAGTATTTAAAGGAGGGTTCTGAAAGTACATAGAGTTGCTTATATGCTGTCTGAAATTACAGCAGTTTTCAAAAGCATCCTTTCAGTATAGCCATCTTGATAGCCTTCAAGCTGACAAGAGTTGAAGAAAGATTCTAAATATGAGATGAGGAAGAAGGAAGAGAAGAAAGGATCACAGTAAACGGTGTTTCCAGGAAAATGGCTACCAGAAACAAAGCAATAACAAAGTTTGGTTTTTAAAGTATTACTCCTGTAAAATTCTCTGATAAATTAGGCAGAAAACTCTTAAATTTTTGTCTATCAAGACATTTTAAAAGTTAATTTTTTTTTTCCTGAAAAATTGAGCTACATCCTGGCCCTGTCCAAGAGATGCCTTGATCTGAAAAACTAACTAGGGCCAGTGCTAGTGAGAGAGGATGTCTGGAATAAGGGAAAACCTACAAATCCATTTTTAATACATGTCCCTGCTCATGTAGAATCATGAGAGGTAGAAATGTTATGAGCAGTGTGTGCTTCACAAGTAAAAAAGAAAAACAAAACACTGTGATAAATATAATTTTTTTCTGATAACCTGAAGGTGATCCTCAGACTCAAGCATGGTTCCATGCCTCCACCTTTCCTCTGCAAAAATTAAGATTTTGGGTTGGGATCCTCTCTACTCTAGAACATTTTGAAACAGTTTATCTGTATTCTACACATCCTTTCTTTTGTAAACATTTCTAAAAACCCCAAACTACCTCCAGATTAACGCATGAAGGAGAATGTATTTTTCATGCCAGATACTTGTAGGCCCATTGACACATGCTGTCTTGCATTTGTACATCCTTTGGTGGAAAAAGAGATACATAAGTTACAAATCAAGAATAATTAAATACAGTGTTGTTATAGCTGTCCACACCAGAGGGTGCTAACACGAAAGAGAACTGACCATAGAGTTAACACCTAGGACAGTGGGAGCAGATTTACAGCAAGCAGGAGAAGAAAGTTTGTTGATTATGCAGTAGTAAAGACATTGACTGACTCTTCATGAAGGCTACCTCTGTTGCTTTTTTCCTGAAATCCAGGCTTTTTGTAAGAAAGAAGGTACAAGATCCAGAGTAGAAAAATTATGTGTAGTTTCTTGCACCAATAATTTCCTTGGAAAACTCATGTAGTAGTAAAAACAAATGAGATTAAACAAACAAATAGACAGTGAATGTTCTCCTATACTCTGCCTAAAGCAGCCTTAAGTAGAAGTAGAAAATTCAGAAATACTTCTGCCAGTGAACGTGGTTGTTACTTCAATGAAAATGAGGTATCTGACTGATAGCTTAGCTTCTATTGTGTTTCAGTGCAAACAAATTCTTGAATTTAGAGTTATGTAATAATACTGTTACATTAAGCTTGTTATTTGAAAATAGACAAAATGCTCCAAACATGTTCAGCTACCAGATACATGTTTGGCTACATCTCTTCAGAGATGACTGAACATGCCATTAAGTCCTTCCTCCCTATAGCTATTTACCCACTACTTTTCAGACTGCTGTATTTGCTTGGGGGGCATGGTGAAGCAAAAAGAAGTATGTACCTGAGGGCCTGGAAAGCTCACAATTTTGAAAAGAGATTACCAAGCCTTTAGCTAGTGAGTCAAGTGAAAAATTTTACCTTTTGATGAAACATGGTGTCCTCTGTCAGTGCCAGTCAACCTTTCCCACACAACGTAAGCCCACTTTGATTCTCTGTTCTTTCACTCACATGTCTTCAGAAGGTAGGCTTCTCTCCCACTGAGCCCAGGAGCAGCATTTGTGGTTCTCTCTTTGAAACACCTTGGAAGTTGTCAACCTCAGCACCAACTCTCTGACTTACAAGACCTGAACAGAAATGGAACAAGAGTCACAGGGGGAAGCAACTTTGTAACCAAAATCACAATCTTGACCAATTTTAAGATGGAACTGGAAGAAGGTCACCTGTGATGGCAGATATGATGACCATTCTAGATCCACCTTACTGTATGAAATAACTAGATTGCTTATTAGCTTTTAATAGTGAAAACTTAAGAATTGGGAAGCCGAAACACCTCCTGCCTACTTGCCATGAATGAATCCCTCCAGCTCAGAACAGTACCACAAGAGCCCAGAATCACAGGTAAAACTTCTACAGCTGCCATCCACACAGTCCTGATGCTGGGATTTTCCATCTCCAGTAAATTCAATGCAGATATTAAACAAACAGCTCCTCAAAGTAGTTTGTTTCTTAATTAAAAACAAACAAACTTTTTACAAGAAATGCAGGGTGAATTCCTGCTTGCTAGCTTTGACATTAGGGAAACTCCTCATTTATGCCACAGTGAGTAGAAATCAGATGGTTCAACAGTTCTGCTTAAAAGCAGAGGATACTCATACTAGAGTAAAGGAGGGAGAGAGGAAGACTGAAAGCTTTGCAGAAGAAAGCCCGCATAGTACCGACTGACAACTTGTTCTGAATCCAGGCTTTGACCATAAAAGCAACTGAGGTGGCTCCCCACAGATATCTACTTGTTTCAATGAAAGTTAAGAGGTTAAACAGGCACTAGGCTCATCAGCATTTTGGAGAATCTGGACTTTATCAAATCTTGTGACAAGATGAAAGGAATGTGGTTACTGGTAATGAGCCAACAAGAAAAGCACAGTAATAGTCAAGTAGAGCATACATACAGCAAGTCCTGAAGGCAGAATACCTGTTACGGCTAGCATTGTAACACAGATTCATTTAGCCGCTATTCAATTACATGCACTTTTTTTGCTTCTTTTCCCCCTCAGGTTACCATTCTTACTAACCATGAGTATTCACTGAAGAGTGAAGAAAAATACTAAAGAAAATGTAATGAAAGTTGTTTTGTGTATGTTTTTATCTCTTCTATGTAGCTTCAGCCTCAAAATTCAGGGGAATAGATACCAGGTTTTCTGTAGAATGAAAGGTATATGCATAGAATGTCAATTCCATAGCAGAGAGAAGAGACTGAAGGAAAGAAACCCACGAAAGGAAATGTACTGCATTCTTCCACCCTCTACACCAATAAATCCAATTAAACTTGCCAAGACACACATACTTGCCATCAGTCATTCTAGATCAGCTCCTATCCACCCTATCAATATTTCAGCAGCATTTCACTTATACTTTCTGGGACTATGTACACTCCACACAGCATGCACTCATTGTTCCCCATGCTCCTTCCTTGCCCCTTTTAATCAGTCACAACAAGCCACCTTTGTTTCTTTCTTGCACCTTATGCTACACCAAGCTTGGTTGACTTGTTTAGTTTTTTTGTTGTTGGGGTGTTTTGGATTTGTTGTTTTATTATTATTTCTTTAATAGGAAAATGCAGGGTGCAAAATGTGGCAAAGGACACAAAGGAATTGTGCTCATGCTTATAAAGTAGTTTTTCTCATTGGGAAATGCTGGTTTCATATTGTGGTAGCCTCGTTTTAAAGAGCATGAGGAAAATGGATGGAAAAGTTTAGAAAATTTTTGGTGACATAAGAAATCAGAAAGACCCCTAGAGAGCTTAATTACCTGACAAGGACACCATGGACATTTAGGACGTGGTTTAAAGACCATGGTAGTCTTAGGTTGATGGTTTGACTCAATGATCATAGAGATCTTTTCCAAAGAAACCAATTCTACGATTCTGAAAGCCTGCCCTAAATGCCATAGCATTGTTAAAATGACTTCAGTAACTTCAACTAGAATCTCCTCAACAGGAAAGGGAGACACATGATGGCTTTTCATTCTGTGCGTCTGGTGCAGAAATGAGGGTGATCTTAAGGACTCATTTTCAAAGATGAGGCTTATTTTGCACGCACTGGAAAGATCACAGTTGTATCTTATGTCAGTATAGTAGGCCTGCTAATGCTCTCTTAAAAGTCTCTTACTAAGGAAAACCTTATCTGATGGAGGGTTTTGATGACTGTTGGTCTGCCTTTACCGACATTACAGGCAGTGTCCTAAAATGGCTCCAAAAGAAGGACTGGGCATTCAAGCAGGCAGTAGCTATCCCAGCTGAGTAATCTGTCAATACAAATTTGACCCTTTTCTAGTGTTCTCATGGCCTGAATAGCTCCAGTGGTGAGTGTGCTTCAGTTTTCTAAGTTCTACTTTCTGTCTTCAAAACACTCTCCTTAGAAGTGTCTTGTATATGACTATCCTAACCTTCAATGAAATTTTAAGTTCTCTCTGCATAAAATGTGAAGTCTAAGATTATAAAGCTTCTTGTGTTCTTCTTCAGTTTCATTAAATTACCAGGCAATGCTAAGCTTCTCATAGCAGGAGAGAGTTCATCTGGGTAGCGTAATTTCATTTTCCATCATAGAAGCATACTGCTTTGATGGATCTGCTTCTTCATGCTGGGACCTATGACACTGTCTTCTGGGGTCCAAGGGGAAACCTGGTTGATCATGCCTTGAAAGTGTAGGCAAAGCCAACTACATATAGAGCACTACAGCTTCCTCAGACAATACACTAGTAAGACTAATAATTTATGAATGAGCTGAGATTTAAAGGACCTGCATAAACAGACAGGTTTTCTATTCACAGAGTTCTCTAGCTCTTAGTAGTCTTGCTGTAGGTCTTCTACACTTTGGAAAACCCTAATCCCTCATCAAAAAGGGGATTTCTCCAGTTTAGAGCTTTTTTGAAGGACTGTTTCCCAAAAAACATGGATTGAGCTGTGTAATCTTGGATCCAGGGTAAAAAGGGGAAAATTTCACTCTGCAAAATTTTGGCTTCAGTACAGACCTCAAGGTTTTGAAAACCAACATCTTTGAGCTGCTGTCCAGAAACTGGTTTTTCTCTGAGCCTTTCAGTATTTTCCACTTTCTTAACTCTGAGAAACTTTCTTGCGTGTGGCAGAAATCCAGACTTTGTGGGAAGAGAAGAAAATGGGAGAAAGTGGAATACTTGTGAGCATTGCTCCTCTGGACAGTTACCTATCCTGTAAATAAATAACATTTACTGCCATCTATAACAAGGTTATCAGCCAAATACAAACACTGCTTTCTATTAATAGCTCAGCTAGGAAGAACCAAAGCCAAAAGGAACTTTTGAATAAGTCATCACCAAAATTAACCATACAGCACCTGCAAAATATTGACTGCAATGCAACCATTTCCTATACTTTAAATTTCCACATAAAATGGGAAATGACTTTGTGTCTGGAAAGAATTCACTGTTGTGCAGACTCTGAAGTACTCAGAAGTTACTGAGTACTGGCTCACTTATCCCTGGTAACATCAACTCAGCTGATTCAGATATTGCCTGGAGGCCTCTGGGGCACTAAGTAAACATGGTATCAAATTATTCCAGCACAGTCTTTGGGGAGAAAAAGGTTTGAAAGAGGATGTGTTTATGTGCAGTGTTGTGGGCAACAAGTATAAAAAAGAGCTGAAGAGCACTTGAATGCAGCTGGCAAGGTGCTGACATCTGATTCCCATAAGGAAATTACAGTTTTTCTCATCCATGTTTTCAGGTAAGGGGTCACTTGATGCAATGTGTGGAATTTCTTTATAGTGCTGTATTTTGCCCACTGTTGTTGGCAGCACAATGGGCAAAGCTCCCAGGGTATGATTAATTAAAATAGCTACCACATGTTTATCTGTGTATTTATCTGATGGTAGAAATCATCTGTACACACAGAGCAATTCTGACTTCAATTTGTAACCAGGTCCTTTCCTTTCTGCTATGCAAGTGATGTTAAGAGGTAGAAATTACAGCTGAAACTCCTTCTGTTTATCCTGGAAGGAAACATGAACACCGAAGCACTCAGCTCTTGTGTCTACACATGGTGTGTGGAAAGAGTAAGGCAGCAAAAATGGGTGCTTAAATCCAACACCCTGAACAGGGAGCAAACTGAGGTTACCAACAGGGAGTTCAAAGGAGGCTATGTCTTCTTACTTCTCATTCCCTAGCAATTTAGAAAGATATCTTTTCAGACTTTGAATTTAGCAGCTACCTTTTGAAACATACATTTGAGTATGAAGCTTCAAATTATTACTCCGTTCAGAAATGAGGAAGGACTAAGACCTTTTCCAAGGCATTCTAGAAAATTATATGTTCTCTTTTAATTCAGCAGTTTAAGTTCTCAGTCCAACCTTGCACCTGCATTCTGAGAAAGTCAATTGGTATTAGCACAGTGAATATGTACACAAACAATGTGTGAGTTTAGGTAGGCTTAGATGCAAGCAAGGTGCTAAATGGATTGGCAGTCTCAAAATCAAGCAGCTGTTTTTGTTCTTTCCAGGGGCTTGGTCAACATTAACATCAACAGATTGTGTGTCTTCAGGACTGAGTGAAAACCAAATAAAGTTTTGAGAATCAAAAGTTGTTCACTTAGAACAGTGGGTGGAATTTCCTGGCCTTCCTTTCATTTCATCTTCTACAATGAGTTTCAGAAGCTACTGTCCTTCCCATGCCTCTATTACTTTGTGCACTTACCTTGTAACCATTTTGCTACACTGTAGGTGCCATTTTGACATTTTAATCTCAATTAGCATCACTACTAGGTACACAATTTATGTACTCCAAGAGAGGAGAGGATCCTCCCACATATTTATTCTGACTGCTTTGTCTGCTCCATTGCATCATTCACTACCTGAACCCTCATCCTCATTCACGCAATTTATAGCAATCAGAATATGAGCAATGCCTGCATGTCTTACGGGGAAGCAGCCAGATTTCCCTTACTGCTAACATATTTTGAATGAATGGGGCAATGTATTCCTCCCCCAATTTTAACCAAATTGAAAGTTATTGAAAGTCACCATCACTGCAGGTGTTTAAGAAGAGACTGGATGAGGCACTTGGTGCCACGGTTTAGTTGATTAAATGGTGTTGGGTGATGCATTGGACTTGATGATCTCAAAGGTCTTTTCCAACCTGGTTAATTCTATTCTATTCTATACTCAGCACCTGGACAAACTGCCATTTACAGAATGAACAAAAAACCGTAATGAATGAACCATTCTCTCCTTTCTTCCCATTTTCTGACATGGTTGTTGCAAATTAGGTGCACTTAGCAGAGTGTGCGTGCTGATGGCTACTTCATCAGATTTTGGTTTTGTAAGTTACTCAACCCCTGAGCAGTGAACTATTCCAAACTTGTGAATATCAACTGAGATGAGGGGAAAGACCTTGATGTGTTTCTGAAGCTCATCATTGGAAAAGTATGAATACATATTCTCCTGCACTACCAGGACTGTCCCTGGCAATGCTATGGATTCACTGATCTTAGCCTAAGAAACAACTAATATGTTTTTAGAAATCAATCAAAACAGTAAAATTTGGATTCAAAGGTTCTCAGCATTAAAATGTTTGGACACAACTGGTCCACTAGGAAAAAAGGTAGGATAGTGGAGGTGGGGGTGTTAAAAAGATTGCTTAGGTTAGATGGGCTTCACATCCAGACTTTCAAAGTATTCTAGTACCAGGTCTTATGAACAGATTTTCAGAAGCTGAAGATTTTTATGACCTAGGGTTCACGTTTGCAGAAGGTAATGATTTCAGACTTGAACCTAACTCTGTATTTTTCCTGAAGGAACATGTGTGGACATGCAGTGGGATTGCAATGGTTCATTCAGAAGATGACAGCCAGATGCAGAATGTGTCTGACTTCTGCATTAAGTAGGGATTCAGATCAAATGCATAGTTTCAGAACTGGCTCCCTTTCCACAGGTTAACTGATATTTTTCAAGAAGTTGTCCTGCAAAACATTAACTTGAATCCATGTATGTTGCTACTATCAGGCTGTGAAAGATATCTAGAGAAAGGCTTACAAATGAGGGCCATACAACCATCAGCCAAGAAACTGACATGCCTAGGTACCAGTCTCCAACACAATGTTTTATGGCAGCTTCCCAGTTTAATAGTTTCTTTTACTTAAAACACACCACCCTCTCCCAGTCTGACCTCCGGATTGTTTAGAAATACCAAGACTGGTGTTCTGTCTCAGGGGTGACACCTGTACCCTAAACATCTACATGCAGCAATAAAAATATGTACCTTTTAGACATACATTTACTGTGAGTTATTTTTTCAAATGTGCATGCACAGAGCTTCCTGTGATGAAAAATGGTAAAGTAAGATCCAATAAAGGAATCAACACAAACTAGGAAACAGAGATAAAGAGAGACTTTCTAAACAATTTGATGTGACAGTAAATTAGCCAAGAGCACTGAAGTCTTCATACTAAATCTAGTCCAGGCACTCAGGGCATACATTCCAGCATTTTGTTCCAACACGTTCTATGCAGACCAACTGAACAGACAACACCAATATTCTTCCATTAACAAGACGAACAAGACCATGTGATGTGAAAACCCATGCCTTCTAACTCTTCCCCAGAATGTCTACTGACAACAACAAACCTATTCTAGAAAGCCTCCTGAGGAGCTCTGGAGGGCTCCTTGCAAGAGGCTATAGGATTGTCATTAATGGAAAAGAGAAAAATCTGATGTTTATTCTCCCAAAGAGCAAGATCTCATAGATGATATTTGAAGGCCAACAGGATAATGACCCTTGAACAACCCACATTTTGGAATTAGGAGTAGTTTACAAAGCCAATAGAGGTTGGTGACTGAATCAGAAAGAGCACATTGTAAACCGCAGTAGGTGCTATAAATGAGTGGCTCTACTGCACAAAATCCATTCCATGAGTGATTTCTGTCTTACTGGGGAAAAGGATTTCTGCTGTGCTGTGCTAGCACAAACACTTCAGCGGATGCAGAGACTCTTTCGTGGCAAGTGAAAAATATGTTCAACAGTTTGCTTGTTCAGGTTGATTCTAGGCAAACAATGTGGTCCTACCAAGATTGATGGAAATGATATTTCCTTCTTGCCTTAAGGAATTCATTTTCTTGAACATACAAAGAATTATTTAATTTTTTTTTTAAATCATGCTACTGAGAAAAAAATCTTAGGACCCATCTGCATATTACATTTCCAGTGACCCCAACTCTATAACCTCTAGATAGCTTACTAGCAGTCATTTGTTTCAGAAGTTACACAAAGCCATTCAGGAAAACTGAATGTGCTCATGAAAACCACATAATGTCAAGTAACACAGTATATGCTTGTAGAAAGTTGAAAAACATTAGATCAATTTTCAGACTACAGGAAAAAACATCATGTGAAAACACCTGCCACAATCATGTCTTTCTGTTGCAAAGGTATGATCATTGTGAGATAAGGACAACATGGGTCAGCCTGACCTATTAATCTGAAAAGGGACTCAAACTGCTAGCAGCAGGAAAGCCAGCTTTAGAACCCAATTAACTGTGCTGAATTGTAACTCATTCCTATAACATCAAAACATTCAAGATAATGTATCATAATGTAAACCCACAACATTAAAACGTGCACAAAAAGAAGAAATAATCACAAAAAAGTCAAGATTTCAACAGCAACATTGACTATGACATGCCCTATAGATGTTTAGCCAGACAGGGAACAGAAATTACATCTGAACAAGTTGCTGTAGAGCAAATTCACTATTTTCCAAATTCTGAAGACTTTAAATTTCTCATACCTAATACTTCCTTATAAAGAAAGTAATGCATAAAGATAATGGTGTTGCTAGAAGGCAGTGAAAAGGTTAGTGGCTTTAACGTCATGCATGTGTAGTTAGATAGCATCTATTCATCCCCAGCATGAATTATGTCACCAAGTTTGTGACCTAAATCTATGTTGTTTCTGGGCAACACCCAGTCACAAGGTCTGCTATAATCCATGCCGTTCACCATTTTAGTAGAGATGTGCCATGCTCAGATTGCCAATGTGATACTCATGCTCCCACACTGGGCAACAGAACTCATATTTAGTACTAGTGGTTGCAAGTTCAGGTCTTGTAAAACACATTGTAAGAATCCTTTGTCAAAAAAAAAAAGGGGGGAGGGGGAAATTAAAACGTTTGGCTCTTCTGTCTACAACAGGTCTTAGTATCTTCTCCTTGGCATAAGCCCACCCAGGATTGGTGGTATCCACTTGGGTCCTTCATTATATATGACAGCATATTATTTTTGAAGAAGGAACAAAGAGAAGAAACTGATCTTCCTTCTTGCAAAGTAAGACTTGAAAAAGTAATAAAATTACTGGCACTGAGCAGACCAGGCAGAGAGGCTCCTTACATGTGTACAAATTCTTGGATTTATCCTTGGCTTTAAGCAATCAGTCCTGTTTGACATATACCTCAGCAGCCAAAAGCCTATGTCCTGATGTAGAATGGACTGATTATCCCAGACAGAAATAGGTTATGTCTGGGGAAAAGAAAAAACCAATACAGTTTCCTGAATCACTCAAGAATACCCAGATCACCTCTACAAGCTTGCAGGCTGACAGGACTCCTAAGCAAGTAAAAATCCACCACAAAAGATCTGTTAAAATACCAAATCTTGCTGATTTTATCCATCCAATAACGTCTGAATGACACACAGTGTAGGAACAACTATTTGAAGCATCAGCTGAAAGCATTTATCTCCTTAGGGCCTGGTTCTGCAACTCTAACTTTGAATCACATGATCAGTAAGTCTCTATTCACAGAAGGGTCATCCAATAACATTGGATGTGCCTATGCAGGAATCTGAACTGCCTGAATGCTACTATCTAGGACTTAAAAAATTATTTGTGATGCACTGAGAAAGCTAACACTTAAAGGTAATCTTGCTGTCACTTCTATAGGTAGCATGTCAAGTCCTGCACTTAAATACCTAGTCTATGTGCAGCTCAAGTCAATGCAAACTGTAGGCAATCTATCTCTTTCTAACATACTTTCCAGAGCATTAAGTTCATCCCACATAGTACATAGAGAATACCAACTTGTTTCTCACCTTTTTTTTCCCCCTAAAATGAACAAAGTACTGTTGCAATGCCTGTATCAAACAATCATCTCCAGTTTCAGTCTGCACACTAACGACATTTATTTTCATTTCTCTGAGTCACAGCGTGGCAAGAACTGTGGATTTGAGAAACACCTTCAGAACAGCTTATGGAATTGCTTCTCTTGATCTAAAATGTGAAAACCAAGCATCAGTCAACATAAAATAGATGTGATATAGCATAGAGCAAAATAATGGTTCTAGCACATATGGTTTTCTGAGAAATTATTTTCTGTGACAGCCAAGCATGACAATGAACAGAAGACAAATGGATTTCCTGCACTGCTTCAGTAAGAGTTCCTTAACCTGTAAAGATTTGTATAGAACAAACTGGCAAGATCACCTGGAATTACCTAATCTGATTGGCATTGTATGTGACAGATTGAACATCTGTTTAAAGAAAATAAAATGTACTTATCCACGATTCAGATACTGACCAAAAATAAACCAAATAGTGGGAAATGTTCCTCAAATAAAAAAAAAAAAAAAGGTTAACAAATCATGTAGAAAGTTCTTGAACTATTTATGGTAGTGCAGAGACACAGATCTCATCACATTTTCTCTTCTACTGATAAGCATATCACAGGAAATTTAAATGTCCTACAGTAGAGAAAGGATTGGTGGTTAATTTTGAAACTAAAATAATCTGGAAGAGAAACAGATGGGAGGTATTGAGAATAATATCTGTCAATAAAAAAGCAGATCCATTGTTGATCTATTAGGAAGAAGTGTACTTAAACATCATTCTCTTTTCTCTTTGTCTAAGAAAAAATTTTCTATCAATGGATTTTAGAATGCCACTTCAAATTTGGAAAAAACCCTGTCCTCTACAAAACTAAAATTATTGATTTCAATATCTGTCAGTTGTAAACAGTGGAAAAATAGTGGGTGTACACACAGGAGAACATATAAATTTTGAGTGAGATGAGATGCTCATCAGTGAGGTTCTGCTGAAATATTTATTGTTGTCAATAAAACTTTCCAGACTGACCTAAAACTCATGGACTTCCCCAAAATAGAGAGATTATATGCTGAATCTTCTTTGTTATGGAAATCTAAATATCCCCTTCTCTTTTGGAATTTGTTGCCAGTATCTTAAATTATAAAAGGTTGTTTCAGTTTAGGCAACAGAAGAAATTTTTAAGCTGTGCATGCAGAGTGGACAGAGCAGTGCATGTGGAATGGGCTGGTTGGAAAGGGTGGAGAGCTGAGATGAAGGATCGCTTTGGTGGTAAGAGTGATGTGGTAGATCATGGCAAGGTGCTCCTTTTCAGGTGTGTGTGTGACAGCGTCAGGGTGATGAAAGGAAAATGACTCTATCAGAGATGCTTAAAATCAACTGGAAAAGAGAAGTCACTCAGTCAGAACAATGCTTGTTATACAGGTTTTGCAGGCACAGTGACTCTTTTTTCTTCTTTTTTACTACTACTACTTGGTTTTTTTGGTGTTTTGTTTTTTTTAATTTCCCCAGCTGGAAACAGCAGGCACAGCATTCAGGCAGCTGAAGCACATCTTCCATAGGAGGCTGCATGGGAAGCCAGGGACTCACATAGTGGCAAGTTGCCGGAACCTCCTCCAGCTGCAGGCCCAGGAGTCTGCTGAGATAACCACAAACCACAGTTCTGCCTACTGTGCAATGGTTAGTTTGGGAGGCAGCATGATTGTAGTGACACTCGGACATCTGCTCCAGTTACTTCAAAAATCAGCTCTGAGTGATTTAACCAGAATCTGCTAACAGGAATCTGGCAGCTCTCTTGTTAAAAATAACAAAACAAGTAATGGCCTCCTCTTACTCAAGGACGAGGCTTGAAGCTCTTACTCTCAGTGAGTTAGTGCCTTCAGCAGGACTGTTAGTTACAACTCAGACCTCAGGTAAATGTCCTGTAACCAGGATCTCCCACAGGCAACAGGCCTCCTTTTCATCCACCAGCATGGCTACAGCCTTACAGAAATACAGACCATACATGTCTGTAACTCTGGATAATTGGCTTCTCATGACATACAGCCCTTCCAGGGGTTTCTCACTGCAGCTAGGCATGAGGAGTTTTTCAAAGGTTTATAATGTTACCGCCTAACAAAAGATTTCTGAGTGGAATACCACACAACAGAACTCCCTGGGGTTTGTTTTTTTTTTTTTTTTTTTTTTGACTACTTACATTCATTTCCAGAGGTATCCCCAGCTAGAGGTGGAAAGATGCAGCTAAATCAACTCACAAGACAATAAAACAAAAATTGCATTGGATATGCAAAAATCTCCCAGGGAAAAGGCACCGGTGTTTTTCGTTTGTTTGGGGGGTTTGGGGGGGGGGGGGGGTTTGTTGTGGGATTTGTTGTTGTTGTTTGTTTTGGTTTGTCTGTTTTGTTTTTTGTTTAACAGAAGTTTTACATGCCACCTATAATCAATGGAAGAGACTACTCTCTGGAAAAGGTGATTTAGAAGAGGAGGATTCTTTAGATGATTTGAATTTCCCCTCTGGAAATCTTCTCTCTCTCCATATATAAGGAGCCAGGAGAGGTCAGGGAACAAAAGCACAACAGAGAGAAGTACCAGAGAAATCATCAGGAGATTTTGCCCAAAGAGGACAGTCTCAGGAGACAGACCAACATCTGAACAATAATTACACTTAACTTTCTTCAATCATTCCCCTGAAAACCTTTAACAGCAAAAGAGAGTAGACAAATGAGTTTATAAATTGACCTGCATATACTGCAAGGAACATGCAGAGGCAGCGGGCAGGGGGAGGGGGGCAATGGGGGGGGGGGGGGGGGGGGGGCGGGTGCAGAACCTGGGAACCTGGATTAAATTATTTAGAAACAATGAAAAATCTTTTTGGGTAAATCTCAAAGGAAAATGTATGTTCTGTTCCACTCAGGAGGATCTGCTTCTTGTCATGTATGGCATGAGTTTGCCAGGGTTCTTCTTTACTTTTGTAACAAAATAGCTTTGTGAATATCCTGGTCTCCAGAGGCAGACATGAGGAGGAACTAGGAATCCTTCAGTTCAGAGTTTGACCCATCTGATCAAACCCATACACTTTCCTTCAGCAGGAAAAAAAGTGTTGTTGCTGCGTTGTCTCAGGCTATGTACATCAAGCCTAATCTTCCTCCTGTTTCATCTTTCCCTGTATTTTAAGTCTGGACAGATCATTCTGTTGTACTTGAAGATTCACACACTCTAATGCAACTGTTTTATTTCACCCCTCGCTCGGCAAGGTGTGCAACAAAAGCCAGAGAAGAAGAGGGAGCTCTGTGTACTGTCAGTGCTACATAGTTCTGACTATTATTTCCGCTTGAAAGCTTTGGTTTTATCCAAGGATTATTCAGTTTGGGAATAATGGGAGATTTACATGCTTGCACACAGGTCAAATGACAGTCAGAATGCACACGTGTTGCAGTTTCTTCACCTGCAGATTATTCCTGGTGACTGTTATTTTAAAGCTTCCCTAACTGGTAATGGCAGAAATTATTGTTTGAATCCTTCTGTTTGCAGATGGATGCTGGATTTCTCCCGGTGTTCCAGAGGAATATTGCTTTTATACTGAATGATACATTGTTTCAGACAATATCAGATTAGCTTTTCTAAAGAGCAATTCTTAAACACACTGAAGAGGACACTCAAACATACTGAAAAAAAATCTAATTTTTTTTCCAAGTACTTATTTCTTAAACTAAGACAGTTACCATGTTGTTCTGAGTTTTAGGCAAAGTCAAGCAAGTGAACATCAACTATAATGTCTTCCCCTCTGATCATAAGAACAACTACAAATACTTTGCCAATATTGATAATATGCATAAATATTTCAGTAATCATTTGGGGATATTAAAAGGAAACAGAGAACTATGCTGATTCTTGCTCCATAAAAAGCAAAACAAAAACAATGTGAATTTCACATTGTCCTGTGACAAAGGAAGGAAAGAAATGACAGTTTTGCAGCTTCCATGGGGTTACTGTGGCTGCCTGAAATACAGCCGTGAATACTAGATGTTAATAATGAGAAGACAATGTAGGAAAACAGCATTATCTTATTGATCAAGTTATTAATTTTTAATGTTGATGTACACATAGGCAGGCTAAGGAAACTTACTGGCACCTAATTTAATTTTCAAGTTTGTCAAAGTTTCCTAGAACCTTGTACTACTACCCAGACAGAGACAAAAGTGTGTAAAGGATTCTCCAGCACTTTTTGGGTCTTTGGGATTGAGCATCTGCTTGAACATCATAGTCACTTGTGATCAAGCCTAGTGACTGGGCTATAAGGGGTAAAAGTTAAAGGAATAGAATGGTCTCTTCCACCTCCTTAACATGTAGCAATGGGTGTGCAGGGAGAGGAATGAAATTTGGTGATTATCCCAAAATGGTGTTCCTAAATGCACTTACCAGAAGCAGCAAAATAATGGGGACTCCAGCTCCTTTAGCTGCACATTAGCAGGGAGCAACCCCTCACATCACTGCAGGGTCTTGCCCCTTTGTTCTTCCTGAGCAAAGTATTTTGGTCACAACATAAAGGTAGGTCTCAGCTCTGGAATCTTTCTGAGACTTCCAAGGGACAAACCTTTGGAGCAGGAGCTTTAAGACAGAGGCCTATTCAGTGATCATAATAGATCAGATGGCTTTTTTGTTTGCTTGATTTTAACAAAGAAGAGCTCCATCATAAATCTTCACTTCAAATTTGATTGCTTTATAATATATCATTCTGTGATGTAACTGGCATCTGCACTTGGCTCTTATTAGGTGATGCCATATGGTACAATTAGAAGTGGAGACAGAGAATGCCATTTGAGCAAGTTAAACATTCATCTCTGACTAAACCATCCTCATTCATCTGCATGAATTCAAGATCCTAATTTAACTTCTAAAGAGATTCCAATTTGATGCTGCATATGTCTTTTTTCTTTTTGAAACTCTAAATCACTAAGCTAGACTTCTATTATAATTTGTGTAAGTTGTTTGTTTGTTTTCTTACTAACATGGCTTTGCAGTCAGATTGGGAAGCTGTGTGCAGTGTCCAATAACTCAGGCTCTCAAAGCAAGCAATGGCTCTTTTACACATTGCTTGCCTCCCACTGGGAGATCTACACAGCGGAATTAAACTTTGTCTTGTGATACCCACATTCTGGCTATGGCAAAAAAATAAATTTACAGGTTATCAATAAAGAATTTTTAATTGGCGAGACTTTTATTTATTCATGGGAAAATAAGCGAGCCCTAGATTGCCTTCTTTCCCAGAAGGTTAGGGGGGTGTACACAAGTCACAAATCTTTCTTGATGATCCTTTACTTGAACCAGAAATTATATTATGCTTTTGTTCTTTCATGTCTAAAACTGACCAAGCAGGCAACAATTTATTAAGCTGAAGTCTTGAGTCTCCTGCCACACAACCCACTTAGTCACAGTAATGGCTATGAAGCAGATCATGCATTCTAAGATAGGCTATAATTCGTGTTAAAGAAACTTGTCTGTTTCAGTTACCAAATTTAATTTGCACAGCCATATAAAAAGTTATGAAGTAAAAAGAAACAAAGCAGCTAAATTTCAGGTTGTAATGTTATTTGCTACACATATACATATATAGTAGAAGAGGAAAAAAGAGAATTTCGAATGACCCCAAAAGGCAAAACCCAAGGGCTTTCACATAACTAAACAATAAGCAGACCCTTGCATTCTTCCAGCCTACAGTTTTGCATCCTGAGTCTCTGTTTACAAATAATTGGAGGTAAAAATAATCATATGCTTGTATGGGTTTCCTCAGTGAAATACTGGATTGGAGCCCACTTACAGAAGAAGATAATCTTCTAGAAGGATGGACTTTTTAGATGCTGATTAAGCATATCTTAAATTTGAGTGTTATTCTCATTGATTTTAAATTATATGTAGGGTTACATGCATTACAGAGCAATTGAAATTTGTACTTAAAAACTGAGTTCTTTTCAGAGAATGCACCAGAGAGAGAAAAAAAAGTTTTCCCCATTTTCAAATCAATATAGTTTCTCTAGTTACTCCAAATAATTTTGAATATACCCATTCATTAAAGCTCACTTTAGTGATATACCTGGGAAAGACTGAGGCAACCTTGATGTTACTTAGTTCATGAACTAATAATCCAGTTATTTTCCTTGAAACTGGATAATAGAAGATCTTATCTATTATGACCATTGTAGTAAATTCCACCAGCTACTTATTACAGAGATGAAAAATGAGACAAGAGGAGGAAATTTTGGAAGTTTCTCCAACACAAACCTGTACACTGGCCCAGAATAAAACAGTGGGTTTATGATTTGCTTTTCCTGTGTAAATGTGCATTTAGGAGAGGGGAATGATAACTAGGAGGAAACAAATGGAAAGACAGAACAACATAGTGAAAGAACTGCTTGGATCAGAGTTGAAGATGCAAAGGATAAGCATGGCTAAGATGCAGATGGTGAGGAAAAAACTCAAACTTCATAGATAGTAGAGTCTGGCACTGGACAGAAACAAGCTCAGAGGTACAGCCCCAGCCAGAAGCTAACATCCTCCTGACAAGGGATGCTTGCCAGATCAACTTGGCTCATTTTAAGTGTGAAGGGGCCACTTACTTCCTGCCACTGAAATCGATCTATGTTTCATCAAATGACTTCAATAGCCACAATAAAGACTTTCCATCCAAATTTAATTTTATATAACATTTGCCTGTTCAGGAGAATGAGAGAACTAGATTTAAATCTCAGTCACACATGTATCAGGCCAGAAGGCTGGGTGGGATTTTCTTCTGTGTGCTACTTTGCACTTACAATACGTGCCTTAGAAAAGGGAGAAACTACATTTCTGCCTATGCCCACAAGCTCCTCTTGTGATAACTCCAAGTAAACCACTTTTCCTCTATTTCAGTTGTTTCTGTAAAGCAATGACAGGAATACTTGTTTGCTCTGAAGGTATTGCAAAGGTACATGGGAGTTTGCAACACAAATTTTGATCCCCAAACTGCAGCTGTTACTTGTTGAAATCACCATTATGCAGCAATTGATTCAGATCTAGAAAGCTTCTGTAAGGAAACAGAGAGACAGCTGAGCCATTCTAGTAACCTTTGAAATATTTGTGAGAGAGAGATACAGATCTGTTCTGATTAGAGTTACATGAAGGAAAGGAAAAGATAGGAAATGAGGCAGCTGTGACCACAGCCCAACTCACAACACTGCATGCTTCACTGACTGATATTATTTCTGGATGACAAAGCCCCACAGGACAATAGGCATAAAGGCACAGGTTTGAACACAAACATATAAACCTGCAGTCATTTAACAGCTACCCACTTAACATACTGACATGCTTTTCCTATTCCATCTCCAGTACTCGTTCAGCACCCTGAACCAAGATGTGGTTTCAACATGTTTTATAGTAGCTGCTTTTTAGAAATTGCCCTGCATTCTTCACAACACATGATGTGGCACTCTAAAATGCAGAGATTGCTGGATAAGATGGTTTTACCAAGATAAAAAAATAACTACTCTTAATTTTA
Organism: Melanerpes formicivorus; assembly: GCF_026170545.1. NCBI lineage: Eukaryota > Metazoa > Chordata > Aves > Piciformes > Picidae > Melanerpes > Melanerpes formicivorus. The sequence continues at coordinate 14,603,025 of NW_027142358.1, read as the reverse complement.
AACCCAGTAATCTTGTTTCTTTCAATGATTGATGAAAGAGATCACCATTGAAACCTTCAAGTGAGTCAGCAGCGCATGCAGCACAGATGAAGTGTTGCAAGTGCAGAAAAGGATACACCACAAATACAGTCTTGAGACTTCTCATTAAAACATACCCTCCTTGCACCTGGAGAGAAGTACAAAGCAATCACCAAAGGCTTTTCATAAATTATCTCCATCTTGAAAATTACAACAATTAATGATATGCTGCTATTAAAAGAGATAAACAAAGTAGTAAATTATGTTTAGTGAAATGAATGCATTAAATTCTGTAAGGTCACCTCTACATAAAGTTAAAGAGGTCTTTGCATTCTAATAGCATAGATATTACTAGCCATCCTCAGCTGGACAACCTGTGAGGGAAATTCCTGTAATAAAATAGCACCAGTGTGGAAAAGTTTCAGATAAAGATGATGATGTATTCTCCGAGGGCTCAATGCTGACTGAAATCTGACCCACAAATGCAATTGGCAAGGCTTTTCAGTGGGTATTTGTGTCCAGAACTTCAAAAACAGCTCTTCAAGTTACTTAGACAATATTTTAAAATAATTAACAATAGATCCTAATTTCTGCAATATTTTTACCATAAAAATCTAGCTGTGTTTTTTAGTAGTGGTTGGTTGGTTTGTGGTTTTTGTTTTAACAGGGAATTATTTTGCCATTTTTAATGAAGGTCTCTTTCAGTTGGCCAGAACTTTTTTCACATTGTAAAGGACATAATTTGTGCTATTTGTCAGTTCTTCCCTTCTTGCATGACAGGTCAACCAAAGACAAATTGTTTATTTCAAGCTCTACCAATACTTGACTGCTGAACACTGGTCTCACAGTGTCTCATGTAGGAAAAATGCTCATTTCCCTAAACCGACAAGGCATCCACACAAGTTAGTGTGGGGACAACTTTTCACTGAAATTGTTCCATGGAAGTTGATGCTATTTAAAGTGACTACTGAAGTGCGAAAATGGACATGCTTTTTGACTGGTTGTTAGGAATGACTCTAGAGATTTTACAGAAGCATGGTTGCAAATTATGTTACCCTTAAAATCTATTTACTGTCATCTTCATCTAGTACCAAAATATGTTTTAAAAGAAAGATGAAGGTAGTGACAGAATGGTTAGAGAACCCTAGGCAAATACATGATGGGAAATGATGCCTGAATACTAGATGGGACAAATGTGCATACATGAGTAGAGACAGCAAAGTTAAGGGTGCTCAGAAAAGGGAGCAGTCCTAAGCAACAGCAAAGTCTGGAGGCTAGACTGTTTGCTTGGTCCTATCATTTTCTAGGTGTCTGTCAAAGTAGGAAAAGTTACCTTCGTTTATATTAGCTACTGATTGGGTAGTATAGATTTATAAAGGGATTCAACAGGTAAGGAAAGAACAATGTAAATGTAACCTGTGATGCATTGTGAGTGAGATGGGATGTCTAGCTCTGCCTTGAAAAAAACTGGTATCTCGCCTTGCTGTAATGCTTCCAGACTGCAAAAGCAGAAACAAGTTTTCAGCCACTTGGAACTTATGCTTTGGCTGATCAAATACACTTTCTCACACATTTGCAGCAAAAGCACCTAAGCATGCACATAGAAGGTATTATTAGGGGACAACTCAGGTAATTGTCCAAGACAGAGCACACTCAGTGGAGAGCCCTTTGTTCTCTGGAACCCAGAACAAATCAACCACAGAAATTACAAAACTTGGTGCTGATTGTTTCTGATGCGTAAAAAGCTCTCAAAGATGCTCTTCCAAAAAGTCAAAGGTAACTTCTTTTCCTAATCCTTAACTGTTTAGACAATGCTGGTTTATTCAGAGGATTGGAAGGAGCAGGGGTGAAAAGAAGCAATTGGGTGGTGAAGGGGAAAGAAGCCCAGACCATAGACAAGAAAAGTAAACTGTCAAAAAACCAAACCAAACAGCAGCAAAAAAAAAAAAAAAAAAAAAAAAAAAAAAAAAAAAAAAACCAACCCAAACCAAACCACACCACAGAAAAAAACCCCACCAAAACACCTGATGATATTGCTGGGGAAAGTAAGGCAAATGACCCTGCAGATTAGGAACTATTGAGATCCCTGTACTCAAGCTGGCTTGGCTCTGGAAGTTTGTGTACTACAACACTCCCCAGCTAGCACTGGAAACAGCACAAAGCATAATCTCTGCACCCACAAGAGTTCACCCACACTCTGGATGTGTCTTAGAGTTAGTTGGATATATAAGAAAAATATTTATGTTAGGAAAGCTTATACTGAATTTTGGACAAACTCACCTTTCCTACCAGCTATAGCTTGACAGCATAGATTATTTGATTTGCAACCAACACACAAACTATCTTTTTAATCTCCCTAGTGGCCAGACTTGCTACTCCCATCTGCATAATGGAATAGGTTCTCTGCCTTGATTGAAAACCTTTGGCTTACCTTGTTTGAGGCTTAAGTATCCAGGACAACTAAACTCTTCCCAAAGTCCCAGAGACACATAGCCTTAAGCTTACACATGGCATTGTGAGGCTCTAGCATGCGATGTTTTGTCTTTTGTTATCGCTTAGAGCCTGACCAGACCCAGCCTCAGGCTTCTTTGCTGCAGGAACAGCATAACTGTAGCTTAAGAGTCATCCTTTTCATTAGCTGATACACACTCAGCGCAACTTTGCCATGCTTCAGAGATGGTGTGAATAGCACATTTTCACCTCAGGTCACCTCTTGCCCTTCTCAGACAGAATCCAACAAGGGCACAGGAGACAATACTGAGCTTCTTACAGGTTTGGGTTTTCCAGTTTTGTTGCATCCATCTTACCACACAATGTCTTTCATAGCCATCTGTTTGATATTTGTGATCCTGTCAACAAGGATTACACTCCATAGATAGTCCTGAATGATCGGCAAAACACACAGAAGTGAGAGACTTGTAAGAACTTGACTTCATGCTCAACATCTCTTAACTCCCTATTAATGCAAGTAGAGAAGTACTTGTAAAGATGTAATTATGCTTATAATTAAGCTGCTAATAATTTTTCTGCTTTAAAAAATTGTATTTTTCAGCTCAGAGTTTATGCTGCTTCCATTTAATTCCCAGAGTGAACACAAACTCAAATAACTCAGCCACTTTTTCAACAGTTTTCTAACTCTTGCACTCTTCTTTCTGAAATGCAGGACAGATGTCAGCAATCAGCACAAATAGGTCATGAGCAGAAACAGGATGACTCTAAATCTTCTAGACTGTACAGCTCCTGCTGTGGGACTTTGTGGGGTTTCAAGGTTTGGTTTTGATTTTCGCAGCTCTTATGAAGCGCCTGTTTGCTGGAAGTCTATTCTATAGAATTTTGACTGTAGAGCCATCAATTTTACTGTGTCGTTTGTGTACTGCTTTTTTTGTGGGGGCATGGGGGTTTTCTAAGCAAGGAGGTGCTCATGTTAAACATGAACACTCTTTCACCCTCCTACCAAAGAATACACTTCCAGGGTCCATTCAGCAAACTGCATCTTGATGTTACTCAGTAACGGGCTGAGGAGGGTCAAGCGAAACAGCCATTCAAATCCATAAAACTGATATAATGGTTTATGGTTGTTGGGTGGGTTGGTTTTTTACCAAAAACTTGAAACATAAAGCTGCTTTGTTGATAGTTCTGCTTTTGCATCTTCAGTAAGAGCTTAGCACTCGAGAACTTCGGTGTTACAGTTTGGCTTGCAGTCAGGTGTTTCAGGCAAAATACCCAGAATGCAAAGCTTTAACAATACATTGTTGAGGTTTTGGAAATATAATTATCAGGACACAGTTAGTACTGGGACTCATGACTCTCTCAGCACACTAGGGTGGAACCCATCCAGTCCCATGGACTTGTGGGGATCCAAGTGGCTGAGCAGGTCTCTAACTGCTTCCTCCTGGATTACAGGGAGCTATACTGCTCCCTGACTCCATCTGCCAGCTCAGGAGGCCAGTTGTCTGGAAGACAACCTATCTTGCTATTAAAAATTGAGGCAAAGAAGGTGTCTTTTCCTCATCTTTTGTTGCAATATTCCCCTCCGTGTCCACTAAGGAGTGGAGGTTGTCCTTGCCCCTCCTTTTGACATTAATATATTTATAAAAGCATTTCTTGTTGTCCTTCACAGACGTGGCCAGCCTAAGCTCTAAATGGTCTTTTGCCTCTCTAATTCTTTTTCCTACGTGACCTAGCAACATCCTTAAACATTTCATGGGTTACCTCTCCCCTCTCCATTCTTCCAAAGATGATATACATCCTCTTTCTTCCCCTTAATTCATTCAGAAGCTCATTGTCCATCCAGGATTGCTGTCTATCCCAGCAGCTCATCTTCCAGAACACTGGCACAGCCTGTTTCTGCACCTTCAAGATTTCTTTCTTGAATTAGGCCCAGCTCTCCTACATATTGAAAACTCAATTATTTTATGGTCACTGGACCCTAAACTGCCTCCAACCACCACATCTCCCACCAGCCCTTCTCTATTTGTAAAAGGAAGGTCAATCAAAACCTTACCCCTGGTAGGCTCACATAGCAGCTGTGATAAGAAGCTGTCCTCCATACACTCTAAGAACCTTCTAGACTGCTTCCTCTCTACTGTGTTAAGTTCCCAGCAGATATCAGGCAGGTTAAAATCATCCTTAAGAACAAGGGCTGGTGATCTTGAGACAGCCTCTAGCTGCCTATAAAAAAAAAAATTCATCAGCCACGTCATCCTGGTTGGGTGGTCTATAACAGACTCCAACCAGGATGTCAGCCTTGTTGGCCTTCCCTCTAATTCTCACCCACAGGCACTCAATTTGATCATCCTTAATCTCTAGTTCCATGGCATCTGGAGCCTCCCTGATGTACAGGGCCACCCCTCCACCCCTTCTCCCTCACCTGTAGAGCCTATAGGCATCAATTACAGTGCTCCAGTCATGTGAGTCATCCCACCACGTTTCTGTGATGGAAACTACATCATAACTTTCCTGCTGTAACAAGGCTTCCAGCTCCTCTTGTTTGTTGCCCATTTTACCACTCTCATTGCAAAGAACTTCCTTCTTATATCCAAACTAAATCTACCTTGTTCTAAATAGTCCTTGTTCATCCTTCCTGTAGGTCCCCTTGAACTACTGAAGGGCAATTGTTCTCTAGGCTGAACAGTCCCAATTCTTTCAACCTGTCTTTACAGAAAAGATGCTCCAGCCCTCTGATCATCCAGCAGGCCCATGTCTCTCCTGTGCTGGGGGCTCCAGAGCTGGATGCAGTACCCCAGGAAGGTCTCACCAAGAGCAGGGTACTAATTATTATTGTACTTGGAGAAGAACAAGGAAGACAGAACATGGTGAATATTCTAATTATCACATAGTTAAGATTACCCCTGCATGACTTCCTGTTGCCTTCTCCTTCCAAGACAGGTGCTGGGTTTGATACTGAAACTGTTCAAAATGTAAGTTCATTTGTATTAGTTAAATTCAAAAGACCTCAACCATAACTCTTACTCTAAATCAAGCTTTGCTATACTATAGATTGCTAAATTTGAATTAAACATTCCCCAGTAATACTCTGCTACTGTTTAGGTGAACAGTTACATGCAGATTTTTCCTTGCTTCAGTGCAGACTCAGTTGTGTACAGACAACTAATTCTTAATAGGTCTCTGCAAGCATAATTATATAGTCTGATTAGGATATCAATTATATACTACTATTTTTTGAGTTCTGAAAAGACAAATTGAAGGTTTTAAAGATAAAGGTAACTGACTAAGAGAAGAATGATCACTATACCTTTCAACACCCTCCATAGAAAAGAGGCATCATCCCAGTATAAAAAAAAGTTTGACTGTACAGTTATTAGACATCACTAGCTGTTCAGCAAAATGCTTAAATGCATCATTGCAGAAAGTTTTTTATGAGGGAAATGCCAAAAAAAAAAAAAAAAAAAAAAAAAAAAAATCAAAAATCTGTGAAAGAACCTTGAAGTTCCAGAAAATATCCAGAATTACAGATAATAGTATCTACAATTTTATTGCCTAGTTTAGCATAGTATTCAGCATTCAGTATCACTAAGGTTGCAAGAGACCTCAAAGATCATCGAGTCCAACTTGTCACCACAGACCTCATGACTAGAGTAGGGAGAACATTACTGTCCACTGCAGGCTTGAACTTTACTGATGGTATTTGAGTCCCTTCTATCAGCTGGTTTTCTTTCAAGCCCCTCATCCTGACAACACAGCATGATAACTAAAAGTTAGCAGTAATGTAACGGATGATAGATGGTCTAGCTAAATTTAACAAGCATGAAGTGTAATCTGGGGTGAAAGCAAGTGCAGTCAGAGAGAGATGCCACTGCAAAGAGTGAAGTGGAATTTCTATTTGAGAAAACACTTCATGAATGTAAGAGGCTCAGTTCCGCAGAATGGCTTTATAACCCACAATTTATATCATATCATGAGGCTTAAGTTTATTAGTGTATACAAAGACTTCAGGAAGATTTTAGATTAAAGATTAATAAGCAACAAATGAAGCACAGCTAGCATATCCCCTGGTATGTATTTCTAGAGCTGTTCAAGACTACCCACCTTGCAAAAAGGCACAGTTCTCAAGAGGTATAAAATGAAGCTTGAGTTGCCAGGGATATACAAACTACAGAAGCTGCAAATGAGCAACACAAGGAAACATATCAATTTATGATATTTTTCACTTTCAACAATAATAGAATGCATACTTACTGGTTTGTTATTGTGTAAGTGGTGCAGAAGTTGTGCCAAAGCTGACATTCTGATAGAAAATAAAACAAGACTAATAAAAAAATACCATCTAATCACAGTAAGATAAATCTCACATTTCTGTTGCCCTGTACAATCGTTTCCATGTTAACTATTTTAAAACTGTATTTGGATCCAGTGCTGTTTAACAGCAGGTGTGGGATGAATTCCCAATGAAGAAATCATATAAAGTTCAACACAACATAGTTATATTTAGGAAAAGTGTGTACCAAAATCCTTCTAAGTCTACTTCAACATAAATATTTGCAAGGGTAGTTCTACTGTCCATGCTCAGTCCTGGGAACAGAGGACACCAACGTATGCAGGAGATGGCTTCTGCTTCTATTTATCATGGGGGTTTGGTTAGTTTTTGTTTTGCATTAGAGGGCCTGCACACATCCTGCATCACTACAGAAGTCCATACTAACTACTTCTGAAATGGAGTCACTGCAATGTGTTATAAAAAGTCAAGGACCTGATTCTGCTTCCACTTATAGAAATCCAAATCCCACTGCCTCTAGAGCATCACTTGGCCCTAAGCTTTATTTATGAGAGTACACGCTGACCGGGTGAGCAAAATGTTTAATTCTGTATGGTAAGTAGATCAGAAGGATGAAAGTATGAAGTGTGATAAACTTGCTGAGTGCAAGATTGATTTATTCAAAACCTCTCCAGAAGAATTTTTTCTATACTCAAAACAAAGACCAAAGTTATTATTTAAAAGGGAGGTGTGGGGAGAACTTTACTAGCTGAAAGAGGTATGCCACCTCAAGAGGAGTAACTACACCAACCAGCTGATGTGATTTCAGAATCTAGTTACTTACAGAGAGTCTCTCTGGATGCTGACACCATATTTCCAAGGTGTTGAAAAATCCTTACAAGGGTGTTCAGAAAGGGTGCTCAGCCTGCACATGACTAGAATTAGTACCCAGAGACTTAATTTATTACAGTATTATAGCAATCTGGCATAAAATAACACCCAACACTATAATTTCTTTAATATTTACCCTTCCAGCAGTCCTGAAGGAATGAAATTAAATGGTTCCAGTTTTATGATGTTTAGCGTATACGTGAAAGCACTGAAGAACTTTTCACTTTGTATATAAGTGACGCACACCATTCCTGAGGAATACCAGCATGGTGTCACGTGGCTGCACTAGCCCAGCAAAACATCTCAAATATGACTACATTTAGCCCATATCTAAGGCTAAACCATAGCAGTTGCTCTATTGCCTAATGACCCCACCCCAGCAGAGAAGGTTAATCAGCAGTAGAAGGAAGAGGAGCAAAGCCAAGAGGAACTTAAACAGGAAGCCCTCTATCTTCACCAAACTTCCCCCTTTGGAAGGAAACATTTTATAGTCACAGATACACCTGTGAGCAAACTCAGGTCAGCTGCCCTGGCTGACTCAAAACTACTAATTGCCTGTAGACCATGGCTGGCCTAGGATTCTGTACCAGCAAAACAATGACAATCAGAGACCAGAATAACTGGAAGCAGAATATAATTTGGGGCATTCTTTCATCAACTGCTGTTCTGCTACTTAAAAGAAATTACTTTAGTAACAAATACATTGGCAATACCATCTCACTGAAAAAAAGTTCATTTTAGCCAATATTTAACAGGGTAATTGATAATGCTAGCCAGAAAGGGTTTGGATTACTACCTTCACTTTGTTTTCACTTTTATCTTTACTTGTATAATTGAAGTCCAGGAGCAATATGGAGAAGATGACTTCATTCTGACACATAAAAGGAATGTGCTATTTCCCTCTCAGTGTTGGTGGATTAAAGACAGGACAACATTAGGAAGCATCTCTGCACATTGAACACACCAAGACACAAATTTGCATCCACACATTTTGTTAAGGAAAATTCTGGTAACATATGACTGTGAAAATATCAAATATTGATGGGAAAAGCATCTCTTCAAAATAAAAGTAATCTAAAATCAGGGGATGGGGATGCATTATTCTGCTATCACAAAGCCCAAAGTAGTACAGATGTACACACTCATACAGGTACATAGAAGGCATAGCTCTCACATGTTTAGCCCTGATCTCTCACGTAACAAATTTCACTATGCAGAGAAATAGACATATTTAAAGAAAAAAAATGTTTACAAAATACTTAACAGGGGAAGAAGTCAGTACCAGGTGACAGACACCATCTTCCATCCTGAGAATGTTACATTTCTGTGTAATTACATACAAAGTATGTCAAAGATTGACATACTTTTAATTCCAGAGTAAGTCCTGCTAAAACGCAGTATACAAAGTAGGTCTCTGGTCTTAGAATTGCAAATTTATTTCTTAACACACAGATGTTCTGGCTTCTCCACTAGGATAGCACACAGCCAGAAAGCAAGGACAAGAGTGAGTTTACATTAATTATTATACTTTGGTTTTTTACTGGTAAGCATTTAATCTTAGAGAGGATGTACAAAACTATAGTTATTGAGGGAATGTGTAGGGTAGCAACTGTGATTTCTGAAAGCCTTAGATTCTTTTAATGTACTACATTTGGGCTACCTTCTCTCTTCTTTTTCCTGCAGAACTTTATGAACACAAGCCCTATGAGGAAAGGCTGAGGGAGCTGGGATTGTTTAGCCTGGAGAAGAGGAGGCTCAGGGGAAACCTTATTGCTGTCTACAACTACCTGAAGGGAGGTTGTAGCCAGGAGGATGTTGGTCTCTTCTCCCAGGCAATAAGCATCAGAACAAGAGGACACAGTCTCAAGTTGCACCAGGGGAAGTTTAGGCTTGAGGTGAGGAGAAAGTTCTTCACAGAGAGAGTTGTTAGCCATTGGAATGGGCTGCCCAGGGAGGTGGTGGAGCCATCATCCCTGAAGGTGTTCAAGAGGGGATTGGACGTGGCACTTGGTGCCATGGTTTAGTCATGAGGTCTTGGGTGACAGGTTGGACTTGATGATCTTTGAGGTCTTTTCCAACCTTATTGATTCTATGATTCTATGAATTCAAAGGCTGTTGTTTACCTTATATGATAAATATAACTTTTTCCTGTCCTCAGTACAGATTCAATCCAAGGGAAGAGACACCAGTGTGCTGTTATCATGCACACAGGTGGTTAGAATCTGCACATTGATTCCACTGAATAGTTTTAATGCAGGATAAAGTAACCTAGCCCAGAATGAACTGTGTATAAAAGAGAAAAGAAAGAGCAATCCTTTCGGTACAGATTCAAGTGGCACCTGATATTCAAGGGCAATAATTCTAAGTCACAAGAAGCACCTTCCTTCAGTGGGTCCATCTGGGATGACACCAATCATAAAAAGTATCGAATCAATGCCAGAACTGCAAAAATATTATGGAGATAATGTATATGAAAAGCTAAGCAGAGTTTTAGGAAGGCCACAGGGCTGATACCTGCTCTTTGGTCTATGTAGTTTTCTGGCAATGACAGTAAGATGCTTGGAAAAGAAAAAGGGCAGAGCTGGGATCAAGTACAAGCTATAGCCTACAGCGTCACAGAGGACTGAACAGATATGCAACATGGAGCTTCTTACACTAGCTGCCTTTCCTACAGGAGGGCAGCTTTAAACCCATCCCTCCTCCTATGCAATAGGATCTTTGTCCTTTTTATGGCATTATTCACCTCACTAACCAGTTATTTCTCCTATCTTTGGTAACTGTGGAATACAAACGAAAGACGGGGAAAGAGAGATGTGAGAGTCAGTAGAGATATATAGAATGAAACCAAGAGGAAACAAAGGAAAGAGAACAGGATAATCCAAATTACACAGATGTATACTCACCTACAGCAATTGCACATTGCAATTAAATTGTTAAAAAAAAAAAAAAGGAAGGTACAAGAGAGATGCTGTTGGGGACCTAAATGCTGACAACATACAATCTGTCTTCAGCACTTGTAAGAATTTAATAGAAGGGTAAGGTCAATGCTACAAAAACCCACAAGCATGACCAATATCCATGTTTCTCCAAGGAGGAAAAGAAGCACACTAGGATGAAGAAGTATTTCTCTGGTAAAGCAAATGCTGCAGATGTGTTAAGTATAGAAAGGATATAAAGTCAGGTTGCAAAAGGAGCATGCCTACAAGCACACTCCATAAGCAGCATCAGATTATGTTTATAGGACATAGGAGATTCTAACAGATAGGACTGTGGAAGGGAAACATGAATGACTTTGATAGCTAATTCTTAATTTAACACAGTGACTTAATGAGAGGAAGAGAAATTACACAGAAGGAAAAAACAATAGGACAAAAAGGAATGGCTCAAGACCCTTATATAGACACACTATTAACTTAGCAGGAAGCTCAATACCATCCGTGCTGGAAGAGAACCTCACTAGTGTTGCTCCTATTTCCAATTATTGTACAAACCCTCTCTTTACATTAGCACCACAAAACACCAGCTGACTTGTCATAGATGTGGTCCATCCATCTGTTCCACAATAAGTTATATAGTGAACAAAACTTCTTTAGCCAAGTAGCATCACAAAGAACAGTAGACCACAAACAATAGTAGAGCTGAATAGGAAACAGAGATATTTATATTGAAAACACAATCTGTGGATAAGTAATTCACTATACAAAACATAAAATGTTGTGACTAGAGACAGACATATGATATGCCAGACATACACAAAGAAGGGCCAGATCTTCTACTATGGTAAGATACACTACACCATCTTATATTCTGAGGATATGACACTAATATTTTTTCTTCCATATTTAGGGAACTCAAATCCCAGCCAGATAGAGGGGCTCCAGAACCCACCATGCCAGCAGGACACGGTTGGCCAGTCACAGTCAGAGAACAAATGACCTGTACTGTAGCCACATTGGCAGAACCATGTGATGAATTTTAAGTGTGCCTCTAGGCAATCTTCCTTTACAGGAAAGGAAGACTGATTTATGGATGACAGGGACTGCAACACAATCCTATCCTCCCAGAAGCAGAAAAGAAACTTTGATAGCTTACATAATTTTGAACAGTGTACATTTTCCAAGTACCACTACATTCGGCTTGATCCCACTCTTGCTTTTTGAGTCTTTCAGTATGGTCATTCGCTGTGTTAAACAACCCAGACACCCATTTCCAACACCACACAGGCATGTTGTATACAGGTGAGCTACAAACTTTGGACCAAGCTCATCTGGCTGCATAATCCCACACCTAAGACTAAGTCTGTGTCCTGCCTCCCTGATATCTAGAAGAGCATCCCTAATAAAGTGCACATAACTCTTTTGGCTTGAAGAAAGCTACAATACAGGCATATCTTTAGAGAAAGGAAGAGCAAAAGACAAATATTCATCTAAATTTCTCCTTAAAAAGGTGTGACTGGGCAGGAATGGTATGAGACTTTAATCAGCTAAATCCAGCTAGACACAGAATAACAACAACGGGTCTGTCTGGAATATCCATTAATTAAAAATCCATTAATAATCACAACCCACCATAGTTTCCTGACATTGTACTGCCTTATGCTCCAAGTCACTCATTTAAATCCACATCTGTTGATCTGCTGGTATGCCCTAAACATCAATTTGAAACCATCAGATCCAGAGCATCTAGCAATTATGCTGTCCCATCATAATAATTAATCTTTCTTAATCTGCATAGCGTCTTTGTAGTAAAATGCTTTCTGGAGAAGAGACATTTTTGGATGGAAAGAGAACTGGCATGCTATCTGTTATTTATAATCAGTAAAGATTATAAAAGTTAATAAAAATTAAAATGCTGAAACAAAGCCAAACCCCATCTGAAATCATAGAATAAGAATATAAAAATAAATTTTATATATGACTTCAGAAAGAATATAACTCAGAAAAGGGGTACAGCAAACAAAGAGATGTGCAAGCATACTTTAAAAATGTAGATAACGATACTTTGGCTTTGTCACATTTTACGTCAGAGCCACTGTCCATCTGTGGACAACATTCCATGTTGTACTTTGTGGTAGTAAGGCACAGAAAAGTCAGACATGAAGTCTATGGAAGGGTTGCTTTTCCATCTCTTATCCTACCCTCAAGTCTGTTAAACCAACCCCTGAAATTCTAGCATGATATCACATTGGTTTCTAAGTCATTTCAATACTGTCTCAGAAGATTTGACTCCCAAATCAACAAAAGAGAACCTTAAAAGGAAATAAGGCAAGTAACAAAAGAATAATTATAAAGCTTACTGTGTGTTTGCATCTTTACCCTGGAATACTCAAAATCAATCTCTCTAGGAACTGTATTTCAAGGCAGAGACTCTCAACTATTTAGCAAATTATAGTGACGTGAATAATTTCTGCCACGTGTATATTAATTTTGCTACAAAACCTGTGTATATTACTTGTGTGTACTAATTGTATACAAGATCAGATTCAGTAGTAGAATTAGTACGAGTCACAGTGCTTGGAAACTACTTATCACACTTGTCATAATTTGCTGGGAGGCGCCAATGGTCTATTTACTTTACAATTTGCCTTGGGAACTCAGTTACCTGCAAATCGGCACAGCAATTTTGGCTTCCATAGCTCTTGCTGATTTATAGCTGACTCCTTTACAGAACATGAAAAAAAATCCCAAAACACCGAGCAAAGCACAGGAGACCATTATTTAGGATTTCACATCAGCACTCAGAGCCAGGACACACCAATTTGACACACCAATTTTACAACTACTTCTGCAAACTGAATTATGCCATATTGCATGCTCACCTCTACATGCTATAGAAAGTGGGGCTCCTGTAGAGGAAAAATGGCACTTTATAACTGCAAGCAGATTGAAGTGCCTTAATAGCAACATATGAACAAAACCAAGATAAAGTATTTTCTTTCCTCACAGCTATTTTATACTTTGTGGTACATGTAGGACAGATTCCAGAAGTCAGAACAATGTCCTAGTTCTGCAAGAAAAATTATTGAGCACAAGGATCAATGCAGTCTGCAATTACTACTCCTGCTCCTGGTGCTGCGTGGTGCCAGAGCTACACCAGGGTTACAGAAGGCTGAAGTGCAGATGCTGCTTTGACTTTTCCCCGGTGTCATTCAGAGCTGAGAGAAGGGGGATGCCATTTACTTTATTTAATTTAGAAATGGACACATACAAAACCCCAAAACCAAACAGAGAATCAAAGAAAAAGAAACACTTTTATAATGCCAATTAATTTTTTTCCCCTCAACAAATTTCAACTGTTGGATGCAAAAACTCACACATTAGTGGGCACATTTAAAAATCCAATGAATGAAAGAATAAACCCCACCTTTTCTACCACAGCTCTTGCACATCCAGAATATTCTTTAGATTTCTCTATTCTACCATAAGCAGTGTCCCTTTAAAGCTTCCTGCTTCTCACAACAATATTATTTTGCAAAAGTACATGACAACACAAATTGCTGTATGTAACCAGTGCTAATTCTTGGTGACATTAAGCAAACTGCATCAGAAACTGGAGAGGAAAAGTTGAAAGCTGAAAGTTTTACAACTTGCTCAAAACCTGCAGCAAAGTAGCAATAGTCAAGAGAGCTTTTGTTTTCATTTAGAGGGGAGGGAAATTTATTCTTTTCATTTGGAGGTGCTGAAGGGAGAAAATTAGATTCCTTTTTCCTTAAAGCATCTTTGCCACTCTACTGTTTGACAGAAAAATCTGCTGGACTTGAAGAAACATTTAATCTGGAGATTTTGTGGGTTATTTTTTTTGGTTGTTTGTTTGTTTGTTTGTTTTTGGGGGGGGGGGTGTTGTTAGTTCGGGGTTTTTTGGTTTTGGTGGTTTGGTTTTTTTTTGAGATGGGCAAATATGACCACCTGTAGCAAGTCACACAAATCCTAAACTACTGTAAATCTATAGTTTAATTGATTTTAATAGAATTAGATATACAGAATAACTCATCCTATACAGTTTCTCAGTAAAGAGTCCAGCATATGTACTCTGCTGGAAGTGGTCCACACTGACCAGCAACCTCACTAACAAGCATCAGGATCCCTATATCCCCAAGAGCTAGTGGAAACATGCAACCACCACTTAACATGCTTCTCATATTTTTTCAGCTAAAATGTCAATTGTGCCCTTTAAATCAATAAAAACTAAACTTATTAACCAACCTGAACTGAAATAAATAGTGAAATTATTTACATGAAAGCTGTTCCAGGCATAAATTTGTGAATAAATGAGAGCTGTTCAAGAGAAAGAAAGAAGTCTTCTCTTTTCTTCACTCCTGGCCACATGCTATCAAGAAGTGATCAAGGTGCATTGTAGCTCGCTGTCTCCAAGCAAACTACGGTAGGTGCTTTAGGGTCCTACTTACAGCTGACTTGTAACTTTATCAATCACATTTGTTTTAATCATAAATTACTGAAATCCCAAGATGCTTTATGGTTCACTATACTTCACACGTTCCTGCTCCCATTTACTAAAAATCTTCAGTAATACAATATACATCAGGAAGAAAAAAGTTTAATGTATATTGGTTTAAATGCAAAGCTTGTCAAAACAAGTTTTCCTTCCAGGTGACATTGAACCTTGTAATGATTTCTGAATGTTGTGCTTTAGAGAACTATGTGCTAATTTTGTGGAGATGATGTTTTCCACATCCTGACTACATACCTGCCTCTCTCTGAATAAACAGGAATGTCATGGGGTTTTAAATGACGCACCTCTCCCCTCCTTCACCTTCCTTCCCTCACATTTTTTTTATTCAGATATTTTTGTGGAAGCAAACCATCTTTCACTTTGAGAAGCAATGCCTCAAGAATGAGGACGAAAGCACAAGGTGAAATGCTCATGCATGCCCAGAGTTTGACAACCATGCTCTGCAACTGCACTCTAGTACACAGCTCAGACATGAGTTTTAAGTGAAGCAGGGGCTCAAGGGGAAGGGAAATATTCTAAAGCTCTTGGGTATCCCTTTTCTTCCACCTTGAGCATAAACATCTAAGAGAGCTACTTAAAAAATAGCTCTGTGGATAAAACACTCAAAGAAGTTAGAGACCAGGGTTCAAACCCACATCTTACTCCTAGGAGGCTGGTCTGCCCTATCAGACTCTGGAAGCATCTTAAGTGGGACCATACATCCTTCTGAAAGTGTACTATTGTGACCAAACACACAGGAGATGACATGACAACAAACAGGGCGTGTTATAAACCAGTGTCCAGGGCACAGAACTGAGTGGGACAAGAGAGGAAGAACGAGTATAAATTAAAACAATTGACTAAAATTGTAAAGCTTTGATTCCTGCAAATAAAAGGCCTAAATAGAATAGAATAGAATAAACCAGGTTGGAAGAGACCTTCAAGATCATCGCGTCCAACCTATCATCCAACACCACCTAAATCCCGATGCAGAGTTTATTACAGAACATGTACCAAGTCTCCTCAAATTAAATACACACATAAATGTTTTGCCTCAAAAAAGTATTTGTGATGTCTCTGTGATTGCAAGTGTATTATGAGTGCTTAATTCAAGCTGAAAGATAGAAGGATAATATTGGGCTGCAAATTATTGAGTAGGTTGTGAAGAATGCTCTTGGAAAGACCAGATATAGTAAGAAAAGTATTAGCTCATGTATAATCCCTATATAGAAGCCATCATCCTTGTAGTACAGGGCTGAACTGCAGCTTTTGTGATACCTGCATTAGTCAAGCAGGTGAAAGGTCACCAATAAGAATGATCATGGTACATTATTCAGATTTAGTATTGCAAATTAACATTCTCAAAGGCTATGCAAGATAAGATGATTACAGTATTATTTTTTTCTCTTGCACATAGGTAGAATGAAGAGAAGTCACACCAGAAGAGGAAGAGATGATTTACAGAAGAGATCACTGGCTGGAAAGAAGATCAGAAATAGGTGCTAACTATTTTCTGCAACAGCACAGCCTTCTTTTGATTTAAACCTACCTTTTTTTCTCGAGCTGTGAAGTAAGGGTCCACAAGATATCAATACATCAGCATTTCACTCTCTTCATGACCTTTCAGAGGTGAGCCCATCTACCCAACTAGGCAATTTCCCCTCTCCCCTTGCAGTCCCCAAGAGGCAGCTGTTGGGATAATCACCTCCTTCAAGATCCTGGAGACACAGAAAACACAAATAATGCACTAGGCCAGCAGTTCAGCACTCTCCTTCAATTACCAATATACGTAAGTCAGGAGAAGCAAGCAATAAAATATCCACTTTAAGGCAGACTTTCAGAGGTAGAAAAAACACCCCCCACACACATCCCCCTCCTCTCCCCCACTATACGAAAATACAAATTTCTTCTCCCCCCACCTTCTTCAAAACATCATCTAGCAAGGAAAACTTTTTTGAAAGGAACAAAACATATATTCCTCCTTAGACTTCTCTGTATCAGAAGCGAAATTTATCATTCTGTGTACCTCTGCAATATTTTCTGCTTCAGCCTATATGCTTTCAAATTCCCTTCCAAACATAAAAGCAAAGCATCGATGAAAAGAAAATTGATGTCTCAACAAGCAAGAGCTGTTGCAGTGATTACAACCAAACAGCAATTGGCATGAACAGAGCCAACATTTAATACCATTTTAAGGTATAATTAAAAAGGAGAGCTTCTCAGAAAGAGGACTTTACTGTAAAATATGGTAGATACACACTAAAAATACTGCACCAGCTTCTTCCTATGCAGTGGAAGCCTAAAAACCTTCAGATGAAAATGTATGGTAGATCTGCAGAAGCCCTTCACAATAACACTTAGAGGCCTTTCAGCACATAATAGACTTTGGCACCCTGCTCTCCTTGTCATTAAGGGTGGCACCGGGAAGATTTAGAGCTAGAGTTTGCCTCCTCCCTAGCTCACAGAGCGAGTGCTATAAAAGGTGAGGGTACTTCCACTCCATGTCTGGTCACAGTCTGATTTAAGGGGATTTGATAGGAGGACAAATAAAAACAGATTTGTTGTTAGATGCCTTATCTCCTGTTGCAGAGTTTGAGTAATACTGCAGTTTAAAAGGAGCTGTAGAGCAGAGGGGGAAATCAGAGCAGTTTGGCAGCAGAGCATGGTAACTGCAGAGATATGAACTATTTCACTGAACAAAACAGGAACTTCATAGCCAGGAATTTGTGGCTGCAAAGCAGAGAGGTATTCAGGTGTCTGGGGTTTGGTACAGTTCTTTTCTTACAAAAGAGCCACCTTTGGCTGGAACTGAATTCCATTTTCCCTGCAAAGACTAAGATCTAAGTATAATCACCATGTGACATGACTGCACAACTGGTGAAAAAAACAGACACCACAGCCAACTATCAAGAGCAAAGTTGTGTAATAACTCTCTAATATCAAGTGATACAACAAGAGAAAATGGCCCCAAATTGTGCCAGTGGAGGTTTAGATTGGATATTAGGAAAAATTTTAATGAAAGAGTGGTCAGGCATTGGAATAGGCTGCCCAAGGATGCAGTGGAGTCACTATCCCTGGAGGTGCTAAAAAAACCTTCAGGATGTGGTTTAATGGCCACAGTGAGGTTAGGTCAATGTTTGGACTCAATAATCATAGAGGTCTTTTCCAACTCAAACAATTCTATGATTCTGTGAAATACAAATAAGATGGCTTTCTATGCTAAAAGCCAGAGGAAAAACTTACCACCAACAACCATGGTGTTAAGTGAGGTACAAAGTAGAACAACTACATCACAGAATTGCTAAATGGTAACTGTAAGGTGGCATTTTAATACTTAAGATAAAAGCAACTGTCTATGGATCAGAAAATTAAAATGCACGTATTAAAACCCCACATCACTTTTGGCTAGGGATTCCTCAGCAAGAGTACACATGACTTTTCCAAATATAATTTGTTAGTGTGATATGCAGCCACGTGCTGAATGCCCAGTTTCATAGAAGACCTGGAGGAAAAGATGTTTTTATAATCCCTCTTTTCTCTGCTCAAGAAAGGTAACTCTCCTTCCAAGGCATCTTTAGTAGCCCCTGTTGCAAATCTCTTTTTTTCTGGAAAGCTCAAGAAGTTGTTTATATACAGCCTGCAGGAGCAAAGACAACAAACTCTCATACTTCTTTAACTCCCAAATAGATGTTTAAAAGCCATACTAATGCAACCATCCTTGCAATCTCATCAAATCCTCAACTCTTCCAAAACTCAGCACTTCCTTCCTTGCAAAGCACACACAGACTAGTACCCTAGTTTACATCTTCTACTTACTAGGCAACATTTTAAGCCATCAGATAAAACTGGATCAAGGGAATATTCTAAAAGTAAATACAGTTTTTGGAAAACCAGCAACACGTGACTAAATATTTTATGATTTTAGAGAATGTAACAATCTAAGTTGTAAACAAGGTGGACACAATCATCTAACAGTCTGGTGCATACATCAGCTTGAAAGCATATGAAAAAAGTTTCTACAAGAAACAACTAGGAACAGAAACAAGTGCTTCAGTAGTCTCAGCTGAAGAGTAACACCCTTTGTTTCCAAGTACCAAGACTAAAAATTTATTTGGCCACAAGAGGGAGACAAATATACAGATGGACAATATTTCACGCTATGGTCAGCTTTCACTAGAAGAAAGTTTTATGAGAAATAGGATGTGGTGAAGAAGCACAAGTTTAACTTGTATTTCATACATTAATTTCCCACGTATTAAACTTAAAGGATACTTGGATCTAGTGAAATTCAAATCCTACTGCATTGACGCTTGAGGTAAGAACTTGACATTTCTTTGCATATGTAAATTCCAGCACAGTAAGAGAGTATCAAGAAGAAATCTAATTTTATTTTTAAAAGTCTTTCCTAGAAGAAAGATAGATCTTGTTGTAGTGGTGAAGCAGCTTGGCCATAAAAATCAAACTTTTCTGAAACATCAGGGTTAAGCAGGGTTCACAGCATTCTCAAGATACACTTTTATGACAACTATAATCCTATCATATGTTATAAATTAATGACAGATAAAGCACATTCTAATTATACCACCCGTGTCTATATAATTTAAGTAATAGCTCTAAAGGGTGGATTAAAATGATAAAAATCTAAGGAATGGCTGCAGATAATTGGTGTGAGGTGCTGCACCTCACAGATTTACAACCTACTGTACAATATCACCCTCTGCTGGGCATCAGTACAGAGAATTTGCATGGCAGCATTTTCAGAGATTCCCACAATGCATCAGGGGCAGAACAAACTGGCGCTGCCTTGTTTGAAGCACATCATCTAACGTACAATTCAAAGTGTTTAGGCTGTGAAATTCCCTTGCAGCTCTGCATAAACATATCAGTTGTCTTGATGGAACAAAATGGCAAAAGGGCATTCATTGTGTGGTAAATAAAACAATCCAGGCACCTGGTCTTACAAGGCTCTTCTTCCCCCTCACCTGCTACAGCTGACTTTGAAAACTCAAAGAACCCTGTACAAGGCAAGATTAGGCTCAAACTGCCTTTTACTTTCAAATATTAAGGTAAAAAGAAGTAATTTTAAGAGATGAACTGTTTGGGAAAGAGCCATTTTACAAAGCATTTTAAACAACAGAGAACTTAATTCTTACTTCCTGTAATTCATATGAGATGACATTTACAGTTATCAGGCTACCCAGCACCACAGTTTGAAGTTGCACATCTGGCAGTAATACCACTGCAGCAACGTAGCAAAACCTGTAAGAAAAGTCCAATAATGCAAAAGGGAAACTATTACTTTACCTATGTTTCACAGGTGGACCAATATTTAGCTCTAATATTATGGAATGCATCTCCATGGATTAATTCACATCGTGAGGAACGTGCATTCATGCCATGCAATGTAGGAAGATAAGGAAGGGCAGGCTTCAAATCCCATGTTGTTGGGATAAGCCTGAATCCAACTGCACATACTGGGAGGAGAGGAGGTGGCTGACACCTGCCCAGTGTCTCATCCACTGAAGAAGTTCTTAAAGCAAGCTGAAGTCCCCCCAGGAAACACCACATCTTTAGCTAGTTGCAGCTACTTCCTATGAGACCATTTAGCAGTCTAGAGTAGCTAGAAGGCAGCATGATTCACTTGCAGTTCATTCTTCCCACATCTTTGTGTGAGCTTTAACCACTAAGGAAATCACCTTTACACCAGGCACAGTTCCACTACCTCTCCAGCTCCCACATTTCCCAAGAGGCAAACATTGACTGGAGTTCTTATCTCCATCATTTGTTCATTTTATTTTAAAACTTTGCATTCTGACACAGGGCCAATAATGCCAGAAGCTGCTGTATTTAACTCATTTTAGGAACAGCCTTCCCATTATATGATTCTATTCCGACCAAATCCATACAGGCTGCAATTTCCCCCAACTCCAGTGTACACTGGAGACAGCAGCAAAGATGTACTACAGATTACCAAACTCTCCAGAACTCCAAACTATTAGGGATTTAGGGTACACTGCACTGTGGAAATCAGATGCTGTAATAGCCCAAAGAAAATACTCAGGAAAGATAATGCAACTTGTTTGTTTCCTGTACACAAACAGTAAGTTTAAAAGTTTCTATTTCATTAAATAATTGATGTGAATTGTATGCCATAGAAACACTTTAAAAAGCATGAAACGATAAAGGCCACTAGAAGGAAGTACATACAGGCTCCAGACAAGTTCAGATTTCAATTTATTAATTTTTTTTGTTTGGTTGGTTGGGTTTGTTTTTGTTTTAAAGTTCAGGCAAGAGAGACTGTTCATGGACTTTTTTTAGTCCACTGTGAATGGGACACATGCAGGTCAAAAATTTTATGAACTTGCAATTCAATATTTACAGATTCAAGTCAAATGTGCATACATCAAACTTAAACTGATATGATCTCAGTTTGCATCATATGCTTAAAAAATGAATCTATTAAAAAAAACCCCACCCACCCAACCAAAAAACCGCAACAAAAAACCAACCCACAAACACAGAACACAAAGAAAGATGCAAAGGCACAATTTTAAGCAAATCCTTATTTGCTTTATTCGTGATAGGCCTGATTAATGTTGGAGAAAAGTGATTCCTTATCGCTGTCATATGGATCAAAGCCTAAGAAACTCTGTTTAGCAACAGGCTGAAAACAAAATAACCATCCAGTTTATATCACCCCTAACTATGCAAGGCACCTTACCGGTAATAGAGGGGTGGCTCATGTGCAAGGGAGGCAGAATCAGCACCATACCATTTTCCTGATCAGCAAAAAGTTATCCCCAGTCTACAGATTTTTCCTTATAGGCTGCATAAAAGTCAGTAACTTCTGTAGTATGAACTTTGGAGTAAACCCCTGGATCATCAAAGCCTTGTAAGTGAACCCAGTGTGAATTCCCAGGGAACAGTATAACCCATCTCTGCCTAGAAGAAACAGCCAACAGCAGCACCAGTCTCAGTTTTATTCAAAACCACAAGTCATGCCTTGAGGATATAAATTTATTCCCTCCCTTTCCCATCAACACACACGTTTTGCCACTCGCCTTGGGAAACGTGTTATTAAAAAAAAAATTCATTTCCCCCTTGGATACATTTTTATATTGTATACTAAATTATGCATTTAAAATCAAATAAAGAGAATTTACTGCCTTCAGATTACTGCACACATCAGAAAGCTCTCTCTTTCTAAATTTTGGAAGAATTTTCCACCTTCCCACCCAAGCCAAGCAAATATCCAGTGTTGTTACAGCTGAAAGGGGTGGGAAAAGGACATATTTTTCATATTAGAAAGCTGTGCTTTAAGTAGTAAGGAGGAAAAGAGCACATCTCAGGAAAGGGGCTACTCAACGCCTCCAAGAGGCAAAAGGAACTTTTATTCTGAGGGCATACCTGAAAGGTCAGTCTCAGATAATAATGCTCCGATCCTCTCCTAAACAATGTGAAACGTAGTCTGATTAATTAGCAGCCTAATGCAGAATTTTACCCCCTGGCATTTCACTCATTTTGGTCATGGCTGCCCTTCTTGGCAAGAAACAAATCTAAACAATACACAGACATGGTTCAGACATGGGAAAAGTTGTACTAGGGTTTTGTTTTGAGGAAGGCAGAGAAGTGAGAGATGACTTTTTTCTGGTATTAGCAGAGGCTGAAACCTATACAGAACAGCAAACATTTGCAAAATTTGAAAATTCAATATATAAGCACTCCAGTTCTTATTTTGAGACAAATAAAAATGTCCTGGTTTCCTGAGATTATTCCCTGGCCCATCCCCTTCACCTAGAGCTGCAATTGCTCAAATCTTAAAAAAAATAAAATTAAAAAAAAAAAAATAAATTAGAAGACTTAAATAAGATGAAGAGCAAGTAGTCACATTTGGACAAGTTTAACTTGAGTTCCTCTAAGGAGTACCTACACTTTGTTCTTCAACTTGCAAAGAAATTGGTAGACTAAGGTAAATAGGACAATAAGTAGGCAATGATTGACTTATTTTAACTATAAACTAGATTTCTTCCATGAATTACAGCTGGACAGGGATGGAGACCTCTTGTGGAACTCTACCTATACAAGTGAGATCCACTGCCCTGGTTCTAGTGATGCCACCATGCTTAACAGTGGATAGTAGCTACAACTGAAGAGAAGTTATCATAGTGTCAGTTAAGGTTGGAAGGGACCACAAGGATCATCTAGTTCCAACCTCCCTACCATGGGCAGGGATAGCAAAGAAACAGGAGAGACTCAGGAGCATTCTTGGCTACAGAGATCAAGACAAAAAGCAGAGAAGACAGTACACTCAAGAAAAGATAGAGGTTTAGGACACTAAGCTACTACATACCGATAATATTGACTGGTTGAACACATGCAAAGAAAAGGTGATACAAGGAGAGGAAAAAAGAAAAAGAAACCCAAAGGTAAGGGTACCAGCATGATATAGATCCAAACACAGTCTAGGAGCCAGAAGACGAACATTACCCAGGTCAAGAGGCACATAAACCTGTCAGAGATACTTGGGACGAGTTGCATATGGTGCCCCAAAAGAGACTTTCAACTGAAAAAACTAGGGACAGAGCATATCAAGCACCTCAGCCTAATTAGTAACTAACTTTATTTGGATTGTCTGGTTTGGTTTTGTTTGTTTGTATTGTGGAGGGTTTTTTTATTTATTTTCAACAAACCTGAGATTATTATAGACAAGAGAGTACTGAATGCAGTATTATCATATTTTTCTTCTATATGCAGAATTAGTGCCTTTCTTTTCAGCAAACTTTGCCAGCAGACAGATTCAGGTGGCAGAGAAGACGACATTTGGAACAGAAGGAAACCAGCGGCAGCATACAACATATTTTACTGGAAAGCTTTGGTCATACCTGAAACATCAGGAAGAGTTTATCCAAAACTTTCACAGAACTCTACCACTTCCTCACCCTTATACTTCAATCACATAGAACACGTGTTGGATACTGTCACTGAAATGGCTTTAACATTCCTACAGTCTTCCCCAGCTTTAAACTTCAGGCCTCTGGGTTTCATGTAAAAAATACCATCATAATTTAACTCAGCTCGTGAACACTGAAACAGGTCAAATATTTCTCAACTCCCTTTAAAGGTCCTTTAAAATATTTCCAGAACTGCTAAATAAGCCCCAGAGAAGCATGAACAAATAGTCAGAATCTGCTAAAGAGAAGCGGAAGGATTGCTCTCTCCCAAAAGGGGATAGTCAGGACATCTGTTGAACACTCCAGGTTTGGTTTTTTTTTTCCTTTCTTGAGGTAATTCTTGACACAGTCCCATGATCTTACTTGAAAAACTACAGTTTGGGCGGCATCATAATTCATTGCTGAACCTTTCTACCCCTGAGCTAGATGAGTAATTAACACAGCTACTGGGACTATAGTTGGACTCTTTGCCACCGTGTTTGTTTGAACTGGAATTCTCTGTAGTCTGTAGCAAGGAAAGTGATTTTCATACCAGGCTCAATGTAGCATGACCATCAAACATAAGGAAAGCAGTGGATTTGTAGGATTTGTACCATTGGTGGTAATGAGTGGAAAGACCACCAGTTCACCAGACTAAACAGGTCTCTTCTAAGAAAAAATGAGCCCTGCCATGGCCATGTCTGACACAGCTCCAGATTCAGCTTTCCAGATATGACAAAGACATGACAGGTGAGGGGGTGCCTGCAACAGTGAGGATGTACCATGACAGGTGGCATAAATCTCAGAACAAACAAAGTTGATTGGAAAGAACATGTCCTTCCCCGTGTCCCACTTGTGCTGAAAAATAACCCAAATTTAGCATTTCTACCTCAGACTGCTGCCTTCTGTGAGGATAGCAGCAGTTGCTCTGCACCCAAGATAAAAACTGTGCCTGCTTTCCACCTGTCAGTGATCATAATGATAGTAACCATTGACACATTAATAAAATAGGAGGTGTAACCTTTCATCTGCACAACCTGCCCGCTGTACCTGGTGAAAGAGCAGTTCTCTCCCTTCCCTAGCACTCACCAAAACCATAGGATTGTGTGTGAGGTAAAAAGAGAGCATGGAAATAATGGTAAAGTTTGGACTCCAGATCTCCAAAGAATTGATCTGAGCAAACAAATTCCTTTCAGGTAGGCCATAGTACAGGTACCTTAAAGTCACATATGAATGACTGCTTCTCATGTTAGCTGTGTAAAAAACTGTCTGCTCTCTCAAACACTTTTGCTAAGAAATTAGAACGTGGGTGATGCAACCTCTGAATTTCAGGTAAACTCACAGATCTCATTTAATGGAGGCCATTCTTTTACTAAGTTCCTCCCACTGAAGTCAGTGGGTGTCCCATGATCAAGCTTCAAGAGAACCAAGATTCTCCACTAGCTGAGACACACAACCCCCTTAGTGGAATTTTATGCAAAACCCAAGGCTGAGCATGCAAGTAAAATATGTAACTGCTCAAATATTTTAGTGTTTGTAACAACATGTCAGCTTGTCTTCTACAGACTCTGTCAAATGAAAATTGCTCCTGCACTGTAGGTAGGCAAAAATTTAGCCTCATGCCACCATGAAATCACCAAAAATGAGTACTTCTAAAGGAAACAAAGAAGCACTCTTTGGGTACATTCATGGTCAATAAAAATAGTTTAAAGTGTTCTGTAAATTCACGTCTTATACACTCCGTGTGCATTCATATGAGAAATCTGGATCTAGCCTTTGGTAGCTAGCTGCATCCCACAACAGATCCTGGAGCAAACAAACATATGCTCTATCTAACCAGCAAAGACAGTACAGTGAGGACAGTCTTGAAAATATTCTGCTGCTTGGTGAGCTGTCAAATCTGGTTCCAACCAGTAAAACACATCTTGCATGACTACTATGTAAAAGTACTTCTGTACATGGTGGGATATTATCTTTAGAGATAGTCCAGTTTTGAACTGTGTGACAAACCCCACATTGGTGGTAATTCAAGCTGATTAAGAAGCAACCTGCATTTCATGCTAAATGTTTCATATTTGCAAAAGAAACATACTTTAGTATTTGTGTCTGTGGTGGTTCTCCCAACTGTTCCCTAACGACGTGTAGCCAAGTGTTATATTTTGATTTACATGTTTCACATGAATCATTAATGCAACAATAGAGTACATAATGTTATTCCCACCAAAGCCACATTATGTTTCTGGAGATGGAGTGTACCCACATAATGCTTATACAAGCAAAATCATGCAACAAAAGAATGGTCATGAGCACACAGTCGGATTTCATAAGCTGCTGTGAGCTTGCTTGTTTGCCTTCACCTATTTTCTTTTGGGGTTTTATTTTTATTTGGTTGGTTTGTGGTTTTTGTTTTGGGTTTTTAAACAGCTTGTCCACAGCTACACTTGTTTTGATTTTTTTTTTTATTGTTTTTGGTTTTTTTTTAGAGTTGTGGGACGTTAAATGGACTAGCTTAAAGTAAGCAGAGCTGGTAAGTGTTAGGCGATGTCTACAAGATCATTGCCATGTGGATCACAGACTGAAGAGTTTTGTCTCAAAAGACGTTGATGCATGCTGGCACAACTGAGCTAACACTTCTCAACACATCCCCAAGCACCAGCTGGTCCTAGCTTGTAAGACAGACCCGCACATATTTCCTATGTATCTCATTTCCCAAACTCAGTGCTAATGCTACAACTAAGACAACTCCACAAGCCAGGAAGGCAAACGAACTGGTCAAGAAGATAATTTACAGTTAATGTAAACCTACTCAGCAGGATTACCAGCACATTTATACACTTACAAGCATTCATGAGTGGCATATGATGCTAATGGACATTAAAAGGAAGGCTGTGTGATGAATGATGGTTAAGTAATGATCAAAGCATTACACAACACATTTCTCTGGGAGTGCCATGTTAGTGTCACTGAGTTAAGATCCATCAACCTGCAGCTTAAGAGGTCTCAGGGTTGCAAATCAGTATTAGTAAAATAAAGGTAATTTTACCCATGCACTTTTACTTTCATAACCTCATGCAGGAATATAAACACAAGGATGAGGACATCTCCAGTTTGATAAACCTATATTAAATATGTGCATGTGAGGCACATATGTGCCCCTTTTGTGAAAGCTTTAGCATTTCCTAGCTGCCAACAAATCCTGCATCCCCTTCCATAAATGCTCCCTTAAGAAGTACCTTATATTAAGGCACTGTTTGCATCAGTCATTTTTCTTGATAACCAAGCAGGCTAACTTTCCAGGACAAACATGGATGCTGTTTGCTCTACTTTTTCTCATAAGAAAACAAAGTAAAGCATAATTTTCTGTCAAGAAAAGGAACAATGTTCATGTTCAAGTGCACCTGGAGTACATGCACTCTTTCCCTGGAAGGAAGGCAGTAACAGAGCACACTGTAGTCTGATCATTGTTAAGCCAGTGAAAGGTGGTAATTATGAATGCATCAGAGCACTAGTATTCGTGAGTGTGACACTAATGCCTGGACACTGAAGCAGCTGGGGATGAGTCAGCTTATCCTCTGAGCAAGTCTAGGAGGCTGGACACAGCACCAAGGAGGTGGCTGCTGCAGTGCCCAATGCCTAGAACAAGCTGCAGCCATGCACAGATGCAGCTGTCACTGAGCCAGACGCTGGTTGCTCCCAGTTAACATGCTGCTGTTCACCCAGTCTGTTACTGGCCTTGGAGAAGAGTCAGAGAAAGGGAGCCCATGCTCGTGTCTCAGCCAACCTCCTTCAGCACCTGCCCAAGCACATGGTGATCAGTGCTTGAGTTTAGTGGTGTCTACTGCCAAATGAAACAGATAATTCATAGGTGTGTATATGAGTCTGCCAAAAACACTGTAAGGGAAAGAAGTCTTGAGCAAGTGAATGGTTTGGGCAGATGGACACAGTAACACCTTACAATGAAACAAAAAGTTGAGGTAGAAAGTAGTCTGTCAGATTTACTGCTTCACATAAGAACTCTGAGTGGCAACAAATGGCCAGCTTAACAGAATTGAAGTGTGGAGGAGGGGTTTATTGTGTGATTTTTATGTGGGGGTTTGGTTGTTGATTTGTTTGTTTGTTTCTTATGCATAATCATTCTTGTCACAGCTACAAGGCTTAACACTCATGTCCTGTGAGTTTTAAACTGCATCTATCCAGCTTGTTTATAGGGAGATTAGATAGCACAGTGACTGGAGAGGCAAGCACATGCAAGATGCAAGTCAGCATTAAAGCTTCCTAATGCAGTAAAGATGTGAGTCAGTCTAAAAGTAATCCGTTCTTAGGGGAAAATCAATTTCTTGGGCTATCTCCTGCACTAACCAGTCAGAATCACTACCTCAAACTAGTATCTACCCGAAAGGTACTCATTTTGCTAATCTGAGTAAAGCTAATTATCTGTTACAGCAAGAGATGTGGGTACTGGAAGAACTGTCTTGGCTCTGCAAAGTTATTCCCAATATTAAACTTCCTTTTAAAAACAATAGAAGTCAATTAAAAACTCAAACATTCACAGAACGCCACTGGAAAGGATAAAATATGCATATATGTACCTCCCCAACTACAGTCAGTCAGGCTCATTTCATCAACATCTACAGCCCAAATACATTTTTCCATTCTTGCTATGTACTCAGAGCATTTGAAGCAGACAGTTAGAAAAGAATGAGAAACCCAAAGTGATCACTTGATCCTCATAAACGCCGCTAAAGCTGATTTTAGAAGTGGGCCTTTGTCTTCCTAATCCTAGTAATTCCTTTAATTGAAACTGCAGAAGCTATCCTTTTTTTATAGCTAGGAAATGCTAGTTCTTCACTCTTAAAGTGACCAAATGATTTTTTTTTTATTTTTTTTCCTCCCTCTCTTTCTCCCAGCCTGGAAGGTAAATAGGGTTTACAAAACGCACAGTAGCTGAAGGACCAAGAAAGAACAATGATCAGACAAAAAAGTTAATGGAATTGTCAGATGTTGAAAAGTAGATAAAATACTGTGAAGCTGATGGAGAGGATAGGAATAATGAAAATCTCTCTTTTCCAGGGATTTAAATGAGGAAACTAGAGGTGTTGTTATGAAAATATGAAGAGGAATTATGCCTAATAGTTAGATTCTAGAAACAGATCTAGAAAAAAAACCAATGTTATTTTAAGAATGCTGAACATTATGAAAAAGTAGAGGACAATTAAGAGTCATGGGTTCTGGTTTAGTGACTTCAAATAATACACTTGGGATCTGACTCAAAAGAATAAACCCATATGGGACCACTGAAGGACACACATTATGTCAGTGGGACTTTTAATCATTCTAGAGCCAGAGTCTAAACCCAAGAAACTATCATGAATCTGATGTTTTGCAAACACCACATGGAGGTTAAAAAGAAAAAAAAAAAAAAAAAGAAAAACAGTAGAAATCCTTATCTCTGATTTCCAAAAGAAATCTAGCCAGTGGAGCAGAACAATAACACAGGAAGACCTGTTTGTGTGCCAGGACACCAGACAAAGGGCAACTGTAGGACAGATATTTTTAAAACATACTTGGAGTGGTATCTTCAAGATACAGCTCTATAGGGAGGAAAGGGTTCACTAAATAATGTTTCCAATAATTCTTGCATCCCAAAAATAGCCAGAAAGACACCTGAAGGGTGAAAGCTGGCAGACTTCTAAGAATCCAGGCCACAATCCACCTGCTTTAGGATATTCAATCATTATCTAATTACAGCCTTGTGCTTGCAGGGCCTAGCTGATAATATCCAGCACATTGTATTCACTTTACACCCAAAAAATTAACCAAGCCTTCAGAAACAGAGAAGTCAACCAATGTCCATGGTAGTGAGTGTATCAATGCCATATTTTAAAAGACTTCAGAAGGAGAAGTTGGAAAAAGGATAAGGTAGTTTAAAATGAAAACATAAGGAGAGAGAAACTGCAGAGCTTTAAAAAATATAATGATACAGATAACAATAGATTACCTTAAAATTATGCAGATATCAGTTGTACAACTGACGATGAAGCTCAACTTTAGAGGTTTCAGTAACACTATGCTAGATTTCAGTTGGTATAACTGAGACTAGAATCCAGCCTGGTCGCAGGATGTTAGGGGTTGGAAGGAACCTCTGGAGATCTTTGAGTTCAACCCTCCTGCCAGAGCAGGACCATATAATCTACTGCAGGTCACACAGGAACACATCCAGATGGGTCTTGAAATTCTCTAGAGAAGAAGAATCCACAACCTCTCTGGGGAGCCTGTTCCAGTGCTCTGCGGCCCTTACAGCAAAGAAGTTCCTCCTCATGTTGAGGTGGAACATCCTGTGCTGTAGTTTACATCTCTTGCCCCTTGTCCCTGTGCTGTCATTACACTGCATGAAGCAATATTGATGACCGGTTTGCAAGCAGAAATAGAGAGCCAATAGAATGTTTTTGATGCACATCACTGTAAAATGAACTATTTTTCACCAAGAAAAATTTCCAAGTAGACCAAGCATAGTACAAGCCCAGTTCTAAGAACAGAAAAGTTGAGGCATTGAAGAGAGTATGAGAAAAAGGAAATGGGTAATGGCCACTCCACCTACAAAAGTAGCGTACATCACAGGACTTTAACTCATACAGCCCTCAGGAAAAGATCTTCCACTACTTAGTGGTCAGTCTTCACATCTTGCTCAGTTTTCTATCAGCTAGAGTAGACATAGTTGGTCATATTAATAAATTAACTTGACTGAATACAAACCTTTCCAGCCATTGAGGCACTAACACACAAAGTAAACAGTGCAGTTCAAGTGATGAACACTGCTTTTCCATTCCCATGCAATATGATAAGCATTTAAGAGTGTAGCAAAGCCATTACTAAAAGCAATTGTTATCTCAGTTGGTATACACACAAATTAAACTAAGACTGTCCTCACCTCAGAAGTACCATATGAGACTACACACAAACTGGCAAACTTGGCACATGTTGTGGTTTAAACTTTTATCCAGAGCCCAAAAGCCCAATGGAACAGATTCAGATTGTCTCTCCTCTCCCCTTTTCCTGGTAGGGAAAGCAAATTAGGCAGGAGAAGAAGAGAGAATTAAAACTACGAAAGAACAGTCTATAATCAATTTGGAAGTAAAAAGGTAACTTTAACAAAATATAAAAGGCATTTGACTAAGAGAAACTTTACAAAGGTATAAGGAAAAGGGATAAATAAAAGTATGTACAAAACCAGACACAGCTGGCAAAGGATTCTCTGGACGTAAGATGGTTTCTCCTTAGATGCAGTTCCCTTAGGTATGTGGAACAGACCCAACAACTTGGTTAACAGCTAACAGCAGCAGGGTGTCAGCAAGACGAAGGGCAGAAGAGCAAGCAATGCAGGAAGTGGCTCCCCCTTAAATAGGGTTGTGGCCAGGAAATGGGACTGTGACCAAGGGACTCCTGGGAGGGGGACAGGTTTTTCTGCCCACCTGAGAATAGGTTCTTTTCAGCCCACTCCTTCTGGGCTGGCTTTAACATAGCACAGCACATCAAGCACAATCAGCTCACCAGCTGGGTTTCCCTTACCACGTTAAGATTTTAAAAACAAACAGGCAAATAGACAAAACCTCCCAAAATCCAACAAGAGCCACATCATCATGCTCAGTAAATTCTCAACTTGACTGCTTATTAAAGATATTTTTACAGCTTTTGTTGTTGCTGTTCCCCTGAAGGTCTTTATCTTACTTCATGAGATCTGAAGGCATCCAATTTCTTTTAGATTTTAATCACTTCATCACTATGTTCAGTATCTAAACAGAAGCCTACTCACTTGAACTTCAGCACAACCTTTTCTTGTATGAGAAAACAAAAACTAATCTTAGAGTATTTGCTCACTAAATGCATCTAAAGAGGACAGCACCCACGATTGGAGTGCTACAATGGGGGGTTACAGGCTCTTTAGGAGGGACAGGCGAGGGAGAAGAGGAGGAGGGGTGGCTCTGTATATTAGAGAGTCAATCTCTGCCACACAACTTGTGGTGGAAGATGAGGGAGTTGAGAGCCTGTGGGTCAAAATCAGAGGACAACCTAACAAGTCTGACATCCTGATTGGAATCTGTTACAGACCACCCAACCAGGATGAGGCGGCTGATGAGTTGTTCTACAAGCAACTGGAGGCTGTCTCAAGATCATCTGATCTTGTCCTTGTTGGTGACTTCAACCTCCCAGATATCTGCTGGGAACTTAATTCAGCAGGGAGGAGGCAGTCCAGAAGATTCCTGGAGCGAATGGAGGACTGCTTCCTGACACAGCTGTTAAGCGAGCCTACCAGGGGACAGGCTCTGCTTGACCTGCTGTTCTGCAATAGGGAAGGGCTGGTGGGAGATGTGATCGTGGGAGGCTGCCTAGGGTGCAGTGACCACGAGATAGTGAAGTTTTCATTATGCAGGGAGATTGGGAGGAGCACCAACAGAACCTCCACCTTGGACTTCCGAAGGGCGAACTTCAGCCTATTTAAAAAACTTGTCTGCAAAGTCCCCTGGGTACCAGCCCTCATGAACCAAGGGGTTCAGGAGGGTTGGACCTACTTCAAACAGGAGCTCTTGAAGGCACAGGAATTGGCGGTTCCCATGTGCCGGAAGGCAAGCCGGCGGGGAAGGCGACCAGCCTGGATGAGCAAGCAGCTCCTGGAGGATTTAAGGGGGAAGAGGAGGCTGTATCACCTTTGGAAGGAGGGGAAGGCTTCTCGAGGTATGTTCAAGGAAGCTGTTAGATTATGTAGGAATAAAATTAGGGAGGCTAAGGCCCAGCTGGAACTGAAGCTGGCCACCTCAGTCAAAGATAATAAAAAGCATTTTTATAAATATATTAACAATAAGAAGAAGGGCAGGAAGAACCTGAACTCCCTAGTGGACCTGGAGGGGAACACAGTTACTGAGGATGAGGATAAAGCTGAGGTCCTGAACACCTTCTTTACCTCAATGTTTAACAGCAAGGCAGGAGTTCAGGACGAGTGGTCTCCGGAGCTGGGCGTTGGGGTCGGGGAGCAGAGTAATACCCTGGAAATCCATGAGGAGTTAGTTCGGGACCTGCTGAGCCACTTGGATATCCACAAGTCCATGGGACCAGATGGGATCCATCCTAGGGTGCTGAGAGAGCTGGCGGATGTGCTAGCTAGGCCACTCTCCATCATTTTCCTCCAGTCCTGGCTCACTGGTGAGGTCCCAGATGACTGGAAACTGGCCAACGTGGTCCCCATCCACAAGAAGGGTCGGATGGAGGAACCTGGAAACTACAGGCCAGTCAGCCTGACCTCAGTGCCAGGGAAAGTGATGGAGCAGATTATCCTGGCAGCAATAACTGCGCACCTGAAGGATGGCCAAGGGCTCAGGTCCAGCCAACATGGATTCAGGAAGGGCAGATCCTGCCTCTCCAACCTGATCTCTTTCTATGATCAGGTGACCCGCCTGGTGGATGTGGGGAGGCCTGTGGATGTGGTCTACCTAGACTTCAGCAAGGCCTTTGACACCGTCCCCCACAGCAAACTGCTGACTAAGCTGTCAGCCTGTGGATTGGACCACTACACTCTGTGCTGGGTTAGGAACTGGCTGGAGGGCCGGGCCCAGAGAGTGGTCGTGAACGGTGCCGCATCCAGCTGGAGGCCAGTCACCAGTGGTGTCCCCCAGGGATCAGTGCTGGGCCCTGTCCTCTTCAACATATTCGTTGATGATCTGGATGAAGGGGTAGAGTCAGTCATCAGCAAGTTTGCAGATGACACAAAGTTAGGGGCAGATGTTAGTCAATTAGAGGGTAGAAAGGCTCTGCAGAGGGACCTCGACCGACTGGAAAGATGGGCAGAGTCCAATGGGATGGCTTTCAACAAGTCCAAGTGCCGAGTGCTGCACTTTGGCTACGGCAATCCCATGCAGAGGTATAGGCTGGGGTCGGAGTGGCTGGAGAGCTCCCAGACAGAGAGGGACCTGGGTGTGCTGATCGACAGCCACCTGAATATGAGCCAGCAGTGTGCTCAGGTGGCCAGGAGGGCCAATAGCATTCTGGCCTGCATTAGGAATAGTGTGGCCAGCAGGAGCAGGGAGGTCATAGTGCCCCTGTACTCTGCTCTGGTTAGGCCGCACCTTGAGTACTGTGTCCAGTTCTGGGCTCCTCAGTTTAAGAAGGACATTGAGACACTTGAGCGTGTCCAGAGAAGGGCAACAAGGCTGGTGAGAGGCCTTGAACACAAGCCCTATGAGGAGAGGCTGAGGGAGCTGGGATTGTTTAGCCTGGAGAAGAGGAGGCTCAGGGGTGACCTTATTGCCCTCTACAACTACCTGAAGGGTGGTTGTAGCCAGGAGGGAGTTGGCCTCTTCTCCCAGGCAACCAGCACCAGAACAAGGGGACACAGTCTCAAGCTGCGCCAGGGGAGGTTCAGACTCGAGGTGAGGAGGAAGTTCTTCACCGAGCGAGTCATTCGGCATTGGAATGGGTTGCCCAGGGAGGTGGTTGAGTCATCGACCCTGGAGGCGTTCAAGGGGAGATTGGACGTGGCACTTGGTGCCATGGTCTAGTCATGGGGTCTGCAGTGTCAGGTTGGACTCGATGATCCTCGAGGTCCTTTCCAACCTAAGTGATACTGTGATACTGTGATACTGTGAGTCCATTCTCCCACCACTAGTGCATGAGCCATTCAGAACTGGGATCAAAATAAGAATTACCAATGGACAGAATACAAGATGGATGGCAAAATCTTATAGAAATTCTACAAACTGACATGTTCTACAGTCCTATGTTGTTTTCTTCTATCAAACAAAGTTTAAGTGCTTCATGTACTCAGTAGCATTTTCAGCGTTAATGAAACCAGAAGAACAATGAAGAAGCCATGACAAAATACTTTCTTCCTGGTTTATTTTTGACCCATAATCTTTTGCTTTTGGCTGACAAGATAATTAGCTGTATGGTTCAGATTTCAAAGGATATCACCAAATTATTTTTCAGAGGAAGAAGTCATAAGCAAACCTGTGCTACTTGGTGAGTATTACTGGTAATACACCTTTTCTGCAGAGGAAAGTATTTTTAACCTAGCCTTAACCAAGGTGAAAAATAGCTTAGGTACTTTAAAAAAAAAAAAAAAAAAAGTAAGAAAAAGTAGAACAATAATTACACCCACTTCAACAAGTATTATGTTAATGTCTACCTCATTAGCTATATCTGATTTAGTTTGTTTGCTTTATTTTAGATACATTGATATAATTCCTTTCCTACTGAACAGGGAGGACTGTGAAGTGACAAGACTGATTTGAACATCTTGAGTGAGTGAACTTGTACTGCATCGATAAGGTCATGGTATAGGTCACTAGTCAACATCATTTTCACTAGGCTGGCAATAAGATCTCAGATTTGACATATGACTTCACTGTCACAAGATGTTAATTATCCCCACTGAGGTAATACAGAGGCAAACACAGAGAAGTGCATATTCTCTTTTGATTTATTAGAAACTGTATTAATTTACAAGAATAAATACAGAACTCATTAATTTCAAATAATGCAGTTTAGCTAACCTGAATTACACTTGTACCTTAGCTCCACCACAGAATAGAAATGCATCAGGTATAATAAAAACCTGTAAAGGATTAAAACACTGACTCAGGCCAGGGACTATTGCCTTTTTTATTTAATGCAAGCATTGTCTATTACAAGCAATTTTCTGAAGGCTATTGCTCTTGCATAATATGCTGTATGAACATGCAGAGGGTGGGGTCCCAACAGCCCAATTCTTTTAATTCACTGAAGTGGAAACAGTCAAGAACAAATGGAAAGCAGAGATCAATTGCTCCCACTGGCAATGTCACCAATTATGAATTTTGTGGAATTAAAATGAATTTACCATCTTGGCTGGGTTATTATGGTTACATTGTGTAACATTATGAAAAGCACATTCATCTCATATATAAGATTAGCTGAAATAAATGTGTTATTTTTTTTTCTCCTTTTGAAATACTGTACATAGTAATGATACTTGATCTGTTCTAGCAAGATGTCTCAGGCTCGCTTTTTAACTAGTCACAAAACAGCTGCCAGCAGTATCTGGAAGCAAATGCAGAAAAAAAAAAAAAAAAAAAAAAGGTAACATGCATTTAGCCATACATCAGCAACATCTGGTAAAATCTCTGATAGTCACTGAGGAATCTGGCAACTCATTCTCTCAAAGTAGTCTACCTCCAAAGGGGGAACGGCTTTGTCTTAAGAGGGGTTGCTCCCAATATATAGTGACAGAATAAAGGACATGAAGTTGGTTTTCAGCTTCAAAAGTAACATAATTTGGTGATTTGAGAATCAAGTAAGCAACACTACCCTATATAGAGAGCAAGTGTCCAAACGGGAAAAGCAAACATTTTCTTTTTCCTTTATCTAAGTTCATATGCTGTATAGAAACCACCAGACCATAGTGACTGAAGCTTGCGGTTAGAACACATGGCAATCTCCATTTCATAGCAAGGGCTGAGAAACTACGGGAAAGAAGTAACATTTTCAACCCTTCCAAGGAAATTCAACAACACTTATTCACCACAGCTTCTAGACAGCTCCAAAGTAATGTTGTCTTCCAGGTTTGTGAAAAGAAAAATTCTTCTTATAGACAAATGTCATTCCACACGTCCAAGTTTGTTTTTGTAAATGAAACTAAGAGAAAGTAAACATCTAATTACATCTGACACTTTGGAAATGGGAGTCAGAAAACACTCATGACTATTTTTGCAAGCTAACAGGGTAAAGAGGCTTACCTGTATCACTAGCTCCTAGTAAGGAAATGATTGCTATGGCACACTGCAGGCAGTTTAAGTCACAAGGGTCTCTCTTGTATTATGTTGATGCCAAGCACATACTAGACTTATTAAGGAACAGCATTACAATGGGAATAGGAATTGGGAGAGGCAAAAGGAGGAAATAAAAGCTTTCCAGAACTTTACATTCAAATAGAAACTAAAGTTCCTAATAACATAGAGAAAGAAAGGCAATTTCAACAAATCATAGAATCATCAAATCATTTTGGTTGGAAAGGACCTTTTAGATTGAGTCCAATCATTATCTATCTCTACCAAGTCTGGTGATAAACCATGTCCCTTAGCATGACATCTCTGGATTCTGTAAGCTTCTTCAGGGATGGTGATTCAACTGCCTCCCTCTGTTTTGAGAACCCTTTCAGTGAAAAACTTTCTATTAATATCAAATCTAAGTCTCCCCTGGTGGAACATGAGGCCATTTCCTCTTTTCCCATCACTTGTTCCTAGGAAGAAGAGACCAATACCCACTGCTTGCTACAGCCTCCTTTCAGGTAAATAGAGAGAGTGAGAAAGCCTCCTTCTCACCCTCTTTTTCTCTAAACAACCCCAGTTCCCTCAGTCACTCCTCGTCTTCTCCAGACCTTTCACCAACTTTGTTGTCCTTCTCTGGAGCTGGAGCAGCACCCCCGTGGGCCTATAGCAGGTGAGGACCCCATAACTGAACACAGTACTCAAGGTATGGTCTAACCAGTGCTGAATACAGGGGAACAATCGCTTCCCTGGTCCTAGTGGATATAGTATTCTCAACAGAGCTCAGGATGCCAGATCAGAAGGAGGACATTTTTACAGGGTGAAAGAGGTTGCTGGAGGCAAAACATTGGAGAGGAAATATGCATGGCCAGGACAATGCTTCACAACAACACTTTGTGCAGCCTGGACTGCAAAGAAAAAAAAAAATACATTTGGCTAGAAAAAAAATGGCATTTATCCAGTCTGCTAAGACAGCACTGAACCATGGCACTTAAATAGAAGTGATTGTGCTATCTGTAGAAGAACCATTTCAAATATACTACATTAATTAATGGGCACGTAGAAGCATTGAAAATAGTGTTTTAGCACAAATGACAGGTGAGCCATGAAAAGGAGCTTGCATCACATCTGCCTCAAGATACATATGTTTGGTTGCACTCTTACACTCCACAGTTTAAGGACACAAGTCTCCTGTGAATAGGCTTTTTTGCAAGACTGAGATTCTCTTGTCAATTTATATTCTTATTTATACTGCCATAAGAAATGAGAATCAAACTCTATCAGGCTAAACACTTGCTGGGAAAGGATTCTGGCCAAGAGATGAAAACATTAATACAGCAATTACATAAGAAGTGAAAAATAAAATATTATTAAATATATATTAAGAGACAAAACTTCTTCAGGGCCCTGATCAAAAGAACAACTAGGGGAAAAATTGACATGTCTCTGCTACCTTCTACTCATGAATGGAAGTAAGGAATATCTCTGAAGAAATATAGAACTGTGCAAAGAAATTATGTGAACTTTTCCTATTCTTGATAAAACAACAGTAATAATAACAGCAACAATAAAAATCTTCAGGGATTGAGAATAATTATCTGTTGAGCATAAATATGAACCGCCCTCTCCTGGACAGAACTGGAACATTCACCAATATCATTAACCCAATTTCACACCTATACACTCCAGAAAACATTAACACTATTTTAAGAACTTTTAACACTATTTTAAGTATTTTGAGGGTAGACACTGAGTGCTCTGGCTATCATCCAGAATTAAAGGTGTCTTTATGTGAAACCCAGTGTCAGAGTTCATATTCTCTCTTATCTGATCCAAGACTTTGCTACATAACAGCCAGCAGTTCATGGTAAAACACAATAATGGCTTTGGAGCTACAAACTCAAGTAGGTGATAGACTATTATAGATCTAAGACACTGAAACTTGAAACAGCAACAACATTACCACCCCTCAATGTGCAAACCCCAAACACACACACCCACTGATGCTACTTCTAGAAAATGAGGGAAAGAAATGTTTGGGGAAACCCTGATGCAGAATACCAAGCCCCCTTTTGTTTTCCCATAGCAGTATTGCACAAAACAGATAAGGGGGCTACACAAAGGTTATGCAGGATATTTCTGAAATAAGGCCAAATCCAGCAAGCTGCTGAGTAAGCACCTCCCACAAGATTTTGAGTGCCCCTGATTCCTACCTGAAGCTATATTGCAGAAGCCTTGACATTCGGACATGTAGAGGACACCCATTATTTTAGCCATTTGAAAGGAAGTCTGATTGATATAAGACACCCACAGGGACAGTAGAAGATGGCTGCAGCCTGTGCAGTGACATAGGAAGGTCAGAGGGAGGTAATGGGACTACAGTATGTCAAATTTTAAAAAATAAATACCTCCTCCCCCTCCTAGAGCTTTCAACATGACCTACACATTGCATCAGATAATTTCTGTAGTGATATGGGCCAACACAGTAGTTGTGACAGCAGCCTTGAGTAGGACATGACATTGCAGGGGGTAGATACAAATACACAATGGAAATAGCTTGCTTCTCCTGATAGACCTGAATGTTGTACTTGGGACCACAATAACAGCTTTCTTATTGCCACATTTTAAAAATATTAAGCAGCTTTTACCAATTGAGAATTTTTTTTTTAAACACAAATATCCTATTAGAACCTATTAGAACCATACAGTTCACCAGATGTATGAAGTGAAAGAAATATTGCATTCCACTAGTTAGTAAACATATGTAAAGATACATTTTTCACTGTGGTTTGCAAGGGTGAGGCCAGGTAAATTACAGAACCAATCCTATAATGTGCATTTTCTGCCTAGAAAACCTAGTTTCAGAGTCAGTATTTCTAGAAATGTAACTACTGAAACTGCACTTTAGTTGTCAGTAAATTCATTATCACATTAACTAGGTCTAAATTATTAAACCTTAATGATGTAGGTTCTCAAAATGTGTTGGGCTTTATTTTCCCACACAGAATCAATGTTAAACATTAGCAGTATAAATTAAGTAATACTTTACCATGGCATGCTGCTGCTTTGAATTGAGTTACCCTAGGAAGATGTATATTCATGGCTACAGGCTCTCTTTGGCCTCCTAGCAAGGATGATATAGTTTACTATAACAAATGAGGAGTCAACCTGTAATGACTTAAATGATGTATACATTTTTGCCAGTGAAAATGTAGCAGTGAGGACCTTTCTGCTTAAAGGAATGAGAAGAAAACAGGAGCATGTACTATAAACATAATTTCCATGAAAGCCTAGGGGAGCATCTCCCTTTACACAGTTTAGAAGCATGGCTTATATAACAAAACATTTTAGGATAGTTAAATTAATAGAGTATAGACTCAGGCAAATTTGAGAAAGAGAATTTTTTAGAAACAGTATTTTGGCTTTAATCCTGTGCTGCTTTTGTGTAGTTTTCAAATCTGAACTGTGTAAAAGACAAGTTAGAAGACTGCACACTCCTTATCTTGATGCAATTTATGGTTCCTTAAAAGAAGAAGTGTTTATATTGCTAAATCATCATAACTATTGTCACATTATCACTGGTCTTCAATTTCTTCTGCTGCTATTTCTTTTACTGTCCCAGAGGGCTTTAAAATGGCAATGAGTGTTTTATCTGATAGTCAGCACTCCACATTTTGCAGTGATATTTGAATTAGGGAAAGTAAGGTAAAATATAAACTTAAAATGTTTTTTCAGGACGCCTAAAATCAACCTGAATAGGCATGGATGCCAGCTTGTCAAAGACACCAGCTATATCACCAACACAAACCAACAGGCTGAGAACAAATTCAAGACTGAGATAACCCAGGACATTAGCTACAGATTCCTTGACTGAACTGCTATACCCAAAGACTATCTCACCTCATTCAGACATGCAAAGTGAATGCTGATTCTTAGGAGATAAAAGAAACATTTCCTCTAACTATCATGAACTATAAGAGAAAAGTTACCAGAGGTGACAAAAAATTTGGCTTACCCAGGAGTTAAAGAGACAAGAAAGGTAAAAAACAATGTTCCTAAGGCTAGTAGCATGGTACAGTCCCATGAATGGCACATGGAGATACAGATGTCTCCAGCCTCTGACAACACTAAAGTAATCCAAATTTGTCTCATATTTCAGTAATAATTACACAATAGCTTTTAAAACAATATCTTGCTAAGGAAGATCTTTCAACACTGAAAAGGCAGCTTATCTCCTATGTCCCAGTCAGGGCAAAAAATAAATAGATATGCAGGCCAAGCTCCATCCCCATCCCATTCAAGGACAAGACTGCCAATGCCAGCTGAACCAGTCAGAGCATGAATAGAATAACACCATTACCTTACACAACAGTATAAGGCACTCTCTTCTCCTGCCAGGACTGCACACATGATGGGCCTTTGTATATAGGACTGATATTTCTAATTTCATTTCAGTAGGTCAATGGAAAAGAGGCACCACAGCCTTCCTGGGAGGTAAAACACTGTCAGCATAATTCAGCAATTTAGGTATTCACAGTGATTTAAGCCAAAACAACCAAAGAATCATGGAATTGTTTTGGCTAGAAAATACTTTTAAGATCATCTAATCCAATCACTGTCTAACCTTACCAAGTCTGGTGATAAACCACATCCCTTAGCACCGCATCTCAGCGTCTTTGAACACTTCCAGGGGTGGGGATTTCCTGGGGAAACAAAAATTTCAACCATCCAACAAAAATGTTACTGTGTTGCTGGTGAGTTTTGTTCTCTCATACTTCAGTTTTCCCAACGTGCAAAACTTCAGATTCACCTTATGTTTTGTAACAGGTTCATTTCAATTAGAGACTCATTATCAAACATTTTATTGATCTTAAGGTAAGTAGTTCCTAGAAAGCCAACAATGAAACATAGATCAGTTTCAACAGCCTTTTTCTGTCTGCAATGAAAGATTGCACTGTGTGGTATTCCTGGATGGCTTCTAAGGACTCAGATTTATGGGTGTCTCTTGAAAAGTTTGATTAGGCAGGGGTAGTGGCTTATGAGAACAAGGACATTAACTCAAAACCAAGGTATCCACAAACATTCAGGCATGTTATCACACCAGATATTGCTGGTATACATCAAGTATGTCTAGAAATGCTTCCACAATACTATCTCTTTATATCTGCACCTATGTTATAGTATGTCCTGAAAATTACTATGTAAATAGTTTCACCTTGAGCTGAGTGCTTTTTACTCACATGTCATTAGAAACAGTTTGAGTCAAAGGCTGCTTTCAGTAACACTTGTCTTAAAGAAACTGGCACAACAGAATTATGAATCAATCTACTTCTACAATAAAATACTTATTCAAAAATAAAAGAGAATTATATGGTACTTTAAAAGCATTCCACTAAAAACTAATGTATGTTGCACTAAAAACATACTGTTTCAGTGGTAGAAACTACCATAGAAGTAATTGTGGTCAGTAAGACATAAAATAAAACTAAACTTGGATTTCCATTTAAATAGTATGCTTACAGCTGGAATTATTTGTATTTATGCATGTCCTCTTGGGTTTCATTCCTGATATAGGGGATCTTTAGCTCCAGTAACCCTATTGCAGCCTTTTTATACAACAGCAATTCAGGTACACACTATGGTTTAGAGCACATTTCTTCCCCATGGGAATGAGCTTTCCACTCACATAACTTTAAGTACATAGAGCGCTATTGCCGGCAAAGTAGTAATAAAGCCTTTCCTTGACTCATTTGGTTCAACTTCTCATTGGTTAAACCACAGCTCTCAAGTCTATCTGTTCCACTTGTTTAGTAAACCCAGACAAGGCAGCAAATTGCTTCCCTGCTCCTTCTATCTGAATACCATTCAGAGGACCTCAGAAAGGGTCTCTTTCCAGTTTTAGAATTACTCCATTAGTGCCAGCACCACAACAAGCAACAGCAGAATTAGTCTGTGCATCTCTTGAGTTTTCAGGTATTAAATCATTGTACAGTTATGGCAACATACCAAAGTGACTGGATTTGAAGGTGTAACATGTTTTTATGTATCCTCTAGTAAAGAACAGCTTTGTGTTTCCTATACAAAGGAAATCAACCTGAAGAATGAAAAAGAGGTCTAATCTATTTGCAAATGACACACAAGGCTCCAAAATTTCATGTTGGTGAGGCCACTTCTGGACAGAGAATGCATATGTGCACCACCGAGAGGGAAAAAGGATAAACAAAATCTAAGCACTCCAGATGTTAAACCACCAATCTCTA
The DNA here is from genome assembly GCF_026170545.1 of Melanerpes formicivorus. Lineage (NCBI taxonomy): Eukaryota > Metazoa > Chordata > Aves > Piciformes > Picidae > Melanerpes > Melanerpes formicivorus. Next base: position 14,559,971 of record NW_027142358.1, on the reverse strand, counting down.
ACACTACCATCCTTCCCATGCTACCTGTTCTAGAGGAACTAAACACTAAGTCCAAATTCAAACAATTTGCCCAAAAATATTCTTCATTTCTGTAACAGCCATTTCTTGGGGCCTCTAGAATAAAGCCAGGATCCTTTTACACACAAATAAAACCATAATGCATGCATCAATATCAAGCAGTTGACCATTTTTTAAAGTCAACACACATCAGGAAACTGGCTTCAGGAAGAGGTACTTCAGAAACCTCAGGGCAACTACAGCAAGAGGCTGCACTCACTGCTGACTGACCACTTCACCAGATGGCATCCCAGGAAATGAGGTACTGATGTAAGGATAGTGAAATGTCTGGGACACTGGAAAATGCAGAAGTTGTGTTTGGCTGGCTCAGCTCTCACACTGCTCACAGTCCGAATGAATTCGCTGTACACACAGAAGCCAAACTGCCATAGTGCAGACATAAGTAACAACAATCTAATGCCCAAGCATATGAAAAGTTTTGAGAGATGCACATGGGGGAGGGCAGCTGGATAGCTGAACATGAACTGGTCAGATAAACCTATACACAAATGCAAAACCTTCAAATCTGTTTGTTATTACATCATTACATGACATTGTATTTCAGTGTTCCCACTTTCACCCGTCCAATGCCAGACACTTAAAGAAATTACAGTGCTAAACTAATCCTTACTTAAGAAAGGTTAATTTTTGGTACAACTCTGCCTGGCCTTTTTCTTTTTTTTTTTTAAACAGACATTTGATTGTGTGGCTATAAGGGTGTGTTTCAGATCCTAACATAAAATGGAAAAAGTATAAACCTAGTAACACAGTCATAACTGCTGCTTCTTACCCTGAAACCCACAATTACATGCAAGGTGCAGTGTTTTAAACACTGGCTTTTTTTTTTTTTTCAGGTTAATCTGAGCCAAGCAGATTGTCATTAGGGACCTCTTCAAATATTAGCTCCTCTGAAAGCAAAATGAAATTATCCTGTATGTTTTGGCTACTTGCAACAGCACCTTCACATTATGTATGGGTCTTGATTGCTTTTAGTGTGGGAAAATTGCAGAGCACACTATTAGGGATTTCTACTTTTAAGCGAAGGGTGGGAATTTATTGCTGGTTTTATGCTAATGTATTGGTGTTCTGAGTATTTATAACATATTGTTGCATTTGTTATTAATAGAGCAGTGTACCAGGGAGAGAATGAGAATCAATAAAACTCTCTCACATCTGCATTTATAATATTTAAAAACAAGATAGAACATAGATACTCCACAGGGTTTACTTCAGGAGATGTGTTTCCTGAGCAATTTCACTGTTTTACCTTGGGCAGGGGTGTGTTGGATGACTGGTTCTGTTGGAATGGGATGGTGAACATAAAGAAAAAAATTGAGAAGTGGTATTTTCTATGGGTTTTAAATGCTAAGGCTGGAAGCAAAGACCCCAAGTTCTGTCCCACATCATTTATATTTTATGGGATAGACTATGGGCTAATTTTTAAGCTCATTTAACTGCCTAAAACCAGCACCTCATGGAATTCCCAAACAGAGACTCACCCTAAATCACAGACTGAAGCCACAAACAGTTTGAGGAGCCCTGAGAAGCAATATGTTTAAAGCAGATCTAATACAAAACCTCAATGGATGTAGAACTTGATGCCTAGGCAGTCTATATAGGGTGCATAGCTAAAGGAATGTTTAAGCGGAAGAAAGGATGTATAAACCCACTGTTTTGACTAGCTCTGAATGTTACCAGTTTCCACACCAAACTTCCCTTTTGTTACCTTCAGGGACCACCCAGTATCTGTGCTCCATCTGGTCTGATACAGCCAGAACTGGCCTCTCCTGAGCCTTTTTGTGTATTAGAAACTCCACACCATCAACAGGACAGAGACCAATGACTGCCCATGCTTCCTACTGGGCAAGCCATCCTCACATTTCCTACCAAAGTGTCACACAGCCCCTCGTGAACAGAGCATTCATGTCCACTCTTTTTACATTCTGGCAAGGACAAGCAGCCACAAGGCAGCATCATTTACTCCATGCAACACGCATGATGGAATCTGCCAAAGAATTGTTCACAAATTCACACACCAGCAGCCACCAGGCAGTATTAAAGATTTTTGCATAACCTGCCTAAAGGCATTTGGATGTATGAAAGGTGGGTAGGCAGAAATCTATGGGAAAACAAAAAAAAAAAGGCATATCATATTCTGCCCCTACCCAAATAATAAAGTAGACTGCAGTTGAGTCTACTTCCTCTCTCAGCTCTCAACTTCTTAGTCTGCACAAAAGCTCTAAATTATGTTCTCCCATTTCTCTAACCCATTGTGGAAGACACTTTTCAAACCTCCTACCCCTGCTCACTCTTCCCACAGATCCTGCAGTACCTCTCATCTTGGCTCTAGATAGAAACCGTATATTGTTTTATTTCAGAAGTACAGGTAACATTTTAACCTCATGCACCTGCGTGAGTGAAATTGGGCCAAGGCCTTCAGTTAGTCTGAAAGAACTGGTGATGCAAATAATTTTATTATTTACTGACAATTTGCAAAGAAGACTACAATACCAATACACTTGTGCCTAACTGGCTGTATGGTCTAATTTATGTGGCTTTAGCTGCTCACATGCTGGTAGAAGTCAGTAGCTCTGGACCTTTAAAATCTGGGAAGAGGGGTGCTGCACAAAAACCAGAGGACCAACAATTCAGTCTCTTTGATTAGACAAACTCTTATTTGTGGGTGTGCTGGCAAACATAGTATATGTTACTGTTGACTCCTTGAGTGATTTCCCTAAGTGCCATTTTTTTGGCAAGGAGACATACCGTTTCCTGTGGGTGCTAGATTGGTTTCAAGCATTTTGTAGATGGAAACACTAAACTATGCAGATAAATTTCAAAAGATAAATGAGCATCTGCACTCCAATATAATTTACATGCAATAATACATGTTATTTATACACTCCGAATGCTCTCAGAGCCAAAACATCACCATTTTGTCTATTTTCTGAATGTATAAATAAGACATAGGAATGTGAAGAAATTATACTGGAGTGCAAAAGCTCATTTATCTTTTGAAATTTACTTGCATACCCTCTACACCAGGAAAAATACCACCATCCAGAATTTACACAGAAATAAAATCACTCAGAGGAAAGACTTTATATAAAGTGTTATGGTAACACACTTAAATTAACTAAATCCAGCCTTTTTCAACTAAAACTTAAACCAGTTTAAATTGTCCATATGTGGAAAGTTATGCCAAGGTAGGTCAAGTTATAGGAAAACTGAGAAGTGCTCTTGCGAGGAGGGCCAAATATCGCTTTTGCTTACTCCGAGGTAACAACCGTGAGTGGGAAGTTATTATTCTAGCTTTGCACAGTTTGAAGTGACAGCATAATTTAATCTAAGGAAATAAACACTTGCTCCAGCTTTAAGAATCTCTGAATATTCTAGCATATGTAAATTGAAACACTGTTCCTAACTCCACAGCTCATCTCCATTACATATAACTCCTGCTTAGAAAGAACCTACATAATATTCTGGTTTATCACCAGTAATTACAAATTCACCCTGATTAGAAATTACATCTTTCAGTTACAGCATCTTCCCAGTCTTTTTATATCAACTTCAATTTTTCTTTAAAATAATAAAACCAATGGTGATTTCTCTGTCATCTTCCTAACTACTGCCCCTGTTCATTCTTTTTCCACAGTCTAGTCTTTTAATGCATCACCCACTATAGTTTCTGTTTCATGTCCAGAACAGATACACAGTTTTAATGATTCAGGTAGCTTTCATACCACCTAATCCATATCAAAACCTGTCCTACAGCTACTCCTGCTTCCCCTTTCTGGCTGTCTCTTGTGGATGAAACACACACTACTCTCAATTTCATACTGAAACATCTTCTACAGGCTTCCACAACTCTCCATCTTTTCATTATTAAGAAAAGCCTTTCAGACATCCTGTACAAGAGTTCAGACTCTGTGACAAAACCACCAATATGCACATGGCTTCAGGGAACCTAATCCAAAGCTGACAACGTTGGTCCTGATATCAACTAAGCAAATAGTTATGCTTGGTTCTCCCTGAATTGCTTGCTCTCCTACCACTGTTTAGCCTTTGATTTCTCACCTGAATTTAATAGCACCATTAGCTTTAATGCAGAAACAGCCCTGGGATTTCTTACACTCATAAGTAAAGACTTGCTACGCTCTTGAAACTGAAAAAAACCACACCAAATTCTACATGAAATGAAAATTATAGGTTTTAAATAACTTTTCTCTTTAAAAGTTTAAAAAAAAAAAAAAAAAAGAAAGAAAAGGAGAAACCACTTTGCGTGAAACAAAGAACCAAGCCAAACACCAAAGTATTTCTTAAGTAGGACTCTTATTTCCTCTGTACAGACATATTAAACCTCTGCACAAAGCAAAGAATCAGAGAAAGATAAGTCAAAATAATTCAACATTCCCTTAAGTCGCCTAGAAAAATCCCTTTTTTAACAGAGCCAATTTTGAAGGAATCAGAACTGGAATCTAGATTTGCCATTCCTCCAGTCACAAAAAATAATTACTGGTTATGCTTTCTTCCATGCGATACTAAAACTTCTGCTGCAAACTGCATGAATAAATAACTAATGTTTAAATGCACTGTGGGATGAAAGCTTTATAGATCCAGAAGCATTTTTCATCTACTCAATTTTGCAGCGCACACACACTTAAGGCCTTCTGGCAACATTGCATGCAGCAGCAGCAAGGGAGTTCCCAATCCACCAGTCTACTCCAGTATCTTTCTTTTTCTGCAGGTACTGTTGTGTTTCTTTCCTTTTTCCTCTTTAACCATACACACATCCCTAGTACCAAACAGCAGAATCAGATCTTGATGAAATGACAACAAGGAAGATAAAGCATTTCTTAAAATCTAACCAGCCAGAAGTAAATGTAATCACAATATTGGTATGCCTCTGGTTAAAACACCGTACATAAATATAGGAGTACCTCATTTAAACTATTGAATTGAGCTTGCTACCCAGGTCTGGGCAAGCTGTCTTCTGAAGATGATTTTATTTTCAACACAGAAAAAGAACACCTGTAAGTTCAAAACAAGTATTTCAGATGTTTCATTTGCACTAAAATAAATAAATAGCAAAAGTAACACAGCTGATACAGCTTAAAATGTGGTGGCCTGTGTTCTGTGGTGCTGTTTCACCTCTTGGGCTGGGTGATTCCTAAACCAGCTGTGCCAAAACCAGCTCTGTAATAAAGTTCAGCAGGCAAATGCATACAGTCCCATGCACGCACAGACACTAACAACGTCCTCTCTCATCTGACTGATGATAGGAGACTGCACAATACATTTTGACTCTCAGAAAAGAAATATGAAGCAAGATAGACAAGATGGATAGAAGCTATGGTACCGTGTTTTTAAGAGATTAATAAAATGAGACACCAAGTCAGAGTTACACAGGGTATCAGTAAGAATAGAATTGGCTTAATCTCCTGGAAAACATCAGAAAGGAGCTGCTAAGTTGTCTCCTGTATGATAGTATGAAGCTATTGCACAGTATCAAGTTCTTCTGAGAACATTCAAGTATTAAAATCTCCTACAATTAATCAATCATAGGGAGAGAAAGACAAAATACATCACAGAAAAGCCAGCTTCATAAATATCATCAGAGGAGATTTTAACTACTAAGCATGAGAGCATAGAAAATACCTGCCCAATTTATACCCATGAGCACTGTCCTCCCAAGCTGAAATAGAGCAAGCAATTGTCAGAAGACAGTAAGAAAATTCCAGTTGGTACAAATGCATTATCTAAGGTTTTCTAGACCAAGTCCATTCAGGCATACCATGGGAAAAAGCTTCTTTCTGTCACCCTCACCTAAGCAAGCAAGACTTTTGAGCAAAGTCCTTTTTGCAAGATGAACACACAAGACAGCATTTGCACAGTATCTCATGAAATGTGAGCACATCAAATGTGTAAAGATCATCTTAAATTATGTCTTAATTTTTCATTCTTTAATTAGGGAAGAGGGTGTTGGTTGGTGGGATTTATTTTTTGTCTGCTTGGTCTCATGAGAGAGAAGATTTGATTGGGGGGGTGGGGTGGGGGGGGTGGGAATGTATAGCAGAGCATCCACTTATGTCACTGCACTGTTGTAACCTCCAGGCACGGTTAGAAGACAAGTATGTCTTTGGAAACCCAGACTTACACTAATCCAAGAGCAGACTTGTTTTAGCAGTGTGGGAACAATTTCACTCTGGTTTGCAAGCAGGTTTCACATCCAGTACCAAACAGTACCATGGTTAGATTACAAATACTTTGTCAACATCTCTCAGACAGCCCTCCTACTCCAGCAGCCACCTCACATCCCCAGCTTTAACAAATACTTCACCACAGAGAGAGGACATTGCCCAGGACCTCTTGGGAGAGCACTGAAGGAATGTACTAATGAAATAACAGCTCATATAGCCCAATGAGAGGAAATGAAGATTCACTGACACAGCTTCACCCAGGGAAAGTGCAGACAGCAAAGATGATGCTTCCCACAGGCTGTGAATCCACCTTAGAATGCATTTGGAAAATACCAGGTTCTTGCCATCCCTGCTCCCCTCGCAGTCTGCCCTTTGCCAGGCCAGAGAATTCCCAGCACAGCCTCAGCAGTTCCCACTGTTTTCCAAGGCTCCGGCACCACCAGTCCCTACTATCCTTTCCTCCCTTCCTAGACACAACCCATATTCCAGTACTGCCTTTGTGGATGCTTTCAACTGATTATAAACTCTTTCAGGCAAAGATGATCTTTTATTATGTGTTGGTACAGTGCCCAGAAAAATGGGGTTCTCATCTCAAGGCACTACCATAATATAAATAACAATAATTCACTGCTACTAGCCTTCAGTAACTCCAGGAGTTTCACTGGGAAATGGTGAGTCATGCTAACATGCCTTTCTACAGCACAGAAATAAATCTTTTCTGCACATTCCAGTATTTTGGGGAGAAGCAGGAGAGAGAAAATGCAAAATTAATCTAAAAGACATTTGATTCTTTAAATTTATAATAAATCCAAATGATTTACCAGAACATAAAATTCTCACATGTGTAGTCAAGGACAATATTCTATTCATGTGCAAGAGTCATTTATTCATTTATAATTAGATAAAATGAACTGCAATTTTTTAAGAAAAAATTTGCATGTATCAACAGTAATGTATTACAGAAGGGTGGCACTTTGTTACATCCATTTGTTAGTCAGGACACTGGAGCTGAAATTTAATAGACAAGAAATAAGTACAGTAGAGGAAGGGAAAAAATTAAATTCCGCGTGATCAGCAAGGTTTCGAACAATCGCCAGCCAACTGAAGTGGGTGCCATATCTATAAGTCATTTTGTTTTATAGGCCATTAGGATCTCCTGAGAGAGGCTGCATGGAGACCGCTGCTTTTTGTTGAAATTAAAATGTCAGAGAAAAAGAAATAGAACAAAACAGGGAATCTGCAATTAATTACAAGGCCATAAAAATTCAATAATCAGGAGGCAGTGCTGCTGTAGGCACAGCAGTATCTGATTCAGGCTAACAGGAATGGAATACATTAATCTTTTCAAATTAGTTTTTTAATCTGACGGGGATATATAGTGACGTGTTCTTTTACTGTTCGAGCAGAGCTGCTGTCTAATATATAATGCTGAGCGTCTGGAATTAGGACATCTATAGCCATTTTGTGACTACAACATTTTCATGGCATTTATTCACTCCTATCTGTACACCTGTCCTACAGTAATCAGGCAAAACATGCTTGAAGTTCACATCCTAGATACCGCTTACGAAAAAGAATTAAAATGCTGGGATTAAGACAAAATAGCAGGTCTGCAAACAAGCTTGGCACAAGGCCTCTTAAAATGTCAGCCTGCTCTTCAGGATACACCACTAGGCTTAGAAACTGGGTTCCCATCCCTCATCTACAATAAGTTCCACTCATTCAGGTTTGTTTTGTTTTCCCCCAAAGACGACCTGCAAAAAGACTGCCTTTGTAATTCAATGTTTTGCACCTTTTTTCCAACTGGCTCTTTTAGAAAGCCCAGATGCACGTTACAGATTCTTACATGTTGTTTAAACACTCAGGAGACAGATGAACATTTACTGGACACCAGTTACTTAGAGCTTGTGTTCAGCCAAAGAGTTAGAGGGATGTGCAAATATTATTTGACACTGTTCCTTTTTTCAAACAAATCTTTTCCTCTCCTTTGTTTAGCTCTGCCTTCTAATTCTACTGAAATTACTTCAATTGCATTTTCATTTTTCACTCAATGTGGCCAGAAGAGAAATTTTCCTATTGCATGAAAACAAAGAAATCTGTTCCTCCTTGCTCCTACTGCCCAAATACCTCTTATTAAACTATATAAAAGGCTGGAGCACCTTCCTCATGCAGACAGGCTGAGGAAGTTGGGGCTGTTCAGCCTGGAGAAAAGAAATATCCAGATAGACATTTATAGAGACCTTCCATTGCTTGAAAGGGACCTGAAAGAGAGCTGGGAAGGGACATTCTACCAGGGCTTATAGTGATAGGACAAGAGGGAATGGATTTAAGCTTGGGGAGGGCAGATTTGTACTAGATATTAGGAAAACAGTCTTTACAGTGAGGGTAGTGAGACACTGGAACAGGTTGCCCAGTGACATCATGAATGTCCCCTCCCTGGAGGTGTTCAAGGCCAGTCTGGATGAGGCCTTGAGCTACCTGGTCCAGTGGAAGGTGTCCCCATCCATAATGATGGGGTTGGAATTAGATGATCTCTAAGGTCTGTTCCAACCCAATCCATTCTAAGAATCTTCTTTCACATGACATGTGGAATGAAAGGAATACAAACCCTTCTTTATGACTTCTTCATAGAATACTTTGTGTGTTTTGTGAGAAGAGTCTGTTTACAAACTCACTCTAACTCTGTGCTACTGAAAACATCACTATCATTATCAAAGCCTCAACACTTTCCTCTAAGTGGGTATAATCGTCACCATTGTGTTTCTCCTGGGTGCACTGGACTCACTCATTTTGCTCTGTTTGAGGTTTCAATCCTGCAAGCACATGTCCCAAGATAAACAATATAATATCCTCCCTGGGTGAGCTTTAAATATTTCAGCTCAGGTTTGAATCAAGACTTCATACCTTTGGCTAATTCTACCGTAGTTTACAGGTTTTTATTTTTTTTCCCAGTGCACTCACTTGAAAAGCCATTTTCCAAAATTTTACAGTGCCTGTATGTAGAGTAACATCATCTATGCATTCATTGTTTTTTTCCCTGCAAGGCAGAGTAAATGGGCATGGATGTATCTTTTTCATTGATCATTCAAAAGGATAAATAGTATGCTGGTGTTGGGACGGATGAAAGAAAAGAGGGGGTAAGAGCGCAACAATCAAGACTTAATACGTGTGCCAAGCTGCGCCAGGGGAAGTTTAGGCTCAAGGTGAGGAGAAAGTTCTTCACAGAGAGAGCTGTTAGCCATTGGAATGGGCTGCCCAGGGAGGTGGCGGAGTCACCATCCCTGGAGGTGTTCAAGAGGGATTGGGCATGGCACTTGGTGCCATGGTTTAGTAGTCATGAGGTCTTGGGTGACAGGTTGGACTTGATCTTTGAGGTCTCTTCCAACCTTATTGATTCTATGATTCTTTGAGACGGGCTTTGCAGGTTAAAAGAAATAGTAGCTCCATTTAAGAAACATATTCCACGAATGGGAAAGGGTACAGAAAGACATAAATAATTTTCTATACATAGTTTTTCTTTTAAAACATGACAACAGCAGAACTCTATGAGCTGTTACTGGTTTATCACTTTGTTAGACTCCTTTTTCCTGTAAGTATATGCCTCACATGTATGTACGTGAGCACACCGCCACAACCCAGTATCCCAAGCTAACACTACCTAGCCAGGAGGTCATGCTAAGATTCAGAAATTCCCTTGGAGTAAATTTGAAGTCATTAAGGGCTATCAGCCCTGCCCTGCCACATGTATTGTTTTGAGACAATAGAGGATTGGACTATCATGCACATCCATACCTAGTGGCAATAAAGAGTACAAACTTACCTCCAACCAAGGCCATCAGCTACTTCCACTATAGTGGTAGCAAGTATCTCCAAGTGGTATTCATGGCTTCATGGGGTCTGGGTAACCTGATCTGGTGGGAGGTGTCCCTGCCCATGGCAGGGGGTTTGGAACAAGATGATCCTTGAGGTTCCTTCCAACCCTAATGATTCTATGATTAGCTCAGTGGGTGCAGGAAAAGTGGTAGCCCTATATCTCCATAATGAATTGATATGTATAAATCATCAAATCAGATTGATGATTGATACAGACCAAATCAGTATCTAAAAAAACAAACACACCGCAGTAGTTTCAATACAAGATAACCACATTCTCTCATCACAACCTTCTATATGGAATTCCTCTCTGAGTCCCAGGATATAGTTTCAAGATTATGAAAAAGCCATGTGTAGTAAACATATATACCTGACAATATTAGAGCAGAGTACCCATACCATGTATCATATTAGTCCACAGCAATTTGGACAGGAAAGAGCATTGCATGCTACAGAAATCTCAGGGGGAATTCATGCAGATGTAATTTCCCAAGTTGCATTACAGCCACCACACTGTGGTGCTCACCTTTACTATATTTATGTTATTTCATGGAAGGCATCAGTACTGATAGGCCAATGGAATTAGCCCTCGTTCTCACACACTAAATATAACCTCATCAGATGAGAGTGAAAAGAGAACTAGAAAAGCATTAAAACATTTCCCTGTTCATTAAGTGTTGTGAATGTATTGAACAGAACATTATTTCCATAAGCCATTAGGCTCCAAATTGTTTGTAGTACCATCATTGCAAGTTCGTCACCAGAAGTGCTGAATACTTAGACTAAGCTGAATCCCCCCACTCATTCAGCTTACTGGAGTGATAACAAAAAAGCAACTTTTGAAAAAATTAATTTTTTTTCAAATATACCAATACTGCTATTCCAGTAAAGACAAAGTACACACAAAGTTATGACAGAAGGAGTCTGAACACAATAGTAATAAAATTGTTTAAAATTCTGAAAAATAGCTTTAAAAAAAAATCCCAAACTGTTTGCATCATTGTCCAGTTCTGTCTGAGAGAGATCCTGACAGTTTTGAACACTTTCATATGTGTGCAGCTCTAAAATGAGCAAAGCTGGAGAGACAGTGGTGGTAAACTGTGCCAGTAGCCTTGCACCTTTGCTACTACTGAAGCTACACTGGTGACAGCAACTGAGAGAAGATTTTAAAACATGTCTATCTTACATACAGCTCTTACATTGGCTCTTTTTCCTACTGTCCAGACTCTGAGGATAAACAGATGTCTCTTGAAACACATCCTATTGGCAGGAGAGAAAAGCCTTAAATTCATTTAGGACAATGACACATTCCAGGGGAAATATTCATGGTGACTTGTGGGGAAATTAACCATGCAGCTCTAATTAGCAATAATAAAGACACAGACAGCCAATATCCACAACTCACAATGAATACTAAGCATACACCATCCCTTTGTTGCAGTTCCTATATTTTAACAGGAAAAACTCATCCACAAAACTGCCAAAAAGGGAGAAAACAATACTTTGTAGTTATCTGGCATTTTGTTCAGCTGAGAAAGTGCTTAAACCTTAAGTCCATATGACTTACTACATTTATATACAGTGGTGGAGTCACCATCATTGGAGGTGTTCAGGAGGAGACTTGATGGGGTGCTTGGTGCCATGGTTTAGTTGTCTAGGTGGGTTGGATTGGTTGATGGGTTAGACACGATGATCTTGAAGGTCTCTTCCAACCTGGTTTATTATTATTATTTTAACCTCAGTCATCCACAACATCAGAAGAAAAACCTGTGATTTTGGGTCCAGACAGTCTTCCCGGTGTTAACAAGATAAAGATTTTAATTATGTTTATATATATAAACATTAAAAAAAAAAATCTTATCAAAACAAAATGCAAAACCCCAGGATATTATTACAAGTTGATGAAACAGCAAGGTACTGAAATTATTCTTAACCAACCCGGAAGCCTCCTACAATAAGATGACATGGTGGTGGCCCAGGGAGGTGGTGGAGGCCCCACCCTTGGTGGTTTTTAAGGCCAGGCTTCATGGGGTCTGGGTAACCTGATCTAGTGTGAGGTGTCCCTGCCCATGGCAGGGGTTTGGAACAAGATGATCCTTGAGGTTCCTTCCAACCCTAATGATTCTATGATTAGCTCACTGGGTACAGGAAAAGAACTGGCTTTTATTTCTTGACTTTTGCAAGGCTTCTAACACTGTGAGCTACAACATTGTCATAACCTGTGGAGGAGCTAGATAAAGCTGGCTGCACTTCCAGGCTCCAATCATTGTGATCAGTGCATGAAGTGCAGCTAGAGAGCAGTCACAGATGGCATAATCCCAGAAGTTGATACTGGCACTGGTACTGTCTAACATTAGTGACCTAGATGACAGGAGAGAATGCACCCCCAGCAGGTTTGCAGATGATAGACTGGGAGGAGCTGTTGACACATGAGATCATCATGCTGCCATTCAGAGGGGCCTTAACAGGCTGAAGTAAGTCAGAATAACCTCAACATCTACAGAGAGAGATGGAAAGTCCCGCATGAGGAGAGGAACAACCTCATGCAACATGATGATTTGGAGGTCAGTTCTCTGGAAAGTAGCTTTACAGAAACAGACCCCTAGGTTTTCCAGTTGGCAGACAACAAATTGACTATAGGCCAGCAGTATGCCCTTGTATCAAAAAAGGCCAGCAGCACCCTGAGCTGCATTGGAAGACAATCACCAGCAGGTCAGAGATGATTATTCCCTTATGGTCACCATGGATGAGATGAATCTGCAGTTCTGTGCTCAGTGTTGAGATCACTAGTAGGGAAAACCCACTAAAACAACAAAAGAGAAACAAACCCAAACTCAAAGAACAAAGAAGACAAAAAAAAACACCAAAAAAAACCTCAGTTGACAAACTAGAAGTAGGCCAGCAAAAGGCTTCAAACATGATTAAGACACTGGACTACCTATCACACAAGGAAAGTCTGAGAGCTAGGACTGTTCAGCCTAGAGAAGAAGAGGCTCAAGGGGATCTTATTCATGTGTAATACATGATAGAAGTAAGTAAAAATTATAGAGCCAGATTCTGCAGTATTCAATACAGACTTAAATACAGTATATTCCATTTATCCATTTACAAAAACAAACCAACAAAATCATAAAAACAAAACAAAACCTTTCTGCTGTAAGGATGATTAAAGCACTGCAAAAGTCTGTGTTAAGAATTCTTCATCCATGGAGTTACTCAAAACCTGGACATGATCCTGAGCAACCTCTCTATAGAGTAGCCTCTGCTCTACCTGACCACTGTTTAAGCAGAGAGAACTTTTCCAACCTTATCCATTCTAGGTTTCCATCAACAATTCTCAGCATGTATGTATCTTAAGCATGACTGTTTTCACTATGACATCTAATACAGGGCCCAGTCATGACTGAAAGATTAAAATTAATATGTCTAGGTTAGGGGGTTGGAAGGGGAAATAGAGAAAATAAAAGTCTCTCTTCAAGACACTGCTCAGATTCTCTTCAAATCACTATACATTTACTAAATCAGTCTTTTCCTCTGGTACTCTCCTAGGAGCACAAACTGGCAACAAATTATTTTTCCTCAGCATCCTTTCAGGTATGAAAACATATACTTCAGTTTCTAGTCTATTAACAATATGGATTCAATTCCAGTATTCCCTGGGCATTCAGGTATCTGGAAATCACATCACATATTCTAGACAGGTATTCTGCTACATCAAAGAGGCAGCCCATTCCTTCTAGATAAGTACTCATTTTTATGTAACAAAAATGTGTGCTTTTAATACACATAGTCTCAATTACACATTTGATGTGCCATCATTAATCCTTTATGTAAGCAAATGGAAGAATGAAGCAAGGATGAGAACAAAAGCTAAGCAGACCAGAAGTCAGGTTTTGCAAATCGGTGGAAAAAAAAGCTAAGTGGAATAGAAATGAAAACAGAGTTCAGATCTGCCAGGACAGGAGGGAACAGAAAAACAACCGAAAGAAGCCCAACTCCTGTAAATTATGCAGAAAGGCCAACTATACACATGACATAAGAATACACTATGTAAACCTGGATCTCCCAAAAGGCTGCTGATGTTCCAGGCATTCAACTTCAGCATGCACAACAGAGGAACCTCAAAATCCCATGAATGGGGGGGGGGGGGGGGGGGAGGTGTGGAACTGAAACCAAAACCAAACAGAACAAAGGTAGAGCTAGAATGAATCAGCTAAAAGCACTGAATGAGAGCATGAGACAGGCAGGCTCAGTCCCATGAGAAATGAACTGAAGATGGAAGGAAAAGGAGTAAAAGGGGCGAGAGCACTCCAATACCCAAATGACTCTCAGAAACCAGGTCTGCCAAACAAGACAGTCACTAGGTGTCATTTTGACACCCTGCTCAAATCCAGAAACCTTGTAAAAAAACATTAGCCTTAACCTTCTGAAAATTAATTTTAAATGCAGCTCATGTTTTGGCATCTCGTGTTGACACAGCATGCCCTGTCTATCTGTTTTACTCTCACATGTGCAGTAGCAACACCAACCTTTCAACAATACACAAAAATAACAGATGGCACAGCACAAGGAAGCCAAAAATGCAACACGAGACCTTACTCTGGCTTATGGTATCAAGAGATAGAGCAGTACAAGTACATCACTTATGAAGAAAAGATTTGGTTGTGTGATCCAGGAAACTTGATGATTTAATAGAAAGCTTGTGACTAATATATTGTCCTTTGAGCCTTCTCTAGGCTACCACTACATCTTCAGAGTCTCAGGCTCCTAAACATCCTCAAGACACCTTGGCTGCTGTTCTCCACCCCTCACCACTTAAGCTTGATGTGCAACACCCTCCAGAAAGCTGCCAAGAATTACACCAATCTCTGCAGTAGAGTTGTGAGCCCAGAACTGCCAGAGATAAAATATTCCCAGCTGTGAAGAATGACAATCATGTGGGCAGAGTAAAAGTTCTGTGTCATAGAGTCTGCGGTTTGGCTGAAAGCACCTGAAAGAGTATTAATTAAGTCATACAAATGCTATAAACTGAAATTTTATGTCTGGACACTGAACAAGTCCCCTGCCTGCTTCATTATTTAGCCATTCACACCATACCTAACAAACAAAAATAATCTCTTGTGCATCCCACAGCCTCTCTCTTTAGGCTTGGTAGTAAGAGAAGAAAGATGTTTCAATTCAGCAGCCTTGGATCAACAGTCCACCATTTCTGTGAAGCATTACCTTGATGCTATACCTACTAGAAATGCAGGAAAAATCTCATTGATTTCACATAATACAACATGGTTACTCAGCACTCCAGCCACAACACACATTTCCTGAAGGGAAATGTTCAAAAGAATGAATTTAAATGATGTAGAATACAAAGAGGTAGAAAGGATGAAGGCAGTGTTTCTCAGTCTACTTAGACTGCTGAAACTGCTTTGTCGAGCATGTAAAAAATGATGAGTGCTTTAACTGCAGTAGTAAAGTTAAGAGTAAATAAAAATAGCCATGAGAACAGTCCTATACATGGAAAATAGATGTGTGTTTCAAGAAGCTAACAGAATACTCAGCATTTAGAAGTAATGAAGCAAGACCAAGATTTTCTTTGTGCTAAGCTGAAATAAAATTCTCAATGTTTTGAGAATCTTACACGTCTTTTGAAACTTAGCATTTCCCTACCACTAATAACAGCAAATTGAGAGATAGCATACCTCGATACAATGCCACTGGTAATCAAGGGAACTGGATTCAATTCTCAGTGCACACATTGCAGCCTTGGCTCTGGTAAAGTCACTTAGCGCACCTACACCTCAGTTCTTCATCCTGAAAAGAAACTCCTTCATTTTGCTGTGTATGTCAAATGGCTGAACGTAAATTGGTGACTTTGACGTATATTCATGACTTACGTTGATCTTAAGTAAAAATCTTTGACTACATGGATATAATTTCTCTAAGATATTCACATTGAAATTCAACTTTCCTAGATTTTGCATTTATTAATTCCAAGTATTTATTCTATTATACTGGTATAAATGCTCAAATTTCCTACATAATACATTGCAGAAGTTCTTTCACCATCTATAGGAGTTCACAAATTGTATACTCCTTTACTCGCTAATTAATTTTTTTTGTATTTCTGATCCAGAAGCCAAACCCACCTTATTGAAGTGAGTATATTTGAGTAGTAAGTACACAGCAAGGAACTGGTAAAGATCTGCAAGCATAGACTCCAAATGACAAGCATAGACCACAGTGAGATGAATCCAAATCAAGTTAGTAATTAAAATGAATTTTCCATCTTTCTGGGTGATGCTCAACACTAAGATAAGTTGTTTTGTCTCTGAGGTAACTATAGCTCACCCTTGACCCTACCTCAGTGACAGAATACCTCATTAATGCAACAATACTGCTAAATTGGAGGGAGATCAGGTATGAGCTTCAGGACATTACTAAAAGACTAGACATACTTCTTCATAAGTAACGATTAGAAGAGTCCAGTACAAATAATTTGTGTTACTGAAGTTTGGGACAGGTGTAAATGAACATAATTAGGGTCCTACAAATATCTGATGGGTATAAGCACCAGGAAAGCAGAAAAAATTACTTTGTTCAGTAAAAGGCACTGGAACAAGGAGTAATGAGATTAAATTAACAGAGACCATTTAGCATGAGCATCAGGGAGAAGCATCTAGAATGGGAACTGATAGGCTGATGGAAGGGTGTGGTATGTGCAACCCTTGATAACTCACTCAGCAGTGAGGAGATTGGACTCAGAAAAGCACTTTGTGCTATTCAGGTCTATACTAGACAAGCTCAAACACTCAACACAGGCACCCACAAACACTGTTAGTGTGTTATGGTTTTGCCCAGTCACTCCTACATTATTTCCCTGCTAGCTACCCACAGAGAAGCAAGCTTCATCATGTGAGGTGTTTAGAAATAGATTGGACAAGCATTAGAAACCGTTCCACAGGGGACTGTCCCCAAGGGACAGATTAGATGACCTCATACAATCTTTTTTTTCTTGTTCTAATTTATGCAGTTTGATGAAATACTCAGCTCTTACTGAAGGGTCATCAAGGGTGCAATGATTGCAATAATCATGATTTGATACAACAGTTTTCTTACAAATTAGATGGCTAATACAGTCTTTGTCTCATTCCTGCCTTCCTTCCCCCATCTCTAATTAACTCCTCTGTGCAGTGGCTCAGGAATGCATGTAATCCCTTCTGGAAGGGTTTTTTTCCTAATCCTCCACGACAGGACTCACAGCATGCTGATATGGACTCCAAAGACAGACAACTCAGTGCTGCTAGAGAAGTGTGCAGCAGACTTGCCACAAAAGCCTACCACGTTCTCCTCTTCAGTGACCACAAGTTGAGGACCATGATTTTTTGCGGTTTGTGTTGTTTTTTTCAGTAGCATTTAATTGACAACGGCACTAAAGAAACAGGTCAGGAATTGTCTAGTTCTGTAGGATTAACAGCAGGCAGCTGGAGAACATTAGAGACATTAATTACTTAATGTTTCAGGGGTCATAGTATGGACTGCCATCCTCTGAGCCTCATGAGGAATCTTGCATCTCCAGCCACAACAACCAGGCTTTCAAGAAAAGTGTTACCAATAGTATGAAACAGCATAAAAAATAACCTGAACTTCAGTGTGGTTGATAACAGTTGAATTCACACATAATTTTTTCCTGCAATGATTTTGAGGGGAAAAAAAGAAGCTAATATGAGTTACAACCAAATGGAAATACTCATACTATAGAGTCACAGCAGCTAAATAAAGAAAAAAAAGAAAGAAAAATCAAATAGGAGGCAGCTCTTTTCAGACAAGGGAGTGTCACAGCTATGTGAATCCCAGGGAGAATCTATAAAAACAATGAAGTATTGAATGTGACCTTGTGTAATTTAAGCTAAATCTTTTAGAAAATACTTCCATTATCAAAAACCTACGGAATTCATCAAAAAATATAGACAACATATTGGCAAGAAGATTGTTATTCTGATATGAATATACACACACACACCCCCCACTTCTAAATACAATCTATACTCTTCTCATTGAGGGCATTTGATTGCAACCACAAATCCACATATTTCTATTGCACTATATTTTTTAAAGTGATCTGTGGTTTGAAGGGCCCACCTTTGCAACTTCCTGACTATTTTGGGACCAGACTTTTCAGGACATCATACATACACAGTGAAAAAAAAGGTTTCTTCCTGAAGGTGTTTTATTGGTAGGCATAGATCAATTATGTATACAATGCCTTTAGTCTCCATCAACATAGTATTCAGGTAATTAGCTTTTCCATCAGCAAATTGGTCATGCCTGTACTGCAGAGCAGTATAGATACTGAATATAAATTTCATCTTAGACTGGTTACTGGAGTTATTATAGCCATGGCATTTTAGAGCATCACAAAGTGTTTATTCCGATTTCCTTGTACCACTTCTGGCAAATGGCTTCTAGTATATAAGCAAGCCCTAACATGTCCTTACTACGCTATGGCATATTCTATACAACTGTAGATGAAAGAGGTGCAAGTCACAGTAAGGGTTTGGATTATCCTTTTTTAGCCTAAAGAAATGTCCATTACTGTCAGAAGTATCAGAACCTGATTTAAGAGTTGCTCTTCACTCTTATTACAAGACTCTCTTTTACAACAAGATGATAAAGTAGATGGAAGAAAGACTTAAGATGACTGAAAATAACATAAAAGTCTAACATTTTAATTTTAAAATGTTAATTAAAGCTTGGAAACATCTTTTTTATAAGAACTAAATTAAAAAAAAAAAAAAAAAAAAGGTTCTTGATTAACAGGGAGTAGATGATTATGAAAACAGAACCTGGTAAACCTCAAGTCAAAACTGGATATCAAAGCACCCTGGTGATAAAGTTAAGACTGTAGGCAAACAAATGAAAATCCCACTATACAATAAGTTTCAGGAATCAAAAAAACATTCATTGTAAGCGATAAAGGAAATCGTGTAGCATTCCTAAACAAGTGATGTTAAGAAAGGAAAAAACAGCATATTTCCCTTGTTGATTCAGATAATTGACTAAGCAGTGGGAATCACTAGTTCAGGATTGAACATCATGCTATACCTAGACCAGTGGGTTGTGGTACAAGGGGCTTTTTGGAGGCTGGTTTGGAACATTAAGTTATCTATTCAGGAGTTCTCCAACTGATTCCCATGAGCTACCTTAGAATCACCATGTCATTATTTAAATAAGAATTATACAAAATTTGGTCTGAAATTTGGAGTATTCGAATTACGTCACATTTAGCATTGCTGTCATCTTCATGGGCAACCTGTTAGAAACACCACACTTAGGAGTTATTACAGTCAAGAAGAGTATGTAGTAATACACTTTTTAATTGGCAGAGCTCTAAATGAATGATCTCAGGGAAGTCACCTGACTTCTTTTTCCCCAAGAAAACATTGGATGAAAAGCAAGAGAGCTAGATATACATACCACATCAAATCAATTTTCCTGACAGAGCCAAGCATGATGACAGCTCTCATTCATCAAAGGATTTGGATTTCATCCACAGTGACACTCACCATGTCTGAAAGATGAGGGCGCTTCCTAGGAGATGCTCAAACACTTCAGTGTAGAAGGCAGTCAGACAGCAGTAAGAGGCTTCAGGATGCATGAAGCAGCTGTGATACAACCTGACTGGCTTTGCTTTGGTTTAAAAGAAGGACTATTCTAGTACAGAATTTCATGATTTAATTAATACCTGTCCATCAGAAGATTTAACAACAAAATTTTCATCCATTATACCGATACAGAAAAGATAGGGTAACTATTAAAAAAATATAATGTTGATCTGCAATATAGATCTAACACAAGCCCTATGAGGAGAGACTGAGGGAGCTGGGGTTGCTGAGCCTGGAGAAGAGGAAGCTCAGGAGAGACCTTATTGGTCTCTACAACTACCTGAAGGGAGGTTGTAGACAGGCAGAGGTTGGTCTCTTCTCCCAGGCAACCATCACCAGAACAAGAGGACACAGTCTCAAGCTGTGCCAGGGGAGGATTAGGCTGGAGGCTAGGAAGAAATTTTACACAGAAAGAGTGATTGCCTATTGGAATGGGCTGCCCCAGGAGGTGGTGGAGTCACCATCATTGGAAATGTTTAGGAGGAGACTTGATAGGATGCTTGGTTGCATGATTTAGTTGATTAGGTGGTATTGGATGATAGGTTGGACTCGATCTCAAAGGTCTCTTACAACCTGGTTTATTCTATTCTAATACATAAATACAGCTGCTAATGAAAACAACCATTCTCATCTATGCTCTGCTGATGTCTATCGCAAAAGAAAAAAATTTCCAAAAGGTAATGTTGAGTTGTATCATCAGTGGTTCAAAGGAGGTTTTGCTTACAGCATCAAAAAACCCAAATTTGACTGAGTCTCATTTGCTAATTTGATGAGCAGAATAATTGATATTTCTTGCTTTTATATTTGTCCGCCTATCTGCACCTTCTACTCCATCTAAAGAGACCAAAAACTGAAAGGGAAATGACTGGTGTTATGTCTTAGCATGAGAAATAGTGAAACCATTACAGATCTCATACAGACAACCATAAAGAATGTAGCAAAACAAATTATTTCCAGTAAATGTTCCAAAATAACTTTTCTTAAAGATGACAGCAGCGTTACGACAAACACATGCTACTAGGATAGTGAAAAATTAAGAGTTCGTCACAAGAAGCCAGCAAAAAGATGAACAAACCATAAAACATACACACACAGGTGAGGCATTCTAAGTGGTAGAAGTAGAGGGAGAAAAGAAAAGGGAGGATACAGTACTTCTGCAAATATGTCTGAACTATTTGGGATATTTTTGATGTTTTTTTCTTATTAAGTGGCCCACATAGGTCAATTACACAAGAGACTAGAATGCATTACCTGGGATTGGGGAACAGTAATTATATGATGTACAGCAACTAAGATTCTTTTAACAACACACCTAAATCCCCATCCCACCCCAAACCCCATTCTTATAGGATGAGAAGTCAGTTAAATCAGACATTAAGTTGTCAGACAGTTTAGAACTACAGGTTAAAATTATCTTAGTCGATTTAATACCTGGGAGTAAAGAGTGCTAAAGAAAGCAGAGGTTAAATTCTTCTTTAAAAGGGTGGTAAAGACACAAACATATGATTAGAAGTTAGATAAAGATCTAACAGTCATCTCATGGGCAGGGAAAGAAATCCAGTGACTCCAGAGTTACTCTGGATTTGCATTAATGAAGCTTAGATTAGAATCCATCCCTTAGCATAGTAGCTGTTTAAGCATAAATCTACCTGAACATAAAAATATTTCTCTTCAGGAAACCACACAGCAGTCCTTAGAACCATGGGTATGTTTTTAAAGTTCTGAGCAGGATATGAGCAACACTGCTTCCTGTAGCAATTTGCCACGTCAGTCTGCTCTGCAAAGTTACTGTAAAAATGACATTATGTACTTTAGATCAAATGTAACAAATTTACAAAGACAAGAAAAATATTTTTTCTCCAAACCACCAACTCCAAAAACTCACCCCAATGCCTAACTCCTCCTCATGCAACTCCTCATTACTGATGGAAGTCTCACAGACCAAGACAGCCAATAAAGCTCCAATATATTGCCATTGTTTCCTCTGGGTTTACACAGGTGAAAAAGATCCACAATAGAAACGTAACTACGCTATTCAATAGAGGTGCTTGAGGAACCCAATGTAGGTACCACCTCTCCCTCATCCCATTAGCTTGCATTCCAAACTACTTCAGTCACTGAGAAACAATTGTTTTACTTGCCAGCTGGAGTATAAAACTAGACTGATTTTCCAAAGTGGTTTTTGGTATATTTTGGTGACACTGAAATTAAGTAAAGCTAGATAGAAATGAAGATATTTTTTGTTGCTAGCAAATCGTGTGTTTCTACATTAACCCAGATGAAGCAATATTTCTGCACCTATCTTCATTTATTTCTGAGGTACATGAACTGTCCTGTGATAAAATTTTCTTGAGAAGTACGTTTTATAACACAAAGAGAACTTCTTCCAAAAAACCTGGGGGGGAAAAAAGCCTCCCTTAATTCTAAATAAAAGGTCATCCAGTGATGATGCTATTTGAGGGCAGTACATTAGGAATGTAATTTGACTTATAGCTTGTGTTAGAAAATGAGGAGTTATGAATTAGTAGATGAACTACAGGGTGTAAAAAAATAATAAAAATCTTGAAGTGATTGCTGGGTTTACCACAGTTACACTCTATTTTACACCATGTAGAATTCCATGGTTTCCAGTAGAGGAAAACTCTTAAAGGGCTAAGTAGTAGTGTCACAGACAATGCCATTTGTTCAGATTTATTTTCTTTAACTTATTTAGTCATTCAGGCTTAACGTCTCAAAAAATAACTCATTACTCCTGCAAAGTACTGTCAATATGATGAATGAGACCAGAAAGATGAGAGCAGAGAAAACTAGTAAGCAAGTACATAGCTTACTAGTAGCATTGGTTTTATCAGTATAGTAAGAAATTATTTTCGTGAGTCAAAAGTTGCTTAAAACTTTCCTGCTAGTCCTGTGACTCTATAATCCTTCTCAGTATGGCAATTAATTTATAGGAAGAGACAGAGAGCCTGTCTGATAACTGTCTGATTAGATCCATCTTCTAGCTTCTCAGTAGTGTGATATTACAGCCAGTGTTGATGAGGGAACTAAATACTTTCAAACACAAGACAGACCTTCAGTCAAATAGGTCTTTACTTGCATAATACAAACATGAACAGCTGAGCAATGAAGCATACAGTATAATTTATGCCAATGTGAATGACACAGCATCAGAGATACAGTTAGAAATGTCAGTAAAAAACTTTAAATAAGAAAGGAAAAGGTGGCTCTCTAGTTTATGGGTGTAAATATTTCTCAGCTGCCAAACATTGCTGCTTCTCATCCAAAATATTTGGAAATTAGATACAGCAATCAAACGCTAACCACAGATTCCCCAGACTAATTATCCCAAACAATCTGACATCCAAACAGACTATGAATTTCACTGCAACAGCAGCTGATACAAAATTTACCACTAGTTGTTCATTTGCAGACACCAACGTAGGGGCTACTGAAGTATCTAAGGCGTATTTAAGATGTGTGGACAGTTGTGTGTCATTACAATAGACCGTTTGATAAGATGTTCATTAATAATGGGCCATCATTCATTTTATTAAGTCAAGAAGCCAATGTTCCTCAGTGTTTTTGGGAGGCTGATGTTTTTCTTTCATTAAACAATGCATGCTGGTTCAAAGCTCTAAATAGATGGTAACTGACCTAATGCTACAGGACAAGGTAATGCAAGCAGAATTTTGTATTCTTGCCAAGTATAAATATTTTTATTCTTGGGGTTGACTTTGTACAGAATGCTGGTCCTATAATAAATTCAATTTTGGGACATAACTATTTGAATAAAATCCAAATCTACTGTTTTCATTGGAAGATTCTAATGAGACCAGTCATCTAAATGAATGTGATTCAGAAGTAAGACCCAGAAAAAACATTACTTTTGGTTAAAAGCCATGTCATCACTGAGAGTTCCAACCAAATCAACCAAAAACTAGTTGAAAGATGCCTTACACTATCCAGTGAACTGAAAAATATCAAAATAATCAGCTACACCATAATGCCTAGAACATTGACAGTGGTTTCCGTGATCTACAGTAACATCCATCAACTCACATGTAGGCAAGCAAAAAGTTCTGGTAAGTGTCACTGGCATTATTTTTGCAACAGCTATTAATAAAACCTCAAACAGGGAACCAAATAGTCACCTACTGAATGGTCTATTTGACTCCAGTGGAAATTGGGCCTGAGTAAAGACTGCAGGAAGAAACACATGATGTTACAGAGAAGGGAATGAGCAGAGAAAACAAAGGAAAATTTCAAAGAACATTGGCAGAGAATTTTTGAAGTGTAAGAGGGAACTGGAAGTTCCCTTAAGTGCAAGTCCGCTTTTATAACTTTGAAATGTTATCCCTTAAGCAAACAACAATGACCTAGATAGGACTCCAAACATGACACATTAATACTGGAGAAGCTCAGAAGCTCACAATCCATACTAGATGGAGAAGTAATGTTCATTTGACAACTTCTGTGAAGATCTTCTGTCAAGATCTTTCTCATGTGACAAAGAATGGATGTTTTCCAAGGTGCCAGATTCCTGAGTAATTCTGTTCATCAGAAACCACTAGCAGAACTTGGTACTATTTTTATATTACCTCCAGCCTCACACACCTTTTACATGTACTTGGAGATTTAAATATTAGCATTGCTCTTCTGGAAGCCTTAAAAACTGACAAGGATTTCTCAAACATGAACAAAGTGAGTAGTGGGGAATTGGCAGTGAAAACAATTCCTTGTGTGTTTTGCTCATTTAGTCTAAGTTCTCAATGTCATTTAATTGATTGTTTCAGTTGAATAGAGTAAGACTCACAAATGAATGGAAGCAATCTGCAATATTACTTGTTGGAGCCAAACTGTTCACTATGTAAACCTCACAGTTCAATTTTTAACTGTAACTGTCCCTTATTCAAAATTTGGTCTGTTTATGGTTTACAAAGTAATTTGAGTTTTGAAGAATCTGAAAATGAAGTTACTCATAATATTTCATAACAACTTAGTTAATTCACTACATGAAGAAACTGATGCATTACAGGTTTTAACCAAAACCAAAAGAAACTTAAATTCCCTCTAGTAAGGCCTTTTGTACAAAAATGGAAGCATTAAGAAAGCCTTAAAGTTATGCACAGGGAACAAAGTATAAAGACCACCAACCCACAGACAAGCTTGCCTTAAGACACTAGCTGGCATATCTGTCTTTGCTGTAATTCTGTGACATGTTGTTTCTTGTCTTTCAAGCAGGGGAACCTCTGCATCTTCCACTGCAATGGTTTGAATGCTGCCTAAACAAATCTGTAAAATGTGTGAAACAGCTCTATTCTCATTAATTATAGCCTGAAGAGGATTATATTTATCTGTTCTAGTGAAAAATATGGACCCAGAGAATATTGAATTTCAAAATTCAATACTGGGTACAAAGGAGTTCTCTTCTAAAATCAGTATTTCAAATCAAAGTACATTACTGATGAAGATTCTTCATCATCATCTAGTGACTTTTCAATGCTTTTCTTCAAAAGCACTCAGTCTTGAACATGAAATTCAGCAATTCACAAGCAGATGAAGTTTAAAGATTTCAACCAGAGGGAGAAAAACTATTTTCAGGTGGCAAATATAATGTTGTCAAGAATACAGCCTTCTGAAATATTGATTTTGATGATGGAATATTTAAATAGCCTATTTAACTTCTTAGTTCGGGCTGTCAGACTGTATTTCATTCTGACTTTTAATTTTGAATTGCATTTTATTAAAATATTGGCATATATAATTTTATGCGATGTTTGAGTGTTCCAAGATAAAAGCATTCTGACATCTCTAAAATAAAGTATTTCTGACTTTTCATGTCATGTTTAATTTTATACCCAATGAGGGAAGGAAAAAAAGTAATTTCAAAACATCACAGCTACCTTCAGGTACCTTCAGCCAGATATATCTACAAAGAATAATTGACTGAATAAGCTTGCTAATTCCTGATGCACAGGCATCCACAGAAGACACATACCACTATCTCTGTGCCCTAGACTGAATCCAGAATCAGGGACCTGGAAATAAATTTATATTCTACTTCTTTACAGTAATGGTTTAAAGTATTATGAAGTATTTGGGTCATTTTGGATCTGTTCTGTGATTAGAGAAGATTTTGGCCTTGAGCACATTTCTCCCACAGCAAAATTTGTTTTAAGAGCATAAAGGAAGAAATGGCCTTGCAGGCAGAACACATTGGAAGCCAACACTTTCAAAGCAGCACATTATGATTTTGTCAGATGAGGAAATTAAGGACCTTCCCTATGCTTTTGTTGAAACCAGTGCCCAGTGTATGTCTTCCAGCCTTCAGTGAAGGCAGCCTTTAACGTGACAACATGACTGTTCCATTTGGGCTCAACAACAGCATTTTCCAGAATACATTTGAATGAGGTGCAGTGATACATGTGGTGACTACCATTTGTCAAGCAACCAAAATTAGGAAGCACCAGAAAGAAAAATGCCACACCAAAAGGCCCAGAACTTTTCCATTTAACTATTATTTCATAGCCTTATGAAGCAGACTTTTCAGGAAGCAAATACTCAGGTAACACTCTCTCATGAGCAGGCTGATAAATTACTGAACTCCTCAATATTGTTGAGAGGCTCTTGCCTGGAATTGTATATCCAGACACTGTTGTAGACTGTTCTCCCAGAAAGGAAACAACTTTGTCCAGTTGCCAACTAAAGTGTGTTTTATGAAAATAAAAATTCAATTGCAGTGCTGTCAGCTACAGTATATTAATGGCATTGATGATACTTCCCTTGATCCACAAGTCTGTGAATCACCTTCCTGGGGACACAATGTGAGACAGAAGGAGTGTCACTGTCTGCTGAAGGAACTCCCTTAGATTCATGATCAGACAACCAACCAAGCTGTATTAAGGATAAACAAATCATTTCTCCACATTCCCACACTTCTTTCTGTGCATCTTTCTGTGGATGCTGCTCCTGATTAACATACACGTTCATTTAGCCACAGCTTTGAAAGGAAACTTTTAACAGCATGGCCTAATAAAATGGCTACCTTTTTGATGCAGAGCTCTTTACAAAGCAAGAGAACAATGCAAAGGATAAAAATACAGGAGAAAGTAATGACAGTAACAAGTCACAGAGAAGCAACTGAAAAACTACAGGCAATTGAAACTATCTTAACTCAAAGTACATTATTTCTAGGTTCCTTGTGTTAAACTCAGACTGCGGCTGCTCCTTCCTGAGCTCATGTGTTATCATTACTGATAAACCATGTTATTTTCCTTTTACCCCAAACTCTGCAATGTACAAAGAAAGTATTTTCCCCACTTTGCACCATACTGCTGCCTAGACTCTCTCAGACAAGGAGCACATTAAGCATCAATGACATTACCTTAAGCCAACAAGTCTGAAGTGCAGTCAATGGGGGGGATTTTATTATTATTTGAATAATTTAAAAATCCCTCCCAATGCCGTTCCATGAACTAGCAGGTGGTGGAAGGCTAGCAGAAGTTTAAGACCCCATGAAGAGTTACTTGGAATAGTTTCCACTTGGTGGCAGCAGTGGTCTAAAATACAATGAAGTTCCATGTTCCAAAACATCAAGTCACACCTTCTTCAAACTCATCGAACAGAGGTCTTTCTTTCATTGCTAACTTACCACACTTAAGTTTGTCTTTTAAACACTAACGAAGTTGCTATCTTTCTGCTTCTTTACTTCCAAGAAGTAAAAAAGTCAAAGCAGCTTCCTTTTTCAGCAAGCTTGGTGTAATAATAATAATTTTTTAAAAAAATAAAAATAAAGGGAATATGGAAAGAATGTCACCTTCTGCGGTGGGTTACCCCTGGATGGATGTCAGGTGCTCACTGGAGCTGCTCTATCAATCCCTTCCTCAACAGGACAGGGAAGAGAAAACAAAAAAAGGCTCATGAGTTGAGATAAGAAGAGATTGTTCACCAGTTACTGTCATGGGCAAAACAGACGACTCAGGAAAAATCACTTTAATGTATTACCAATCAAATCAGAGCAGGATAGTGAGAAATAAAATCAAATTTTAAAAACATATTCCCCCACCTTTCCTTTCTTCCTGTACTTAACTTTTCTCTCAATTTCTCTACCCACTCACACTCATCAGTACAGGCATGGATAATGAGAGCTGCCAACAGTTCAAATGTTCTTTCTGCTGCTCCTTCTTTCTCAGAGGAACAACTCATACTCTTCTCCTGCTCCATTATAGGGTCCTTCCCGTGAGAGAGAGTTCTCCATTAACCTCTCCAATGCAAATTCTTCCCACAGGCTACAGATTATCACAAGTTGTTGCAATGAGGGTTCCTTCCACAGAGTGCTTCCTTCAGGAGTAGACTGCTCCAGCACGAGTCTGCTGGGGCTTCACAAGTCTTGTCAGCTAACCTGCTCCAGTGTGAGCTCCTCTCTCCATGGGTCCACAAATACTGCCAGTAGCCTGGTCCAGGATGAGCTTCCCACAGGGTCACAGACTCCTTCAGCCATTCATCTGCTCTGGCATGGGATCCTCCATGGGCAGCAGCAAGTGGATATCTGCTCCACCATAAACCTCCACTGGCTACAGGGTGACAGCTTTGCCTTACCATGATTTCAACAACAGCTTTGGTGCCTGGAGCACCTTCCCTCCCCGCCTTCTCTGACCTTGGTGTCTGCAGAGTTAGTTGTTTCATGTATTCCCACTCCTCTCACCAGCTGCAATTACTGTTATACAGTAACTTTTGCCTTTTCTTAAATTTGTTCTCACAGAGGCACTGGCAGCATGTCTGCCTTGGTCAGTGGCAGGTCCATGTTAGAGTCAGATAGTGCTGGCTCTGCCAGACACAGGTGAAGCTTGAGCAGCTGCCTACAGAAGCCACTCCTCTACCAAAACCTTACCACAATCCCAACATATCATATCACAGTGTTTAGTGGAATAGCATTCTTCCCAGAGAAGAGACACTAACATTGGGCTGTATCACCATGTGGCTTTTGATGCCAGCTTCTGGATGAGCAATGTTACAGCCCATATTCTTGTCCCTAATGCAAACCCTGGGTATAAAAATCAAACCCATTCCATGACAGATATAGCAGTTCTCCATAGCACTCTACGATCCCTCCAAAATAGTCATAATTTTAACAGCAATTTGCACACCTGCAGACTAGTGCAGCACCTTTTCTCCTCACTCAAAAGACAAAAAGACAACAAAAAGACAAAACTATTCCACACACACAGCCTACGTGCAAGTAACCTACTTTTCTCATTGCTGTTCCCTCCACTTTATTAGAGACTTCTTGAAATTTAGTTGTAGTGCTGAAAATTACATATGGAAAGTATACTACTCTCTCTGCTTCTTTTAACTGTTTCCTTTGTAGGTGACCTGGCTCTAGGAATTTTCTGCCCTAAGTAAACTAGAAAGTGAGTATCATTCTGAACTCAGCTGCTTGCACACTCTTCTCACTGAACATTTCTCTGCTCTGGACAACACATGCTCTGAATGCACACCAGTGTTACGTGTCCTTTGGATGAAAAAATACACGGTGCTTGCAAGAACCTCTGGTGACTCACACCAGAGATCAACTATGGTCTTCCAGTCACAAGATAGGATGAGGAAGGGGCAATAACTTATTAAAGCAGGAAATTATTGATATTTGGCTATTAGATTTTAAAAAACCTGCAAGAGCACTCTCCAATCTTAAGTGACTTGAGGTAATGAAACTGCACAAGTAAGGTTTCACACAGACTTGAAGTATTAGCAGAGGGGGATGGCTGGAGGAATGGCACAATGCAGTCAGAGTTGGGCAACTGCATGTTCCTACACTTGTCACCCTTGCACTTTTTCTTCCCTTGGACACCTTCCACCTGCTCTGTCAAATGTGATCCTTGTATTTTTCACTTTGGTCAGGTCATCTTGATCCTCTTATTAACAAAGTCAGATACCTCAAACTGAAACTCATTGGTCCTGAAAACATGAACACTTACAGACTAAGCTGAAGAGTAAGGCTCTCTGACCTGGTGACTGTTGGCAATTTGGGGATAAATATAGAGGAGGGGCAACAACATCTAAACATCAGAAGGTGGCTACAAATGAGCACAGCCTTCCAGTATCTGAAGGGGGCCTACAGGAAGGCTGGGGAGGGACTTCTCAGGATCTCAGGTAGGGATAGGACTAGGGAGAATGGAATGAAGCTGGAGGTGGAGAGATTCAGGCTGGATGTGAGGAGGAGGTTCTTCACCATGAGAGTGGTGAAACCCGGGAATGGGTTGTCCAGGGAGGTGGTTGAGGCCCTGTCCCTGGAGGTGTTTAAGCCCAGGCTGGATGAGGCTCTGGCCAGCCTGATCTAGTGTGGGGTGTCCCTGCCCATGGTAGGGGGATTAGAACTAGATGATTCTTGTGATCCCTTCCAACCCTGTCTGATACTATGATAAGTGGAATAGACCACTGATGAAGGGACAGTGTTTTTCTATGCACCTGTGAAGACCTCCAGACCAACCAGAACTACATCATGTCCTGAAATAGCTGCAACAGCTGCTGTGAAATTACTAACAGGTTTCTTAAGTGGAACTTTCCCCCCATTTGTAACACAAGAACATCTCTATTCTCAGTTACATCCTTACATTTAATTTGCCTACAGAAGGGCTTTTATTTGTTTGGGTTTGTTTCTTTAACATATGCAAATCCAGCAAAAAGTTCAGTTGCACTGATTACTTTTCAGGTCAAGGGTGGAGAAGAGGAGATCTTTAAAAATTTTAATAACTAGTTTAAAGCTCATTTTCCCTTTCCCCTTCACACTGGTTTGTTTGAAAAGGGAAAAATCTATTTGTTACCCCCCAATTTATCATCAAAACAAGCCTGACATTAATTGCATTCTGTTATTGCAAGCAGAGGTCATATGTGCTTTTCTTAATAGAGTTTGCAGCTCTTATTTTTATAGATATTCTGTGTGGGCTAAATAAGATTAAGAAAGCTAAGGTCAAAGCCCAGTCATTTCAAAGGAATAATGGGAAATATTTACAAGACATCAGGTGAAAACAGTCTATAAGGGGAAACAAGTCTTTTCTTCTGAGATTTCACCAACTGAAGCCTAAATTGGGGAAGAAATCCGAAAGGAAGACACATTCCACTTGGTAAATCAATACTGCTCAGAGATTCAACTGATTTGATCTTGAATTTTAAGTGGGTGGTAGCATCTCATACTCCATAAAGCATCCCAACAAATATTAAGAATTTATTTCCATACAGCACTGCTGGGACTTTCCTTCTCTCATGCTTTGCAACAAAACAATCAGATATCCTGGTCAGGAGCTGCCATTTTTAAGTCACTCCAGCTGTTTGTCACTAACCCATACCTGCCCTCAGAGATGTCTTCTCAGGCCTGCTGACATAATTCTTCATGAAACCACTTCCTAAACCACTTCAAACAAAATTACTTGCCTGCATTAAACAATTCTTTTGTTTAACCTGACTGATTTTAACCACATTAAATTACAAGGGGAGTTATGCAAATTGACCAGAGAGAAGGATCTCTACAGAAAGCAGTCAGGGACAAGGATGAGTATCACAGCAATCTGTCAATCTAGTACACCTAAATCTATAAGAGGGTTGATCAAATCCTGATCCTGCTGTACCAATATCTACATTTACTACCATAAAGCAATCAAACACTATATTGTAAAAAAATAATTCCTAACATCTTTAAAAATGTTTTCTTGCTCTTAGTGTGGTTGCATGCTACCCAGGGCTATGGTCAGGGTGATTGTTTCTAAGCTGAATCTATTAACCCAGCTCAAGTGGCCCTGCTGCTGAACAAGAAGCTACTGCTGAGATGGCACTGAACTACAGGTACAGAGGAATAAGCATCACAGGGAAGAAAATGGAATAAACTATGCTACACATAGGCCTTTTATGAGATACATTTAGGCATCATGGTGTTGGCCCATACATATGTGTCTATACTGGAGAGGACAAGACTGATAGGGGACCTTCTCAATGCTTATAAAAAGGGTGAGTATCAAGAGGATCTCCGGTTAGTGATGCCCAGTGATAAGACAAAGGGCAGTAGGCACAAACTAGAAAAAATGAGGTTTCACTTGAATTTAAAGGAGAAAATTCTTTCCTTTGAGAATGACTGAACCCTGGAACAAGCTGTCCAGAGAGACTGTAGAGTTTCCATCTATAGAGAATCTCAAAACCTGCCTGGATATGTTCCTGTGCAACCTGCTCTAAGTGAATCTGCTTTAGTAAAGGGTTTGACCTAGACAAACCTCCAGATGTCACAGGACAACAGGAAGCTAGCGGTTGGAAGAGACCTCTAGAGATCAAGTCCAACTCCCCCGCCAGAGCAGGACCATATAATCTAGTGCAGGTTGCACAGGAATGCATCCAGATGACTCTTGAAAGTCTCCAGAGAAGGAGACTCCACAACCTCTCTGGGGAGCCTGTTCCAGTGTTCCATGACCCTTACAGTAAAAAAGTTCCCCATGATGAGATGGAACTTCCTGTGCTGTAGTTTACATCCATTGGTCTATCACAGGGCACAAGTGAGAAGAAGCTGTCCCTTCCTTCTTGACACTCAGCCCTCATATAATTGTGCTGGGTGGTCCTCTTGGCCACAAGGGCACATTGCTGTCCCATGGATAACTTTTTGCCCACCAGGATGCCCAGGTCCTTCTCCATGGGCCTGCTCTCCAGCAGATCACCTCCCAGCCTGTATTGGTGCAAGTATTCCTTCGCAGATGCAGGACTCTGCAGTTATCCTTGTTAAACCTCATGAGGCTACTCTTTGCCCAGCTCTCCAGTCTTTCCAACCCCTACTATTCTGTGATTTTCTTGGGTAACACACACAGCTGGGTAAGAGCTACTCTACAAAAATACCTTTGTAAAAAGCATTTCTCCTGAGCATCTCCAGGCTATGTGCACCCCAAAAGTCAATTGATACACCCACCATGGTCTGCAAGATCACAGTGAAATAGAGATCACACTGTTACTTTTGCCACTCTGCAAATGCTAAGCAGTAGCAGTAGATATGTTGCAGATACCTGCAAAAGATACCAAGCTTACAACACAATCGGTCATCAATCAGTGCTAAATTTCAGTGACTGCAAAAGCTGCACTTAATTTAAATTTGCTCACTGACCTGTAGATGGTTAGGTCTATCCAACTTTCTTTGCTACCTTAGGGTCCTCCTGAACTTTCATCACAGTTCTCTATTAAAACATGTTATCAAATCTTCAGCATCCTCCCTTAAGCAACGTTATAGAGATGGGAAGAGAAAAATAAGAACAAATTAAAGCTAAACCCAAATCTTGGTCTGCATGTACAGAGAGGAAGAAAGAAAAGACAATACCTAACCTGATAGTTGTACAGCTAGAGACCCAGCAAGTGACCCCACTGTACAGGTAGATACCCTTATGGCCAGATAGCCATAGGGCCGGATTGCTAGCAAGCAAGCCCCCTGTACCGCTAGACACTGATGGATGAGGAGCAGACAGTGTGCACTTGCAGCCCAGAAGGTCAGTCACATCCTGGGCTGCATCAAAAGATGCATTGCTAGCAGATCCAGAGACGTGATTCTGCCACTTTGCTCTGGTGAAACCTCACCCTCTGTACTGTATCCAGATCTGGAGCCCTCATTATAGGGAGGACATGGACTTGATGGAGCAGATCTAGAGAAGGGCCAAGAAAATTTTGAGGGGGCTGTAGCACCTCTGCTATGAAGACAGGCTGAGGGAGCTGTTCAGCCTTGAGAAGTGGAACCTCCAGGAAGACCTAATAGCAGCCTTTCAGTACCTGAAGGGGACCTACAAAAAGGATGGAGAGAGACTGTTTACAAACACCTGTGGTGATAGGACAAGGTGCAATGGCTTTAAACTGGAGAAAAGCAGATTTAGATTTGATGTTCTGAACAGGTTCTTTACTACAAAGAGTGGTGTAACACTGGAATGGGTTGTCCAGGGAGGTGGTTGGGGACCTATCACCAGAGATACTCAAGGTGAGGCTCAACAGGGGTCTGGTTAATCCAGTCAGTTGAGGATGTCCCTGCTGACTGCAAGGGAAGTTAGACTGGATGAACTTTGGAGGTCCCTTCCAAACCAGACCATTGTATGAATAAGATACAGAGAGATAAACGATACTTCTGCAAAAAAAGCAAACTGCAAAGATAAAGCTTGAAGGGAAATTATCTGACTAATTTTAAAGCAGGAAATATCTATCTTCTGATAGTTCTACAATAGTAGCTTTTCCCATGTTGTCCAGGATGACTAATGTACTACAGATACTCTATTTTTTTTCTGATGGATACAAACTTAGTACAGTGAGAGCTACTAATCATAACATCCGTGAAGAGCTGCATGCTGATAAGCTTTGATATGGCCTTGTTCAGAAGCTCAGGCAAATGTAGTTTGCTCATTTAAAAAAAAAAAAAAATCTCTAATGATTTCATATGGAAATCTTATGCACAAACTAGTTTTTCATAGGCTGAAATTTTACCCATATACTTGCTGACACATTTGGTTTCATGTCATGAAAGTCAATCAGAATCAGAACAAAAAAACTCAGATATATATAGAAACTACAGTTGCATTACATGATGTTTGCTATCTGTGTCTGTGCTCAAATCTTCCTAAGCAGGGCTATATTTTTCATCACAGACTCATACAGTCTTTCAGGAGAAAGAGCCCTTGCCTTCCAGCACTATGATTACATTATCTGGCTACAAAGTAAAAACAAACAAACACACATAACAACAACAAAAAAAAGATGACATCCACATGAGATGCTTGACTACTTTCACCAAATTCATAAAAACCCAGTTACATGAACTTTGAATGACATCACTAATTTCCACACTGATCTATCAAGATCGTCTATATTGATTCTGTACAATGGCACAGAAAAGGACACTAAAGTCTCCTGAAAACAAGTCCCTAATTTTCATTCACATACTAGTTTTTAAACAAATAAACTACATCCCCTTTAGAAATCCAAGTTGATATCTGCTTCCCATGGACATTCCACTGCTAAGACATTACATTTGTATTTAGCAGAGGTATGCCCTCTAAACTAAACACCCGAACAAATCAAAACCTCTTTCCAAAGGTCCTACCAAGATATGACAGGAATTGGAAGAAAAAGCCTTAGGCCAGCACACAAATGCCAAGAATGAGTTAAAATACTTGTCAGATTTTACAATCTAACATAGCAAGAATTCATAAAAATATATTAAAAGTTACCATGCAATTTGTCAGGATCATTTTATGTTCAACTCTTTTTCCTCATGAAAGACTCTCTGCCATTATTGTTCTTATATTTTTTTTCTAGTATTATCAGAAATTAATACAGCTTATCAGAGCAGCTTTAATGTGACGATTCTGTGCTAAGATAATATCCCATGTATAATAATTTACATTAAATCTTTTTGCTAAACACATATTGTTCCCATCAGTGAACAAACAGCCTATCCAAACATCCAGATAATTTGTTTTAACAACATGTTACTGTTCTTGGGTAATGCAACAAAGCAGGCAATCACAGATGAGTGAGCAATATGCCAATAAAATGGAAAGAAATAAATTAGTATCATGGTAACACATGTGTCTTCACAATTAATAAATTCCACTCCATCAGTCTGTGATTTAATTATGCATTATGTATAGGTCTACCATGAATCATTCATGTATTCTGTTAACTAAATGGTTAGATACAAAGCTTTATGGGAAGAATACTTACATGAAAATATAAGCGTTCATGAAGAGTAGGACACAAAATGATCCTAAATTAATTTCTCATTCCTGTATTATATTATTCTGATGGATAAGGATTTTCTTTGGTTAGATTTTTTTTTTCCCCAAGTTGCTGTGTTTGGTGTTGCTTGAGTGTTGGAGTGGAGGGGAAGTGTGCTTTTTCAAACTAAAAGGATAACATTTGGGGCAGAATAAACAGCTTTCCAGCACACTGACTGTAAGGAAGTGAATTTTTACTGGAAGAGTCCACAGCTAAAGGTACTAAGCGTTACTTAACATACTTCTTTTCAGGAAATCCATCTCTGTCCACTGTCTACCACCAGACACCTACATGAGGTTGTGCAAAGCAAGATCTGTCCCTGTGGTCTCCTCATTCTCCTCACACTGCCAAGAACTATCTACATCAAAACTTGCAATCTTCTTTTGGACTGACAGGACTACAGATTAAGACATAATGCTTCCTACAGAGAAGGCAGGCAGATACAACATGAGCAGTACACTATGCGATATGTCAGGACTGCACGACCTGTATCCAGTCTTTTAAGAATAATACTCAGTCATTCTCTGCTCAGAGGAATTATTCACTCCCTTACACTCAGGCCTAATGAAGAGGAGACTTATCCTTTCATAGCATCTGCTTTAAAATACTCTTGGCATCAGTGATCTTTAACTTTAGATAGTTACAAATGAAACTCAGCTAGCAGCAAAAACTGAAACAAGGAGGCATGAATATTTAGAGTTTGCAGCCTGTCACTAGGACAAAAGGTATCTGAAAAGACAGCAAAATTCAACAGGATCAGGCATTGTAAGAGGCAAGAAATCCTTGCAAAGACAAAATAGGAGCATCATTTAAGGCAGATTTCAATCCTAGTCTATTAACCTAAACCATCAGAACACTTATATGAAGACCTAAGGCAGTCTTGTTCCTTAAACATATCCAAGGTTATGAATATAGCATAGATAGACTTGTGGTATTTCAGTCATATGATAAAGAATTGGATATTCCTAGATGCTTTTTGAAAGTTTATCCAGATTAATTTTCTCATTTCCAGTGAGTTTTTCTGAACCTTACAGGAAAACGCTGTGACTCCATCACTCGTTGGCTAAGACTGATAAGAAGTTTCAGAGCCATTTATATTAAACTTGGCACTAAAACATCCCAAGTCACATTACTTGTGTTTTTAAGCAGGAACTAAGGACAGAGATTGACTGCAGCTAAATCTGGATTTGTTGACCTCTGTTCATAAATACTAAAAACTTATGGCCAAACACATTCTGACCTGAGTAGCAAATCATAGAATGGCAGGGGTTGGAAGGGACCTCTGGAAGTCATTCAGAGCAACCTCCCCACTAAAACAGTTTCACTTAGAGCAGGTTGCACAGGAACACAACCAGGAAGCTTTTTGGACTTCCCAGTGAATAGACTAGACTAGACCAGAGCAGACCAGACCAGACGAGACCTTCAAGATCATCATGTCCAACCTATCATCCAACACCACCTAATCAATTAACCCATGCAACCAAGCACCCTGTCAAGTCTCCTCCTGAACACCTCCAGTGATGGCGATTCCACCACCTCTCTGGGCAGCCCATTCCAATGGGCAATCACTCTCTCTGTGTAAAACTTCCTCCTGACCTCCAGCCTGAACCTCCAGAGAAGGAGAGTCCAACAGCCTCTCTGGGCACTCTGTTCCAGTGCTCAACCATTCCCAAAGTAAAGAACTTCCTCCTTAAGTTCAAGTGAAACCTCCTATGTTCTAGTTTGTGCCTGCTGCCCTCTGTCTTATCTCTGGCCATCACTGAAAAGAGCCCACCCCTATCCTCAGGATCTCCACTCTTTAGATACTTTTACATATTTATAAGATAACCTCTCATTTTCCTCTTTTCCACACTAAAGAGCCACAGGTCTCTCATCCTCTCATCATACAAGAGATGCTCTGGTCCCCTGATCATCTTTGTAGCCCCTGATCATCTTTGTAGCCCTCCATTGGACTCTCTCCAGTGGTTCCATGTCCATCTTGAACTGGGAAGCCCAGAACTGGACACAATACTGTAAGTGTGGCCTCAGCAGGGCAGAGGAGAGGAGGAGAATCTCTCTCTAAGTAGAAATAAATAGGCTGCTCTGACTGTGCACTCATGCAATTTTAACAGACACATCTTATTTTAAAAGATCAGATCTTTATACGGTACATTGGATTTAGCATCAGCAATCTGTAGGATGTCCCAATACAAATCTCTGCAATCTTTAGGGCTGCAGTACTGCTTGCAAGATAAACACTTTCCCACAAATCTCCAGAAAGGCAGTACCAAGGAAAAACTTCCCCTTCCATCACAGGAAAGTGAACATATCAAGAGTATGCATGTTCTCATCTAGAGTATAGACTCTGGACAATTGCTGGGTTAAAGATCAAGGTAGGAAAAAACCCACTACATGTGTTTGTTGGGTTTTTTTTGTTGGTTTTTTTTTTTTTTTTGGTTGTTTGGTGTTTTTTAAGTTGCAGAGCTGTTCTCAAATGATAGTAATAATGTCAACTGCATTACTGCTGCAAAGAGCCTAGAGGATCAGAAGCAATTTTATACTCCTGTAAAGAAGCAATTACTTTGGGACATGGAATGAAGAATGCAGCTGTTATCAACAGAACACATGTTTGGGGATTAGGGATTATCTAGTGCTTGGTTCTAGGAAATCCTAAGGTTAAATCCAGTTTCAACTCCTGAGTTTGAGGAATGCAGGCAGCCTCTTTCCTTCAACAGTCTTGTCCTTGAAGGAGCAAAGCCTGAGTTCACCACCAGAAGGTTCCTGCTGGTACTTCTGAAAACACACAAGCCATCAGAGCCAATTCAGGACTGCAAGTCAAAAGACAAAAATAAAAAAAAAAAACCAAGACCCAGCCCACATGTTTGTGAGGACACATTAACTAGAAAGGGGGACGTGCTGTAGTGATAGCAATCGCAGGGCTCAATTTGTGTCAACAGTGCTAAGAGTGTCAAAGTGAAGAACTTCTTTAGGTGGCAAGGAAATCCAAAATTTAGGTCAGTCTGTAGTTACATAAAGTTTTGTTATCTTTAATCTACTTCTCTCTGCTTGTAGTATTTATCTAGGACAAATAAATCCATGTGTTTTCAGCAATCTATTTCTGCCATCACTTTTTAAAATAGATCATCGAATCCTTTCCAAACTATAATAGTGGTCACATCTACCTAGGCCTGCAGGAAACACAATGTCCCTACCAGAGACATTGAGTACTTCAACATTACATCATAGGCTGCAGTTTTCACCCTGTTTTTTTAACAGCTGTAAGGACAGAAATGGAACAGGAAAAGGAAAAAGTAGGTTTCCCAAAAGAAATGGAGCATCCAGACCACATACACATGCAAACCAGTAAGACTAGCTGCAGCTGGGGAACATTCAACTACTTTCAACCAGCTCCTGTTGTGCTATTAAAGAGGCAATGAACTTTACGACATTTCTACAGGATGCAACCGAAAATCCTGTTTGGTTCTATGGACAATGGAAAATCCTGACAGAGCAGAAGAAACAGAATGAACTGTCCCTTGCAAAGTCAACCAGCTTTCTTCATGCTCCAATAGCCGTCATAGATGCTAACTTACCCTTCAGCTCTATGTACTATATTGATTCCTGGATAAAGAGAGAGATGGAAGGGGGGCAGCACTAAATTTAAGAACATTTTATGCCTATATTGTCATTGTTTTAATTTTGCTCTCTCTCTTCATCACCACTTCTGTATAACAAATCATTTCAGGTTGTTTTAATAGTGTGGCAATTATCATTTATTATTATGCCTACCCACAGCTGAAAGCTGCAGTCCAAGTTTATTGCCAGAGGGGATGCTATACTTTGTGAAGTGTAAAAAATTTATAATGCATGCTGGCATACAAGTGTCAGGGGAGAGTATCAGAAATTAGATATATGAATTCTTTTGGGCAATGGGGTCAGGTACAAGTGGACAGACCAGCTGATAAAGGCTTTCCACTTCTGAATCCATGAAGCTCCGTGTGGTTTTTTGAACACCGCCACTCTGCAGCCCATATACAAGAGCATGTGATTTCCATCTCCTATTTTAAGGTGTTGACATATTTAGCTTTAGTTAAGATGGGTAAAGAATGAGACAAAACCTTTTCAGATGCTGAAGTATAGTCTCAGCAGTCTCTAGATTCAGGCATAAGGAAAGCAGCAACACCTGGGTTACATGGAAGCTGAAAACCTGGTCAAAGTGCCTAAGTGCGCACAAGGCAAAGCTCTTAACATGACCCTAAAAGATTTCTCTTTCATTACTGAGAAAGAATAAATGTAGTTTCTGGCCAGCAGCTACAGGAACTTAGGAAATTCATCTTTAAATGAAGATATACCAGACATACCCCACAGAAAATTATTTATGTCACTTACTCTGGGGACTAAGAGTTGCCCGCAGTGAGCTCATGCTCTATACTAGATCATTGTGCAGTTTCAGCCTTATCCAAAAATTTAAATAAAATGTTTTAATACATAGACATTTCTAAACAGCTTTGGATAATTTCCCTTCTTTACACTGGAGCAAGGGAAATGTTTTTGTTTTTTTTTTTTTTCTAGAGCAGTTGAAAGACTCAGTAGATAAATCCTAGGGAAAATGTCTGTAGTTGTACCAGTTCAGAAGCATGGGATCTACAGCTTTCTGGGATGCCTTGAAGCATAAGACTGATGTGTCTGAACTTATTAAAGAAGTGAAAATGGAGAAGAGGCTTGACAGTTTTCTGGCTGGCCCCAGCCTATGTGTATTATGCCAAGTCTGTTCTAGAAAATCACTTTAGTAAAAGGCTTCTTTATGTTTCTGAACAAGTTTGGTTTCATGAAATATTGAAGACCAGCCTTCAAAAGGGAACATGTCAGTATGAACATTCCTCTCCCATACAGAAATATCCCATAGTTAAGTGACATAACATTCATGTCACATTCTTACCCTATTCCTTTCCTATGACTGCCTGGGCATTTGGATTAGCCACAGTCTGGCTTTGAGGGTCCATTGTTTCTTGGACCCTTGCATAACACAGAAGAGAAGTGGACACAGAGTAGGCCAAGTTTTCCAGCAAGAGTAAATTGTTTCAGCTGATGAGAACTATAAAATCTGAGACACTTAATTTGTCCTGAAACATGTCGGGAGACCAAGCAACACGCTAGCAGATGAAATTTAACTTGCATGAATTTCAACTAATGCATGCTGGCAAAACAATCTTAACTTCCCATGTATGCTGATGAGTTGTAAATAAGGAGGCATCTCAGAGGAATAAAGGCAGATGAGTCAACCTAAAAAAATCACAGTGAAGTTGCCTGCCCTATTCCCAGCCCAGAAAAGTCACTAGACAGCTTCACTCTTTCTTAGTTCTGTTCAACAAAGCTTAGAAACTATCCACAAACAGATAAGAGTCTTCAAAATCAAACTCTCATCTGAAATACTTAGCTCAATCTTTCCTCTGGAAACATTGGGAAGAAACCAAGGTAGTTGAAAGATCTATGAAGAAGAGGCTGCACAGGAACTAGAAACATTATTTTTGCCTGTTACAGACCAGTTTGTGCTCCCTGCCACCACACTAGAGTACATACAGAGGCTCAAACACTATCCTTTACTCCCACTGCATTTTTCATGCAATGATTGAAAAACAGTCACCTCCTTTACAAAGGCTGTTATCACAAACACTGCTTCTTTTTAGCAACACAGACATTCTTGTTACTGCTAAAGGGTAAGGAAGAGATAATTCTCCACTCATGCTTGCCAAAGTAGCGGCCAACAAAACATTTAGTGAAAAACTGAGGGGAAAAAAAGTCCACACGCAACTAGATATAGCTTAGTGTTTCCCAAACCACATCATACATTGAAGGCTGAAAAAGGATAATGATGAAGTACTAAAGGCACACTGTGCCATGAAGCAAGAGAACAAAAACAGAATTTCAAGCAGTAGAGTCTGTGTGGGAGGGTCATGAAGCAAAATATCATGTGGAGCACTGGTCAAGGAACAACAGAAGGCATGTTTGCTACTCAGACACACTGTCCACACAGCAGGATCTCACTTTTCCTCTCTCCCTACTTTCCATTTCTCTGTTCATGCTCTCTCCTCTTCAGTTAAAAACTGTTATTGTGTGTTTATATAGCATATACAAAAGACCCCAATCACCTGCAAACTTTATCAGCAGTTGCTGAAGGGGAGGCATCAAGCACCTCACTCATTCAACAATGTAACACTTCCACAAGTGTTACATCCATGACAGAGTTTCAGAGAGAATAGGAAGAAAGGTCGACCTCTGTTCTTTGTGAGCAGCTGTTTTGAATTACTCTGCAAAGCTCTTCTAAGCTAAGCAACTTACAGCAGTAAAGATTCACTAATGAAATTAATGACTGATAATGCAATGAAGATTACACTGACACATTCTGTCAAAAGCAGAGAAAAATACAGGACTAGAAGTAAATTTTAGAGGCTTAATTAAATTGGGCATTACAGACTTCCAGTGTATTAAGAAATTAAAATCTATTTAAAATAATTCAGAATACGGTACACAGATGATTGGTCATTTAAAAAGGACAGTTTCCACAAAGCAACATTCCTACAAGCCACATCATCACACACAAAGTGGAAGCCAGCATCTTCTTGCTGTTAGAGGTCAGTAGCACCCACTACATCTAGAAGTGGCTGTCAGTTTTATAATTAATCTGTGCAGATAGATCCATTAATTGCAGCAGATCACAGTGCTCAATCAACATAGGTCACAATGCTCTAACAATACCAATACGAAGCAGTCAATGCTTCAAATGACCTCAATGGCACAACCATTTCTTTTGGAGAAAAGGCCTCCACAAAGTGAAATTCTTGCACCTTTCTTCCTCTCTTTTCATTGCAGTCTTCTATCATAAGGAAAGACCAAGCTGAGGGCAGATGTGGGAAAAAGTCATTTGCTATGCTGGTAAATGTTAGAGGCAAACGCTGTACTGTCAGTTGCAATTGGATCTTACAAACTGCTTCATTGGAAATTTTATGTATAGCAATAAGATTTCCTGCTGCACTAAAAATAAATCTGTCCATCCAATTAGCAGCAAATTATCAACTGTTAGCAGCTTCATTAGTGAACAGTAAGTCTTTCCTACCCTATAGGGAGAAAGGAAGCTAGAAAAATTCTACCCCTGGCTGACTTCAGGGCAGTTACAGGACAGTTGTTTTCAATTCATGACACAATGTGCTCACAGTGAGATCCCTGGTCAGCATGTTGGAGTGGCTTTAAAGGTAACACAAAATTATGGAAACCTGTGATGTTAAAAAAAGTTCTGCAAGGAGTAACCCTACATGGATTCCCTCTGGCTGCACTGGTGTGGGTTCCTTGCATCACCCTGCAGACACATTTCTGCATCAACCATAGCCAGCCCGAAAGCACAGCTCCCCTGCAATGCAAGTTGATTCTCCAACTCCCAACATACATCTAGACTACTCTCAGCAGTTCAAAAAGTGGAAAGGTTAGCTGGAGCAAGCTTGAAGCTTTAATTCCAAGTGGTTTACCTTCAAGGGCTTTATGAGCAGCTGACCTCTACTGGTTCCTTAGGGAAAGTAGATATTATTAACTACAAACTAAGCTGAGAGATAGAAAACCACCTTTGCACACGTTTCCAATTTTGCATGCATGTTAAGAGCATTTTGACATACAGAAGAAGCCCTTCAGTTCTACAAAATGCAGAGACGCCAGCCTGCATGTTCTCCATTGCCACCTACTGGCATTCTGTGTATTTGTCTTACAAATATGCACAGAACAGAAACCAGATAGCTTCACAAAACCTTTGCTCAAGTAAGTCCTAACTGCAAAAGTGCTGTGCAACAACAAAGAAAAAGAAAAAAAAAAATTAGCCTTAAAGCCACTACTTGATGACAGATCTAAAATATTATAAAATCAGAAACTTTGCTTCAGAAACAATATAAAGATGCTCCTATGAGTTGGTGGGGTTTGAGGGGTGGGGGAGGTGTTCCTACCAATAATTACCTCATTGAAAAGAAGTCCATCTTCCTGCTCTACTGCATTAGAAATTTGAAACTATCAGGCTTTAATCTGACTTGGATCTCACTCAGTGATGTGCAACATGAAAAGGTAGATCAGAGTACCAGGATAAGTCTGCTCCTGCATCTGGAATGCTCCTTGAGATGGGTTTGTTTATCAAATTTCACTTTGGATCTTAAAAGAAACCAGAATTTTCAACCCTATTCACCAGACACAGAAACAGACATGAGAAATGGGAAAGGTTTACTCCCAGGCAGCCTGGCAAACTTTAGAAATTATGGGGATGGAATGCAGATGGTCTCTAATCACTCAACCACAGGACATGTCCCAAACTAGAATCCAAGCTATCCTCCCAGCAGAATGACTTCACCAGCAACAGAACCAGCCTTGTATGACCTCTGGAAGTAACTGCCCTTTGTTAGG
The DNA here is from genome assembly GCF_026170545.1 of Melanerpes formicivorus. Taxonomy (NCBI): domain Eukaryota; kingdom Metazoa; phylum Chordata; class Aves; order Piciformes; family Picidae; genus Melanerpes; species Melanerpes formicivorus. Next base: position 14,515,996 of record NW_027142358.1, on the reverse strand, counting down.
CCACAACTTTGCATGATTATCATTACAGACAGTTTTAAGAAGTTAGTAACAACTTTTCAAAACCTGACTGTTCCTGGTCCTTCACAACACACTCAGACAACTTCTCCTTCCTTTCATTCCACTGCAGCAGTGCACAAAGCCACCAAGGCAACACAAAGCTGCTCAAAACAAAGATCGAAGTAAGATTCGCCAGGTTTTGCAATCCATTAAAACTACAATTTCTAACAGGTCCTTTAGGTAGTGATGATTTAACCACACCAAGTTCATAGTTTGCTACAAAACCGTAAGAACACAGAAGACACATTCTAATCAGAAGTTACTGAAAACAAAACAAACTTCAGTATATAAAGGCGCTTTTTTTTCTGTCTTACTTTCTTTTAATTAATCAAGACAGTGAAAATTTCACACATTCAGAAAAAGAAATCAACCTCTCTATCAAGCCACTCACCAGAAAACCTTCAACATGGCCTATGAACTAAAGCCTCAATTAGCAGATTCCTCTTAACATTACCCTACTGTTCACCTTCAGTGTTCAAACTCAGGTGCCGCTACTTATGCACCTCTATACAAACTGAGGATTTAAATAACATGATATGATATTCATAGCTCCCCAGCCTTGCAGCAGCCACCAGGATCTGCAAGTCTGAAACCTAGATCACACATCAATAATTTCAAATCAAGAACAGTCCATTGTGGAAGAGAACAACATATTTGTGTAACCATAAGTGTTCACATCTCCCAATCACATTTTGAATTGGTGGAGAGTTTAGTACATATGCCAGGATTTTTCATGCTTAGCATCCTTAAGGTTTGCTTTGCCTTTTTCAAAAAATAAAAAAATTCACCTTGTTTGCTAGTAATAAGTAGCAATGCCTGGTAGAATTCCTAGGAAGAGTCAGCCTTTTAAATTTGTTTATTTTTAAATGAGGTATGTATGCCAAGAATCAATACTTCAAAAACATTTTTCACACTTGACAGCCACAAATTCTTTTCAGCAAATGCCCTGATATACAAGACAACAGTTTCCTGAACACTGCATAAAGACCAAAGCCAGAAATACTACACCATTAGACACATTCCCTTACAAGCTACCTCACTCAAAGTCATAAACCATCATTTTATCATGCTAAAGTGATAAAATGAAAATATTTGCCCTGTATTTTTCTCCCAACTTCTGCTTTCTACCTGAAAGATTAATTTTTTGAAGGGGAACAACAAGAATGAATAAAAGTTCCATGACAGAACGTTACTACTACTCTTTAAGTAGTGATCAGACTACACGTTGAATGGCAAAAGCCTTCAACAGAATGGTGCTTAAGAGCAATAGGTCACATAATAAAATTCTTGTCACTACCCTCACTATCTGCTGCTTACTGATGACAGGCTTTGTAATCAGTTCACATGTACTTAAGAAAAAAAAACACCAAAAAACTCGTTACTTATTCTCCACTTGTATTATTTTCCTGACAACTTCTCTGTAATTTCATGAGACTCCCCATATTATGGAAGTCTCCAGGCCATTCTTCCTTGTCTGGTTTTCCCCAGCAAATCAGATAAACTGATGACTCAAACTGCAAAGTTAAAATTTATCTTTGGTACTCAATATTAGCCAACTTATTTCAAAGGCTGAAGGTTGCAGCATATGCTTATACACAAGCTGTATCAAAAAAAACAACTATGGTTGATGTTGGGAGAATAAGTTCCAGTACACACTCTCCTAGTAGGACTGAAAACAGACTTCAGTGTCACACCCAGACCACACCACGCTTCTTCAAATACAGTTAAATAAGAATGCAGAGAGGTTAGCTTCTGTATTGAGCCATATAAATTTAGACTAAATTCAGGACTTAGTAGATCAAGGGAAAAAAAAAACCTCAACTTTATATTCACTCTTCTGGAGAGAGAAGCATGAGAGCATCCTATGAGACAGAGAAGATAAGATTGTTGTATGTAAATACTAACTACAACATTTTTGAAGTTTTGCTAATGGAAAAAATGGTGAATCCAGATTCAAAGCTATGACTTGCTTTTACCTGATTGGCTTCCAAACAAAGTGTTTGAGAGACAACAGAATACAATCACATTAGATATTAGGCAAGCATTTGAATTACACTGGAGCACACAATTAGCATGGGATTTCCCCACCTGCCTCCTTCTTATTTCCTATTCGGACAGGCTGTCCCCACTTTGCAGAGACAGTCTTGATAGTTAAGTAATTAAGGCAAGACAAAAGTTTAGTAGTTACTATAATAGTAACACAATTTTCAGACCTGAATACAGGAAGCTGAGACAAAAGAAGAGTTTTTCACATCAGAGTCCTTTCCAGCCTGAACAGATGATGTCAGGTCTCCCAAGTCCTAGAGCAGTGTTTCTCTTCCAAGAGATAATCAAGCAAGCAACTGAACCTTACTAAGTTCTGAACTACACAACTAATATCATAATCAGAAAAAAAACAACATTTGAACTTAGAGACAAGCAGTTTCCTCCCTTGGCCTGACTATTAAATGAAGCAGGAAGGATTTGTGTGCACACATGTATCTGTATATGCTACACACCCAAGTGGGATATGGATTCTTTTCTAGTGATTTCTTTTGGTGTTTTCTGGAGGGGAGAGAATAATTTTTAATTTATTATTTTTAAAGTCAAACTTCCAGAAAGACGACTTTCATGCTGTTGGATACTAGTTTAGAGAAGCAGAGGAGCTTCTGACAGGCTGGCTTCTCTATCTAAATGATTCCACATTGGCAACTGACAGTCCTTTCAATGAACAAGCACCTGAGTACTTAATGACAGAGAATTAATGATCTGACAATAGGTAAGGTACTTGCTCAAGCATTAGTAAGGAAACAGAGTGACACCTTACATGAAAAGCTCCTTGAATGCCATTTAAACTTGTCAAATTGCAGAAAATAGAGCTGCAAATTGATAAAATCAAGGTTATTCATTATGTGAACTAATGTCTAATTTTCTAAAATTGCATCCATTTTACACAAGTTAAACCAAAAGAGATTCTCTGCCTGAAATATTAATGAGTAGAAACAATCCTGGACAGTGCAAACTTCCCAGCTGTAATTCATTCAGGGTTCCTACAGCTACAGGACACCAAACCAGTCACTTTCTCTGACCTCCGTAAAACACAGATTCATTCCCTGAATGAATTCCCTGCTTCAACCAGAGCACACTGTCAAGAGAGGGTGAAATTGCTAGCCAACAAGAATCCACAGCAACCCTTGGTAATACACTCCAGTGCTTAATTACCCTCATTCTTTTCAAACACAGCTTTCTTCTAGCCTAAATTTATCCAGCTGCAACTTCCAGCCAGGAGCAATTACAATACACTTGTCAACTAGACAGAAGAACACTTCTAGTCCTTATATAGGTACTTAAAGACTGGTCAAGCCACCTCTAAACCTTTGTTCAATAAGCTAAAAAAGATTGTGCTCTCAGAGTGTGTCACTGAAGAATACGTTTTTAAGACCTTTTAATCAATCTGACAGATTGCCTCTGATCCTCCTCCAATTTATCAGCATCCTTCTAGCACTGTTGAAATGAAACCTGGGCATACTATCACAAAGCAATTGCACCAGCGACAAAGGCATTACGTCCTGACTCTCATTTAACAGTCTCTTGTTTTCACAGCCAAAGACCTCGCTAATTCTTGTGGTAACTTGGGAAGTGGTTATTCAGCAGATGCCTCAAGTCCCTCTTAGAGTCCTCCCATTCCCTGATGCAAGTGCAACCTCTTTACTTCATAGATTCCAAATTTAACTTTTGGTTCTACTAAGAGACTATACACTTGCTTCCTTACATTTGCTTATGTTACTGTCTTGGAAACCTGCTATCACAGAATGCCATTTTCATTGTTAACACAAGACTGGAGGGAGCATATCGGCAGACTAATCACTAATGATCTGAGTATTTCTTTCACTAGTTAAAAAAAAATATAGGGTAAACAACAAAGCTAGGAAGCAAACGGTGCAGGACCTTACTAGAAAGACACTACACAGCAATGATTACTTGTTAATTATCCCATTTAGAGACCTGTCACAGCTGGCCAGTCAGTAATGTCATTACTATGTGCCATGCTAATTCTTTATCACTTTTTTCCCACAAAATGTCCTATGGTAACAAATCAACTGCCTTAGAGATGGCTAGAGTATTTCATTTAATCAACTAAATCTTTCAAAATAAGAGATAACAAGTTACTTTGATATGATCTGTTTTCCATAAACCATTTTAACTGACATGAATTATACTATTAACTCTTTTTAACTCTTTGTTACTCAAATTCCATTATCAACCATTTCAGTATTTGCCCAGGATAAACATCAAGTTGACAGGGATATAATTACAGGGTTTGTCTTGTTTACCTCTTTTTATACATTGGCACAACGTTAGGGTTTCTTCCTGGTTTCTGGAACCTCCCCACCAAACCAGGAATTAATATCATATTTTTAAAAACTGTTTATGAATGGATGGGACAAATTTGCTCCAGCAACAACTACTCATGTGAGAGAACCCCTGAATGCTGCTTTGTGTGGTTTGATGACAGACTACCACTGCAAAGCCAAGTGTAATTGTATGAAATCCTGTTTCAGTCAGCTTTTACAGCCTTTGCTCAGTGCTGTCAAGCTCCATACCACTGCAGAGAGGCGAACAAATACTACAGGCAACAAGAATAAGAAACCGGGAGCTTAGAGGTCTCAGACCTGGATCTCCTTACCACTCACTGCAGTGATGCAACTAAGCTGCTCTGCTTTCCAAGGCTTTAATACATCCTGTGTTAACAGTGGACAGAGCCAGGACACTTGGCTCTGATGAAAATTTTAGACAACAAGTCTTGCTGGCAGAGGTGTTGCAGGTCAAGTTTGTTATTTGCCTCTAGACACAAGCAGCATGGTGTTTCATTTTCTGAAGAGAAAGAGTCACAAAAGACAAAACCCCAGGAAATTTGGTAATCTCAATGAACCATGTTCATCCTTAAAAACAGTCTGGGGTTTTAAGGGTGTAGAAGGCAGTTTGGAAATGGGGGCCACGTGTTTCCAATCTTAACCCAACACATTGCCCAAATTAATTTAGGTAGGAAGAGAAGAAGGGGAGAAATTAGATTTCACACAAAGAGCAGGATCCTGAGCAGTGAGGCAGTATGGTTGAAGAACAGAACAGAGGTGCATTTTGAAATTACAAGGACAGCTGTACTTAAATGTCAATAACCTGACAGCACAAAGACTTCAACTGCAAGCGTGACAATACTGGCAAGGGAATGCCAGTTGTGCCTCACTTTTGTGGTAACAGGCTCAGGGGAAAACACCAAAAAAAAACCAAGATCACAGAGCTAGCCAAATTGACTGGCAGCTCAGAAGAGGTGGCACAGCTGACAGCAACGAGGCTAAAATGTTGGGACTAAATCAAACTGACACAAGCATAACCAAAGAGGTCGATTTTAAAACCACTTTTGCAGAAGGCTGCTGCCATTTCTACCACTGTCAACAGCAGTCAAAATGAGTATTTCACAGAAACAGTACTGCAAGAAGGTGCTCTTCTACCTCCATCACCCCCTTGTCTTAGGAAAATAGCAATGAAAATATTTTAATGAATTTTGTTTAAAAATAAAATAAAGCAAAGCAAAGCACAAGCATATGGTGACTTTATCAAATGGAACAACAATAGGCATGGATGTGCCTCCAGAATATCAAAGACGGAGAAATGTGGCAACTCATCAGTACGAGCAATAGGCATGATGACCTCTACAGCCAGGATCACAAGGTTGCAGACTTCTCCCAGGACAGAGTGGTCCCCAGAAGACCTTGCCTCTACTCCACTCAATACAAATTAATTCCTTTTTCAAAAAAAAAAATCTGTTAGGTGTTAGGAAAAAAAAAAAAAAATATATATATATATATATATTTATTTATTATCATGTGAAGAAACACCACCATTCCTTGCAGAATCATTTAAAAGACATAGTTTTTATATTTTCTTAAACAGCATTTTCTTAAGACTTCTATGCTCATTCCTATACAGTATTAGGAAACACAAATCTGAACAGATGTAAAACACCTTAAAAAAAATTAAGACTACATTAGACGAAAAATAACTACACACCTTGTATAAGGAAGTATTTTTCAACTCCCATTGCTACCAATTGACTAAAGCAACATTGTGTCAATTGACCTAGCTGATTCGTTCTGAAGAAAAATCCAAGAGATACTCCATGTATCAGCAAGGCTGCATGTTGACGCCTCTTAAAACAGGACTTGCTGATTCTCAGCCTATGTTCTCACAAAACAGGGAAATAGCTGTTAATAACAAACAGTAGTGTTTGAAAGCTGAGTAGTCACACACAGTATTTTCAATATTTTAGATTTTTACAACAGGGAATACATCATTAACTCACATCAAGCTATCTGTGCATTTTTTAAGACTTCCTTCACATTGCAGAACACAATTTAATAGACATGACCTCCTTAACATCTTCCCCTTCTCCCATTAACAAGCCTCTAAGATCCCTGTGGCACCTTGAGCAATCGCTTGCACAAAGAAGCACTAGCAGAGAGGCATTTAAACTGTTCCAGCTGTCTTTCATGCAGCTTTCAGCGCCATGTGATCAGCAAATATTCTATAGACTACAGCAATCCACAAACTGTAACTTCATTATTTACAGTAAAACTAGACCTTAACATGAATTGCAACAGTATAGCACAGATATCACAAAGCATCCTCTTCTAACTGTAAAAGGCATTATTTCTAGAGCAGAAACTGTTCCCTTCTTCATTAGCATCAAAATGTCACTAATGGTGCCACTAGACATCAAGCAGCATCCTTTTGAGAATCTGGCATATTCTTCACTCTCACAGCTTTCAGATGAGTACAGCATTCAGCTGAATAACTTTTTAAACAAATGACATGTCACAGCCTTGACACAAAAATGCTTGCACCTTGTCAATCATTCACTCACCATCAAGTTCAAATGCTCATCTTCAGAGATGAATTTGATCTGCACTGCAGTTAATGTTAAATACGGACTCTTGGAAGATGAGTATAACTAGAAGTACAAAGCAAATGCGGCAAATCAGAGAAAATACCACACCATTTGTACAGTAAACAGGTAGCTTCAGTGCCATGTGGAAATTCAGGCAAGCAGAACAAAAGCTGTGTTAGATGACAAGGATGGAAATGTAAGCTGGTATGGATGGCCTCCCACTTTAAACTGGTGACCTAAATGTCCCAGCTCAAAGGTTAGCTACTGTTTTATCTATCACGGTTGTTATGCTGCAACCATCACTATAATATAACACAGCCAGCCAGGTCCTTTATTGCCAGAGAGAAAGCCATGTGTCATTTCCAACACCCCAGTTATTTCTTTGATAGATGTGTAAAACAAAGCACTATTGTGTACAGCAAGTTGCCTGTACTAGCCAAGGCATCATTCATCAACCTGTTTGAACCAATTCTGTTTGAACTGAAGCTATGATAAAAATTAAACGTTAGTCACTTCACAATTATTTAGGCAAAATAATAGCAGTTACTAACTTTTGCATTCAATCTCACCACTTCCATGTCTCAACAGTAACTCAAATATCTTGAAGTTGCCTGTGAGGAAAGAGTAGAAGCCAACTAAAGGCCTAGTCTGAGGTTTCTGAAAGATCCAGAAGAATTCAGTTCAAAAGATGGATGCTTAACACCTGCAGTTCACTTCAGAAATAACAATCTAAGATGCCTGTAATGACAAAGAAAATGGTCTTTACAGGTTCCAGATGCTATTCAAATTGATAATAATGCAGCATATAAACTACAGGAAGGGTCTTGTTTAATATTACATTCTTACTGCTTTTCTGAGTAATTTCTAGAGAGTCATCTTGGCCTCGATGTCCTCTCCTCCCCATTTCTCAGCTCCTTCTCCAGAGGGCTTTCCACTGAATGGTATGGTGTTTCACAATTACATTTTTAATGGAGAATTACATTTAGTCTAGAAGCTCACTTTCTGGCATAGCACTGCTTTGACTTGACATTTTTGACCAGCCTGTTCCCAGACTTTTTCCAGTCCTCCCAGATCACTCAGAGAAGCCACTTTAACCATCTGTCCATGCTGTCTCCTGTGGAGACTTCACTGAGCTACCTCACATAGCTGAGACGATTGAGTTTTTGCCTGGTGTGCCTCAGTTTACAGTTAAGGACATTCTGATTACTTCCTTTAATCTTGGTGCTAACCATCATAGACAATGAATGATTACACAAACTGGTCAGTCAGCTGACATCTAAGCTGATACAGAACAGTTCAGAAGTTATTGATTCTTGCAGATTTTAATATCCCATTGAACAGCTCAATTTGATTAACTCAATTTAATTTAGTGCCACTCATTCATTAGTTTGAGCTCTTAACTTCCACATGCTAGGTTAGCCAGGTTTCTGTCTCTTCAGTTTCCTTTTAAACTCTCTTTTGTGAGTCAGGCAACGCTATACTGTATTTGCAAAGACCTCAGGGAATCAGCTCAAGAGCAGCAATCCTCAATAAAGCTGAGTTCCTCCATTAAAGCAGGCTCCTCTTAATCATTCTTTGAATGAAGGTGCTGCAGCTTCATTGAAAATGGCTCCAATGCAAGACATTCACAGACTTCAGGCAGCAGATAATTGGCACACCAGGACACAAGAGCTTGCTTAATGTGAGTGTCTCTATGTTCAGTGATAGCAGCCTGCTCTGTGCTGCTCTCTTTTGGCATTTTGATGCTTTTTCAAGCTACTTTAGGAAAGCTGGAGGCAGTGTGCATCCTCTTTACAACAGTGTGTGTGTACAGGCCTTCTTTCTGCTTTATTGTGCCAGCACAACACAGCCATACTTCTCATTCTAAGCCATTTCATCTAAGGAGGTCTCTTGGAAATGAACACTGGCATGGGGTAGAAAGGGAATTTAACAGCATGTCCTGAAGCTTTTAAAGCAATGTATTTTTCTCCTGGTTCAAAATTATTTTATTACATCTCAGATTTTCATCACATCACCTCAAATGGCAGGAACTGGCCCACCACTCAATTTCATAGCATTGTCATTACTGCAAAGTAGCATCTCTTTTAATGGTGCCAAGGTTAGCAGCTCCAGACAGAAAACAGGGATTATGGTAGGGTGCCCATTTACCCATTGCCACCTCATTTCATCAGCCATTTATCAACACATTCTTCATCTGGCAAAATAAAAATCAATGGTAGGCGGAGCTCTTTCAGTAGTGTGATACAGGTGGTAACACAGCTGAGATCAGACACTTTCATCTTGTCTCCAGAGCCAGATTGGCTGCAGACTAGCTGCTTCTCAATTAGAGAATGCAATACTCCTGGCAAGGGTTAAACATGCTTTCTACAGCTGGGTGTACGCTTAGCTATTGTGTTCTTACTGATGGAACATTCACTTTCTTCTTACTAGCCCACGCCCCTTTTACCCAAGATTCATGAGAAGAGAAAAGCCTATCTCAAGTTATGTATGAGTGAGATAGGAATCTATGCAAAGTTTTAAGCAGATAAGGAGACCAAGATATTAGAACACTGATGGCGCATTAGAGTCTATAATCCCTCTCACACACTGCAATAACCATTTGTCTCAGTCTCCTACAAAAGAAGGGTTATAACTGCGTTGTTAAAGCCCAAGGAAGTTTCAGAAGACCTCTTGGGCTGTTGCCTAGTCATTTCTGTTCCCTGAACATCTTTACACCAGGTTGGGATAACAGCAACTGCCCAACACCTACTGGCTTGCACAGGGAATTTTACCAAGCTTAGTTTCTTGGGATATACACAAGGACAACTGAGGAGTACCAACATTCCAGTGCTCCAGAGAGAAAGAGGCACCACAGCAGCTTGTTCCACTTTCAGAAATCTTTATCCTTCTCTGGATTTTATATTTAGCATGCAAGTTAAATACAAATCTCAAGGAACAATCTCGAAATCAACAGGCTAATAATGGCTTGTTTTTGTGTATCACCAAAAGCAAGTTCTCTGTTATTGGAAACTTTTTTTCCTCCCCCTATGTTCAGGTTAGTTTCTCATCCAGTAATGTACACATTGTATTTTGCACTTTACAAATTCCTAGTATGTACGTAGCTCAATAAATCAGCACTTATAAATCAGCCATAGTCTCTGTGCTGCATCTGTCTTCCCACTCCCTACCCTGAAATGCTTTGTCAGCAAAGGCTTGAGCTATTGGTTCTGCAGGTGCATGTAGATCAATATTAAACACATGGTAGTGTACTCTGCAGTGACTAATATTAGCACTGCTTCACCAGTCATTCAAAGAGTGCAGATACCTAGGTGAGATTTCCAAAGCACTTAGCAGTGACCAAAATCAGCGGTATAACTCTTGTTGAGACAAAGAACACAGATCCTTCCTTAAGTAATTATTACATTGGCTAGGGGCCACAACATTCCTTAAAGTTTAGTAAGTAGAACCACAGTAAAAGAGCTGCCAGATGGCTCAGTACAAGCTGGTGGGTTATATCTACCAGCCCTTTCACCTGCTGGAACCAACAAACATGGCTGTCCGGAGAACAGGCACATCTTGCCACATCCATACTATGCAAAACATATCTATCAGCTTCATTTCTATTATTTTCCACAGGAAAAAAAACCCTGTACACAGAACTCTCACTTCACCACCCTTCAATGCAAAGTAGAGTAATTTTTTTTCTATGTATTTTAGGTTGCAACTTGCCTGGGACTCAAAAAAGTAGAACCACAGAACTGTATAAAACAAAGGGAAAACATACATCAGAGATTGGGCTGAAGCAGCCACAACTTCACATAAACTGTTTCCATCTCCAAAAGTAATTCTGACTGTTAATTGCATCAACATTTCCTCTTACCAAAGAGGCCAGGAAATATCTTTGCTGCTAAAGTACCACATGTTTTAGGGTATAACTATAAGCTGATGAAATGCAAAAAGCTGGGATATATACAGTTAGTACTGCTGCTGTGAATACTCCGTTAGACTGGATCCCTGCTCTGTACTAAGGGCATCTTCAGTACTCACCAATATGAAATGTGCAGGCTATTATTTACATACCATCTTCATGTTCCAGCTGCTTTAGGAACAAGACAACATTCCACAGAAAATGCCTCTCTGCTCTCTCCTCTTGTTCTTTTACACAACCTTGAGCTGCAGTGCTCTCAGCCAAATGCCAAAAAAACAGGCTTTCATTCTTCATGGCATCACTCTACCCCATAAGGAAACACAAAGCTGTCAGTCCCACATGCACGTCACCATTTACTAAGAAATCACCTTGTCCTCTCACTCACCCACCCTTCAACAGACAAGCAACTTCACCAAATGCATATCAACTTTCAGTAGGAAATGGAAAAGCCTGCAGCCAAAGAAACAGCTGCCGCAGCTGGTTTAACCATCAGTAGAAAAGGAAGTGAAGCGTAGAGGAGGAGAAGACTGAAGCTCTGTAGTCTCGGCTGTTACTCGTATTACAGAAGGCCTTGATCAGCACTGTTACAGATGCAGTACCAATACACACTAAGACTCTGACTCAGGCAAAGCCTCTGTACAGGATTGAGACACCCACAATGACCACTTGACGTGGCTAAGGTCACAAAACTGGGATTTGTTTCTCCTCTTCTCTGATACTGATCAGCATTAGACCAGGGAAAATGGGGCCATTGAAGTGCAAAAGCTCCAGCAGTACACAAGGAGCCTTTAAGAAGGAAATCAAGTGGGCTAGTCTTGAAACTGTAATTATCAAAATTGTAATTCAAACTTTCATGCCAATGCTCCTAAGCTGCTTCCAGGTCCTGAACTGGCTCCATTATCTGTAGAATGTGAAAAAATGAACACTGCACCTACTGCACAAATCCAGCCCAGGCAGCCCAGGAGTTGTTTCCCCTCTCCTGAATTTCATTTCTTTTAAGCCTTGATCAGAAATCTATACACAAGATCCCAGCCCCAGGTTCTAATAGGGTTTTGGTGGTGGATTTTTGTTTATTTGTTTTACCTTCTGATGTAACTTAATTTCCACTCACGGATGATCCAAGGTGGAGATAAAGGAAGAACTATAAGCCTTTTGACTACTCCATTAACACCAAATATGTGCTCCTCTGTTTTAAGATGTCGCTCAAGCCACATAACTTCACAACCTCCTCTGCTTTGAAGGATGTGTTTGCCCTGCCCTCCAGGCATTTCTGTGTTTGTACTACTGTGTATATGATTCTATGATGCCAAATGCAATACATTTGCATAATAAGAAACAGCTCCTACCCCAAAAAGTGGTTCAAATTTAAAACGATGTGCAATGAGGGGGATGAACCAAATACAGAGGGCAATATAAGAGGATGGAAAAACTATTACAGGAACAGGTGTTTTCATTGACTATCTCTACTCCTTCCTTGTTTTACAGAGTTTAGATGCCTACAACCCACACACCATAAAGGCTGAAACCATGAACTGAGTTGAGGCTTCCTCTGCTCCGGAAGAGGGCAGAAATATAGCATAAAGCTATGCTAATCCTGGGAAATTTGGCTCATCCAATTCACTTTGAAGCATGCATTACAAGTGATAGGGTAATTCTCTAGAGGAGTTTTAGGAAGGGCAGGGATTTCAATGGCACTCTGAATTTTACAATAGGTGAAGGCAGCTACCTCTTCTGATCTGACCCTGCTTTCTTATGACTAGTTTATTCCATTCATAAATATCTAAAAAGAATGAGAGAAAATGTGTGAGCATACCTCTTCTTGCCTGTGTCTACAGCAAAGACCACATTTAATTTCTAGCATGCCCACTACACACACCCCTCTACAGCTTATATCACTCAGAATCCATTTTCAGATACCAGTGCTGCTGCTTAGGATGACTGATGCAAATCAGGAATTTACTATAGAAATAACAACCACCAAACAAAACCCAAAAAAACCCCAACAAAACACCCATGTGCCAAGAGAAAAGGAGACATGTGCCAAGCTCTTTTCCAAGAAGATTATGCTAGAAAACTGGGCAGTGATCTGAAAGGATAACTTCAGATGAATAGACTCATCTGCAGCCCATGTACTTAACCTGTATGCCAACAAGCAATATAGCACAGTTCTGCTATTCATCCCATCTGATTGCAGAAGGGTGGGAGTTGGAAGCTTTGAGCTGCCAAAATACCATCCACTAGCCAAAAGGTACATTTGGTTGCTTGTCAGTGCAGCAGATGTGAAATGGGCATCCCTTCCTTTTTCTGACCTCCTCAAGGACAGCAAAAGCAGTTCCAGAGAAGGAAATAACAGAGGTCAGTAAAAGTAACTGATTTTCTGAAAGTTAGGGTGTTTAACACTATTTCCACATCATGTTCTTCTATAAAAATTTGTCAGGAAAATGTAATGCCTTTGATAGTTATCTCATGTATAAGAAAATTAAGGGACCTAAGGACGTTCAGATTAAAAACAAACAAAAATAAAACCACCCAAACAAGCACAAAACACAAACAAGAGGAGGGGGAAGGGGGAAGAGCAACAGACAATTATCAATAGCAGCAAGAAAGATTTGTCCGGACAAGATTAAGAGGAGGTCTGAACAGCATATGGAAATAGTGCGCATATAGGACTCATACAACACAGAATCGTGAGTCCGTATAAAACATCTCCAATTCCTCATAGAATTACCCTCCTTAGTCATTGTCTGTTGAAGCACTGAAACATCTAATGGAGTATACAAAATCTAGATGCACATTCCTTAAATTAAACGGTCTCTCAAATACTAGGGAGAGAAGTCACTCCACCATGCAGCAAGGGAGAAAAATCACTGTGATCATAAATACTGAGGGAAATGGCAGGAACAAGTTTCAGTTCTTGCCTCTAACTGAATCAGTGCTGGAGTGAAATAGGGTGCAAACAGGTAATGGAGAAGTCTGTATGTAGCAATTCTACCCTTAAATAAGATTCCTCTTGGTAATGATATTGGGGGGGGGGGGGGGGGGGAATCTTGCTGCTTAACACAATAACAAAGTAAAATATCTGCCCAATTCCACCATACACTAAGAGTAAAAAGGAGGAGTTAATTGCAAAACAGAGAGAGCAGAGTTGTGAGCAGATGCACAAGAGACTTCACAGAGTTACTATCCCAAGAGTTTCTTCCCAAGAGGAAAGGATAACTGCTTCTTAGTATACTCACCACCATCTAGAACCTCTACTCCAAACTACTGAGCCAAAGACATTCAGGTTTGGCCTTAAATTATAAGATTTTTATATCTGCCTGCTAGGAAGTGCTCCTGTATTACACACAATTTTAAGCAAGCTGACTGGACAAATCCACCAGTGACAGGCTTTTTCAAAGTACTTGTGATTTCAAATCACAAACTGCATTTAAAGCCACTGAAACTATTGAAAGCTGGGTTTATTTACAGAGCTATTCTTCATAGCATATTTACTTAAGGAAATATATGGAAATTGTAAAGGAGATTAGTAAACTCACTAGTCCAGTTAGCTAGCAGATTTATAACTTAATACAGTAATCCACAGCCTTCTCAGAAAACATCCTTCCTTCCCTATAAGAATTTACAGGGACCAGCCTTCTATTCTTAAAGTCAGGCTGTAAGAGGGATATTCAAAAAGGTTAACAGGAATGACCAATGTTTTAAGTTCCTCTAACTGGAATAACAAGAACTTTAACAACATGCTCCATTTAGTCGCAACTGAAAAAAACCACACCACCAAACAAAAAACCACCAACAAAACAGAGCCATGTTCTTTTGTTAACAGGTACATCCAGTTAACCAAAACTGAATGGTACTGGCAGAGAAGGCAAAAATCTCAACTTAACAAGGCTGTAGTACAGTAATAAAGATCAGATGGAACCATCTATATATATAGCACACACTTCCATCTACAAAATCACCAACAACATCTCCAGGCTGGAAGTGTCAGGAGGCAGTAGGACCCAGATGTCTCAACGAAGAAGTAGGTTTCTCAGTGACGTTGTTATCATGTTCACTCATTTACTTTCATATAAGCATCTGTGAGACTTTCCAAGTATTCCTGAAGTTAATTTAAAAGATCTTACTATTAGTCTGTTTCCCCATCCAGAATAGAAAAGATGTAAGGTGATAATGCGTTGTAGTTACACTCAGCTGCACACATGCACAGCTCCACACATACAATGCAAGCAACAGCTAAAAGATGAGGTTTTTCACTGAGTGAAGAGAAAGGCATGTCTTTCTCCCATAACAGCTGAAGATTCATAGCTTTCCATCTCTTCTGCCAGTAGTTCCTGTACCTGCTGTCTCTACAGGGAAGCTGGACAACTCAAAAGATGTCCCAATTCCTGAGATGCAGTCTCTTTAGTGACTAAGGGCTATCCTTTCTCCAAGCTTCCAAAATTCATAAAGGCTGCAGTAATTTGACTCCATGCAATATGAGATATTTACACCTTGACACCTACAGTCAGAGAGAAACAAGCATTTATACAATTAACTTATCCACAGAAGTTTTTGGACATACACCTTGAAATAAGCTGTGCATTCAGAAATAGAATTTTCTCTCCGATAATCACAAAGACTAAACAACCTGGTCAGACACATATACCTGAAGATATTAAGTTGAATCCCCTTAAATTCAGGTTCACAGAGCACTTCTTCAGAGACAAACGGCAGTTGGAACAAAGACACAAAAACTAATGATTTGTTAGCTGATACCAGAAGTACACCTGCAAATAACATTAAAAAGACCCACACTAATACCTCAATTCCGTTTAATTGTCAGTCACACAGTCTTTGGGCTCAGCTCAGAGACAAAGACAAGGGTATCCCTTTGCTGTCCTACATACACAGATTCTCTTGCCTTTCCCAGGAAGTCGTCAAGCCTCCAGTCCTCATTTTCAGGTCCTCCTCTGACTTTGATCTGAAGATCAAACAGTTCCCTGCTTCAGTGTTTGTTCTCAGAGTGAAGGTTTGAAAAACAAATAGCTCTTTCTTGGCCTGGGAGAATATCTCATGAACAATTCATTTCTGGACATTCTATATCAGGTCCAGGACTTTTTCCATCAACACCCACAGTATTACATTAGAGCAGACAAAAAGGGAAGTAAGTTTCACAGTCCAAATGGCTTTTGTAATCTTACAAGGAGAGGTGGTAACAGGGAAACAAGGGAGAAGCAGTCCCTACAACCAGGTGATCATAGGCACACGGTGATAATTAACTAATAATGGAAGTTAACATTCTGCTTTTACAAACATCTAGGAGGAGCTGCATAATGCTGGGATACTGTGCACTGATTTAGCAGACAATTAAATTGCTTCATAACAGCAGAGACGGGAAGCAGGATTCTTCAGTCTTCCTACCACTAGCATTTTTATTGCTCAGCTTCTGGTTTGTGCTGAGGATACTGACAATAATTCGCTACTGCCTCTTAGAAAGGGTTCTCAAAGAATCATTTCCCTACCTCATGGGTCCCAGGCTCTATAAATGTGTTACTCTGAGGAAACAGAAATGAAGGATGACTTGCTTCTGTACTTAGCGAACACTGGTTAAGGGGCAGATTTGATTGACTTAGATATATTTTGGAGACCAAAACAGAAAAATATATGGCATCATCCTGCAACACCAGCAAGCAGCAATTTTTGCTAGGGACCTGGGAATATCTGGCATATGTTTAATCAAATGTTTTTTTGTGTACTAATGCCTGACAGAAGCTCTTGAAATTCTCCAAATGGCACCAAAGGTCTCAATGTACTTATGGGTTTCCACTCTTCATGAGATTGTGCATGGTGACAAGAGCAGGTCTTCCAGTATCTGCACACCTTATATAGCCTTGTAGCTTTCTCCTTCACCTTATGTGCATGGCCTTAGAAGAAAAGAAAAACTTCTTCCAAAGCATCTGGATATCTCCTCTTTTTTTCATCTGTTCATTAAGAACATAGCAGTTGTTTACTTCAAGGGAAATAGGCCTGATGCAACAGATCAGAGCTAGGCTTTGAGACATGGTGAATACTTGGGTCTGCAAGTTTATTTTCACACCAGAAGATCTACTACCACTTCTAAGGATTTGTCAATACAGACATCCATGGAAAAGATACAGAACTGGGGAGAAGCTCTCAGACTCACATTTCCTAGGATTGTCAGGGGACACACAACACTTAGTCCATCATGATGGTTGCCCTTTTTTAAGTCAGAGCAGACTGCACAGTAAACATGAAGTCTGCATTTCATGCCTAATTTTACAACAACTCTGTGGGTGCATAAACATCAAGCTGAGTAGTCCATTGAAAGACACTGCAGCTAGGTTGGAAGAGTTACTAAACCACATTCGGTCAGAGAAACAGCCTCTGCCTTGGAACTAGACAGCTTTGATTTTCCAAAAGGCATTTCATCAGGAAGGTGTATGGCACACAGTAATTACCTATGCCCTGAAAGTGGTGAGACAGACGACCAGCTGCATACCTATCCTCCTCCTGGCTGCACTCCCAAGCACTCTGGCATTTTCCACTGTTGCCTACATGAATTAGACAAAGGCAAACTACATTAAGGTTTCTGCCAGTTGGGTAGCGCCGCAGGTTTTAAGGACCATAGACTAGGATTCACTTAACAGTTACTGTTTACAACATGCTACAAATGCTGTTAGGAAACATAACAGCGCTCTAACTGCAGAGCTGTTCTGTGAAATATGGCAGGAGGGCTTTGCCAGGATACAGCAATGTTAAGTATTCTGCATGTCCTTGAAATCCATATGTACATGCCACTCAGTCTGACTAGCCTCTCATGTACACTCCCTAGACAGGAATTTGAAGGGGACTCACATTTCTAACTTTATGTATTTATTTTAAATTTAAAATCAAAATACTGTGTTCACTGTTCTGCATCATTACCTTCTGCACTCATAACATATGATATGTAAAGATCCAGAAGAAAGTAAGGGAAGCTTCTCTTCAGTGATACAGTGGGACCAAAATTTCAATTTACCTTCCCTAAGTTACCCATTACCTCAGAAGACTCATTCCAGGGTAAAAAATGCCTCTCTTTGAAGGCAGAACACCTAAAATAACAAGCAGCTGCTAACACAATTGCACCATTACAGGTGCTCCCATTTTCACAAGAGACTATGCTATTTCAAGTATTCCTTTGTCTAGCAGAGTCTTTACTGGCATCATGCAGGTATGGTGTAATTTATTTCAGATAAAAGAGATCAAGAGAGAACAAAAGTAAAGCTCCCAGGAAACAGCACAGCATGCTTGTTTCCCCTCTGTGGCAAGATGCAGCAACCTCAAGAACAAAGTGGCAGCAGAAACCAAGTTAAAAACCACAAAGATATAGAGGGGAGAGGGGGGAAAAAAAAAAACCAACAAAACCAACCACTGCCACAAACCCCCAAAGCACAATAAAGACATTAGTAGTTCTACGGCTGTAACCCCAAACAGATAGGAAGAATAAGGGACTACCTGCAAAAAGTGCAACAAGGAGTGTAAGGTGTAGAGGACTACAGGGAATGTGATGTGCAAAGGAAAGACTGCAAAGCCAGTCCCTCCCAGACATTTCCTCAAAAAGCATGGCAAATTCAAGAACAGATTCCATAGCAATTGTACAATGTAACCCCAAAGAGCCAGCTGCTGTCCAGGGATATTTATGATGCTTTACACAGGGAGGCTATTATCCCTTGGAATAGACTACAGAAGAATCATTTTGCTACTTCACAGGTCCAAGGCTCTAAAAATCTGTGTTACACTTAGGAGAGTAAAAGTGAAGTATGCAGAAGTGATCAAAAGAGAACAGACTGGTTTTATAGCCTGCAGGGAAACAACTGATCATATGTTCTTCCTATGACAAACAACTGAGAAAGTAATTGAAAGCCTAGCAGAAACCAATGTTGTTACCTCAGCATTATTGATTTTAGGCAGACATCTTAATCTAACACATGACAAAACTTTGGCCATTGCAGTAAGATATCGCTTTCAAAGAAAAATGATATTTATAAAGGTATTTTATGGTTCAGTTAGAGATTCTTATGAAGTCAGGCCTAGGCTATAAAGGAAAGAAAGGAACTTCTCAAAAACAAAATGGATAGGAAGTTCGATTAAAAAGTAAAAATATGATTCAAGTATACTAAAGCAGAAGGATCTTCTGATCTTCAAAACACTAAATGGAAGCAGTAAAATCTTAACTTTAAAATACTATACTAAGAAAGCCTTATTCTTATCAAAGAGATGACTGGTACTGAAAAGTTCACAGTTTACCTGTTCAAGGCTCTTTCAAAGAAATTCGTAGTAAAGTTAAGAGAAATATTCTAATCGTTTATATTAAAAAGGGCTAAAGTTATTTAACAGGACTATAACAATGAGGCCAGAACAGGATAAGAAAATAAAAGCTTATATATTCCTGTGTTAACATTTAAGCTCAAAGAAACACAACAGTAATCAAAACTAGTAACACTAAAAAGCAAAACTGTATAAAATTGTAACAGTCTTAACAACATAGCTAGAGAGAACAAAGCAAGGTCAGTTCATGGCAATTACTAGGAGTACACATTCAATTATTTAATTTTTTTTTAAAGTGAGGAAATAGGGAGCATTACACACAATTAAAAGTTATTTACTACCTTCCTTCTGTTTCCTCTTACATGCAATTTCCCCTTTGCAATACCAGACACTATTCTCTGCACCTCTCACTCTTCCCTGTTTTGTGGAGGCATCTAGAACCACCCCCTTTGACCTTTTCAGCCTGAAAGAGGAAATGCACCACATATGGAGTTTCTGGTGATAGTGCTAATTGATCTCTCTCTCTCTAGCACTTGTATTTTACCTGCTACACCCAGTATTGCCTTCTTCACATCTGCATTGTATTAGCAAATCACAACTGACTAATACAGATAATGCCTTCTCTATTCTTCCCCACTTGTGAACAGTCTACTAGGAATTCTTGATTTTAAGCCTCTAAGTGAATAGCCTGGCATGGTTTTCACCCACTTGTGACAAATTCTCACTCATGAAATAATATTGCTACCTAGAATACCCTAGGAACCAGATCAAATCAGGTACCATTCACCATTCTTTAATATGTTTGGGGCAGACTATCTAGGAATGTCCCAGTCCTGCACCTCTCCTGTTGTCATGCTGCTACTGTTGCATTTTTGCACTGGAAACTCTAGAATATTTTTATCCTAGATAAAACTCTAGGATATTTTTTCCCCTTTAAGGGAAGGGGGGGGAAGTGAGCTTCCAAAACTAGCTTTATTTTTGACATCCATTCACGCAGCTGGTGTGAAACAAAATGAGTCTGCTGGCCTTTGACACAGATTTCTTTAGAAATCAAAAAAGAGGCAAAAGATAATGGCATAGGAGAGTCTACTTAATGAGGTGTTATAGCTATAGTTGACCTGTTTCACCATTTCTTTCATTTTATTAAATGTATCAGAGTGATAAGGAGCAAATTTTCTCACATTTTGCTTATGCACTATACAGTTAAAGCCCGAAGTGGAATAGTATCTTGAGATTTACAGCAGGCTTCGTAAGTAAACCAGAATGCTCCACTTAAATTATGCCTATTTCCATCACATGGGAACTATTTTCAGGAGCAAATTAACACCAAGTTCTATTCCTCAGTAGTAAGCATCCATTGCACCAGTGTCCCCACTGTTGTTCCAAGCATGAGGCTAGGCCACAACCTGGAAGAACATAATTCAGAACAGTCTGGCACCTGCTTTGAGAAATTCAACATGCCTCCAAACCACATCCTTCAAAAACAAAATCTTTTTGTCAGGAGAACTGCTTCTGTCATTAGATCTGTCAAGCTGAGCCACAGAATGAGCTATTTCACTGGGTCTCCCCCAGTCAAGCTCAATTTGAGTTTTACAGTCCTTGATACCTGAGGAATATTTTCATAGAAGCCATTAACTTACTTTGCACTGGGAATTATGCTGCTTGGCAGAGGCTATCTCTCCTCATGATACCTTCATGTCCAAAGCTGAACCTAGCCTTGTAATGAGATGGCAAAAAGTAGTCATTTATATTCAAAATGTTGGCCTGCAAGCCAGTAAGGCTTGAAAATATTTACCAATATGTCCAAATGCTTCTAGCTGAAAACCATTTCTAAACCATTCACTGTTTGCAAGTGTAATGGCTTAAGGCTTATGGGCTCATGAATCACTACCTTACTTAGCAGCAGCATTTGAAATGTTGATACCTTAGCCTTGAAATAGAAGTGAAGGTACCACAGCCTTTTCAAGCTGTTATCGAAAGACATACTTTAAAAGCTCCCACAGAAGACTGAATGTGATAGAAGTAGCTGAGCAGGATGAAAGTAACTGAAATAACTTAGTTAAAGTCATTGTTCATGTCTATGTTCCATTTTAGTGATTACCCTTCGGCTGGACAATGAATCATATTACGGGAAGCTTTGATACTTACAGTTTGTCTGATAAAAAATCCAAATTACTTTAGAAGCAATGATGAGTATTTGGGAAACTATTAGTCTTATTTCAAATTACTGAATTCAACTATCAGGAGAAAATTTTTGAGAGCAATTCCATTTATCACAGATGAAAACAAGAGATTGTACCATTCTTTCAGTCCCAAGATTTTCAGTTGAGAAGATGTATGAACATTCTTGACAAAAAAATTGCTGGAACTGATACATGTGGAATGAGTATCTCTAAGGTCAAGGAGGTTATGCCAGTAAATGGCAAACACTGCATTACAGAACTCTAAAATGAAATCTTAAGTGTGCACTATACTAGAGAGATAACAGGGATGGAACAGAAACACAATAGCAAAACCAACTGAAGTGAAAAGAAATCTAAATAGTGAATAATAATAAATAAAAAAGGAATCATTCCATTAAATATGCAATCATCAGTTGATTTATCTAGGTCTTGCTAGGGGGCTATACACTGTGGGGTGTAAAATTATAAAATATATACATGCCTTGTCTACAACACCCAAGGCAGGTGAACATAATTATGGTAAACAAATTCTGGTTTGTTTTTTACAAAATAAATAATGAAAAATAATTTAAATAAATTAATAAATATGATGGAATGCTGATGGGTTTATCTGTAAATACTTTAAAACATATAGGAATTCACAGCTTCCTAGTTGTTTTTTTAGTAAGTGGCCCCATCTATACATGCATTCATCAACCATGCTAGTGCAGATAACTTTCAGATCTGCCTCTTCACTCCCATCTCCTTGCAGATTAAAATCCCAATCTGTTTCAAACACCTCTCTAAGAAATGCTATGATCTCACCTCCATCGATATAGACTGAAATGATCATTTTGCCTATCAGTCAACTCTCAACTCTTCATTTTGAGCTCTAATTTCTCTCCAGGCTCTCACCATGCAAAAACAATCAGCAAAATTCTATTTTATTCCAAGATTATTTCTGTAAGGCCATCTTTACAACACTTGCTCAAGCTTGCATCACCTTGATTACTACAACTTTCTTCCCTAGCATTAATTTAATTTAATTCCCATTCATCCAAAATGCCATCTCAATCAGCATTTTCAGCAATTAGTCTGACCATCTGAATGCATTTTTTCATTCTCCTTGGGTTCCTCCTTGTCTTTGGGTTATTATTCATTCTGCACTCGTATTCAAGATAAACTCCTTTAAACAGCTCCAAACTTCATTTTCCTTCCTCCTGAATTGTCCTTAAAACTTATCTACTATGATTTCTGCTGAGAAACTTGACAGGTAAGACAGATAAGCCTTTTTCTCAACCGTGTTTTAGAGCACCATGTGACTGCTGGCCATACTATAAACCAAGAAGAACAATGCGTGGGTAACTAAGATTGGAGGTAAGCCCCACTAAAATATGCTTGAAGGCACAGCAACAACATTGTACCCTGAATGAAGCAGATACAACATGCAACTTCACTGACTTCTTTCCCATTCATAGGCCAATATAACTTCAACAAATGTATAGGGCTTATTTTCAGTGAGTTGTGCTGCTCAAGTATGGCTATGCTTGCCTCCTTCAGAGTGTATGTGTGATGTACAAAGATTTTTCACCACAGAATGAGTATGATTTTCAAAAGAGGCATCTGCACTGACCCTGCTCTAGTGAAGCCCTTCCATCTGTCACTAGGTTTTAACATGCGTGTTGCCAACAGGTCCAGTAAAACCACGTCAACAGCAGATATGGTTTAGCATGTATGTTGCAGGTAGGCTTTCAGTCACAATGTGAACAACTCCTGGCTGAGCCACTGACAGATTTACTTATGCTGTAGCAATAAGACAATCAAGGTGGTCATATATTGCTCCTTACTACTAATTTGGAACAGTCCTGGAAGACACAGATTGCCAGAACACACATAGCTGAGCTCAGGTAGTTGACACATGGAAGAATGAAGAGACCAAGAAAAACAATAACCATATGGCTCCCTTCTATTTACTTCAAAGACTTTTAACTCTTATACCACCCTAAGGAAGTGTTTTATCTTGACTTGGATATCTTTAAATGAACTTTCTTATCTAAAGGAAACAACATATTGTCCAATACACTGACACAGTAAAACATCTGTGGACACTGCCACCACAGGTGTGTAAGCAGCACAGGGTGGCAGGGGGCAGGTGTGGGTGGGGTTAGTTTCAGGTGCATTTTTAAGTATATTAGCAATTCTTTTCACCAATTCTCTTAGAGATTTCAGAAGCTTGATGTTTCCAGCGACCTTCAAGTGAGACAGCTCATCGAGTCTAGAGGCAAACACAACACTGGAAGCTTACAAATTCAGAGCGCTTCATGGGGAAAAAAACAACAAACAATCAAACAAAAACACAAAACTGAAGCGTACCCGTTATTTTCTTCCTGCTGCAGTTATACAGAATAGTCACTAGATGGAGCTGCGCAGTAACAAATCTGATTTATGGCCGCTAGAAGAGTTGTCTGTTTCCTACAAGCCCGACATACTTCATCGCTTCCGGGTAACTCTTCTAAAAGATGGCATGAAATGCTTTCATTTACAAAAGGAAAACATACCTTGAGAAAGTGACCAGACAGTAAATGAAAGAAAAGGGGGAAAAAAGATAAACACACAAAAAAACCCAACCACCAAACAAAAACCACCCAAAAACAACAAACAAATAAAAAACACCCACCACATACAAAACCAAGAAACCAGCAACGGTCAAAGCTTTCAAAATCAAATATATTTTAGAAGTTAACTGAATGACATTTTATCTGCTGAGACACATCAGATGTCTTACTTTGTTCTGCAAGTCAGAAAACACAGCAGATTGTTTAGTGCTTGATGTGATTAGCTGCTGCAAAATAAATACAAGAGCTGTGAGCTCATGTCTTTGTAAAATTAAGGTCTAGCACACACTAACAGTGCAGTGACAGGCAAACCCATTTCCCATAAATGCCCTGGTGATATACATAATCCTGCACTTAACATATTTTTACAAAATAATGTTTTTCTGCTAACTGCATTGACATTACACAGTTTTGCCAGCACAGAAATATAGCTGAAAACTTATCATCTGGCTTTCCAGAGATTAATTGTGTCCCAAAAGGGAAATTTCACCTGCTTTCATGCCACAGCTGTTGAGGCCAAGTTGCAACTTACTCCATGCCTGTGTATTCCTGGTCTGTATGCAACACTGCTAATTTCATCTCCTGCACTGCAACAAAATAAATAGATCTTCACATCCTCCTGGGGTTTTGCTAAGTCCAGGTGTTGCCAACAATTCACAAAATGAAAACCAAATTTCCATCCCACCTCCAAAAGGCACTGCAGAGTCCTGTCAGCCCATATCTCTACAATTAAACAAAAGCACAGAAAAGTGGGGGATTGCCTGATTTACAAGAAAAGAAGATGCCACAATCAATGTTGGTTTAGGTATACCAATTGCCCAGTGACTGATCAGAGCAGGAAGGAGATGTTTAAACAACCAGACTGTCAATAAAGCAGCAAAGGAACAGCTGCACCTAACCTGGAAGGTGTTGCAGAAGGAGGCTACAACTGGAAGTTGCTGCAGAAGGGGGCTGAAAAGTGGGCAGAGGAAACCATTCCCCCTCTTGTGAAGGGTCTTCCTTGATCCTTTCACCTGGAAACTAGCAGTTCTTTCTGTCACAGGACTGAAGTCCTGCAATTTTGCATGCTTTTGAATCTGCTCACACCTCAGCTGCAAAAGGCATCTGCGCTAGGGGAAGGAGAGGGTGCATTTGCAGGGCTAACTGGAAGCCCAAAACTCTCATGAGGGCATTTCTGTTAAGAGCTCCACCGTCGGAGCGCTTTACCAGCGCATACAACGTCTAGGTGTGTTTTAAAACAAGAGTACAATGAGGGCGTATCATCTGAGGTGGTGGCAGAAACCCCAGGGGCTGCTTTTGTCACTTTACGCGCCGCTACGGAGTCTATCACGCAGCCTCCGGCTACCTCGGGGAGCGGGCGCTGAGAGTGCTCCACCACCCAAGGACAGCCTCGCCCCGCCCCGCCGACGGGAGACGGTGGCCCGGGGGCGCCCCGGGACACACCGCCCTGCCGCCACGTGCTCGCCTGTGACCGGCCAGGGCCTCGCTGCGCCGCTCCCGGCCCCAAAATGCCTCTTTTCGGCGTGCCCAAAGAAGTGACCGTCGGGACGGCGATGCTGGGGGTCGCCTTTGCCACGGGGGTGCTGGCAGGTAAGCGGCGCTTCCACGCACTCAGGGTAAGGGGCAGCCCCCTCCTTTGGCCCCACCGCGGCCGAGATGGGGACTGCGGCGCCCGGGCAGACGCATCCCGAGGGCGGGCGGGAGCCAGGTGGCCGTCGGGGAAGCGACCCCCTCGGCGCTCCCGGAGCTGGGCTGCCCTGCGAGCCGTGATTTCGCGGAGCTGCGACAGTAAAGACGCTGATGGTGTCAGAGTCCAAGCCGCTTCTTGTAGTCCAGCTACCGCACCTTGGGGCCAAGGAGACTGAGGTCGAGGATATGGACCCAGTCCGGCCCCTGTCTGCGTTTATTTGGCCAACCAGAAAACGGCGTGGCGGAGTCCTGGCCACAGCTTTCTCTTCTGGTGACAGTTTCGGTTCCATTACCCGACGTTAGAGGAAGAGCAAGCCTAGGACCATAAGGGGAAGGAGACTGGTATCGGGTTTGTAACGCGGCTCTATGTTTCCTTACCTTTTGACTTCAAGCAAGTTGATGAAATAATCCACACTTTAGTGTAATCGTCTGTAAAATAGAGCCATTAACAGAAAATAAAATTACAACCTCAAAATATAAGTGTTCTTTAATAACAACTATGGAGATGTGAAACAGACAAGTTTGGTTTCTTTTTTCTTTGTTTGTTTTGTTTTAATGTCTTTAAAATATCTGTCCCATTTGGTAAAACAAGCATTAGGATCAATTCTGTATTTAAGTAGACAAACAATAATCCTTGAACTTCAGCTTTCAGCACCTACTGTTTTACACGCTCATTTAATGCTGAACATGCTTTTGAGTAGTACTAGATTTTCCCTGGCTCGAGGACAGGACACTCAGTAGCAGAACACAGAGCTTAAGAAGCCTCCATCCATCTTCAAAACACGGTCCAAAGATTAAGAAAATTAAGTACTTCATGCGTGCTTCTCTACTTACACTTGCCCTTTCAGTTTTGATGAGGTCACTTGTCCTAGAAGAGTATGACAGCTTGTAACTCTCACAGTGGCCACTGAAGCCTTTCCATTTCAGCCTTTGTAGACTCGAGCTGAACATCTTAGAGGTTTAAAGGGGGGGGAACCCCAAAAGATTATGGTCCACTGAGCTGCCCAGCTGCATTGCATTTTCCTCTTCACTGGATTTTTCAGAGCAGAGAACAGAGAACACTTTGACCTTTAGTAATACTGAAGTGTTTATTTAAGCAGCCAAATGAGAAAAAAAATGTTGTGGATTTTTTTTTTTTTGGTAGGTAAAAGATATCCTTCTTTAGTTTTGGGGACACCCAAATCATCCATTATTGATGAAAGCAGCCCTCTCCAGCAGTACATATTGGATCATTCTTTGCGGGAACATCCAGTTCTAAAGAAGCTGCGTCTGGTCAGTATTTTATCGCACAACAGAGATTTTCAGTGCCCTTACCATTCCACTTAGGCCTCTTGGCATTACCTGCACCTCCTCCTGAAGAGCTGGACTCTTTGTGTTATTCCTTCCTTCATCATATTTGTGTGCACATTCAAGTTTCCTTTGAACTGATAATACTCAGACTCTTGGCTGGAGCACCTCTCCTATGAGGACAGACTGAGGGAGTTGGGGCTATTCAGTCTGGAGAAGAGAAGGCTGTGAAGAGACCTAGTTGGGGCTTTCCAGTATCTTTAGCAGGCCTACAAGAAAGTGAGTGAGGGACTTTTTAGGGTGTCACATAGTGATAGGACGAGGGGGAATGGAGCAATACTAAAAGTGAGTAGATTCCAATTGGGTGTTAGGAAGAAGTTCTTGACCATGAGGGTGGTAAGACACTGGAGCAGGTTGCCCAGGGAAGGCAGGTTTTTAAGGCCAGGCTGGATGTGGCTCTGGGCAACCTGATCTGGCATGAGGTGTCCCTGCCATAGGCAGGGGGGTTGGAACTAGATGATCCTTGAGGTCCCTTCCAACCCTAACAATTCTATGATTCAATGTCTAGGGTTACCTAAATAAGTATTTAATAGTATTGGCATATATTTTAAACATGTCTTTTTATCCATGGCCCTCAAGCCCATGTGTTTGGGCTGCACCTGAGTTTCACTTGAACAGATTACTTCTGTTATTTAGTTGACATACAAGGAAACTGTCTCAGAGAGGTGATATCCTTCAGCAAGGCTCAGAACAGATCTCCTGACTCAGGATTGAGTCATACCAATTGAGACAGACTACTCCTATATAAAAGAAATTAAATGTTAAGAATTGGAGCTGGTTGGTTGGAATGAGCGAGCCCTAGAGCAAGAAACAAAATGGGAAGATCATTCATGTCCATTCAACTGTCATAACACAGGTGTGATTCTCCTGTTGCCCCCTCATCAGTGCCAGGGACCTTCCCACCTGGCACTCAACAGGCACAGCTCCTTCAGCTCTGCACCATGTAGCCAGACCCACGTGGTTTGACCTTTGGCAATGGACTCTAACCTAGCAGTTCATGTAACCATCCTACGTGTCTTGGAGGTTTAAAGGCATGAGTAAAACTGTTATGGTGGAATTTTTAAAAAATTATTATTATGCAAATAGACATAAAGGTCTTTTACAGTAAAGGTTCTTCTATGGTTCTTCATCAGTTATAGCTATTGTTGAATTTGCCACAGCCATGGTAACTTTAGGGCATAGTACTGATTTGAAAGATTAGCCACTGTTAATGACACACACCCTGCCCTCCTTAGCAATTCTTAAATTTAAACCAGTTTCTCCCTCATGAATTATACACAGACCCATCTCAAATGAGAAATGTGGAAGTATCTGTTCTTCCTGGGGTTTGTCTGGTTTGTTTTCCCCTAGGATACTGTTTTGGAAGCAGTAGTGTGTGTTGTAACGTGTTATTTTCCCCCTTTCTAGCTCACTGCTGATCATCCCAGAAGTAAAATGATGGTGTCCTGTGATCAGGCTCAGCTTATGGCAAATTTGATCAAACTCATTAAAGCCAAAAAAGTTATTGAAATAGGTAAGAGTTTCACTTTGCTATCTCTGTAGCAGAATAAAGCTCCTGGGTGTGCATCTCCAAATACAGCACATTTACATAAGATATCGAAACACTGCACTGCATACCCATCTTGGTAAACAGGTAGGCAAACTACAGCATGAAAAGTAGTAGCACTTACTTCCCACTTCATCTATCTCTGCATTCAGTACTTCCAGCATCAGCTCTGAGGCAATCTGAAAAAATAAGATCAACAGATCACTTAGATCTCCAGCGGTTGCAGGACAGGGTGCCTTCTTTCCTTCCTGTATGAATTTCTTACCAGAAGGAAAAGTTTTAATGCACAGGCCCTGCATCCAACCCACTTTCCTTGATACACCTATGTTAGCAGGATGTCCCAAAGCAAAACTGACCCTGAGCAGCCAGGTGTGGTTTCCTACCATCTTTGTTCTTGGGCTAGCTGTTATGATGCCCTGCTGCTAGGAGACATTTGGGGAAAACCAACATGAAGCTTCGCTTAAAAGATGATTTTTTTTTTAATTAAAAATTTCTCCCAACCCACTATCACATTAAAATGTAGGGTGAAGCCTTTTGAGTGCATAAATTATTTACTGTCCTTGGCTTATTTGGGGGTTTTAATTCTGACAGGAGTCCTGAAATTCACTCTTTAGTTGTTTTTTTTCACAGTGTGCTAAGCATTGATGACTGTTATGATTTTCTTAGGTGTTTTCACTGGTTATAATACCTTGAATATGGCACTTGTCCTGCCAGATAATGGCAAAGTTATTGCCTGTGATATCAATGAGGACTACACCAAAATTGGAAAGCCACTGTGGAAGGAGGTAAGCAGCATCTTTTCTGTTTGAGAAGGCTGCATTTGCATGTTAAGGGATTTTGGTATCTTAGACTTACACATTCACCCACAAGCATTCATAACATTAAAACAGGCTAAGACGGTTTAGTTTGGAAAGGCAAATTAAGTGCTGTCTGGAACCTAGAAATACCTGAACACCAGTCCATCCCTGAGTGAAACTTATTAACAGGTTATTTCTTGACAATTTTCATCAACTCTTTCCTCTTTTTCATTCTAGGCAGGAATAGAGCATAAAATTGACCTGCGGATTAAGCCAGCAATTCATACACTTGGTAAATAACCTAAAATACCTTTTTATTTTCTCCTGCATTCCCTAGAAATAGAACACAGATACAATACC
Organism: Melanerpes formicivorus; assembly: GCF_026170545.1. Classification (NCBI taxonomy): domain Eukaryota; kingdom Metazoa; phylum Chordata; class Aves; order Piciformes; family Picidae; genus Melanerpes; species Melanerpes formicivorus. The sequence continues at coordinate 14,486,284 of NW_027142358.1, read as the reverse complement.
AATGAAATCTAAAACCAAATATGTGGATGTGATCCCTCTGCTGACAGCGAGACAGCTTCTCTTGCTTTTAAATTTTTTATTAATGAAAAAAAAAAATCAGGCAACTTCACAGCTTCAGAAGGTCACAGGTTTGCTATATACCAACAGAGGGGAAGAAAATGTGTGTTACATGTAGTGGAATCTACTGGGCACTCACCTGTCCTGTCCATCACCTTGTTTAATCTGTGAATTACTATTGCCAGCTGCTTCTGGGTGTGCTGGTTTAGAGCTGGACAGATCCTCTATTGCTCCAAGAGGGGCAAAAAGAATGACACTCATACAAATGGATTGGATAGTGATGGAAAGTTTACATGGAAAAGCAATTGGCATTTTACAGAAACTGCAAAGCATAGTGGCAACAACATCCCAAAGCAAAGACGTCCCAAAGCATACAGAGTCCCTTCTACCACACCCAGAGGCCCCCTAACACTTCCCTTCTCCCCATCTGAGGGTATACCTAAAAGCCCCAGGGCTCTTTCTTCCCCCCCCAATGCTAGGCTAGTCTCACAATGGCCAGGTCTGAGACTAGCCCCCCACCCCTTTCTCCTCATGGCATTAGGCCCAGACAGGCCTACGAGGCTTTGAGATACTCCCCCACCATTATCCGATAGGGAGCATCTCCCAGAGGAGCAGAGAGGGAAGAAAGAGGAAGAGAATTACTTTGCAGATGGATTTATTTGCCACAGGACTTACGGGTAGAAATACACTATTTCCTGTGTCTACCTTACTGGGTTGGACACTTGGGACACCAGAGGTGTAACTTACGTGGCAGTAACAGGGGGCACCCAGCCTAAACTGCCACACTGGGAAAGCTGCCTAAACAGATTAGTTAGATAAAGCCAAATTTCTCTTAGCCATTGTCCATTCTAAGCAAGTATTTCTTTCTTATAGACAGGAAGAGTTTTCTAATAAGGGCTGAGGTGCAGAAAAAATGCAGAAGCCAATACAAAACTTAGATTGAATTGTGTCCAGAGGACTTAAAATGTAAGATGTGCTAAAAGCATGCAAGATCACTAGGAAAGCAATTACTTTTCTCATTCAAGAAAAGATAAGATGAGGGGCAGAGGAATACTAATATTTTGAAAATGTAAGAAATGTGCTAGGAATAGAGAAGGCAGAAGGATTTCCAGCAAAGTTGTTTGATGGATCAACAGATCCATCCATAACCTTGTATTACTGCTAAATTCATCCATCCTTTCCAAAGGGGGAAATACTAGCAGTCTGCTAGGATGCACTGTCCTTGAAGTCTGATGGACAGCTTTGTCCAGGCAATGCTTCAGACAAAAAGATCCTCTGTTGGCAGAGGATAAGGGCAGTGAGAGGAGTGACTGAGTACCTTAAGAAGACAGCAGTCAGCCAGCCCTTCTGCAGCTCGTGATTTGGAGTTCTCAGTCTGTTTAGGAGAACTTAAAATTGAATTCACTTGCCTTGACCAAGAGAGGGACTACTTACACCATCTTTTGCTGTGATAAAGATCTTTCACAGGGTTTGTTTGTAACTTGTGTCATGGCACTTGGCTATCCTAATATGTTTAAGAAAACATGTCTTTTCAGTCAGCTCAAAAATTAGTGAAGGTGTAGGGTGTGTTCTGTGACAAACCACTTGACTTGTTTTTACTGCACCTTTCATCAGACCCAGCTGCATTCTGCAGGTTTAGAACTACTCCATGAACTTCCAAGTAAGCAGAACTCAGAAGTGAATGTTTTATAGCATACCTGACATCTAGATAAGTTTCTGTGGGATAAGCTTTTTTAGTAATTAGCTGTAGAGGAGTAAGCTTCTTGGTCAAGATACCAAAACCATTATTTAATGAGAACTTTGACACAAATGTATGACTTCCTCCTACACAGCATTAACCAGGGGGTAATGACTCACTTTGTTGCTCATCTAGATGAACTGTTGGCCAGTGGAGAAGCGGAAACCTTTGACTTTGCTTTCATTGATGCGGATAAAGAAAGCTACAATGAGTACTATGAAAAATGTTTGCACCTCATAAAGAAAGGGGGAATAATAGCTATTGATAATGTAAGTACTGCAGTTTTAGTGGTAGTAGCACAGGGAGTTACTGCTTTTGCTTCTGGGAAAGGAGAAAAGCCACAGTGGATTTCTGCTGATGTGACTTCTGACCTACAACTCAGTTTCCAATTGTTTGTTCCATGCTATACAAAGGAGGCTTTCAAAACTAAACATAAATTCCTGAAGAGAACTATATGAAACACTAGTATAAGCAAGAAATAAAACTCTGTAGATGTAAGAAGTAATGTTTTAAATTTGTTAGTACATAAACAGTCTGTGAAACAGAAACTTACAAAAATTGTTGAAATTTGTTACAGAGAATGCTCTGTAGTACTGATTTGTCTTGTAGTGCATTTTCTACTATGTACAGTATCTAGATAAGATCAAAGATCATATCAAAGATAGCACTTGTAATCAGTAACTACTAGTAAGTTACCAATTAATAACTTTTACTAGAAACACAGAACAATTTTAAACTTCAAGCACCTGCAGGGTTATGGTGGCAGCTGAATAGGATGTTTGATTTCTGTTATTTCAGCTACTAATTTGCAGTAGAATTACAACTAGCCAATTCTGTGGACTCCCAATTGCGCTTGCTTCTGAAAGTTCCATGCCAGAGACCACTAAAAATCTGAAATACAATAAACAGTATCTATTTCTAGAAAATAGTGGAACAAATGAACTGCATGATGGGGGTTTGGTTTTGTTTTTTGATAGGTCCTTTGGAAAGGAGAGGTGCTAAAACCAAGAAGGGACGACTTGGAAACCCAGGGCATCCACCACCTCAATGAGAAGCTTCTCAGAGATGCACGCATCAATATCAGCATGCTTCCAATGGGTGATGGCCTCACATTAGCATTCAAGTTGTAACTGGAGAAAGCCCAAACGATGGGAAACAACAAGCAGCATCAAATCATCAAGGAAAATGCAGGCAAACTAGTATCAGAAATGGTTGTTTAACCCACATCTCCACTGAATAGCATAGCCTGGGAAAATAGACTTTTGGAGCAGCTGGATCCTAAGGGTAGTTAAGTAGGGAAGAGAGACTTGTTTTTAGATCTACAGTGGTTTCTTATCTTAATTGTAATAAAGTAAGAAAGCATATACAGGGTTGTTGTTGTAATGTAGCGGCTGGGAAAAAAAAGTAAAATCTCCCTTTGTATAAGTTCCAAGTGAATCAATAAAACAAAGTAATTTTCTTTCCTAAAACAGGCTACTGAGAATAAGCAGTCCTACGATCAAAATAAAAAGAAATTGAGTTTACTAATGTTAAAAGTCATAGCAGAAAAATGGATTTTTAATTAAATATTCATGACATCAGGGAGATTGCCAGCCTTCTCAAACTAGTGATGCTGAAAGTCACTGGTATTCCTTGAAGGGTACTACATAAGAAGCTTCAATTATAAATCACCTGGGGGGGGGGAAAAGAAAGTTATATTGAAAAGTGTGTCAAAGGACACACAGGATTTCCAATATAGGACACTCCCTGAAACCTTGTGTGACAGCCTTTGCTTTGGTAACGGTGCAGGTCCAACTAATGGCTTCTTTCTACGGTGAATTACAAATAGCAGTAACTAGTTTTTAGGGCTTTTTATTTCAGCCTGAAATTCTCACTGCAAAGAAAACCTAATTAAACAAGAAAATACAACTATCATTTACAGATAAAAGCTTCACTGGCTACTGTTTTGGGGTACTAATACACCGAAAGGGTATCACATATATTGAGGAACAAAGTCACTTAAGAGTTGAACCCTGTAGGGAAGCTGTATCAGAACTAAGAACTTCTTCCATTTGCTTAAGTAATGCGCTTGAATGATTCAAGGCACTGAGGACAAAGATTTCAAGTCTCAAAATTGTTGGAGTCAGCTACTTGATGCATATTTTTGAAATTTTAACTGGCTGGCTTGGATTCTCATAAGGTGCAGACATTCAAGGCACAGGTCTTATCTGGCTCAAACAATTAGAATCATAGAATGGTCCAGGTCGGAAGGGACCTCCAAAGGTCATCTAGTCCGACCTCCGGGCAGTCAGCAGGGACATCCCCAACTAGACCAGGCTGCCCTGGGCCTTGTCGAGCCTCATTTGTGGTAGTGTACTGCAGTAGGAAAATAATGAAGAAAGGATGTTTTCTGACTAGGGCTACAAGTAAGGAGATGTCAGTTCTACTTCTTCCACTGAAGACCCTGATTCAGCAGAGAATGTCCAGATGTGCTTAAGTACTTCACCAAATTGCAGACTAGCTTATGTAAAATAAAATCCATCCCTCAGAGAAGGCCAGGAGAAGGTGTGCATGGCCCTAAAAGGAGAGTGTAAATAGGGCATAAAGCTTACCTAATTTTGTTTTAGCTGCAGAGCTTCAGTCCTATATGTGCCTCAATTTTCTTATCTGGTCAAAAGAAATAACACCTTACTAAAGTCTTAATGACCATAATAGCTTTCAGATGGAGTGGCTAAAGGAATATACAAGATCATTTTATGTTTGCATGCAGAGCTTCTAGCTGTGGTGTACATTGTATCTACATTTCAAGTAGATAACAAAAAATTGTACGGGTTACAAGCACAGAAGGAGACACTAACAGCTGGAGCATCCTCTCAAATATTCCTGCTTTCAGGAATATTTGAAAATACCATGATGGCCTTCCCCAAACATTCAGAAGTCACTGGAGGACTGATCACAGACTCTGTAACTAGTTATTAATTTCTAAATTGCATGAATCCTCTTAGTAAAGCTGAGACAAAGATAAAAAAAAAAAAAAAGCACTGTTAAGTAACATTTTAGCAACATTCAAAACCAGACAAACAATCATAGTTCATTAATTTAAAAACTCCTGTTCCTTGAATGGTGGGAACTGGCAAAGTCCCTGTCACCAAATCTAGAGGAAGACATTTCAAGAACCTGGGGATAAAGCCACATGCAGCGGGCTAGCATTTTGCCTCTGCTTTGGATTCTGCTCCATTTTAAATATGCAGAGCATAGTGTGAGCATTTAATCAAACCTGTCTCCATCCTGATCACGTAATTACCATTAGAAAGAAAGCAATGTGTCCCTAAACTATAGATTGATGAGCCATCTGTAAGCTGAAACAAAGAGCAGAAGGAAGCTTAATTGAATCAAATATTTAGAATACATTATACTCTATCTTGTAGTTACTCAGAAGTTGGCCTTCTCTTCAGGCTTCTGTCCTGCACATCTGGAATTAATTTCCACTAACTGCATTTACTCCTTCAACCTTACTATAAAGTGTCTGCTGATAATATATAATTATGGTTTCATTCAAGTTGTGACTCACCTTCAGGGAATTTGTGGGGACAATGGGAATTTAGGTTTGCATTAGGTGGTGAAAGTGGACCTCATGGTAATATAGCATATGTTTTTGTTTTCTCTAGTGGTGAGATTATGCATGGGAACTTACGGATTGCCCACCCCTCCCAGGTGGCACAACTGCCTGAGCTGACGTTATAGTGGCTCCGAATTTTCCACACCTAAAGAAGAGCTGACATGGGGGGTACAGCTGTTGCTCAAACCCTATCAGCCAGCTGTTCACACAGCACTGGCATCTCCTCTAGTTGCAGGGATTGACCACGGAGAGGCCAACAGAGGTGACAAATGCACAGCTGCAACTTGCTTAGAAGCAATGGGGCTGAAGGATAGTGCATTAAAATCAATCAACCAATCAATCGGTCTTCTTAGTGCAGTAACTCCCTAAAGCCACCATGAGAATAAAAGCATGTAAATCCTAGCTACTGATCTAGTTTTTCAGTCCCTGGTCCAAAGATGTCACGTTTGAAATGGTGTGGTAAGATACTTGTATGGGTGAAAGGGAAAGGAATAGAAGACTGTTTCAGAGCAGACTTTGCATCTCTACTAGCTAATTAAGTACACAGCAATTGCTTGGCAGTGTTGCCATGCTCCTGTTTTATGCTGGCCTTCTTTGATACACCCAGGGGAAAGGTAGCAAGAGCTTATATACAGTTTGGAAAGCACCTGGGACTCAGACTGGATGCCTCCAAAAAGAAGCAACTCACTGCAAGAGCAGACACAGCAGTTCTTGAAAGATCAAGGATCACTTCTGCATCTTCTGGCTGTAGTGTAACTTAGAGGTATTTGTTTGAACCTCTGATACCATTGTCCCTCCTTATAACAAACTCACTGAGTGTTTTTAATCTGTTTGAGTTTAGCCACATCACACACAGACTACACTTTCTGTGAATTGCCTCTTATGAAAGACAATTAGCAAGCTTTCTGTGATAAAGCCCTTAGGATACAGGAGAAGGAACATGAATAAAAATCTCATCCAGATCTCCTCCTTCGAAGCATGAGCAACTCCCCATACTCCCCAGAAGCCTAGCAGCTCAGACCTGAGGCACATACCACGTCTCAGGCACTGCAGTCTTGATGATATTTGGGTGACAACTGCAGCAAGCACCATTATCTTGCAGCTGGTGCGTTTTTGATGACATAGTAGCAGAGCCACCTTTATCCCTGTTTGTGTTCTCTTTATCACTTGAAGAAATCCATCCTAAATGGCCACAGCAGGGGTGAATAAGGCAAGATATCAGTACTGTTTTAAAAGAGTGTTCTTTCTACTGGTTGAGATGAAAACAGCTAGGTTTTATCTAATCATATAGAACCTGCCTCTCCTCCATCTCTTCCACCACCCTTGCACTACCACAAGGAACATGACCATGCTGAATGGCTCCATGTGTTCTTCCAAACAACAGGAATGCCAACACATTTGGATAATTTACAGGCTCCTCAAACACAAGAGGTCTGAATCCATGTCTGAGGAATTTGCAGCATGTTTAATTTTACTACTCATTCCATTTTAACAGAGTGGCAGCACTAGCATGTCCTTCACAGAATGAAAATGTAAAAAGGGGAGAGGGAGAGGGAGAGGGAGAGGGAGAGGGAGAGGGAGAGGGAGAGGGAGAGGGAGAGGGAGAGGGAGAGGGAGAGGGAGAGGGAGAGGGAGAGGGAGAGGGAGAGGGAGAGGGAGAGGGAGAGGGAGAGGGAGAGGGAGAGGGAGAGGGAGAGGGAGAGGGAGAGGGAGAGGGAGGTGGGAGAAAAAAGAAAATGAGAAAAGAGAAGCGTTGTTCTGGGGAAGGATTTCAGATGAAAATCCAAACAAAAAGTACTGAGCAGGAAACAGCAAAGCAAATGCTTCCCCCTTTGCACACTTAAGCTGCAAATGAGCTTTTCATGCCATAGTAAGCACTGAAGTTTATTCAAAGAATCTTAATAATTTTTTCTCTGTCTCCTTGCCCATTGGTTGCTCAGCTCTCTGATCTGCCAGGCCCTTCCCCTGGGCAGTGGTGCTTCTCTGCTGCACGTTGTGCCAAGTGATTTGCACTGGAGTGAAAGTCTCTGCACAAGTATAAAGCATTACCCCTGCATAATTCCAGTCACACACAACTTGATCTCATGCATTTGCAGCTACTCTTGTTTTCTAAGTCACCTGTTGTATAATAATAATTTTTAAAGCAATGTTTTGAAAAAGGAAATGAACAAACATAAAACCCGTAGAAGAGGGAAATTAATGTGGGATATCAGACAAGTTATTTATCTTCCTTTTTGGCTCAGTGCAATATTGTAGGAATAAACACACGACTAGCTGCTTTAGTATTTACTCCTATTACAGGAAAAGTAAACATTGATGATAAGTCACTGCTTTCCAGGATTAGATTTCGTATTTTAGAAACTGCTTTAAATTAATGCAGAAGCAAACATTATCTTTTCTTATTCATATATTTCCCTAATGAGTTCTAAGCAAATTGTGCCTACTTATATTTTATGATTTTAAATAATTAAAACATTTCATGGAGGCAACTAGAATTCTCCCCAGGGTTAGCAGAAAGATTATTGATTGAACAGATCTCAAGCTACAAGGCAAAAATTATTATTTAGTTTAAAGGCTCATAATTTTAATCCTATTCAGCTACTGAAAATCCAAGAGACACTTAATTTTTACAGCAACCTTTTAAGTTATACTCAGGTGGGGACTTGGATTATGTTGGTGAACTGAAAGTAGTAATTTTTTTAGTTCATGAAATCAGATTTTCAGAAGATAGTTAATGAGAGCATCTTACTGCTGCTGTCACAAGTAAATGCAATGCCCAGATACTGAATGCATACATGACAACACAGTGTTCATTATCCAGGACAGAGCCTGGCTCTACATTCACAACACCAAGAATTCGAATCAAACCCACAAATACTAAGCATCAACAGAAATAGTCCACTCTCAGTAGAGAACTGATTCACAGGACACAGTCTCTGTGTGTCATGCTGCATGGCATGGCCACAGGAGTCCCATAGGGTTATAAGCCAGATGTTACTGACCTGTGGCACAACCTCTAGCAACAGAAAGGAACAAACAACCAAAACAACTAAATCACAACAACAAGAAAGAAACAAGAGAGACATCTTTTTCACAGACAGGTGCAAAAAATACTGTAGAGAGGAAACAAATACTTGGAAATCTACAGGGAAATGAAAACCAGTAATAACTGAAGGTAAAATTTAGGCTTCTTTTTAAGGAACCCAGGATAGAACCCTTTGCTCACCCATGATGTCACTTGTATTATTTAATGTTTGGAAGCACACATTCGGAGTTTTCATTTAAAGGTAAGTAAACATGTACCTCCTTGGAGCAGCTATAAAAAAAAAAAGAAAGAAAGAAAGAAAGGAAAAAGAAAATTTAAAAGTAAACAAAAAAGAAAGAAATGAAAAACTAAAAAACCCAGAACAAACTGAAAACAGAGAATCAAAACAAAAAAAGAAAAGGGGGGTGAAAAAGAGGGAAGAAATTACAAAAATTAGGCAAATTGTACCTAAAGAACCAAAATGCTGACTTCTAAGCATTAGTGTTTACACTATAGGGCCTATCCTCTCCCCTATAACAGCTATATTCACATGGGCTGTGGCTCAGTGTCCTGGTTTTGGCTGGGATAGAATTAATTTTCTTCCTAGTATCTGGTATAGTGCTGTGCTTTGGAATTAGTATGAGATTAATGTTGATAACACACTGATGTTTTCATTTGTTGTTAAGCACTGTTTGTACTAAGTCAAGGATTTTTCAATTTCTCTTGCCCTGCTGGTAAGAAACATGCAGGGGCACAAGAAAGTGGGAGAAGACACAGCCAGGACAGCTGACCCAAACTGGCTGAAGGAATATTCCATACCATATGACATCATGTCCCATGTATAAACTTGGGGGCAGTTGGCCGGGATGGGAACGTTGCTTCTTGGCAAATGGTTGAGGATTGGTCAGTGGGTGGTGAGCAACTGCACTGTGCATCACTTGTCCTTCTTCAGTTTTATTTCTCTCTCTTTATAACTTATTTTTCATTGTCTTTTTTTATTACAGTATTTTTTTATTTAAAAAAAAAAAAACCCAAATATTAAACTATTTTTATCTCAGCCCACAAGTTTTACTTGTTTTCAGTTCTCCTCCCCATTCCACTCTGGTGAGCATGGAGGAGTGAGGAAGTGCCTGCAACTAGACACCAGTTTACTTGCTGGCTGGGGTTAAATCATGATGCTCAATGCTTGCTCTATTTCTTTGCCTACTAGAACTCAACATTGCAGATATCTACTACAGGTAAAAACCTGAAAGACAGGAGCAGTAGTAACAGCTGCAACCAGCAGAAGTATAAAGTTGTGTCAGATGACAATGGACACCTCTGAATTCAGGTGGAGCCGGATATACAAGGGACAGGGAGGCAGCAGTGAGACCTTCACAATGCTCCATGCAGAAGGACCCATCCCTGCCTCCACCTGTGACAAAGTCCATCTCCGCAGCTATAGGTGAGTAAAAGCACCTCAGTTGCCTTCACCAACAGCTTCCACCTAGCTACTGGTAGCTCCTCAGCCTCCTGGGCACATCAGTAGGGTATTGCTGTGCCATTTCTGCAGTGTCACCTTCAGAGTCCTCTAGCCATCTAAATGTCAGCTGCTATAAAATGCTCCCCTAAGACCTTAATACATTATCTCACTGTAATTAGTGTGGTCGTTCCAAAGCAGAAAGCCACAGTTAATTGTGCAACTACTGTGCCATCATGTATTATATCAAAGAGATTAATACAACCTGAAAGGAATTGCAGAGCCCTCCTTAGATTTCTTTGAAGAGCAGAGTTGGATTATATTCTAATGAGCCTCAAAGACGTTCCCAATGCAGAGCAACAATAATTCATTCTTTGAGTGCAATTACAAAACAATATTTCCTAGGTCAAACTACTGATAAAACAGGTCCTGTACAAAAATCCACATTTTCTCAATGAGTGTGTAAAGCAACCTCCTATGTCGCATCTGGGTCTTCCCATGGCTGTTGGGAATTTTAGGTACAGTCATTTCCTGGGAACTATTCCCATGAACAGAACAAGCTAAGTAAGTTTGCACAAGTAATCTTAATTTTGACCATCCCTATGACATATAGGCAATCGTTTCAGCGTCATAACTCTTACGTGTGCTTCTTCATGACTTTATTAGGTGTTACTTTACTTCTTTCACCTTGAAGCCAATAAACTGAGAACCTATAAACAGGAAGATATTTGGCTTCATCCAGCCTGTGCAAGTAGAGAATCCCTAGGTCTCAGAAGAGCCATGTGGCCTTGTGCCATAGTCACATTTCTCCAGCAGAAGTAGTGGAGCAAATTAGGGAGCCACCAACAGAAGTTTTAACTGTCTTTTCCGAGTTTAATTATCTTCTCTTTCTGTTTTGTGTTTATCTGAATAAAAACAATTTGACAGTAACAGCTACAGCAACTCTAAATCATCTCAACTAACTCCATGTACTTTTCCTCCAAGGGATCAAAGGCCATCAAGTGGAAGGGAAAAAAAACAGAGGAGAGAGAAGAACAGAAGGAGAAGGAACAATGGATTTTCCTATCTTCACATTTTTCCTATGAAAGAAATTATTAAAATTAAAGCCTTTAATTTCCTAGAAAGTCTACTTCTCCACCTCTTTTTCCTTCTCTCCCTTGCTGCTAACCAGGATGAGGTCTCTGTGCCTGAAACTCTGCCCCTCAGGTAGCCAATTGCTGTGGTGTGGGCAACTCAGCTCACATGGCCAAGGCAGGCACATTCCCACTCAAAACAAACACCAACAGAGCTGTGCATGTGGGGAAGCCTGCTACGAATGACTGCAGTGAGACTTTCCTGGTACACTTCTTTGCTACAGCTTCCTACACCAAAAAAAAAAAAAAAAAAAAAAAAAGGAGAAAATCCACACTAAAGTACAGTACCCTAAAAAGGTGTTTAGGTATTTCATAGAACCATAGAATTGTTTCAGTTAGAAAAGACCTTTAAGATCATCAGATCCAACCATTATCTAGATACCAAGCCTAGTGCTAAACCACATCCCTAAGCAACACATTTATGTGTCTTTTAAACACCTGCAGGGATGGGCATTCAGCCACCTCCATGGGGACCTTATTTGAGTGTTTAATAACCCTTTCAGTGAAAAAGTTTCTTCTAATATCCAAACTAAATCTCTCCAAGTGCAACTTGAGACCATTTCCTCTCATCTTACCACAGAGAGGATACCAACACCCACCCCATTACAACTTCCTTGTGAATTGCTGTTTACTTTAATTCATTTCATAAAGCATTGACTCCTGAAACACTGAAGAGAACCACTAACACTCACCTGTTGCTCTCTCTGCCAACAAAGACACTGCAGCTGGTAATGATTTCCACTTGCCACCTGCATGGCAATGTCTGTCACAGCTGGTCCAGAGCTCAACTGATGAACCTCCCAGGTATGACAGTGAGTAGCCTGCATCCAAACACTATTACAGCAAACAAAACTAGCCGCTCCTCTACTATGGACTGCTACCCACCTTCAACTAAAACATCTAGCACACCACCTTTTCAACAGCCCTGCCGTGTGAAGAGGTTGATGGTGTGGTGGCTCTCTTCTCCATCCCCATGCTTCAATTGCTTAGCCGAAACTTAATTGCAAAGATGGGGGATGAGTTTGTGAGGTACCTGCATTTAGCAGTGCAAAGTCTCTGTGCTACAGCCACATGCCCATACTGCTGGCACACAATGTGGCCACCACAGGGGCTGTTAAGTCCAGGCATGGTGCCTAGTGCCATCAGACATTGCAAGATGTCAGGTTAGCCAACATTTTGAATCCTTCCCCTTAGCCTTCTGGGGTTGGTTTCTTTGTTGGCAGCTAGTGTGCCCAGTCCTCATCAGCAAGCACTTCACAAAACTGAGGGTGGCCAGGACATCTCTGTGGAAATCAAGGGATCTTGAGCCTTTTGGAGTTTTCTACAAAGGTGTTGTCAAGTCAGGAGGAGGCCAGCAGTTATGAAGATAACTTCATTAATTAAGAGGGGATGCATCCAGGAATCAGCTGCCATCCAGTGTAGAGAACAAGGCCAATCACTCTGAGGCCATTGCACTCCCGGCATTCTTAGATACGGGGCTGAAGGACATCCAAATGCCACCGTACGCGAGGGCTTCCCTCTTCTGATGCTGTTGCTCTAGCTCAGAATCAGGCTTAAGCTTACTTCAGCCTGTGTTCCCCCGTTGGCTGAGAAAAGGCTCCCGTGACATGCGTAAGGAAGCAGCACTGCGGGCGCTGCTACCTGTGAGGCTCCCCAGAACGGCCAGGGAACACCGGCGGCCACCAGATGGCGCCATAAGCTCGCGGCCAGGAGGGCAGCGCGGGGCGAAGCCGCCGCGTGGCTTTCCCCAAGCGGGAGTAGCTCCAGCCGGGTCGGTCGCACTCTTCCAGGCTACCACAGCGGCAGTGAGCGGATTGGGTCGCTCACAACAGTAAATTACAACAATGTTTTGTCAGCAGTTGCAGCGGGAAAGGTTTCGATTGCATCTATGCAGAAAAAACACCACCACACCCCACCTTGAAGCCAAGCCCTGAACATAACAAAACTTGCAATTTCTTAAATGAAGCAGTGTTCCTAATAGACTCAGTTGTGTTTTTAATAATGCCACCATGGAACAGTAAAATAACCAAGGATGAAGCTGACTGGTTCCTTGTGAGCTGCCTCCTCAGCTCTCCCTCTTGTGCTAAGCCCAGATTCAGGGCAAGTACTTAGGACTATGTTAGCACATCCAAACCTACTCCATGAAGTACACCATGACTATATAATAGCCATTTAGTATATTAGTGCTCACATGAGCACAGGCAAAGTAAACCAAAAAGATACCAAATTGCCTTCAATGCAAAACCATTAAGCTGAGCCATTGCTTCAGCATTAGGATTTTCCTCCATCAACCCAGATCAAAGAACATCTCATGAAAAGATCCACGCAATTTTAAGAGTTCTGATGTGTGTGCTACTGTTAGCCAGCACTACAAGTACTGTTAGATTTTCAACATTAAATTCTTTTTTAAAAACAAATCATGTAATAAAGGTCAAATGTTTGGAGCTGGAAAAAAGTCTTGACTGCCTGCTATTGCTAAAGGTACATCAGAGCTTTTCTGAGCACCAGTAGGTAAGTGTAGGCATGAACCAAATACCTCACAAATTTTTAAGCTTTAGTTGCATTTGATTAGCACAAAACACTGCTGGGTAAAGCACTGGCTGGACGAATGGGCCTAAAGAGTGGTCAATGGAGTTAATCCAGCTGGCAGCCAGTTACAAGTGGTGTTCCTCAGGGCTCAGTGTTAGGACCCCATCTGTTTAACATCTTTATTAAGGACCTTGATGAAGACATCGTGTGGTATCAGTAAGTTAGCAGATAACACTAAGTTAGGTGGGAGTGTGGATCTTCAGAGGGTAGGGAGGGTCTGCAGAGGGACTTGGATAGATTGGATCAATGGGACATAAACAGGATGAGCTTCAACAAGGTCAAATGCCAGGTCCTGCACTTGGGTCACAACCCCAAGCAATGCTACAGGCTTGAGGCAGTGTGGCCGGAACACTGCCTGACAGAAAGGGACCGGGGTGGCGGGGGGAGGAAGCTGAGCAGCCGAGTATGCAAGCAGTGTGTCCAGATGGCCAAGAAAGCAAATGGCATCCTGGCTTGGATTAGAAATGCTGTGTCCAGCAGGAGTAGGAAGGTGATCGTCCCCTTGTACTCAACTCTGGTGAGGCCACACCTCAAGTACTGTGTTCAGTTTTAGGCAGCTCAATACAGGAGAGATGTTGAGGTACTGGAGCAAGTGCAAAGAAGGGCAACAAAGCTAGGGAAGGGCCTAGAGAATAAATCTTACGAAGAGTAACTGAAGGAGCTGGGGCTGTTTAGATTGAAAAAGAGGAGGCTGAGGAGACCTCACCACTGTCTACGACTACCTTAAAGGATATGGTGGACGGGCTGGTGCTGGTCTCTCCTCACAGGCAATTAAAGACAGAACAAGAGAGAACAGCCTCAAGTTGGCACTGGGTAGGTTTATACTGGATGTCAGGGAAAAACTTTTCACGGAGTGATCAGGCATTGTTTGACCCAGCACCTTATGGTAAGAAGGACATAACACAACTAAAAGGCAAGCCCAGGAACAATCATATGGGAAACATCACTAAAACAGCATGCATGCACACTACAATAATTGATAAAATCTGTGGTTTTATTCCTATTCCAGATCAGGGACAGAAATACTCCACTGCAAAGGAAGATTGACAAATCGTAAACCCACTTGCAACAGATATAGTCCTTTCATACCCCTTAACAAGCCAACTAGCTTTTTTTTGGGGGGGGAGGGGGGGGGGGCGTCTCACGCTTCCCCTGGCTCACAGGAAGCATTTGTACCTGCCACTAAGACACTGCTGCTGCAGGTGTAACCCAGTATGTCATTAGTGGCTTACCTTCCATAGAATTGCTTCTGTCATTGCTGAGTGGTATGATAAGGAAACAAGAACCTTTGACATAAGCAGGGCTGAATCATCTGTGTGGGCTGTCTTCTGTTTGCTGGATTATTTCCTATGAAAGTGCAGTTACCATAGATTTAAATGCGTCTTCACACTCAGTAGATGGACTACTGCAGTAACACGCCAAATACCAGAAGAGAACATTAGAGGGCGGTAAGCACACTCTACTATTACCTGGCTTTATCTGTGCCAACAGCCAAGCATATCAGCTTGAACTGACTGGCCTCACAAGGACGGACAAGGGATGAGGGTTGACCAGATTTTATAGGGCTTAGAACATACTCTATCTTCTGCAAGGTTTGCTGTTCTGGGCTTTTTGTGTTTGTGCCCCAGTTTCCAGGCTGAGGTTCATCTCTTTTGTTCCATTTCGCACACAGCGGTGGCACTTTTTGCAGACTTGTCTGCATGTACACCAGTAACTTTTCTCCTGTTTCTGTGATTGTCTTCCCTTTGTGTAATCCAACACCCCTTGTCCTTACCTCAAGTGACATTTCTGCTTTCCTGGCTCCTTTCTTTCCTCTTCGCCCACCAGAGGGGAGAAGGAAGAGAAAACCTGTGTTGTAACTGGACTGCTGGGACTCAGCTGAGAGTTAAAACCAGGACACCAAGGGAAAGGTAAAAACCTGTGCCCCAATTCTTGGGAATAAAAACTTTCCATACCCATTCCAAGGCACTTCCAGATTTTCTGGTTTTGAATGACTGCAGCATGAACATCAAGCTGAACCACGTGGAGATGCAAGGTTAACCGAAACAAGCTGAAGAATTTCTATGGCACAGAACATAAAAACGGTCAAGGCACTTGAACAGTAACTTACAAAATTGAGGGCTTCATGATCTCCTGTAAAAGGGTCTTTTATTTATGAAAGCGTGATTAAGTCTCCTGGCAATACGCACAGACCACCTCTACTCCAGCTGTACCAGGCAGGAATGCGATGCTGCAGTCCAAACAAACAAGACGCAGGGCAATGCTCAGGTCATTGGTTCTCTCGAGTGGTTTTATTTTATTCAGAATGACACCCGAGGAAAGGCTAGCTAGCACTGAAAGTTATTATTAAGGCGGTTTAATGGTTCTGCCAAAATGGAGCTATTTCAACTACCAACGCTCCTCACCATAACACTCCAACAGTACCACCAGCTTCTGTAACAAACTGGAAAAGCCAGTCTGACAGCCATTTTTATAAGCTGCACTTGAGAGATGTCAGGAGACACTGAATTTCCTTTTCACATTCAAAGTGGTGATTTTTAACAGAATGTTTCAGGAAAACTCATTTTTGCAGTTCTCTTAATTACTGCAGAGCCCTTTTTATTTCTCTATTCCAAAAAATGAAACTACTTACAGTTTAAAGGCTA